>NC_060116.1:6987083-7612083 GCF_021155765.1 Diprion similis | reverse complement strand
CAATCTCCCCTAATTGGCGCCGCACCCTTTGAATAGCTCAATTTCAATCAGTTCGACTTCACAAGCTCCGCATCCGAGTACCCCCCCCCCCCCCCCCCTGGTATTTCATGCTCTGCCATACTTAAATCCACACAAACGTGTGTGCAACTCGCGAGTAGGTGTGACCAATTTTACCCACCTTCCCTAAACGTACACGAATACGTAGAACCTTCGCACTTTTCAGAGCGAAGCTACGTGTTTGGAATGCTGCAAGCTCTAATCCGTGATGAAATTGAAATGTATGAAGTTGCTGGTTCGTGAGGTGGGTAGATGCAAGTGCGCTTATTGCCTACGTGAATGTAGGTATAGTAGGTGGTACAATTCTAACGCTTAGAGTGAGTGAGAGCAGTGTTGGTGGTTGGTGCAGACTGGGACTTGGTTTGAAAGTAAGAGAAATTGCACATCGACGTTGCGAATTATTCTTCTGGGGTGTTGTTCGCATCGAAATCATCGCACCCCGTCCACGAGGTGTGTGTACACAAAATCGTTGAGAGCATTTATGCCTGACAGGTGAAGCTTCGTGACCGAAGTAATCGAGGCCGAGGCAACAACATCAGAAAACATTAAAGCTGTGGGCTAAAGCAAGAAAATTCGATCCCGGAGACTTGACGATGGCGTGTGAGTCGATCAATACAGACGTATAAATGCGCGCCGCCAATGTATATTAGGGTTTGACGTACGTGTGTATTTGCCTGTGTATTTTCCGCAGGGAAAGTTCGAACCTAACGAAAGACAAAGTTTCTTCTCGCACGAACCGCGATGCCTTCTAATTTACACGGAGCCGTGCGTTGACTAGGAATTAGTTGATTTCAGGTTGGCAGGATCAGGCAGCAAATGAAACGCGCTTAGCCTCGCTTTATTGTCGGTTGAAATTCAGGGGGTTGTGGCGGTGCAGAACGGCGCGTGGCTCTGACTGTACGTACTGCATGATAGATGGCGGAGTGTATCTTCGTAGAGACATGGGGATAGACTAGGCTCAAATTTTGTCACCATCTTCCCGGCTGCGCGAAAAGTTTAATATTAATTTAAGCCAGTACACGGAGTCGTTACGCGAGTCATTATGGCAGTATAGTAACATTCTGGACCCCAATAAATCTCCGTGGCAAATGTCTGGAGAACATTTTCCCAACTGGAGGGGTGAATCTTCAAGACGAACGGATGGTTCAAGACGTAACTCTAAGTTATTGCCCTGGTAATTAAAATTCATAGAAGAAAGAGTCGAGCACTTCGGAGGGCACTTTTACTTCCGTGTTTGTTTTTTTTTTTCACCTCGTTATCGGCAAATGCAATTTCTTATTTTACTTATTGTCAATTACTTAACCAGTGCCCAATTTCACGTTTAAATTGGCGAACTCAATCTGTTCGTTCGTTCTTTTTATCGCTCTGAGAGCGCACGTTTTGTCTTTCGACGAAAGAGGGAAGATAAATTGGTAATAATCGAAATAAAAGCCTTTCGTAATTACCTGTTTAGTCCTTTCATTTGTGTCCCGGGGAAATAAGAACAGCACAGTGTGCAAAAAGAATACTATTCATTCATTTGAGATTAATTCTGCCGGGCGGACAGGAGTGAAGACGCCTCGTTTGTCTTTGGAAGGATTAGTTCCTAAATTTTTTCGCATCGTAAGCTCTTTATCTTTCCGGATGGCCAAATCCCTTTTCTGCAAATGAAACTAAACAAATACTTCTAACAGTGATACTGGCACATGTAATGTATAGAAAATCTCTGACGTTGCAGTATAATTTTATATAACATGTGTAGTCGATTATCGTTGACCTTACTCTCCCCAACCAGATGTCTTTCCTCACCTACCGCCCTTCTTCGCACCTCTTTCAGTCTTCAGGAGTCACCAATATTACGCAAAAATGAGCAACACCAACTCGCTCAGCGATCATCCAATTCTGTTGTATAGGCTTTGATGTGAAATTACGTAAATCGTATGGGACCTGTTCTGTAAACCGGTCCCATACGTTACATAGATAGTCACAGTGATTCGAAACCTACTTGGGATTCGGTTCTTCACCGATCCTCGGTGAAGGAAGGAGACGAGCAAGCGCTTAGCCGCGGTAAGAGGAGAGCGGTTAGCAACGTCAAAAATAACCCCCCTGATAATTAAAGGCGATAGTGACAAATTATGATTGAATTTTGGGAAGAAGATCTCCGTGCGATAGAGCGCTATCGCAGTGTTAGAGTTACCGGGTGATAGATTGAGCCGAGCTTCGGGTCAGGCGCGCCCCAAACTCGACCCGGCGCCAATGTCCAGCTCTAGATTTATGCTGATGGATTTTCTTCACGAGGTTTCAAACTCCCGTTGACCGCAATATCTCTGTGAGCCCGACACCCTTTCTGCCGTCTTCCCCTCCGCCGATTACAGATTCAGCGAGTGTGTTTTGTTTGCACAGCCTTACGCCGTGCCCCAGGGTTCGATCAATGGCCCTTAGATTACCAATGGCCTATACCCAATGGCCAGTGGCCAGTGGTCAATGGGCAATGTTCAATGATCACCAGGCAGTGTTCAATGGTCGGCGGTCTTAAGCCTTGGGTCTAAGGTCGAATCGGGCAATGGTCATTTAAACCGACTAACAGGCTGCAAGGCATGTATTATGGAACTACAGACACGTGCAAAGTACATGTGAAGCAGAACAGAGACGCATAGAGAGAGAAAGAGAGAAACAGAGAGTGGTCAGGAAAATTTATATCTTCCAGTGATAACACGTTATTTCATGGATTTACTGGTTCATAAAAATTTTGTCAGTATCACAGTACGGTTTGCGTATAGTCAAACTTAGGTATACTATTAACACTAATTAGAGGCATCCGCTAAGGGTTCCTTTGATTTCGAACATCTTTAGGATACATTACTTATAAGCTTTTTACCTCCAGGTTCATTTACGGATTGTTCCGTCGATCATCCTTATCACTCTTCGCAGAATTTACGAACAACGTGTAAACGAATCATGAACGCGTAAACAAGAGCCATCAAAATATTCAATAGTTTGCCACGCTGCAAGTTTCTAAGAGTATGTTTTCCTCTCTAATATTTATCACTTTCATACAGCACGCTGTTAATAGTCTGTTTAACAACGCAAGGGTGTTGGATTTATTTAGTCACGAGAATCAAAGTGGAGTAAAAGCGGCCATAAGACGTGACACAGAAGCGTTGCTTTTTCATGTGAATAGTTCGTCATTATTGAGTTTCATGAATATATAATTATATACCCTGTGTAACCCACATTTTAATGATCGTCTCTTACACTTTACGCGATCTAAAGAAAAGACAGCTTATGAAGAGTTGTGTCTGCATGTTATTTAGGATACATTATTCTGAACCGTTATGACATCATTAAAATGAAATTTTCGTCTACTTAAAGAATCTTAAACGATCTTAAATGTAGAAACCTACGATTGCCTAGCAGCCAGAAGCGATAGTACGAGGTAAAATTACTTTGTCAAGAAAACTGAAACCAATTCGTTGAGACACTCTGAAATAAATAACCCCTACAGGAAAGGAGAGATTGAATGGGAAGGATGGGTCGTCCCTTGTTGGTTCCGTCGTTCCGGAAATAAATAACAAGTTATCTAAGCTACAAGAGCCGGTTAAAATTTTTTTTTTGGTTTTCCCGTTTGTTCTTGTTGTTTTTTTTTGTTTTTTTTTTTTAATCTGTTTTTCGTTTTCCTTTCTACCCTAAGTAAGAATCTCCTCTCGCCTCACCGTCCCGGAAAATTAGTTGCCGGTAAATCGTCGTTAGAAAAGGATGAGGGAGAAAAAGATAGGTCGGAGCTCTAGCTATGACTTTACACTCTATACAAGAGGTAGCCGATATTCACAGCGGCCCACTTGCAAACTACGTACAAACAAACTCTCGACGCAACCGCTGAGCTGTTACACATTGCCATGACGGTTAGATTTTCCGCGTATTTTCCTAAATTTTCCACACGGAGCCGCTTGAGTCGATTTGCAACTCCGCAATTCGGGAGGCTCACCACTGGAATCTCCGTTTCCTCGAGGCACGCGTTAAACTCGCATTCCTCACCTGCGTGGCGGGATTCATCATCGCTCATCGACGCTTCAGGCGCGATCTCACCGCCGGTTCTTTCGCCTTCTCTTTTCCCCGGCCTTTCTCAACCCCCTGAAACACCCTTATATAAAGCTTGGAGAAAAATTTCAGGGGCTTAGTAAATCGATGAGCTAGCATCAAACATCGCGCGGAGGTTTTTGGCTCTGTAACAAGCGCGTGAAGATCAGGACGAGGGTGCAGGAAAGCGGAAGACGGGGTTAGTCGAGCGTCACCGATTCTGGGCAATGCAGGCAATCCACGTACCGACGTATTGTCAAGAATATGTGTTACTTCCCCTTTTCCTACCCGATATGGATGGACCCGAGTTCCAACCCTTGTGTATGAATGCTGCGAAAGTACGCACGATTGCGTTACAATATTACTGCGAACTCACCATCGCTGAAACCTTTTTCATCGGCTCCTACCGAACCATCCCATTGATATCCCGCAGGACCTACCTCATCTCCAGGAACTCTATCGAATGAATCGCTACCTCATAATACTCAGTGGCGAGCTTGGCTGGCAGTAGTCGGTAAGCAGTGAGAAGTAAGTGGCGTCAAGCACCGTTCCCGAGCTCAATAACACACGTCGTGGCAGAGATCAGCGGCTAACTGCCGGCAATAACAATCGGGGGGTTGGCTGAAACTCGGGCGTGACAAAGGGGCGAGGGGCGCGACTTTAGCCGAAGCTAAATGGTCGTTGGCGAGCATCTGGAAGGTCTGGAAATCTTTGCCAGGCTAGAAAGGTCTTGAGTAAGTTTCGTCGTTACTCTATGTATAGCTTATTCCTTTCGTTCACGAGGTGGTACGGTCTACACATACATACACCGTGATACCGCGGTTCACCCGCGGCTGGCTAACGCAAAGATGTCGTCCTCGTTCAAAGGAGCGAGGATCGCGTGGCGAGTGTGTAATATATAATTCGATAAACCATCAAAATATCAGGTTCCAAGCGTTTGCATTGCCGTGAAAAAACGAGGACTCGATTTTGACGATAAAAGCGCTCTTGATGGCGTAACTAGATCTGAAACCTGGGATCAAAGATATTCTTCGTTTCACTACTCCGACAACAAAATTCAATCTCGACATATTAACCAAGGGCGCAACGGCATATTGTTAACGTTTCGTAAAATCGAATTCCGATAAGCTTTTTAAAATCTTAATACCCCGAGTTTTATATTTATATAAAACAATATTCGCTTAATGCATCGACGCGCCTGAGATGCGTATGAATGATAAATTTTCAGGCTCGTTAGACAGGCGGTGTAATTTCTTTTTTTTTTTCTTCGTTACATTTCTCCCTCTCTTCACTTCCGCCGGGTCAAATTATGGCGTGCTTATTTTTACGATTCAGTTGCACGCCATTTAATTATATGGACAAGCAATCCAGAGTGAAATTCGCAAATCTTTATATCTCGTGCAGATTATATCCAAAGTGTACGTAAATCATCCGGGAGATCCGTCGTTCTACCCCACCCACGAAACACTGACATACCCATCGGAACGATAATTATACTCTCCATATCAAAATTTAGTTCCAATTAAATTTCTATCAGAGTAGGTAACGCGCCGCACGGATTCCCCCGAAGGCGTAAGGGAGGCGCGATATGCTGGTACGAATTCAGCGCGCTACGCGACCCTCGCATCTGATAACTCGTCGTAACTCAATTATCCTTACGTTTTCGAGGAGAACCGATTGCAGATAAAATCTCTGCGAGCCGCGCGGCACGGCCTTTCATCCCCCTCGCTTCGCAGGTCCTGCTTCTTTGTCCGCCTCGCTTTGGACTCGCTTTTGTGCCATCTATCGCGTCCCTGCTTCAACCTTCCCGGGAAAATATGATCCTTTTATGAAGCGCTGATACCCGGCGACGTTCCACGGCAAAGTAAACCCCCTCTGTAAACAATGTCCGGTGGGGACGTGATACGATCGTACAGTTTTCATCACGGCTTGTTAGTCAGATACTTTTCGAAGAAAGGGCTGATTCCTGCACCGATGATTTCTGGGTCTGAATTTTTCCCCGCGACCCCAAAGAGGCGACTCTGTGAATACATCGCGATGAAAAACACCTGCATATTACACACCCGAAGACAAAAAATTGAGATGCGCTTTCTCGGCTCGACTTTGGCGAATGTCAGAAACACCCCCAGAAAGATTAATCGCTGCCCGTTACCGCCGCTGCTTTCTTCCTCGAGGGTCTCAACTCTCGCTCCGGGTCAGACGCTGACCGTGATTACGTCATTTTCCAAATCGCTCCCCTAAGAAATAAGAATGCAGGAATGGTAGTTCGACACCCTGCCTGCGGTATATGTTTGTATGGACATGTATGTGTGCACTGTATGTGTGTGTGTGTGTGTTTCTCGATAGTTTCAACAGCTCAACTTTCGAGCGACGAGGCGCGGTGGTTCGTCGCGGTAAAAGTTTTCGCCGAGAAAAGTTATCGCCGCGCCGGAGCTTTGAGGCATAACTTTTAAACCGCTTCCCTCTAGAACATTTTATTTCCTCCCGCATACCCAAGGAGTAAGATTGAGAGAGGTTAAAAAATAAACGGTCCTGTAGGTACTGATCGACGGCCTCTCGACACCGGACGCGTTAAGCGCCTTGCGCCTCCAAATTGACGCTTCTACACAATTTCTCATTTAAATAAAATCTATCGAAAATACTCCAGAGGGCATTTGACACGGCCAGGCAATAATTAGCGACCCAAACGTATTAGGCGACGTCTCGTCAGACGGACGTTTGAAATGAGAATTTTCATTAGGGTACGTCGCGTCGCTTCGACGTACGATTCTCGAATGAACGAAAAGCTCCCGGAAAGCTTCTCCGACGGTGCTGAGGAGTCCGGATCGGTGAAGGAGAGAGATAGAAAAAACAGGGTAAAGAATTTTACCCCCCACTTGACGTAATGTAGAAAGTTGAAAAAGAGGAAAGCTTTAGTACACGTACATTTTTCCCCTCCACCCTCTGCAGCATGGATCCGATACTTAGTCGCGAAGCTGAACAAAATTGAGCATAGGGGCTGGGAGGATGTAGGGGGTGGTATGGGGTGAGGTGAGATGCTGCGCAAAAATGTCAACTTTTCACAAGTCTTGCCCGACTTTTTCTCCACCGTTTTCCGCAAGAACGAGGAGAAGAGAAGTTATAACAACGGTACAAACCTTAACTGCTGGGTGAAAATGGTCTACGGAAGAGAATAATTCGCTGCTGGCCCGTGATTTGCCCACTGTGGAGAAATTGCCACTCAGAAGATTGTGCTAAGCGTTGACACATTTCTAAACTCATTGCACGAAAGCGAGCCGGGCGCCTGAAGAATGTCAATTTCTGATCTAACAATGCAGGACGTAGTGAGCTTTTTAGAGTAGCACGCTTCGAACAGCGTCAAATATTCGTCTACGTTAGAGATGAAAGAATTCCCATTCTTTGGCAGCATTGCGCCTGAGACAGTGGTGACTAATTAAACTTTGAATGTACACTTAAGTTCAGTAAGTAACTTTGAATATGCATGATGCCTGAATGATTATAATATGTAGCTCACCATCGAAAACGTGCTTTGACCCAACCTGTCGCTGAATTCATGTCTCCACGGCCATATTCACGGTACAAACTCCTGCGCCCACTGTGCGGAAATTTCACGCTGAATTGTCGCTCGGTTCAAAGTTGTTATTCTACTCGATTTCCTTCGTTTAACGGACACCTAAATTTCGTTCACGGTGATCCCAATTTGCGAATACGAATACAATGAACATCTCGTCCAACCTTTGCTATTCTCTCGAGTAATATTATACAAATTGCACCAATAAAACGATCGATTGATTTACAGTCGTGGAAATAATAACGAGGAGGTTTCATCGAATGCAGATCAATGTTGGGTTACTGAGAATATTCCAGCTCACCTATCGAAAACCTATTGAAATTAAACTGGTAACGATTCACAGAAAAAAAATATCATACCTTTGTCGTCAACGAAGCTGAGGGATTTCTTTGAAGGTGAAATCGGAAAACTACCCTGAAAGCTTTTCTCTTTCTCTCTCTCTTTCTCAATCTTGCCCTCTCTAAGTCAGTTTTGACGAAACACGTATCGGCCAATAAGGGTAGGCTACCTTTGTAAATTTGAGTATGTTTTCCTTTGCTCCTCCACATTTTATAAGAATATACTTGTTACGAGTGATGTTAAAATGCTGATTTGTTGGCCAACTCTTTTCAGTCTCACCACCCTCCTCTTTTTTTTCAATCCAATTATTTATGCAGTGTACCTTATGGTGCTGCTCACCATACCAACAGCTGGCATACCTACTGGCTCGATATTCTGAGCCATGAATTTTTTCTATGTTTCGGTACTGCTTACTTTTGTTTTTATTTTAAATTCGTTTTAGTCTGAATTGCCAGCTTGTACCATTGTGGAATTAACTTTAGTCTTATACACTGGTATGTTTACCGATTAATATTACGACTGCTCTCTTCATCTGCTAACTTTATCTGATTCTTTCATTATTTCCATTATTTTTTATGTCCGTCTGATTTGATCGTACTTGTTTCATACACCCTTGGAGGCGCGGTATATGGAAATCAATATATTCTGTTCCGTTCTTTTCTTGTTATTCCTTGGGAAAAAATCGAGAGAGGTCTATGCAGGTTCCTCTACTCTCAGGCACATGAATAAGCGCTATGCAGAAGACCAGAAACGTGTATAACTTTCCCCTAAGGTAACCGTGAACATCTTGAGAGATCCGTTCCGCATCCGTTATGCTCCCTCTTCATTCGCCCTCTCTGGAATTAATTGAATTAACACAGAGCAGGTAGAGAAGAAGACCCTCCCAACCCTTGGGAGCATTTAACGTACAGCTGCATATAGCTCTCCAATTTGTGTTCATCATGCTTATCACACGACATAATTTTGTCACATCTAGATAGGCGGGATAAGAATGCAGAGAATATCCGACCAACAATCCTTCGGTTTTTATCTTCAACCTTTGGCCCTTTTCTGGAGACGTTCCGCTGATGACCAAAATAAGTCTCGGCTTTTCTACCTTCGACTTTCGCCATAAAAAAAACTCGCTATTCTCTACACAGGTCAAGCATCACGTACGTACCTACTACACACGCAACATGCCACATACGTGTCTAAGTGACTTCACCGTGATTAAGTCTACGGAGAGATGAAGGACAAATAATCCAGTTGAGCGATGCAATATTTCTTTCCAGTAGATGAAGCCAAACTCAGGACCATCTCCCTGGCGAACAGACCTCTCAAGACGAATCACACGCTGCTGAGACAGTCGTTAGCATCAGGAGTATCAATTTGCTGAATGTAATATACACGTCTGGTGGAAATATTAGTCAGTACATTCAAGCATTTGGCACAACATTTAACTTGCGGTGGATAACGGACCAAGAGTTACAGCCGAAACATGAGAGAATTTTCGGTATTACCTTCGTCATTCCGCAGCAGTTGATTCTTCGATGTCTTTCATGCCTCGTCTGGATCCTCTCATGTCCAATTAGTATAGAAAGCATCATATTCGTCGATTCGAAGACCAAAAGGTTTTGACTTAAATCACCATAAAAAGAAGTCTACATTAGATCTCTTGGATCAAATTTTGATCCGTGCTTAAAATCGTTAAAATCATATTTAACATGAGTTGTACTGATATATTTTCTTTGGAAAGCGAATCCGTCATCACGTTTCATGCCGTTTTAGCCAATCTGAATCACAGAATGGAAATTGATATTATGACTTACCAGTCTTATTTTACTTTTAATGTATAACCTCCACAGTAGAAGACTGTGCTGACGACTCTTGGTGGATTTCGAATTTCTTTTAATTCTCCAATCAAGTATGGCATGTAGGTTTTCGTTGAAAACGCAAATCATTCGCAAATTCCATGGCTCAATGTGCGTTATGACTATAGCTCAGCTTCTCAAAACTGTATATGCAGAGAGACTTCATATATCACTTAGGCTATATGTTATGGAAAAAATGCGACACAATGGCGTGGCGCCAAGTGTCTGCGGCACACGTTATTTTTTATGTCGTAATTATATATGACATGATAAGAAGCGGACGATGTTTTCAATGATTTATATACTCGCAATGAGTTTGACAATCACAGAGGTGTGAAAATAAAATTTATCCCAGTTACGCATAGACGGTATGATAATTATGATTAAATGAAAGACATTCTAGATCCTAATTAGGCTCTATATTATATTTGTACGATTTTTTTCTACAGTAGATTGGCTCGAGTGGTTAAATGTTGACCGACGAACAAAGTTTGTTGACTTTCCTAAGTCGCTGATAGGACTATTCTTGTTCTACAGCGCAATCATAAAATCTACTGTGCTAAACACTTGGTGAACCAACAAACGAACAAATAACTACATAGACCAACCGTTGTTAAGATTACGATTCAATTTGCAGCTGGTGAATTATTCTCCATACATCGAAATACTGTAATTTGATTGAATTTCGTAAACCGTGAATGGCAGTGTATAATGGATACACATTAACATTTCACACTTGCTTCTGACTTCCTCAATTATGTACACGTGTTGTATTATCTGGGATCACATGGGGGTGACAGGCGTTCAACGAATAGATGTGACGTACTGTAATTATGGAAAACATTGGAGAGACTGTGAAAGATGTGATCCCTATGCGACAGCTTTGGTTATAGGAAGTAAAGCATCACGGCGAATAATGCGGGATAATTTTTCTGAATTTTTTTCATACTACCGGTTAGCGAATCGCCTCTTCACAGGCTTTACATCCACCAAAAGTAGCATTGGCGATGTTGCAGCTTGCGAAAACTTGATTTTTGGCGGAAAAAGTGAAGGAAGGCAGATGTATGGAGAAAGTAATTTTTTCGCTGTATCAAAAAAGGTAGAGCACAAGATCTCATATAAAGTGGCAGGTGAAGAAATGTGAAGTGAAGCGGCGGGATCTCGTGCGTTTCCATAAGCCTCGTTTTGGGGGTGAAAAATATCGTGCGAATCGGCGAGAGTGTAACAACGAACAGCAAAAAAAAAGGTGCCTCACTTGCAATAAAATAAGACCTTCAACTCCTGACTGGATTGTGCACGAGGCCTTAATTACATCAATATCCTCTACAGATTAAAGAATACTTACACCACATTCGACACGACAAGTTAATTTGATTTCCACAAACTTCGTGCCGCTTTCGTCAAAAATGTTAGACCGTCATTCGCTGTGAGCATCTGTGCTCTCTTTACGACTGTCAACAGATATGTGAAAAAACGTCAGAGCTATAATAATAATTCCACTTTAAGTAGCATGTGGCAATGCGAATATAATTTATACGCAAGCATCAGCTCGTGGATAGAGTTCAGGGTAAATATGACTGAAGTAATTTACGTGCAGACAATTAATTAGCTTGTATCTCAGCAACACCACTAATTAGTGAGCTCAATTTCTTTTATAATTTCATCAGAGCTTCACGAGATAGTGGGCAAGTTTGTTTTTATTTCTCACTACGCGAATGGTTCTAAACGTTCCTTCATTTTCAATTCCCACGATTGTATGCATGAGAAGTAAGATTTATCCATAGGGGAGTAGATTATGATGAGGAATAACTTTATTCTCGGACACTAACCAAAGGGTAGTGAAATCGCCTTGGCTCAAAAGATTATTGAGGACTTTCCCCCGTCAAGGGATTAATTAAAATAACATTTCATTAAAGCGTTCTCGCACGTGCACAGAAGGTTGAAATTCTAAAATCAATTTTCCGGTGGCTCTGACTGATGAATATTTTAATTGGTTAATGAAAGCTCCATATTTCGTCGCTGGAAGCTCGGAATTTTCAAACTCCACCGTGTCACCTGGGCCCACCAATACAAAGTTATAGTTATGTGTGTGAGATATAATTTACCCGTTGATTTTGCTTCGTCTTTATTTGCAATTAGTTGCAGTACAATATGAAAAAAGAGAGTAAAAAGGAGCTTGAAAAGGAAATGCTCGTAATTCTGAACAAAAAAATATTTCCGTCCTGTCATAAACCATATTATGGACAGAAATTGAGAATAACTGTCAATATTACCATTCTGTGATAGTAAAATTTTCCCATAAATGTAGCCGACTGCAATTTTGCTGATTGTGAATTAGCAATTCTATTTCTATACACAGCAGCAGCAGCAGCAGTAGCAATACCGGCAAGTAATCGTATTAGACCGTAAATGTTACCGCCGTCATGACGTATGTATTCTGCTAAAGTATCGAGTTAACTTTACGACAATGCAATTGCTACCTTCAAATCTGCTAGAGTATTCGATCAAAATATTATACTCAACGTTTCACGATTGCTGTACTTGCATTTTCCACCTCATTAATGATTCCATGGGGTTTTTCAAGTTACACTATTCCATCCGAAACCATCACCGAACACTTCCAACAATGGATAAACTGGAGAACTGGTACGGTACATACTGCGTTGTTTTTGTACTATATCGTACAATCTACCGGGTACTATGGGGTCTGAAACACCAATTTGATCAATAAAACCCTACGTCGTGATTGGAGAAGAGTATCTCTATTGGTTCTTCGAGCCGATTTAACTCTCTTTGGTTCACCGGCGAGAGAGTATCATAAAGCAAAGCCGCACTCACTCGGAGCTAAGAAGAGAGGATACAAATTGCCTCCGACTCAAATGATTCGAAGGAAAGATTTCCCCCGTTCAACAATAAAACGGCAATATCCGAGGTCGATAAATTCTACTACTTGACTTTTTCAATTGGACCATAATGCCGGCCACTGTCCGCCGTGTTGGGGCAGAATTACATCGGTGGAGAGTAAAACTCCCGAGAGTGCCGGATTTGTATCTCTTATTTCTTTCCGCAAATTTGAATTTTCAATTCACAGTTAAACAGCGCCAGTGCCCGCTTCTCATGCGTATATTATACATATACGGTCAATATATGCATAACCGTCTGTATAGTGACTGTCGGTGTTTCGTCCACATATAAATCCATCTTTTGCCGAAGGCTGCACAGCCTGGCTCGTTGGTAGAGCAACGCATCACCGGATAAATTCAATACCCAAAACCACAGAAATGCACGCAGTCGAAAAGTATTACATTCATACCGCCCAGCCCATCCGGTCAGATAGTTTGTTGAATCGAATATTTTCCCCGTTTGGCTGACCGCAATTATTGCCCGTTTCAGCCGTACTTGCGCGGAAAGTAATTGGAGATTTTCAACGTCCCATCAAAAATCCGTATACATTTCTAACCCAGCTGAATCAACGACGAAAAATCATGATACGCGGCTAAACGAATTCTCAACCGCAATGTTCAGTATACGAAAAAATAATGGAAAGAAGATTTTAATCGTATACACCTCATTAGCGATTAACACACGCTCCATAGATACGACAACATATCATGGGATGTGATTTTTTCTCAAAATGAGTCGTGTGTTGAAGTTAAGTACTTAGCCGAAAACTTTCGCCGCGAACCACTTTACGTTAACATCATTATTTCGAATTCATTCAATTTGGACTTTGAAATATCAGTTCAGACAAAAAATTTTCGCAATACAATACACAACATTTCCGAAAAAAAACATCATATCACCTCATGTAAAGTCTTGAATAAAAATTTTGATTTTCCATCTTGTCTCAAGAATTTTACATGCTGCAAAAATTCGAGTATACTTAAACGTACCGATACCGTACTACACTGAAACGGAAAAACATCAATCAGGATGTAAAGGGAATGATTATTTTCAAAAAAAAAAAAGTTGGAACACGCCTGAGCATTACAGTGTACACCTTTTCACTTTCTGATGTTATTTTACATTTTCTTTAACGAGAAGCCTGCCGTTGAAATAATGCTGATAGGATTTTTGTAACATATAATATTGCAGAGAGTTCTATGAAACTGCATGTCACTGTCACACTCTTTTCATCCCGTGAATCGCAAGGGGCTACAGCAGCAGCTATGTGACATAATTGCACCGCGTGGAAACAGTGAACAGTGTTTTTCGTTATAACATGAAAGGTACGGGAATAAAATAAAAATGTAGAGTACAGTTTTAAAAAGAGTGTCCAACAACTTCGAGCTACAGTTACAAAAGAGCCCGGCTCCGAGTGTCGAATTTGTCGGAGGTAACCGTATATCCGCGACATACAAAGGGTTGAAAAACCAGCACCGATAATTGGCGATCCGACAAGGTTCAATTACCTTCGCTGACGGACAATTCTGCCCGCTTTGTTTCCCTTCTCAAATCGTTTCGTATCAGCCGGATTGCTGGGGGCCCGAATTTCCCCATTCGGGCGAATGAAACCTCGAAGTGATTGAAATAATTCGAAATTTAAACTAATCCTTCGACTTCAATCCCTTCTGCGCTCGCGTCCGAGTGCCTCTCCGGACTTTCTGAGCGTGCAGCTCGGCGCGAGGTGAAAGGCAAACGTAATTAAATCTTTAATGAGATCGCAGCCAGTACTGATGGACTATAGTGGCCATTCGACTTCCGTCGAAACCAGTCGCACCGAGGGGTGGACGTCGCGTCCGGAAATTATAACCGGCATCTGCATAATGTATATTCGTACAAAGGTCGCTCTAGTTTCGAACTAGAACTTCGGGGTGAAATAACGCGGGAGTGTAGGACGAAAAGTGCAGAGGGATTTTCAGCCACAATTTGGATAAAAAAATTAACATCCCCGCAACAGCTGCGCGGGGTATCGTTGAGTCTTTAGGCGGGAAACTTTCAACTGCTAAAGGATGGCGTGACACGTGCCTTATCTTGTTCTTCGAGCTTACGCCCCCTCCGATTCCCTCGCGAGGGGCTGATAAACATGTGACATTCAAATACAATCAACCCGCTCCATCTCTGGAGACATTCGGGAACTTTGTTCATCATCAGCGCAAGAAGTCGAGAACTTTCAGACCCCTAAAACCTCCCGGGACTGTAATATACACGCTCGAATTATACAGTGTCTAGAACCGAACGGCGTGAAAACTGCTAAGCTGTATCTGCGAATTAATCTTCTGAGGGGTCGAATAAGAAATTAATAATTTACTTGCAAACAAAACTTGTTTTTCCCAAGTGCATTCGAGATAAGTGGAATCTCAATATAGTATCGACTATTTTTAATGTACTTTCTGTGTTCCTGGATTGGCGTTCACTGGAATCAGGACGTAAATAATATTCCGTCTACCAATTAACGCGAATAAAAATTTTACGATTAAACTGACACGAGTCGTTCGGTAGAGGAAATTTTTTTAAATCGACGGAGAATATTTCAGCCAGCAATCTAGAGCCAGAAACGAAGTAACGGAATTCGAGTTGTAAATTTGACCAAATAAAAAAAGGAAAAAAGTGCAGGGACATAGTAAACGCGAACACGATAATTTGTAAAAATTTCGAAGCGGTGTCAAATTTGGTATTCCGTTTAATCAAACACATCCCGACAGGCAAACCAAGGGTTCAATCCGATTCGACTGCCGGTCGATCCGCCAGCGTCACTTCTGTTTGCAAACCGAACGATATTGCTGAAAATGGATCAAATGTCGTTTGTAACTACCGAGGCAGAATAATCGATGGAAAATGTATATAATTCGTATCTCGTTCACGGAGTACTAGACTCATTCTACCGGATGCTCTTTGTCATCCCGCCCTCCTTCACCTTGTATACGACGACGAGAGAAAACCTGACTTCTCTTCCTTTGCTGAGGAAATCTAGAAAAGCAAAAAAAGAAGAAAACACATTGAATAAAAGAGACTAGTACAGCCAGAACAGCCTTTCCGTTATTTGATTCTCAGCGTGAGAAGTGATTAATTTTTCCTCATAATCTGAGTATCGTCGGCGAATTATTCTAGTGGTAGGTGCGGCCAGGCCAAGCTGTGAAGGATGTTTAGGTTAAGCTCCGTGATCAGGCGAAGCTTTGAGAGCGGCAGGTAACTGTAATAAGCCCTTGATTAAGGGTAACTTCCGACGGTTCAAGCGAGCCACATTATTCATGACGTTTGAGGAGAACTGACGGACAACGAAGTAACCAGTTACGTACTGGCATGAGAAAGTGCGCGTAAAACCAAAAATTGTACATGCGTAACGCCTGCAATTTTATAGGTGGTATCATAAAAGGAATAATTATCCGAGAAAAAAGAGCAGTCCCGCGGAAAAACGTTTTCAACGCAGAAACGGAACGTTTTTACCCTGCGGCGCGAAGAGAGCGAAATGATATATATTTAATTTCACTTCTTAAGTAAAAAAACGGTGTATGTACTAATTGTGGGAGCCAGTGGCTACATCTGCATGGCAGGGGCGAAGAACGAAGCCACGGGACGGAATTTTCCCGTATAAAATCCTACAGAGGGCTTTTCTAATCTTAATTTAATTCAACTCAGCGGAGGTGAAGTGGTAAAAAAATATAACCGTCGTTTATTTTGCGAAATGATTTTACAGCGTGGCGTGGAAAGGAGATGAGAGGAGAAGAGAGGAGAGGAGAGTAGAGGCGGGGCGCGGCGAGGCAGCGCGCAGGCCGCACTCGGTGCTCAAGTAAAACAACCCTTCCACTTGTTTTTAATCTCCATCGTGATCCTGCTCCAAACGCAGGTTCAACGAAACGAGACTCTTAAATGCTCTCGAGATGTCGTCGTCGGAACTCGACACGCTGTTTAAAGTCAAGGTTTAAACAACAAACAAAGAATAAACGCTCCTGTGAAGCTTTTATTTCGCCTCTATATATCTCTCTCTCTCTCTCTATCTGCCTGTGAAGCTTCGATTTACTTCATTTTATCACATTTTTTTTAATCCTGTTTCGCTCGAACGCACTCTGAGCCTGAAGCTAACGTGATCTTATCAGCCCAACGAAGGGAGAGAATGTACTATATACAGATCCATACATAGTATATATATATATATATATCGTCGAGTCACATGCCTTCTCAAATATCAATTGTCGTCGTACGATACGAAGAACGGGGGCACGTAAGGGGAGTCCGATAGAATCGGAAATTGACCACTTTGCGATAAACCGGGCGTAAAAAATGTCGAGCTCACTCATCGGATCGCAATCTTTTCATCTGAAATCTCTTCTCAGTCCCCGTCCTCCTATCCCATCGCCTTTCGTTATATAAGTACTCCGCTTCTTGTATTTATATATATACATATATATACAACCTATCGACGGTGGTGTTTCTTCTTTTAGCTGGTTCGAGTCTGGCGAGTGTCGTGGCCGGAAGTAGCAAGCCGACCAGAATCTCAGACAAGCCTTACTTCGACGACATTTCGCCGAGGAACGTGACGGCGATAGTCGGGCAGACGGCGATCCTGAGGTGCCGCGTCAAACACCCGGGCGATCGTACGGTAAGTGCCACGGTTATAACTCTGTACATTATCAGCCTCGAGCCACTCAGCGGGCGCGATTGCTTTGCTAATTGCGCCCAGATGAGCACGAGCATCCATACGTAGGTACGTAGGTACGTAGGTATCGCGTTGAGTGCGCTCTCGGTAATTTGACAAACTGAGGGCAACGCGAGTTTCCGTCACTTTGTTCCCGCATCACCGGGGCCAATTAGGGACAGGCGATTCGAAATTGAACCTCCCTGAAAGGTCCCGGTTTCAATTGCGTCCGGGCGCTACGTGCTTTCGCTTTCGCTTTCGACTTCCCATATGCTGATATGTGCATTAATGCGAGCACCTTATTCACCTCTCCATATCTAGTGCCGGTTTTACCCTGCCTACTTGATTTAATCATCTTTTTCGCGTTGCAGGGGGCGAATTAACGAGCGCGCGTAAGCGCTACGTTAATTTATTTACCCCTGAGTAAACGGAAAAAGTAATTAAATACACACGTATATGGCCGGCCGCGGTTAATGCAAACGTTGATACGGGAGCCGGCAACTTAATACGCTGGGCCAAGGCCAGCTAACGGGCCAACCGGAACAGGGGCATGTGGTTAAGACTCCAGTGTAGTTTGTTGGGGGAGATTATATGTTCATTTGAATTCAGCCACTTGCATGCGATCATCAACTCCCTGGAGGTGTATAAACACATTGCGGCCAACCAGCTGTGCAATGATTCAATTGAATCGAATTCATTTTTTCAGCATATAGGTGACGGTACTCGCCTTTCAACCGAACAATAAATGAAAGAGGAAATCGAACCTACGATTGAAAGTGAAGATGAATATTCCGACGTAAAAGCGGCGTAAAAGCGGTTACTATTTTCTCTTTGACGCGATTACCCAGGCACCACATAACGGCAACGATTCATCTTGCAGAAATCTTAGCGAGCTTGATGCGTAATTAAATGATTACTCAAGGATGAAATTAGCCTCGTAGTCAAACATACAGTTGCATAATCAACGGAGATCTTGCGTGGAATAGTATGGTTATCAAATGAGACAACCATAGAGACTTGACCAAAGGCGAGAGAGCTTGTCGACAACATCAAACCGGGTGAACTGTATTCGTGCATGGTATCCCGTGCCGAGTAGTCAAAGGATATTGGCTGAAGGGTAGAGAAAGCTACAAACGAGCCAGCTGCTCGAACAACGCCATGACTCATTGTCACATCATGTGGAAAATTTTCAGTTGAAAAGCATTTCTGATATTTGTTACACAATTTCTTTCCCTGAATTTTCTTTGGTATTGAATACGCTTTTGTAACTTGACGGCGGACCCGGAAATTGATAATACAATTTTATCGTGGTTGCACAACGCCGCGCTTATATCCTTTCGTTGAACCAACGTGCGACTGAATGATATGAGATACGACAGCAGGCGAAGAGCAATTTACTCAGAGCCACTACATCTGGGGGTGTGCATAATCGATTCGGAACATTTATGAGCCGTTTACGCGTAATTGACAATCACCTTATTACTTGATTTGAATACTGTGTTTGCACAATCTCAATCAACGTTTCGCTCGATAGATAGAGACGTTTCTACACGTTCCGTGTAAAACGTGCGCAATCACATTACGAATTATGAGCAATACCGAAGATAACATTACAGCTTCAGAAATGTTGAATATAAATTATAACATATCATATTAAAATATGACAATGCAAAAACCCACGAAATTTATTTATCTTAAAGCGATTCAATTATTGAGTCATTACTTTAGCGTCAAATACATAAACATGTCTGCACCATTTTCTGAATCAGCTAGAAATTAATAGAAATAGGTTTTTTTTTACATTAAGACCCGTGGTTAGTCGCAAAAATGTGAAATTGTTATGGGTTATAATCACCAAGCACTACATGCCCTACTGGAAAAAAAATGAACGTTAATTAAAATTCATTTCAAATGTTTTCCAGGGAACCCATGAGAAAAAATGATAAGACCTGATTCATTGTAACAAGACGAACAATATGATTCTGGGACACGACAAACACGAAGGCGCATATTGAGATTTTTCTACAAATTATACCAACCAAACTCTTTATATTTGAATGTACCTTTCCAATTCGAATACATGTTGAGGAGAAATTCTTTTAATAAAATGCCTCTTAATCGACATTAGTTACACTTTCTACTATTTGAATTAATAATTCTTTTCATTTTATCCACTTCTGTTTTCTTAACAGATTCGCTAATGAACCAATTATCGGAAATTCCGAGTCGCACGATAGAACACAGCTTTCGTGAATAATATTTGAACAAAAATGTGAAATATACGACTCTTTTATGTTAAAAAAAAATGAACAAAGAAAAACACAATAATTCTACAAAATTGAACTCTGGTGTGACTATATTAATTTTAGATAGAAGTGAAATTAACGAAAAGTCTTGGCCAATGTGACATTATAAATCCGCGATCTGCTCGCTTTTTTTAAGTTTAGAATAATTAAGTAGTTGTATACTTCGTATTAGTTGTTTCCCAGCCCTTCAGAGGGCCAATTATCCGACGATGAGAAAGTGGTTTCAATAGGTAGGTACACGCGCAATTTATTAAAAAGCACTAACTACTTCCTGGAGATTTTAGTGGCACTGGCGCATTGCACTGTTACACTTCTCTACAGCCGTGTGCCATCAATACTCGTAAATAGGTATTAAACGAGATTGTTTACGAGGCGACGGCAGCGAAAGCTGCAGCAGCGCAGTGGTACACAGAGACCGTCTAATAAACGGGAAACATTTCGAGAACGAGGTTGGACCGCAGAGATAATTTACTGACTATCCGCATAACAAAATTATTGGAAACTTTACAGTCGCACTGGTGGAAGCCGGGAATTCTTGCAGTTTCCACACCGTAGATTTCCCGCGTGAAATATATCCTCACACGTTCTCGTCGCGTGATTCTTCATCCAAACGATCCACCCTGCGTCTTCGGGTTCAACTCACCTTCCTATCAATTTTATATCCCGACAAATCCGCGCAATCGTTTATTATTGATCATTGCGTTACGTGCGGGGAAATGGATGCGATATCCACTTTGGAAAACGTATATCTACCTATCCACCCTGTAATATTATTCTATTATCTCGTAACAGAAGGATAATGGTGAAATTGGTCCGGCCAACAGCGGCCATATTGTTTTATATACATACATATATAGATATATAGCGATCGGATTGATTCCGGTAATGCAATTGGTTGGGATTTTATGATTTTCCCCGAAAAGCAGGAAAGCCTCGTGCCAACTGTATCGCCCGTCGGTTCGTTGGCTCGGTCAGCTCGACCAGCGCACTGCAGTCACGTGTACAAGTTCGATAATTGATTTAACGCCAGCTTAAGGATATAATATAACTACCATGACCCATGTGTACGCTAGGGTTCCATGCTCACGGTTAAACTTAGTTTAATTAAACCCTGGATTTATCGGGCCAACCCTTGACACGGATATAGGGATACAGAAGACAAGGAACACCCTGTGACAGACAAATAACCCTGCTCGAAGAAGGTCAAACATAAACGAGGCAGAGACGAAATTTAAAGGTATGTCCATTTGTTACGGGGCTGGCGTACCTACAACTTGGCACCAAGCCTCCAAGATTACACCCGCACTGAATATTCCTTACGACATCGTTCAATTACCACTGACGATCAGCGGCCGAAATTTATCATTTTCAACACCGTTAAAATTATTCCAGCGAAATGAATTGCCTTTCATGCTCAATGCAACAAAAATTAATCATCTTTTAGAAAAGAATTTGAAATACTGTTTATCCATACAATAAAAAAAATAAATAAATAAAAACTAGACAGATACATGACCATGAACTGAAACCAAAGTCTTGCTGACAGTAAATATTCACTTACACGTCGGTTTTTCGTCCATAAATAAGATAGAGATCCTCTGCAGCACTTACAAGATGCGTCGTTAGCAGGAGCTAGCTTTTGTGCGCCGAGTCGCGAAATGAGGAAACGTTTCCGTTTCGTCGTGTTTCGAGTTGGTTGAAGACAGAAAGGTCTGCCAAGACTCGCCGGACAGTCGTGACGGACGGGATATTAGCCATTTTTTGCTTCCGCCCATACGTCATGCTCCGCTGTTCCCTGTCCTCCCTACACTGCTCGTCCAGGTTCCGCCCTCATGCCGAGCCGGGGTTTTAGGACGAGGACTCAGAACGGAACGGAACTCCTGAGCTGGAACAAAGACCTAGTCCTTCAGAAAATGGGCATATCAATGTAGAGGAGCGGTAATAGCATAGCCAACAAGCGGCGGGCGGTCACTTTGTGAATGCTGATTGAGGTTATTTCGGAAGTGAAATTGTTCCCTGTCACGCACACCCGACCACGTACACATAAAAAATACATGCTCCTACGTGACGCAGAGATGAGTGAGATTCAGGATCTGAAGGAATCTTATCCTGGTTACCAGGTAGGTGTTGAAGCTGAAATAGAAGTACTCCGTTGGTCAGTGCAGAATGTACCGCAACTTGTGGTAAGGTTGAATTTTTGCAGGTTGATCACTCGCTGATTTGACATTGATTTCAATAAAAATACAGCGAACAGCAAAAACAGTACAATGTTGTACATTGGAGAGCTGCAGGTTTGTTCGCAGTTATTTGCGGAGCTAAAGGCATTTTGGTGCCCCGTTTCCCCATCTCTTATACAATGAACAATAGAAATTGAATTATTTCTATGTCATAGACATTTTCACCACCGTATATTTGGATGGTAACGCTTTCTCTTCTCCCAGGCACCCCAAGCAGGGGTGCAACGCGCTGAACTACGTGAGAACTGTTTGACTGTCTGAAACAAGCTGTTCTGTCATTCTCACTTACGCTCAACGTGGCGCCACTAACAAAGATAAATACTCGTTTATCGTCTTTCGGAATCCGTTTCCGCGAAGGCGCAAGTCGGCAAAGATAATCCATCCATCGCCTCTCCCCTGAGCTGTTCGGTTGGATCATAAAAAGTGGCCGAAGTGGTTAATGGCCGCAGGTGTTCCTTGGGAACAGAATTATGTCCTTTTCACGCGAGTTGGTAAAGACCGGGGCTAATTTAAACAAGCTCCGAAGAGCTCCGTACGCCCCCCGACTGCCCCGAAATCACCACCGAAATCGCGCCCGAATCGCTCTCAAAATACCTCTGCCCCCTGTTACACCCGAGCCGGGCTACTAAGATGGCTGATTGTGGGCTTAGCTTTAATGCCCCCAATTTTTAGTCCCTTTTAATCACCCCCCCCCCTCCCCCCCCCTTCCATCCAAGGACCTCCTCTGGAACCACCCCCTCCTCCTTCCCCCGTCCACCCATCTAATCCTTATAATCTCTTTATTATTCACTCGTCTCATATTCTCACCAGTTTTTACTTTGCTCAAAAATATTTTCACATCCGCATTCATTCAACGGTCAAAATTGCCAGCCTGCTTATGCCAGCACATTATACCTAGGCAAAACGTATTTTTTAAAAATTTCACGGCCTGAGTAACTTTGCAAAACAACCAGGTCACGAGGGACGGCCTTAAGGGTTGAAATAGAAGTTCGTGCATGCCCATGGCCCATGCAAGATTGATCAAACAACAACTCGTTTGGGTATTATTTGCCAGAACTCCGACGAAACGGCCTCATAAGCATTATACGTCGTACATATTGGCACTGCGAAATTAAGTATACGTAACACCTGTATACACATATACATGCGTAGGAATCGCAAATGAATTTCTCGCATAAATGTGGGGATGGTGATTGTGCGCTGGTACCCGGCTTCGACACATGGTGTTATAGGTATGTGTATAAGAATGGCGACGGCGCAGCGGCGCAGGTGGATGTAGAAAAAGGAAATTCGGCGGGGAAAGGTCACTAATTCGCGCGTGCGTCCGCAGATCAATACGCCTTGAAACTTCCCCCGCCCGGCAAGTCTTGATTTGTAAAAGCACGGGACAACCCATAAACAATTCTGCAAACGTGAAGGGAATACATAAAGCGTTTTGCGGTGGACTTTCGAATCCCTTGCCGGTCGTTCCTGAAATTGCATAAATATTGTATTTATCTCGTCGAACGGTTTTGTTTCCCTCCTTATTCCACTCGCCCTATTGGAGCGATATTGTATATATGCTAATTCTTTCTTTGTTATGTGCTCTGATTTATGTCACAAGCGCAGTTATTTCGAGGGGTGTAAAGCCGAGCGTGAAACTTACTAAAATTTAATGGAGAATCATCAAACTATTTTTCTTACGGATGATACGCCCACCAGATATCCGCCCCTGTATATTTCTACACTCTGTCGCAAAAATAAGTTTTCTAATGTGTACGAGATACAACTAAACAAATTATTTGAGTCCCAATTACCACTGTACGCAGAGAAACAGATACAGCATCCTTATAAGTAATTACTGAAGTTTGTTACTCGCTTAAGTTGATTACAGATGCATAATTATACTATGGTGAACATTCTAAACATAAGACAGAAATATCTTCATATCATACTCAAATTCAATTATATACTATCTAATACAATTGACAAGTTTTCATCGCTTTATACTTTCTACATTAGCAAAATCGTTTTTGTAAGCCGTTGAGCGAACCCGGATATGAAAGAGAAACGAAACACTGACAACACGACTCACAGTGTGGGTAGAATGTTTTGATTGTCCTCGAAAACATAAGTACATAGGTTATATTTATTATCGATATGGTCGATTTATTATCGATTGCTGTCCTTTATCAACGCGAGGAACCAGACTCTGACATAGATTGTCTCATTTATTGATGAAAAGTGGATATGCTCACATTTTTTTCTAACCTTAGAACACAAAAAAATTGCGACGATGAGGTGTAAGAGGCTCTTATATTGCTCATACCGCGCGTGTCCTTCGTGTTTTAAGTGGGTCACTGCGAACTTTGCACAGTGCCAGTCCAACAACAATTTGAACACGATGCATGGACGCGTAATTTAAACGTACTTTTCAATTTGCCGCGATTCAGGAATAAGAGGTATTGTCCATATTTTTATAGTAATTTGTTTACTCGTCAAAACGAGGTGCCTGTCATCGTGCGCGTGTGTTTGATGACCCCTCAAAAAGCCATTTGACTGTTGGCGTCGTAACGTCGCGATTCGATCGACCGCCTTGTTATATCGTGTTATACCTTGGTGAAAAAGGGAAACTGTAATCAATTCGCGATTGTCGGAACAACGTCGAGCGAAGATACGTGGAGAAGCGGCGTATCCTCGTTCCTGATACTCGAAAACTCAGCCCCGGATCTAGCCCTCTAAATTACATGGCACTGAAGCTATTTGGATTTAAGACAGAATACAGAACAAGATTGTTTGCTATGAACTTGAGCAGCTCTGTCCCAGCGTGAAATATTTGCTTCCAAGGCTCTCTCAGTAGCGCGAGCAATTAGAACAAAGCTGCGAAGCCTTCTTCGCCCCGTCTAGAGGGCTCGTTGTCTGTTTTATGTATACGATAAGGGTGGGTGAGCAGAGACGCGAGCACATGAGTCTAAAGTGTTTGAAGAATGACAGCCTGACGACAGCCCTCCGCTTATCTACGATCTACAATTCTGTAAATTTCACCACCGAGCAACGCGCTGCACATTGGCGTCGAATCCGTTTGACACACCCGACGGAAAATCCGCCCCCCAATAGTCTTATCGGTTGAAAGTTAGCTTTACCTCCGAGATAATCTGGTTAACGTTAATAACGGGGGTGCGGAAAGTGGAATACCGTGGTAATTACTTAATTGCCTCACTAATTCGGCGATAGCGATCGGCGTCGGGGGTTGCAGGCCTGCAGTGTCCGTATCGTTGACAGATTTGCGGTTCGTTGGAATTGTTTGAAATGTGAAAATCACCGGGCGAGCCGCGTGCAGGTGAGCCGAACCGTGTGATGAGGGAGCGTTTTCTACCGCCACGCCGTTGAAAATTAATGCAAATCCGTCCGCAATAAAATTTAATTAGTGCCAATCAGCCGTTTCGTACGGCTCCCGGTAAGTTAACCAAATCAGATGAGATAGCCGCTGATGAGTTGAGAAAGCCTGCAGGTCGAATAAGGCCTCACGGTTGTAGCTCGACTATTAATTAGTCTTTCTCTGTCTCTCTCCCGTTCTATTCTGCAGTTTTATTAGGGGTGCATAATTAATTATATGCCCCCGCATATTTTTCCTTTATATATATATATTGCTGCGGAAATCCTCATTACGAACTAAACCCTTTTTTCCAAACTTTCCTGTGATCCTGTCGTACGATTTGCAGGTACATTCACCTGGAATATTATTACAGCCACAAGTATTTTCTTTGCTCCCTTTACTGCAGCGCTGGTGCAACTTCGGTTCGCAAGTTGAATTTATATTAGATCCTTTCCAACAAGGTGACCAAGTTATGATTTCTAATTTTTCATATTCAACTCGCACGTCTTATTTTTTGCCACATATTTTAATGTGTAATTAATTGATAAAATCGTCGGTTATTTCTGTAAAACTGTTCATCACTTCGCGGAATTTTTGTATACTTATGTATGGAGTATTATTATCTATGCCCTCAAATTGGTTGAAACAAGTTTGAAGCAAGATTTTTCCATCAGCCTGGGGTAGAATATTCACCTGCAGAAGTTGTTTCTGTCAGTGACAATCTGAATAGCAAACCCGTAACGCAAATTCATTTCAACCTTCCATCTCAATTGAAAAGTTTTATTGCCAATCTTCGCATTCATTCAATGAAAAATCAAGCACACCCGTTTCCTTTATTTCATACCACTCGCTCTGCCTCTGCGGAGGTGCAGAACGACTCGCGATTACGTGAAAAAGTATAAGTTCACAGGAATCGACTGAGACTTTGGATTCTCCGATTTAGAGGCCTTGGTGACCCGGAAAGAACCCGAATTCGTGTCAGGCGCACCGTTCAGTTTTTGCAATTACCGTTATACCGTTATCCTTAATTTACTCGGCATATTCGCGACAAAATTTCTGCGAAACATTGTAGGGTCGGAATGTAATTGGAATACCGTTGTAAACCAGCAGCCGGTAGCGCCATTAGGCTAAATCACATCAATGCTTCGAAATTGGAGAACTTGTTTCCAAGTTCGGAGGTGAGCGTGACTGGAATCCAGAATTAATATGTATTCGAAATAGTTCCGCCGTTCTTATGATTCAGACGCGTCAAGGCAGGCACATGCATAACTTGTATATAATATGCAAATCTAGCACTCCCATGTGACTACCCTCACCCTGATTATAAGTAAAATTTGTGTCTGGTCTGACAATCGTCTGGATCGCTTAATTCGTTACTCGCAATTATTATTTCTACATGTGAATTACGAATAATGCACAATTTACTTTCAGACAAAACAGTCTCTATACTATACCGCGTGAAAAACAGTCGGTTACCTTTAAGCTCGTCAGTGTCTTACGCTCGTCGATAAATCAGAGCCAATTTTTCGAGGAGGGAATAAATTCATTCGAGTGGATAACTGCATTGTGCCAGCGATGCTGCACGAGCACATCCGATTATTGGTGAAACTGGATTTCGGCATTTCTTTAACGGCTGGACCGTTGCCAAGGGATGTTGTTTCCTGTCGACGGGGGTTAGTGGCACGAAAGAATCGATTTGGTTATTGAAATAATGTCGGCGGTTCGGTACTTTTATTACCTTTTCCCGAACAAAACTTGACCCAAGTTGGTATCGCGAAGACGTGATCCCCTTGAATTAGATATACCCACTCGAAGGTGTAAGGGTAAAATTTTCGCCTGATATTAGAAGACCTAACGATCTAGATAATCAAGTTCACACAACGAACCAATCTGGACTCTTACCACCCCTTTCCGAAAGCCCATGCAGAGATATAACGGAAATATCCAGGATGTCTTACTCGCCTCGAACACGCAATCGGGACCCCGTTATGAATTCAAATATCACGGCACCTCGGTACGTCCGGGTTGGTAATGTAGAAAATGTACCCACTCGTGTTATACACACCGTCTACACCTCCGCCAAGTATAGTAGTCGAGTTCGTCATGTATGCAAGCGGCGCCGAGGCAAAGGCGGGAGCTTGTTACCGTTTCGTCGGATTGCCAAGGGTACCGAAACATCTCGAGGGATCCCGTCCGTTTCCCGTCTGCGTGTTTCTCGGTTAATTATTTAATAGAGATGGTATAATTAGTGACGTCCGTCGCCCTGCACACCTGCCTCCTCCACAGCCAACACTGCCGTATAATTATGGCCGCGTTGTGTAACCGAAGCACACTGACGACGACCCGCTGAATCAAAGTAATCACTAAAAACACAGTTTACTGTTGCCTCTGCAAACGAACCGGGAATTTTCCTCTCTTCCAAACATCCACCGAACCTCGCTCTCCATTTCCAAATCTCCACTAGGACCTGGAGCAATTAGCATCGGGTGGTGGACGGCCGATGCATTCGTAGATCAGCCGAGCCTTTTGATCATTACTGAAATATTATCTTCCTTGATTTATAGATGCTCGTAGTTAAGCCGAGCGACTCGAGCAGCCGCGTAGGAACTGCTTCATCCCTCAACTCTGATAAGGAACAGGTAAAAAATCTTCAGGGTTTCCATTGTCTCGCGAGAAAGCATTTGCTGCAAACTGCGCGGGACTTATCTAACACGAAGTGCACCCCAAACCAGCGCCACCAAAATATCCGTCTCCTCGTTATCGTTATGGATAAACGAATACGAAACCTTGGGGTTGAGCGCGATTCTATGCCTGATGGTTTTTTCGTTCAACTCCATGCCTTTAGTCGAGCGATGTACGATACGAGAAGCCCTCTTTTGAGCGTAGACAAGCTTTAAGTTAAATTGTAGTTTTTGATTCTACGTTTGCATTTGTATCTTTACACCGCTACGATTAATGTGTTTTTGAAAGAACCATACTAGGCCTTTGAATCGGCTTTTCGTCACGGACAACGATATAGTTGTTGGATTACTGGCGCTATGATTTTTGTATTTAAAACAAATTTTTCCTGTCATTTGACAGTTTCACCTCACACATAAGGCTTTTGTAATTTAACTTTTCTGAGGTAGGACCCCCTCAGGGCCGAAACGTCAAAACTCTTGATTCGTTTTCGTTGACCTTCGACACCGAGAACTCCCTCAAATCACTCAAGTTCAAGTCCAGATTATTATTCAATTATTGTCAGTACTTCAAAGTTGCATCTGTCGCCAAACTCTTGACGTCTACTTTTCAATTGGACCGAAATGAATTTTGTACGTTAACGAAACCTATCAGCATCATCAGGTGGGCCACATAAGATGAGAATTTGAAGTTGCGCATTTCAGTGGTTGAAAACTTTCAATTTAAAAATTTTGTGTTGTTAGAGGAGTTAACTATCACACTTTGCAATCGGTTAATATTTCGGCAAACCGTGTTCTTCACCTTGTCTCTTTCATAAGAGAAAGAAACTGATGTGCGGTGGTTGGAGAAGGTCGTCTGAGGAGAGCAGTAAGCTTCATGGACCAAAGAAACATGGAGAAAAATAATAAAAAATTGACTCGTATAGCCGGAGAAGCTTCCCCGGATCTGTACGAGCAGAAGAGGACCGTGCGCACCATGGCAAGAACGGAAACGAGGCTATAGCTGTGTGACGATATTCACCGTCTCACTCACATGCTCAGACTCGACCCGGCTACTTTCTCCTCTCTCTCTCTCTCTCTCTCTCCCTTTTCCTGAGCTTTCTTGCCGCCCCTCTTCTTCGTTTCTCCAGGACTTCAAGGATCGTTGAACCAACTTCTCTGTTAGTTCGTTTTCCGCCCTTGGATCACGCTCTATCCTCTCACCCGGTTCACTCGGCTCCTTACGTTCCATCCATTCCCTTCCTGTGTCCTAAAAAAGCGAAAACTCGCATCTCACTCCGATGGATTTGTTTGGTCCCGTACAGACACTTCCGGTTTCAAGTTTAACCCGAAGCTGCTGGAGTCTCTCACCCCAAGTGTTGTTCCTATCCCGGTTCAACACGGCCAAAATCCACTATAAAATGTTGTTGTACTGCCGGCCAGTAATCAGGACTTTGAAAGGGTCACAGAATACGCGTGATGACCGAAAAACGCGATTGGAGTAACTTCTTTCACGTTTTAGGATCCCTTATCTTTTGAGAGAACTAGTCGCATCCGGACGAGGAACCAGAACCTACCACGACGCGAGCAGTACTGGATTTTTCGGTATCTCTGCACCGCAACGAGGGGTAATATTCAAGCCAGTTCGTCAAAGTTAAATGAAGCTTTGTCGTAAACTAACCATTTCACTAATTCAGGTGTCGCGTCGGGGAGTTTGGCAGGCGCAAAATGGGACGACTCAGGGTCCGCGACTGGAAGTGAGTGTAGGGTGCAATTTCTGCTATCCCCTCACGGTGCGGTTCTACAGTCACATGTTCGATTTTAGAGTGCTCTTCGAGCCTATTTTAATCGCACATACCTAACCACTCTGTGCGCAGCGTTTCTTCATTGAAAGTCCAAGACAACGAAATGCTCCAGCCAAGACAGAGCGAAGGAGATGATCGCTCTCCTCCTCCTCGGCGCGTGATGGACCACGACCAGCCGCAAGCTGAGCTGGAACGAGCTTATCGTTAGCGAACCCATCGCGCAGGTTCGAGTTTCTTGCTGATAGGTACCTACCATGAGAAAAAGCTCCGATATGTCCGCGTGTACGTGTGGCCTGGAAGAGAGGCTTTATTACTGACATCTTTATTGTCGGGGATAATTGGTTGGGACCCTGGCAGGCTTCGCGGCGTCGAAAACTGATGGGCATCGTCGTGATTATTGATTGTTATTCCAAGTCCGTGTGGCCTATACTCTATCCGCGATATTGGCTGATGTTTTCGATATCGAGAAAAGTTGCTGGCGGGTAATCTGAAGTGAACGGATTTCTCCGAGGGAAAAATTGATGAAGGGTAATATCCTGTTTCATTAACAAATATTTATTCTCGATGGGAAAATGTCTGACTTGCAATATTAAAGAAAGAGAGAGAGAGAGAGAGAGAGAGAGAAAGAGAGAGGAAGAGGGAGCGAGAGGTCCTTGGAGACGGCGTGAACGGGCACTCGTGTGAACGAGTATCGAATATTTTTCTGCGAACACCGTCGGTTGTATAGAGTTTCTCGCACCGTGACACATCTCGGCTTTTTTAATTTCCCGGGTTTTATTCAGACCGGAAGTTATTGTAGCTGTCGGGTGGAAACCACCCGCTTCGCATATCCGACGGGGCGCCAAGTATCTCGATCCTCAAAAAGGACTGCATCTAACCTTTGGAAACATTTTTCAACTTGTTCGTTTCAAATTCCCCCGACTCGCATACTGCTCCGGAAGTTGATTCAAGTTGTCTGGCGCCTCCGGTCGAAAATGGTACAGTCAGCTGATTTCAATCAAAACCTTTCCGACGCTGCGCCGCTGCTCCTGTGCTACTGAATTTGATTAGGCAACCAACTAGACCCACGTTTGAAGTTGAATTACAGATAAAATGAAGTCGAAGTGATATCATTCGATTTCAGATTGTCACGTCCCTGCTCATAAAAACTTCCATCTTATCGAACTTTACTGTTCCGTCGTTCAAAGTACGCTTTTCATTTGCATGTAGTATAACAATCCAAGAGAAAATAGCAATTCAGGCCAATTACCTTTTTCATTCCATCCCAACGGCCTACTTTTTTCACTTTGTTTTCTCGCTTCGTCCCCTAACTCATAAAGTTTCCATATTCCGTTAGAATTCGCAAAAATATTTCATTTACTTCCGTCTCATATTACTCACTTTCCTGCAGAGATGTCTTCTCGTCGACATTTTTAGTCTACAGGTTTCTTCATGGACTGAGTAAGCGTTCTGATAACGAATATTAACGAACTAAAAACTGCACTCGTTGAAAATTGTTTCGAATCACGTTATATCAGCGACGAATTGCGAGAGCCAAGTGAATGTAATTCGTTACGCATGACTACCAATGGGGATGAATTCAAATTACACTCCACCTGTGTTTGAAAAAGTAACGAACAAAACTCCTGGTTTGGGGAACAGGTGAGAGGCGTGCGTAGATATAAGGTAAGTGGAAAAATTGTTCCGGAAGAGAAGAGACGTTCGTCTCGAGATTTGACTCCAGGGTGTCGTAAGAACCGCTAGCGTTGAGAGGTTGGACGTAGATTGTGCTACAACCGTAAACATAAACAGACCTAATTGAGATTGACGACTGGCTTATTTGCTGTGCTAAATAAATGAACTGAACTGAGTTAGCTTGATAATATCCGTCCTAGTGACAGAATTCTGGAATATTCCGCGCCTCCGGTTTCCCCTATTTACAGCGGACACCCGTACATATTTATAAGCTGAAGATAAGGTAACTCTGTCTGAATCCAGAGGAAATTGACCATAGGCTCAAAGGATGACTGAGAAACCTTACACGACCATCCCCGTTTCGCTGTGTGTCTCTGTGTGTCTTTCGGCTTATCTCATTATGGCCTGGAATTTGAGAAGCTGCAGCTGTGTTGGCGTTAGACAATCTCGCTGAAAATTCGAACGCAGAATTTAACTTATATTTTACAGACAATTTCCAGCACTACAAAGATAAGCCGTGATTCCATTCGATACAGCTTCGCTTGGTAAATTTATTCGCTTACTTTGCAAGAATAACAGGCAATTAGGATTCTCAATTTGCTATCCTTGTTCAACCGAGTGTGTCAGGACTGTGAGAGATAACGAGCCATTTTGGAGGGAAAAGGAACGGTCGGTGATTTTTCACATGACGTATTGAGAAACCTCAGGAAATTATTTATGTCGTTCAAATAAAAGAAAACCGTCTCCCCAACTGCTTACTCTTAACGTTAAACTAATTTATAAGTTAGAATCGACTTGTAATTCCTGCTGACGTTATACCGAGTTTTTGAGAAACATTGGCATGGCCGCGCACGGAGGTCGTTAATTACCGCTGCAGACCTAGATGAGCTTTATCGAAGTAGGTAGTTATTGAAAAATATCCACACGTCCAAGTACCCATTTCAGGGATATAGTTCGAGAAACTTTGCAAGTCCGATAGCGAAACCTCGAATGTCTGGCAAAGCGCGCGGGTATTAAGTACAGAGAAAGAAAAAACGAGGAGAAACTACAAAAACTTTACCCATATTACAGTGGAATTTAATTAAATTAAATAAGTGCCAAGATGTTTGTCCCTGTAGAAAATTCTTCAACATTCTACGATACAGTGGCCCCGAGAGTATATGAAAAGAATGCTGCATGCAGGCGAGAGCTGCTCTCATGATCGTGGAAAACTCTGAGATTACGTTATTTGGTTAATTGAAATTGACTTTTTAATCTCCACCCTCAAAGTCTCCGAGGCAAAGTATTTTCTAAAGACTCTTTATCGTCCAATTATAAACGCGGATGAATACTTAATGTTGATAAGACTTCCACGAAGCTGTGTGCTTACCGCACAACCACGGTTACCGTCAAGCTATATTACATCCCGACTTAAATCTGTTCAATGAAAGCATTGTCTTCGCTTTTTTCGCTACATTCTCTTCATATATCCATGCAGTGAATTAGGTATACACTGAAGATATTCTTGAAACCTCAAGATTATATAAAACCTTCTATGAAAAGTTCTTCCCAATATTTACCAAGATTTTAATTATTATATTTTCAATGACCAGCTCGTAGCGCAGGATCCGTTGGTATAAGCCTTGTTGATATAGCGAAGCTAATTATTAAGCCATCGAATCCTTGGACTTACCATGGATTGTAATTTCATCAAACTTGATATATTGAAGTTGTCTGATTCAACTCTGATGCCAAATCCTTGTGAAGCATTCCCATGATAACCTGGCGTGCCGTGTACCCAGGTCAAGTTTATGTTGGATTAAAATCACGTAATTATTGGATGGATAGATCCCAACCCGTTAGCTTAGGACAGAGAAACCAGAGTTCAGTAGGATAGTTGAAGTGGAAGGGCCACCCTTTAGCCAATATCACTTCATCATCCGGCGTTTTCACGAGGCAGACCGTAACCTCTTAAATCATTTGAAAAATATAGTCCCTATATGTTTTTACCCTCCTTGGCGTGTAATAAATCCAATTTTATTGGCACAAGTTAAAATATTGCGGGAATATTTCTCTTGGCTTAAACTTAAAGATTCCGCAATTTATACTAAGTACCACAGATTTGTATATACCTATAAAGACGCCTACGTTGCCCCCTGATTTTCAATTTTACATTATGCAAAACCCTGAGTTGTGCCGCGCTCCGTTCGACGAATAAAGAATAATTTCTTTTGCTACGTACTGGCAGAAATATTTCGAAGACTATCGCACGTCGGCTTAAAAACTTTGCGTTTTCCAGCACCTTCTGCACTGGAAATTTCATTCAACATCAAATTTCACCCAGCAGCTGGGGTTGGAGCCACGGATTGAATCTTCCTACTCTCCAATATTCGTGTAAACATTCCGTAAGCATAAGTGAGCGTATACATACCGAAGGATGGAGTCAATATCGGAGTGCACGATAAACATCGATGCAGATGCTCTTCTGTATTGTTGAACGATTTCGCCTCGACATTTGTATCTTACAAGCCGAAACTTTACTTACGGCCCTTCGAAAAGTTAAAATCTATGCTTCTAGAGGACTCGTATGTATATTTGTCGTGCGAAGTTTGGTATTTTTCATGTTAAATTCAATATTGCAAAAGTAGAAAACAATTGTACAGATAGCATGAATATCACTACCTGCAGTATCGCAATAAATGACAGTCAAATAAACTCGTCTTGACAAACGAATAATTTTTCAACGTCCTCTTTATCGATGGAAATCGTATTAATATCAATGGAAAAATTGTATAATTACCGAGAAATTGAATCTACATATTTTAGTTAATGGAATTGGCCAAGGTATCGAAATGAATACGTAATCGATTAAAATGAGAATTACTAAATTAACCCTGAAATTAAATCAGCTTTAAAGAATTTTAAAGTCGTTGTGCAAGGTATTACGATATCATTAACGGTCATAAGCGTTTTAGCTGAAAACAGTTAAGAATTTTACCGCGTAACGACAATCACAATTTATTTCTTGCTGGCGGAAAGTCAACCTATATTTTCATTCGCCCTGATACAGAAAAAAATTTTCACCGTAAAACTGTTTATAATCCGCAATTAACACGTCGATATAATTCAAATTCAAGTGAGATCCAAAGCTTTTCCGCTTCCCCTTGTGATCAATACGCGATTCCGTGGAGCAATATTTACGCGCTTTAAAAGGGATCTTGAAAACTGTAGGCAGGTTTTCGGAAAATCTTCAAAGTTCCCCGCGACGTAAATCTTCCCTCGAAGACATCTAGTGAGAAATATTCACGAATCGTGTATTTTTCGGTTGAGCACGCGGAACAGCTCTAGAATCCGGGAGAATTTCCTTAACATATTTAAAGGGATGGCTGCAAGAGAAAAAGTACGAGAACTACAAAGCGAGACAAAGAGTAAGAGAGAGAGAGAGAGAGAGAGAGAGGAAGAGAGAGAGAAGGGAATGCGCGGGAATGGGAGGAGAGACAGAAAAAGGCGATGCAAGGGGATGAGAAAGCGGAGCGTTGAAGGAGAACGGAGAACGCCGGTACATGGCAGTAAACGCCGACACTTTCTAGCGCTCCGGGAATCTTATATAAAAGCTCATAAATAAAATTCCCGTACGCCCAGGAACCCAGGAAGAAGCTTTTTCTTAATTGTTTTTGGCTCATTTTTTTCTCAACGAGTGGTTCATCCCCTGGGAGAGGATCGCGATAGGGGCTCGAAAGGCGAGAGAATTCAAAGATTGCTTCAACATCGATCGACCGCGCGTGCCTATATAAATGTATAATAATATACATCTGTATATTGTTGTTTATTTTGTCCTTTTTTTTTTCATCAATCAAGCAAAGTCAACCTGAAAATCCCTGAGAAAATCTGAAACGCAATGAAATTTCGCCAGTTTCTACGGCAACGACATCATATCTCGGATAGTATTAACGTCGAATCTCGTCTGAAGATCTTATTATACGGGAAAGAAGAAAAAGCTATGCGAGAAAATATTAAATACGGTATACAACTGACGCTTGTTACGCGGAGACAGACTGCGGCAGATCTTGGAGTATAACAGCTTCAATTGTTTCCAAAATCTCTCTCTCCCCTCCTTTCCATCCTAAGGGATGCTTGTCTAATAGTCTCGAGCCGAAACAGCGGCTATATTTGGTCTCACTGGACACAAGAGAACGTAAAAAAGAATAAAAGAAATTGAGTACATATGTATCAGGGATTTCAGGCCACAGGGCGACCCACGCAAATGGAGGAAAATCGTAAGAGATAAAATGTGAATGTCCCGAAAGATACGCCCCATGTGTATGACAGCATTAAAGTATTGTTACCAGGGAAGCAGAGCTCCGGAAGATGCGATGGGCATTCTCTTTTCATTCACCATTTCATAGATTACACTTTTTCATGCCAATATTGCCTCCCTGCTCAGGGGGAGCAGGGATTTCAAAGTAGAAGCGAAACAGGATCCGTCGAAAACCCCGAGCTGGTGGTGTGGCAGGTCCTCCGACCACTGCGAGTTTTTTCAGTTCACAACTCTCATTAAGCTTCTTTCCAACTTAATATCACGTGAATTCAGTCATGAGAGAGAAGCAACGACGGAGCAAACCTTCTTTGCCCTGCTGGTTTTTATTATCAAGCCAGTTAGATTCGCGGAGAACATAATTGTAGGCCAAATTCTCTAAACACGGGTCGAGCTTTAATGCTGTGCTCATGCGTAGCCATGAATCAAGCGCAGAACTGCGTCTCATCGTCAGGCTGAACGAATTCGGTTAGAAAAGTAACTTTTTTCGGATTCTTTTTCTCACTTTCTTTCCCACACGCATTATTATTACACTTATTCAAGCCCACTTTGCGCTATAAGCATATCGGGGTCGTCGATCAAATTGCTGATTATTATGTTATTTTACTTCCTAGCATTTTGAAATGAAACGAAGATTCACTCGGTACTTATGTACATATATCAGACGCAGTTTCAGATGCGCGCCGGTATCTGACGTCATTTCCGGAAGAATCTTGAGCCCGGAAGCCAGGCTTTCGAACACGTTGCAATCGGGCTGGTGAATAGTGAATGAGGTTCGTTACGGGAGACGAATGCTGACAGCAAAATTTCATAATTACGATTGTATTATGGTCGGGCGTGACTGGTGGCTTTTCACTTTCTACAAAATAATTACGACCCATTGTCTGGTTTTGAACAATAAATATACCAAATCTCGTAGGACTGGGATATTAGAATATTAATCGTCGCGATAAGGCAGTAAGCGATGTTCTGCAACCATTTGAAACAACCGTCAGTGAAAAAAGATTATAGCTACTTGGATCCACCAAATGACAACATTTATGCGGCAATCGCAGACCTTCGTTGAATGATGTTGTCAATTATGATTGGCATTGAATTGTTTTTTTTTGTTTTTTCTTTTTCCCTATCGCATTCTCTAATTGCCTAGTATCAAGAATTTTCCAGAGTCCCATTAGTAAATAAGAAAGACTGAATACCAGTTCCTTCCAGTCAGTCACGTCACATTCAAGACATCACCTGAGTTCTGATACCTATTTTTAAAGCCGGACACACGATATTCTCGATAGATCTATCCACCGCAGCTGAATGGTACTTTCATCTCTTAATAAATGTGATAAAAATCACATATCAGTCGTGACTTTTTTCTTCCATTCCAAGAAACGAATTGTCAGTCAATAGGTGTGATTTAATTTTCGTCGTGACGTCTTGGTTCCGACAAATAAACTCAAAAGCGCCTACCTGGATCCAACTCACAGATGAAAGCTCAGTAGGGGTCGTCGGGCAGAAGGGAAGATGGGTTTAGCTAGGTGCATGGGTATCCGGGTAGTCAGTACGTCGTGTTAGCTTTGCCTAAGACAACTTGACACGTTTGCTGTCGCGAGAGGTTACGAAGGCAGCACCCGACCCATCCACGCTACCCGACGTATATCCACCGTTACGTAGAGAAGCGCCCTTGAAGAACGAGGTACAAGACGCGTGTTGCTCGACAATCTCAACGCCCTGGTCGTATATCTCATTCTCGTGTCTCCGTGTCTTTACCCTCGCCCAAAGTAGGCGAATACGAGGAGGGAAGCAAGGAGGCGAGGGCAGGGGAAAGGAGAGCTTAATGCGCGATTTCTGGTCTGGAAGTGGATTTGCAAATATCACTCAATCACAGTGGGAATAAGTTCAGCGTGGTGTGTAATTCCTTTAAAGAGAACCAAGATCGCGTGCGGCTTGTGTGTCGAGGAGGGCGCCGAAGATGCTGAGAGTGCGAGCTACTTGCTCAATAAACAGAGAATTATTCCAGATTGGTGTTATCAGCTTGGAAAATGCTCATTTCCTCCAACCATCCGTCCGTCTCACCGTCGACGGTCCGTTTTAGCGGAGCAAGTGGAGCAAAGTGGAAACGGAGGAGGAAAGTGAGGAGAGAAGGTAATTACAGGGGAAGTAATTTTGCCGGAAAATAACGTCAAGACCCAAGGAGTTTCCGAGGCTCCTACAGGCTTCGAGGATTTCCAACTCTGTTTACACCAAAACGTCTCCATGGAACGTACTCGCTGAATTTCAACGTGTATTGTTTCATCGATAGCCGACGAGAAACTTTTTCGCGGAAAACTGAGCTATTGAGGAACGAGAAACGGAAAATGAATAAAAAAAGAAAAAAGACAGATATACACTTGTATTCGCCAATCGTCACACCTAGACACTGTACGCGAAGCCGGGAAATTGAAAACCGGAAACTCTGACCGATCGGTTTTAAAGACGAAATAACGGAACATTTATCACGAGCGCGAAGACACTTCGACCCCTTTTCTGCAACCACGTTAACCCATTAGCAATAGTTCGTTCGAACTCACCGTCACCACGACCACCGCTACCATTTTTCAACTCAATGTCCGCATCGTTTGACTCCCGAGATCCAACGCTTCGTCAATGCCGCAGTTAACCCGGAGAAAAGTAGATTTCCGTGACATTTTCTACTCAGTAGAAAATATAAACTGTATATTAATCGATCACCCAGAATGTACTTACTGAAAATTGTTGCGAAAATATGAAGCAAAACAATATGACATTCTGAGTACTTCCGGTGATTCCTCCTTATTGTATGCAAAAAAAAAAAATTACAATCAACGAGCGATGGTGAACGTGAAATAAATCTGGAAAAGCTGGATGGAGAAATTTGAAAAGCTTCTAGTGTGAAAAGAAATTAAAAGAAAAACAAAAATTCCATCCAAAAAGAGGAAACGGAACTTATCAAGTTACAAAAGTTTTGAAACACTGCACGGGCTCTTAGAGAAGCGAAGCAGCTGCTAACGATGCAACACTTCGGAATTTAAATTAATTTTCTTTAACTCATGAGCTGTTGAGTACAGTATAAAAAGTGACTTCAGCGGTATTTCAATTATTGTTGATAAAATTCTTATCAAAATCAATTTCTGATGCAATTTTCCTCTGGGACGGATGAAATAATATTTTCCCACAGAATTACTAGAAAGAAGAATTTGTGAGCTTTAGTTTGAATCGCGAGACTCTAAATACAAAGATCATTTAAAAACAAAAACCCGAAAAACCAGAGTTTGCTGGATCAGACATGAATAAACCGTCAGGAGCGTATAAGTAGGTTAAATTTTCCACATGAATAATAAATGTGGTGAAATTCAGAAGTGACCGCTTGATGCGCCTGAAATTAGGGACGGATGAACTTTTTTCAAATCCCGTCGACACTTTGGTGCAAAGGCTAAACCCTCTTGACCCAGGGCACCGACAAACCTATGCCTTTAGTCGCTTGCAGATTATACACGCGAGTACCGCACGCATGCTAAATATTGTGTTTGCCCGTAGGTTTGTCTTTCGCGTGCAATAAATCCCGGGAAATTTCTAACCCGGCCTCACTCACACCCCGCAGAGACGAAAGGGATAATCCTGCCCCGCGTTTCTTCATCCCCGTCCGCGACAAGCGCGCCCCCGTGATATATGAACGGTGCGTAAACGCATCGCTCCGTAACTTCCGACCAAAACGGTGAAGAGCGTCCGGTTATCCCTCCGTGTGCCGCTTCGCCGCGTCGCGGGTTATCAGGGCCCGGTCGGTCGGTCCCCCGGGGCCCGTCTGGAAGCCGACCTTCGTCGTTTCTCGGATCGGTGAAAGCCTGCGTCGCGTGCGCTTATGTATAATGTAATTCAGCGTCGGTTGAGGAGCCAAATTTCTGCGCGATTAAGAGATTTCGAGGCTCGTCAGCGCGGCTTAGGCAGCCACACATCGGCGCCCCCAAAACCCGGGGCCCCAGGTTCGAGCCCTCAGCCGAGAATTTGACGTCTCGTCGTCCAACTGTCGCCTGCCGCGACCCATTAAACCCGCGAGTGAGTCGGTCTATAATTCATCCGAGTAACGCTAGTTGCGTCAGGTTTCGCTCCCTTCGCCACTTCCTCTCTCCGTCCCTCTTTCGCTCCCCTGGAGGAATCCCGTCGTTGAAATAGCGAAGAAACCCCCGTCTCCACTTGCCACTCTACCACACGCGCGTACACGTCTTCACCGACTCACAATTCATCCCTTAACTGGCTGGACCCGGCGATTAATTAAGAAGAATTACGGAATCCGTACGTACAGCGACCGCGCATCGCGAATATTCATCCCCACCCCTCGACACCCCTCGGTATTATTTCGTCACCTACTTTCAGGCTTGAATAAAAATTCACCGATCTCATTATTTCCGAACCCAATATCCGTGTAAAGGCGCGATTTTCGAGGACTGAAGCGCCCCTCCTCTTCCCCTCACACCGCCACCCTTCCAAACGCTCCCGAATCCGCGCGGCTTCGTGGTCTGATCGAATCTGTCAAAGAGTAAAAAATGTCGGTATTAAGATTGCGAGTAGCGTTTGGCACGGACTAAGTTGGGTGGGACTGCTGCGGGAATCTAAGAGTGAAGAACGTGGAAAAATAACGGTTTGGCGTGGGAAGAGAAAGAGGAAAAAGAGGGATGAAAGTGGGGGGAGGTAGGATGACGACTGGGGGCGAGGAGTGAAGAGGGAATAGATGTATGGCAGCAATGAGTAACGCCCGATGTTTCCCCTCCGCACCGAAACCACCCCTTAAGCCGACACCTAATTTTCCGCATTTCAACCCTAATCCAACCTATTCTACGATTTGCCCCGAGATACGTCGCACTATCTTCGTTATCGGCTGTCCAGAAATGCGGTATTTTATCCAAATACGAATATACGTATTACGTACTTACGTTGTGGTTTTCCGTAGAAAGAAATCCACAGTCACTATTCTATCCACCAGTTCTTAGTCATTCGCAAAACGCAATACACCACGGACTAAACTGTTATCCGAGAAAAGACGACGCCACTATCACAGCAATGTTTCTTCACTAGGGTGATTGTCAATTTGAAAAAACACTATGTTTAGTGATTTTTTCCATTCACCACGAACTGTTCCAATAAGTTTAACAAGCTCAGTGACGAACACATTTCTTGCAAAATCGCCACAGTTCGAACAGTTTTCCGATAATCTCGCAGTAGTTACATGAAATTTTTTTGTTGTCAAAATTTACACCTGGCATCGATCACTTTCAATTAACAAAACACCGCGAAACATCCACAACCATTGTTTTTTTTTTTTTTTTTTTTTTTTGTCATATCTGAACGAATGAAACGTTTCTAGAACTGAAGAGCTGCACGCATCGATTCGCCCGATATTCAGGTGATTACGTGTCAAACTGAGCCAAGGTATTTACTCGTCAGCTATATCTACTACCTGTCAGCCGTCCCGGTGCGGGACTTTATCGCCGACGTTTGAGCGAGGAAATGGTAATGAATTTTTTGATGGTGGCGCTATACGGGGTCGCGTGACACGTATTTACCCTGAGCTTCCCCTTCTAATCCGTGTGTACATCTCGTTGTCGTGTTTCATTTTTATAAAATTATAAAACGTATTAAGCAATTTGGATTGATGAAGTCTAAAAGCCCTTGGCCACGGGGCGTTTTTCTATGCGAAACCATTAGCTCCGTTCGTTCCTTCGTTCGTGCGGTGAAATTCTAGAGGAACAGTTCACCCGGAATCTTCGAGTGGGAGTGGTTCGATTAGACCTAGCTTAAAGTACTGCAATCAGTGGATACCCACCCCCTCAGTGCCGTGTAGGTATATCTAGGTGGCAATTAACTGCTGGGACGCGGCATTTTGCCAGTAATCTTGGTGGAAATAAATAGACGGTGACTGCTGCTACCAGTTCCTTCGCACCGACTGACGATGGGCTAATGTCGTCGTATACACAGTCAGGCGATCTACAGTATAAAAGCGAGAACCTGATCGCGTGACCCTCCAAATACTCGCCTATCTCTCTTCAAAGTGTACATGTGAAGGTTAGAAGAACGATAGGACCGATAGTTTCATGGAGAGGATATATCTATCTGTACAATAATTTGAAAACTCGTTTAAACTTTAAACTACCTCAACGTTTAACCAGTGAACTCTGTTCTATCTGCCAGAATGGATTTTCCACCTTTGACCGGCACACGCGTCTGAGGACATGTTTCACCTACTGTAATCCGTGTAATTCATTCAGCAAAGAGCCTGAAGGGTTTTTCTTTGTTTTCAATTGGTATCCTTATTGTCATGATTGTAGGCCTTCGTCATACCACCGCACAGAACGTAACTCACGAATTTGTTGACAGAGTGTGACATCTAGAAGCATGGTTGTTTGGAAGGAAGATTGAGCTTCAAGTGCCGAACCGATGCCTGTGAAAAAGTAACTGCCTGGTCCCTCATTTTTTCACAGTTTTCCTAATTGACATCCATGAAGAGCGGAAAAGGCTGAACTCTAGAAATAAATACTTCCACAGAATACTTATATTTGTTGATTATCACAATCATTTGTCTTAATAATTGTACGAATAAAGATCTGCTGGGTGGAAAAAGACCCAGCAAAGCAAAATTGGAGGCCTAACAACGGTATAAAAACAAAACCTGTTCAGCAGCTGAGAAACTAGCATTAGGCGAGAAGTAGATTTTATTCTAGAGAAAATAAGAGCCACTTCGAAGATGCTGGAAAACTTTTCCCATTTCAAGCAACCACTCGCTCTGTATGTCCGTGATAATAATAGTAATAATAATAATAAGACGAAGAAGAAAAAGAAGAAATCCAGCCTCACCACTGAAAGACAACCAGCTACCAGCTACGTGTGCGCAAGATCTCGGCTTACGATGTTTCAGGTTACTTTGGGCTACTTTGGTTCATGTTGTCGCTTCTCTTGCACTCCTCGGTTCCTCGATGTTCCACCACCTTTCGGACCGAACCCGATACAGCCTGCAGGTGAATTTGTGTGTGTGTACCTTCCGCTTTTCTCACCCGGGACACTAATTCTCACCACAGTTTATATATATTGCATTTATCACGGCTACGTGAGCCGCGTTTAAACCGTGTTTTCCTATTTCCTTTGCCCGCGCTCTTCGCTCTTTGTATACAAAGGGTTGCGCAACGGCGACCGAATAAATATTGGTAGTATGCCAATATATTTGTATATATTGACACAATGATGGTCAGAAGTCTCAGCTCTCAGCGCGGAACGAAACCTCCATATTAGTATTGAAAACAACGATAAATCCTTTTTTGATATGTCGCAACACCCTTGCGGCAATTCGGTTATTCCTGATCAATTCGGTCATTGCGATCGGTGATCTATAGTCCATTCAAATCAATGCCAATTATTCCAACGAGATATGTAAATTCGGTGACAACGAAGGCTGTTGGAATGAGGATAGTGCAGAGCACAGATGTCCGTGAACATCGTATCAAACCTCCGTCTGCAAAGCGGAGACTGTTCCTAGATCGATCCAGAATCATCTGAATCAGTCATCCAGAATTCGAAACCGAGCCGAGCGACCGGCTTTGACTTTATTGGATCATGGGAAACACGAGGCTGTTTGCAAACCCGACGTTTACCACCGTTGGCCGAATCTGTTTGCCGACAACTGATATTTGCTCGTTTGTTCCGGCCATGATGAGCCTTCGGAGTATTACTCGGGATGTTAAGTTCAAGGTGATTTCAGAGAAGACGTTATTGCAGCATGCATAAAGTGGTCTACTCGTTTTTCTCTTCGATTTAATCTGAAATACATTCGTCGAATCTTGTAACAGGGTACTCGGAACTGTTATACTTACAAACGAATAAAACACGCTCTTTGTAACGCCCCCAAGGATTCTTAAACCCATATCTCGACGTAGAAAATAAGAAGATCGACGTTGAAGAAATAATTTTGGTAGAAGGTTTAGCCGGTGGTTTATATATATTTACTGTAAAAGCCGTAAACCACTTCGGGAAAATCGTAACACTACAGCGTCGGAAAGGCGGGCCTCGTAAAAACGAACGACCCTGGAAAGCACGCGATGTTCTTTAAATATTACGGCGACAAGAATTCTTCCGTCATAATATACGTCTACCGCGCATGAAGTGCACACCTATACACCAATCCCATGCACAATTCGGAACGGTAGAAATTCTATGACAAAATTGGTTTAAAGGGAACACGAAAAGAAAATATTTTGAGGAAGAAGTCTAATAAGGATGAGAGGGCGAATTATCTTCACCTTCGAGACGTTGGTTCAACGTCGTCGAATTGGTCTCTCGTGTTTTTCTTGAATCTGTATCGAGTTGTTCTACAGTTTTAAAGTAATTTGATCGTTCGTACAAAGTTTTGTGTGTATAAATTAGGATAACGGGAGTTAAGTTAGATCGAAGAGTTTCCGAACAAGCGTCAGGATCCCCCGTCACCCCCCTGATTGGTGGGGTTGAAAATCTTGAATCTTGGCACGTAGTGGCAGTAATGATATTGTTTAAAAGTTGCAAACCGATGTATAGATGGTGGATACGAGGTCCTCTCCTCCACTCCACCGACAAGACGCGGGGACAAAGCGTAACGAAAGTTTTGAAACAAGACAATTTTTTTGATTATGTCCAAAAGTTTAAAATCTCCGTAATTTATATGCAGCTGCCGATCATATCTCGGGGCACTTTTAAATTACTTTCTTCATTTTCCAATTTCTGTAAAACCCGTCGGGCTAAAATCCTAATAAATTATTGAAAACCCAGGGTATTCATGAGCCCCGCGACTGAATGAATATGTAACAGAGGCGATATCACGGCTTTCCCAGCGTTTATCCTTGATATCAATTTTACTCCACCAATATTTTCGGTGTGACACATACCTCCGTGCACCAGGTTTATTTTAAGCTGCTGATTTTATTCGATTACTCTCCCAGTATCTACCTGACGATGAGGCAGCCACGCGCCTCGCGGTCCCCAAACATATTCCTGCTCGAAATTCGAAATTTATCAAACATATTGTAGCCTTATAAGCCCACGACCCGTGTCTATCATACTTCACCGGCCTCTGTGGAGCTCAAATTGTATACTGTGTAAACACTGTGCGCATTTGGCCTATAGCTTTCTATTTAATAACCACATACGCCCTCTGCACGTCTCGGCCCAACTGCGATCAATCAAAACTAATTGCGTACCTACGTTCTCTCGATTTCACATGGATATTGAGATTTCGTTATCGCGCAGATTCGAATCCACGCCACTAGCTGATATGCAAACATTATACGCCCCGCGGCTGTTGCAGGCTAGGTAGAAATGAACCGATTGAACACAGTCACCAATAATGACATGTCCTTTGACTTTACGTTCAACTAATTTATCACGAATTCGATTGTAATCTTTCTTTCCGAAATAGATCAATTTCTGTCGGAGATAGGTACGTGGGCACGGGAAATTTCATCATCAAATTCTCTCAAAGTTATTATAATATCACCCGACTGTCTGCAAAAATTACATCTTTCAATCTCTTTCACAGCATTTTATAATTAATTTGACAAGATCTACCAAGGATACAGATTTATTCTCATTTCTTGTAATTTTCTAAACAGTGACGTTGTTGTTGTTGTTTCTTTTTTTCAAAACGTCGGAGTGGTGACAAGAAATACAACGTGGAAGTTCCTGAACTTTGTTGACTAACATTTTTCAACCTCGTCCATATACCGAAATCTCGAGATGTTTCAATTTTCGCCGAAATTCTGACACCTGGGATTTTTCTTTCATTCGTTTCTGATGTATTGTATGGTAAAAACATATACCCATATATCTAATTAACCATACAGGTACAGAAAATTAGAGGAAAAAGTGAAATGAAGAAACTGAGTGAAAAAAATGGAATCGAACAAAGGTAACTTGTAACTATTGTGTCATTAGTAACTTAATCTACCGTCAGGAAAAAACAGTTAATTCGCGAAATCACCAGCCTCGATTGAACTTGAATAAAGGAGCGAGAAAGTCAGCCGTCGGCTGTCTTAGCGAAGCTCACCTGTAGGTCGGTCGTGCAGATACTCCCGATCCCTTCGCAACGCTTCGCAAATCTCCATCCTTCTCAGCGAGTTCTCGCTAACTGTATCCCAGCTTCGTTACACCCCGTTGCTATTTTGTTCAGCTTATGTTAATAACCTCGGGTACTTGGGGTGGTTAAAGGAGATCGGGGAGATAGCGACGTAGCTGTATCTGGGCGTAGCACACATGTGCGATAATTTCCGTCCACATATTCGCAAGCGGGCGCGGGGCCTAAGTGGGTGGGTATATGGGTAATACTATATATATGAGGAATTCCATGTCAACTCGACCAATGAATTTCCCTCACCATTTTTTATCTGCTTTAGGATTCTTCGTAAGGTTCTCCGGCTGCAAAAAAGCACGTCTTGATTTTTTTAACATTTTTTTCTACAACCGTTAATTTTTTAGGATTTTTCAAACCTATCCAAAGATTGACATTTCTAAAAAATTTTCAAAAATCTTATTTTTCATCCCGATCATTCTGACACCCGTCCCATGATGTGGCGATTTTTCTTTCTATTTTTTTTACACTACTTTAAACATTTTGAACAAACAAAATACCATGTTTCAACATTCCAAAAACTATCAAAAAATTACGAACAATTTTATGTTCTTGCGGTAAAGGGTTCAAAATTGAATACAGAATTTTCGGTAATTTTTTGAGAATTCTTAGAGCGTTTAAACATGCTGTTTTGTTTGTTCAAAATATTTAAGACGCTGGAAAAAAATTGTAGAAAAAATCTCCCCATCATGAGACAGGTGTCAGGATGATCAGGGTGAAAAATACGATTTTTGAGAATAATTTTGGATTTTTAAAAGGTGCCAATTTTTCGACAGGTTGGAATAGTCCTAAAAAACTAACGGTTATAATGAAAAATGTGAAAAAATCAAACGGTGTTTTTTTGTAACCAGAGAACCATATGAAAAATCCTGAAGCAAATCAAAAACGGTGAGGGAAAATCATCGCTCGAGTTGACATGGAATTTCCCATACATACCCACTGTTTGTCGACGGAGTCTAGGTAATGTTCATCTCGTGTAGTATATTCCCATTGTGCGCTTTCCTGTTATACAGATGAATATTCGACGCGCTAGTTTAGGGTGCTACATGCACAACGCCACGATTAGGACCCGCTCTGGTATTTCGTATTAAACGAAACAACTATACGGCGAAAGGTGAGAGAGCTTATCGCCACCGCGTAAACTACACACGCGGGTTAATGTCTTAACACAACTCTTGGCGCGTCTCTCTAATTGTCAGCCGAAGGTTCAAGAAGTCAATTTCTGCACACGTTGTCAGACATAATAAATTCCTCCCAATTATCCCCATTCAATTTTTCAAGTTCTTTTCTCTTTCTCCGTACATATAACACTGTACTTATATAACTTATATAAATATATATGTATAGTACTGGTATATGCATTCTCACACGAACAATCAGGTGACAAATCAGCTTCGCCGAAGATTTCTTTAAAGCGTCAAAAGGCTTTCGCAGTCGCTTTCAGAACTAGGTAATAACTCAAACTCTGTCGTTTAGAATCTGTACTCCTTCGAACTGGAGGCTTCATACAAAGAATCCGATAAAAATCATTTTGCGGTACGAAATAGCGTAAGTTATCCTGAGAATGAGCCGAAAAACTCTGTAGAAATTCGTCGACCTAACCACAGGTTATTTTTCGCAACGCACCGCGTTATATCAATCCCGGGGTGAACGAGGCTTCGAGAAGAAGGACACGTTTTGTGCCCGAGTTTGACAGGCTGCGGTGGTCTGCGGTAGCTGTCAGGACGCTAATGCGTATGATCGATGGGGCAGGTCGAAGGTAGCCAAAGTGCCGGGATCGTAGCATCCGTGCACCTGGACATCCATCCCGTGAACGGGGGCGCGGAAGCGAATTTTAATACACTTTCACAGCCGGAGACGAGCCTAGAAAACGCGGGGGCGTTGCCCGAGATAAGCTCTCCGGGTATTTAACGAATACCACGGTGTGGAAATTTTTAATTAAACCGAGTACCTGCCCGCTTGCGAAGATTTCCGAAGCATACCGCATCGAGTTAAGGAGGTAGTCCAAGGGATACTTATACGTCGGATAATTAATGCGGGGAGAATTTGAAGGGACGAGAACGAAAAATTGGACAAGGAGTTGGAATATTATTCTCATTCACGCGCGTTTCCCCCGCAGCGGCCAATGAGGGGGAAAAAAAAGACGGACGACGGAAACAAGCTGGCGGACGGGGCACCGTCCGGTCGAGTCCTTGTGTTTTCCACTCCATTTACCACTTCTTTCATAATATATATAACGGCCACCCCTTCCTGTCCGGGTGCTTCGACGGCCACCGCGTTAACATCAGGAGCGGCACTCAACGCCGGTGAAAAGAGGCAGCTGAATGTTCTCTGTGAGGGCGTTCGTTGACCCGTGAACGGAGGCGAAACTTGTTACTATCAGCTGTTACAGACTTTTTACTCCGGGTTTTCTCGCCCTTGGAGGGCCGACAGACTCCCTGAATATTCCACCCCCGTATTTTCCTCCCGTTTAACCCGAGGGCTCACTCCTCATTGAACACTCGGGGCCCCGCGGAGTCCAACCGGAATTCCGCAGCACGGCGATTTTCTGAACTAGATGTGTAGCTTCGATCACCCCCAATGCATCCTCGATATATTTCACCAGGCATTTTCACCCCCTCTGGACGATTCGAATCACCTGAATCGGATTCAAGTATAACGAAAATAAATTCCACCTCTACATCTTCGGCGTTTCCCGCACTCTCGATGAACAGCAACCCCGAAGCTGATCGATGGAGAATATCATCATCTTCACACCGAGCCACACCAGGGTTGCGTTGCTCGATTTATTCTTATCAGATTATCCAGAAGGTAACCTCTAATAACTACACAATTCGACGTGGAGGAAACCTTACGCTGAGATAACAACGCGAACACACTGTGAGATGACGATCTCGCCCGAAGCATTTGGTAACGCCGTGACATTTGGGTCAAGAGCTTTTGAAGCGTAGAGCTTAGTTATCCGATAGGTTGGCGGTCGCCTTATCCCAAATGAGAGACACCGGGACAATGATCGCTAAATTAGGCCCTGCTCCACCCCAACGCATACGTGTTGACCCATACATGTCTCTATTTACCGCTAATATTACGAATGCAAACAAACGTACGTGACGAATAGAGAAACGATGCCTTCGGCACGGGAAAACTCTACTGGCTAGGTTATCACGGTGTGGAGATCGACTCACTCAAATGTGTCGTTTCATATTTTTCAATCATCGTTTAAAAATAGACAAATATCAAGAACGGTTCAAATCATATCACTTAAGACGTGATTGGCTATAGCTGATAGTTTTCCCCGTCGTCGAGACGATGATTTCGGAGAAGTGACGGTTGCATCCGGACGGATGAAATCTAATTCGAGAAATGATATCCTGCTAGCTTCTAACAGGGGATGAAAATGCCTCTCACCTTTTTCCACCCACGACTTGCAGCCGATATTCTTTAGTTTGGACCAGACCAGCGGACGTGAAGATTAGAATCGGATCAGCCATCCCACAGGAGAAGGTGGAATAGGACTGGTGACGCGCAGACGAGGAGAAGAGGTCATGGGTCACAACCGTCCGCCGATGGTGCATTAAAAGCTTTGAGCTTGACCGCACCAGCGCACTAAGCCTCGATGAATATGTCTACCTTTTTCCTTGCCGTCTCCTCGATTCGACCTCACCTGACGGAATTCAAGGATCTGTGTTCAGGATTCCCCAGGGCAGACAGGCACCTCCTTCTCTTCCTCGGCCACCTCGCCAAGCAAATTTAATTTCGCGAAAAGGAAAAACAAAAAAGAGAATCGGGCTGACGCGAGTCGCATTGGTAACGGGCAAGCGGGCACGAGTAGAAATTCATTTGAAACGTTCCCCGTTACTAATGTCTGCGGTCTTTATTGGATTGCCAAATTAAATGTCCAGGGTGCCATTTCCGCACCCCTTAATCCCTCGACGTCTCCGTTCCACGCTGTATCAATCGCCTCGCTGTCATCCCTCTCTTTTACCCATCATGTCTCAGCGATCTCCCTTAATTGATTGACTAACTAATACCCGATCGGAAGCTCGGATGACAGCGAAGCCCGCGAGAATACCTGAACCGAATTATGTCACTTGGAGATAGTAAGTAGGCGAGACACTCGAGTGGCTCTTTTCTTCCGTTATCATCCCCTCCGCGCCCTTGATCCTCGCCTACATTCCACATAATCCCTCAGATCTCGCGGCGAGATGCTCGAGAGCTGGTGACTTTACTCGAGTGACGACATCATCTTGCTCGCGTAAATCTGCTCCCGCAGAGCAGGAAGAGAGGGGGGCGAGGTGAGGGGAGAAGGAGTATTAACGGAATACCGTAATTAAACGATAATCGAATCTGTTATCTGATTTTTGAGGTAACCGTTGACAGATAACTCGCAAATTTCACATATAATAGGTTCGCATAAATCTGTTACGAAAATTTTGATACCGTCGTTGTAATTTCCATGCTTTATAACGCGATAGCACAAAGCGCGGACGCGCGTACAACCAGGGGCATTAATTTTTCCATTTGTCATCATTTCGTTGCGCGCACTAATTATCGCGCAGCTTGTATTGTATGCGCGTACACAGATCATACCTACATATACATATACATACGTTGGTCGTACGTAGCGTTAGAAATTTATAACGCGTTACACGCAGAAATGCTTTTCCCGCGTATTAGTTGTTGGCCAGATTTCATTGCACCTGCATTTGGCAACGAACCAACGCGCCTCACTTTTTCCCTCCCGCAGGTCTCTCACTGTTTTTCGCACTGTGCACAGCGGGTGAAAATATCTTTACCTGCAATATGCCTCCCCGGCTATGCGACGATAATCATACAATATCCGGAAAGAGAAGATTTTCGAAATTCATCCTCATTCTTCCCATTGCCTATTCCGTCGCTCGGTGTAACTCGCGGTGTCGTTAAAGGCTGGGGTGAGAGACAAAGGCGGGTGACGGTGTCGGGGGTGGGGGTGGGTGCAAAGCATAACTGATTGTCTTTTGTTTCGGTGCTTTGTTCTTACGTGTTTCTCCCACTCACATTTGTCCCTGGCCTGGACCGCCAGGTTTGTTTGCAGCCTCGGTTTCTCTCCATTCTCCGTTCCTTTTCCCCCTTCTCCCCCTTTCCCAATGGCTCTTCTCGTCTCACCACGTCGCTTATATTTTAGTTTACGCGCAGTGGCAGCGACGGTGGGGACTGAGTAATGAATATGGTTGGGTAAGTGTGCGCTTTTGTTATAGGGGAAAGAATGATGCGCTTGGGAGAGATTGAGACGGAGTTTCGTTTCTTCCTTTTTCTTTTCTTTCTGGGATTCCTTCCCTTACCTTTTATTTCCTTCTTCTATCCTTTAGGTACCTCTTCCTCTTCCTCTCCCCCTTCCCCTTTCCCTCCAACGAATTCGTCGAACTGTATATTCCTGCTGGCCCGCGATCCCAGCCTCTCGGTGATACCAGAGCGTGTCATTTGCCCTTCGTCTGATTGGAAGCTACGTGTCGTACGTGTTCGCCGAAGCGCGAAAATCCTCACGACGCGCCCTTACCTTCTTCCCTCTTCCCAAATTCCCTGCCCTCCTTCGCTTCCTCTGTTTCTTCTATCTTTATTACGTTTTCCTCTCATACATCTACTTTTTCCTTTCTCTCTCTCTCTCTCTCTCTCTCTCTCTCGGATAATCTAACGCTCTGATTGTTTTTCCTCGACTACGTTTGCGCTGCCGGTACTTCAATTCTGCGATAATCGATCGTAGCGACCGGAATTCAGCTCAAGCGAAGGGTGCGAAGTATAATATATATATATATATATTTATATATATATCAACTGACGACACTTAATTAGAACGATGGAATAAATCTAATTTTGTGTATGAGTGCATACATGGGGACGTTGTAGACTAGCTACATAATGAATCCGAAAGAACACTAATTTTCACTTGAACTGTCGCAACTTTGTTATTTGACCAAAAAGATAATATAAATTCAAGCCTTATGTTTTCTGGAAACCGAACAAATGGTACAAAAGAAACAAAAAACCGCCGCTGAAAATCGTCTGGGAAACTTTTAATTACTAACTTGTCAATTTCATCGTTGACTTTCAGTCGAAAGAGGGTTACAGAGATAATCATTTTTCTCCTTTTAATCCATATAAGTAGCTGGATTATTATGGTATATATATTGACTCGAGAAGTTAACCATTTCAAATAATGATTGAACGTACCAGGACCCGCTCTGGAACTAAAGCCATTCTAAATCCAACGGTGTAACTTTGGTAAGATTTACTGCAGGCCAGGCACTCATTTGGCAGCCAATTACAATGGCAGTCAAGTGAGGGCGGTGCGGTGATCGTCGGGCTGGTAGAGAGACGGTAGAGAAGCTAACGGAAGTGGTTACGACCTTCCCCTCGGTCCTACCACGCTCCGCCATTACTAGCCCACTTCAACATATCTCGGCCTCACCTTTACCACCGCGAAGGAGGAAACTCGTGTTAGCCCCATCGCGGTGGCTCCCGAACAGTCGTAGACAGATAGATTCATGGCTGTAACGCCGTTATGATCGCACGTGTAATTGAAACACAGGAATCCCGCCACTAAGCCCAGGGGTAAGCCTCGAAACCAGAAAATTATTATCAGGCTTCTCCTGTGTCCTTGCCAGTCGGCGCGAGGATCACAGAGACTGGATTCACACCGTCTAGATTACGCCAGTGAAACGGAAGGAGTCATCTTCGCCGAATAGGTAATATTATGTCCATCCCCAAGCTTGTCAGTCTACTTTCAGACAAATTGACAGCCCCCCGATCGTCGCTCGAGACTGAAAATTCTTTCCTTCAACCCCTACTGACAACACCGACAGGGAAAATTCATGCACATTCGACGACAGGCGTGAACTATGTGTGTAAGGATCGGCAGGATTGGGGATTCTCACCCGCGACGCGGAGTCATTACTGGAGATGACGCTTGACACGGAAGGCGAACGGGCTCTGCGGGGTGGAAATCATTTCAAACGATACTGCAGGGGCGGGAAGCAGACTATGCACAACGTCATCTACGGGGTATGCACGCTACCCTTTTTACAGGCTGCATCCCCCTTAAAACGACGCGCGTTTTCCACACCGCGGACAGAATGATTACAAAAATATTACTACACTTCTGGGGTAGTTTTTATTTGTTCAATTTTTTATTTTTCTTTCACGCCTCTTTCTTTCTTTTTTCATTATTATTATTATTATTATGTTGTCGTTTTCTTTCTTATACCCGGTGTTATTTCACAGCGTGCTGTTTCCCCTTTTACCGCATGTGCATATTGCACAACATACGTGCGTTTGCACGTCTCGCTGATTTCTTTCAGCGACGTAATACCTTGCCCCGAGCCTTGAGACAGGATTCAACTGGCGTTAACGGATCCTCAAACAAGGTTCTACGTTTCATACTCGGAATACATTAAGGCCACGAGTGTATGAAAGAGATTCGAATGACAATCGGATCAGCTCTTTCACCATTAAAGTCTTTCACACTCGCCTTCCAAGAAAATCATATATAACCCGCCACCAAGCTTCGAAGTACAAGACTGACGTCTTCTTACGTAGAAGAAAGTAGATAATTCGATCGAATTCCGCGAAATTGACAACGAAATCTATTTCACGTCTATCCTGAGATGATCGGTTTTTTCAGGGGATGCAAGCCGATATCTGACAATCGTTCATGAAGAAAATTTTCAAGTACAAAAAGAATAGTAGATTTCTTCACTCACTTTCCGTTATAAGCTTGCAACTCTGGAAGATGTATACTGTAGATATTTACACACCTTTTTATGTCAAAAGTCCCATCTCCCAGACAGGACCTCAATTCCTCAAGAGCGTATCCGTCTCTACAGCAGAAGCAATCGTCGTCAGGATAATGTATGTATATGTATAATGAAACATTTTACGCGCACCTATAGTACATATGGCAGAAAGTTTCGCACAGGTTGTTTTGAATAGAATCGCGGTAATAGACGAGAGACAAAAGAGTGTGTCAGCGCGAAGAGAAGCGGATTGTCAACGTAATCAGTCGGATTCAGATAATAATAGGTGTTCCAGGACCCCTGTACAGACGTCTGGAAGGGTTCATTATTCCCGCGTAGATTGTACGTGGGTCGAGGCAAAATCACAGACATCTGTAAATCCTCAGAAATGTAAATACACACACGTGTGTGGAACACAAGGGAGCACCGACACGGTACGCAGAGTGAAACGAGTAGAAACCCCGACGTATTCTTGGCCAAGAACCAAGAACATTAATTACTTTGTTGGAACGAAAGTCAACGTCTGGTGTCGCAGGATCCTTTCAAGTCTTCCTTGCAGGATAGTCAAGCATCAGCAAACGCAGAACCGATTCCAATTTCGGGCTGACCCGCGGAGGCCGGAGGTTTGCACACTGAAACGCCCCCTGGAATAATTATCCACCCCTTTATCAAACGAGCAGGAAACTCGTTACGGCGTACTATACAGGAGGAAACATTCTTGCGGAAAACGGAAGTTTCACGTTTGCGTCAGGAAAGTTATCGATCTGGAGCCCCGAACTTCAGCGATTGAACTGGTCACGCTATTCGCCATTGACGAAAGCACAGGAATTAGCATCGAAACAAACGATGAAGGCGTGGCTTGCGCCAACTTTTTTCCCCCCAAACTTTGCCAATTCTCTCGGGTGGGATCAAGCGGTGCTTATCTTTCTTATTAGTTATCGGACCTCAGCGTCGCGTCGCTCACAGTCAGACATTTCTTTGCGTCGGTTACAATCTCGAGAAGAATAGCCGGGCATGCTCGCGAGCTGATTCTCGGACAGATGGAGAAACGAGCTGCTGGAATTGTGTTCCGAGTCTCGTAAGGACCTATTAGCCCACGTCTTTTATATCCAGTAGACGACGATCCGAGTGCACTCGGGACAGTAAGGATCACTCGGCAACAAAAAAAAAACCTGGTTGTGAAAAGCTGAATTTCTCTTCTATAAGAGAGAGAGAAAGAGAGAGAGAGAGAGAGAGAGAGAGAGAGAGAAAGAAAGTATAAGAGAAAAAAAATAAGAATATCTCTTCGTCAACTGCAATTGCCGGTGAATCGTAACGACGGAGTGGAATAATGAACGTCGTACCTTCTCTTTATACACCATCAGTGCGAAAAGCTGCGAAAAAATTCCGCTTTCCTCAACTGTACAGGGGAATTTGGAAGCGCCTCACTTATTTTGGCGTGTCCCTACTTCACGGCGAATATTCAGGCACAAATAGAGATAATCTTGAGCGCTTTATGCTTCACTCAGCACCCCATATTGCAGTTGTGGCTTTAGCGAATGTGGCGCAGAAAACCCGTGGCACAACTACGGCGTTGCGTATATTGCGCCATTCAAAGTCAAGGATACTAGCTTGCAGACACGGTATTGGCACTCCGGGCACAATATATGTACATAAATCAAGCAATGGTCGAATGAAGGGGGGGAATTTTATGGTGGCGAAGTGAGTGAAAATAAAAATGTTGCCTGGGCGTACCCTTTTATTTATGAATTTATCTGTATAATAAAATTTATATAGAAATTCTGAAGGAACCTTCGGGTTCTTTAGCTGGTCCCATTAGGCGGTTCTATCTCCCTTATAAAGTCGATAGCTAAGAACTATTGTTGTGCTCCCTACAGGCTTAATGCGAAAACGGAGAGATATTAAGCATAATAACGGGTTGGAGGAGAAAATAGCCGAAAAAAATATATATCGGTACAAAAAAGTAAAACCAAAAAGATGGTCTCTCCGCGGGTATCCACTCCTCGTTATTTTTCTCCGCGAAGGCGAGCTAGGACGAGGCTGAAAAAGCTAGAGGCGATCTCTTTGAATACGCGGCTGGAGCAAAGATTGCCAACGGTAATAATTATGCTACCGGAGCTTTTATTTCAAAGGTCACTGAGTCCTCTGCAACTCACAATAGTGGAAGACACAGCGTCGTTCAAAGGAAAATTTTTACTCACTCTTTTTCCTCCTCTTTTCCTCTTTCGCGAGTTGTTACAAATGTATGTCACCTGGGATCAATGAAAAAAGTCAACTGCACGCGTCAAGTATTCGCCGATAAATTAACTCACGCTGAAATGCTTATCATAAAATACAATCCTTCCCGGTAAAATACAGAAATATACCGCGGTTAAAATAACGCGACGGGGGAATAAATCTGACGAGTGCTCTTTTCGCGATTTGTGTGTCAATCAATTTTTTTGCGACGATCACCCCATGCGGTCTCTGCCCTCCTGATTGACGTATGTATATGTTAAATTTTTTCACACGATCGAAGTAACCGCGGGCCAAGTTGAGTAAATATTGTTTAGCAACGGTTGAGATTTTATTAGCGTAAAAAAATAACAGTTATTGTCAATTGAACCACCCTTCGAGTGTTTCAGATATTAGGTACATATATATATATATATATATATATGTATATGACCAACCGCGTACGTAATTTCACCTGCTCGCGTGACAACGTCAAGCAGCGCCTAGAGGCAGAGCAATTATAACCTGGTAAGGTGTCGGTGTGGTTGAATAAGGTCAAGTTAGTCTCAGGTGCTCGACGAGGTCGAGTGACGTGTGTCCGTGATATTGTAGGAGGCACTCGACACATGGTTAGCTGGAGGCTTCGCATAATACAAAGAAACATCTCGTATATTATACTAACCGACAACAGTACAAGTCGTGCACAGTTGTTATTTTCAGACCAACTCAATGTTCATACAGTTGCAAATATGTACACACCGTGATGTGGCTGTCGAAAGAAGCTTTTTAATTTCAATGCGTAAGCCGTATTTCTTTCCTCGTGGAAAATAGAAAAGAAATAATAAAAAGAAAAACAGTAAAATCGCCAAAAGTCAGAAAAACGAAATCGAATCGAGATCGCAAGATTTCTACGAAACCTTATCCAGTTTCAACTATTTCGGTTGGTTAGATTTCAATTTCTCGGCAGTTGAAGGTAAGAAGTGTGTCAGACGCGTGTGTGAAAATTTTATGCAAGTACGTACGTTTTCAGACACTCTACTTCAGGAGGTGATTGCGTGGTCAACGGAATAAATCGATACGGAAACTTGAGACTTTAATTCACCTGCCTGTAGAGACCGCATGGTATTATACCTATGATATATTTAAATGAGACCTGGAAAAAATTTACCAACGCAGACAACATCCAGAGAAATAGAGAAATATAGCCTATTGTGTTTTCTAATTGCGAGAATATTTTTCACTTCACATATGTATTCATTGGTCATAAATATTAATAAAAAGAACCGCAACTGGGAAATTAATCCATTTTTGCTGCTTTCAAAAATGTGCCATATGAAAAAAAATATATATGATTATTATTTGTCATATATTTGACATATGAATATGCCATATGCATGATATATATTTTTTTGTTACATCTGAAATGCATATCTCTTCGTACGGCGTACCTAAAATTACTGCATCTTCTTCAATTTTTCACTCTCCTCATCAGATGAAAATTCAACATTCCTCGAAATTATGTTGAAATTTTTATACTGTTATGGTTTTTTTTTTTTTTTTTGGTTTTCTTAAACGAATTATTCGTCCGAAACGTGAGGTGAATACGGCACGTTTGAACGTGACAGAGAAAATCCAGTTTTGGAAATACACACAAGGTTGGGACACTCAAGCGACGAATATTTTCACGATGAATAACACTATTATCGAAACATATACTAACACGTGTTCAGCACGAAGCGTAATTGTATGAGGTGGTTGAATTTTCTCGTTCGGTTGAATAAGGGTGATTTCTCTGCCGCTTTTATTCCTCAATTTGCCCTTCACGATTCTGGGTTACCAAAGCTCACCAGGGAGCGAGGAATAAGAGACGTATAAAAGTGAAAAATCAAGGAGACTCGGCAAGCCGAGGCTAATAATCTTATACGGCCGGCGGATGAGGCGCTCGCAAAATAGGCATCATGAAGTCTTGAAACGACCGGTGAATCAATTGATTTAAGACCGTGCCGCAGGCTCCGCGCAAATCGGGGATAGAAGGCGAGAGCGCCGAGGAGTCGGGGTGAAATAAGAAGGAAGTCGGTGAGAGCCCGCGAAAAGACGGTCCTTCTGGATTAAAATAAATCCTAATCTAGAAACTCGGTCGTAAAGTCGAAAGCCCCGAGTGGATCGTGAAAGGGCGTTTGTCCCACGCGGTTTTGGGCGAATGAAAGGGCGTCGCGACGATGGTTCAGTTTAATTCCGTAAATACGAGTGACGAGTAGAAAATTTTTTTAATGAAATGTAAATTGCTCGATTTTCCGCCGAGATTTTTTTGATCGACGTATATGTCAAACCGCGAAATTTGCAGACGTTTGATGGCAAATATTTTTATACCTCCGCATACCGTAGCGGCGAGAAATCGTAATGCGATGCATTGCCAATATGGAATAAATCCGGAAACGCCGCATATTCGACGAGTCTCACACACGATGCACCTTTGGAACAATGAAATCGGTTGCAATCTTTCTCGCCATTCTCGTTCTATGCCGTATTCACTACACCCCCTGCGCTACCCAAGCTGCGGGTTCAATCCACACGGGTATACTAACAACCACGTTGAGATATGGAGAAGATGCGCAGGCGGGTAATATTTCAACCACCGTGCACACCTAAACCCGGTCAGGTAACGCGGCTCTTCCTACAACTGTACGTAATAAAGCGGCATCGAAATATAAAGCAGTATATCGTGACTGAAAATACATCCAACCAGGTATATTTCTTACACTTTGTTATCGGTACTGAGAATCACCGATACTGCATTGCACTTTTCGTATTTTTTTTTTTTTTTTTTTTTCTCTTTCTCTTCGTCAAACTGATTCCAAAACCATGCACGTCTGATCAGCTTAAATTCGACTTATCGCATCGAATTCGTAGAAAGTTTTACACCGAGGAAAAATAAAGAAGAAAAAATACATGTGGCACAAGCGGTAGCATTTTTTTTTCTTTTTTTTTTTTTGACGGGACGTCCCACGTCGATTGAAAAAATTGAATCCATCGTCTAGACGAACGAATTCTAATCTGAAATGAGCCCAGAGCTTATAAAGCTTCGAGGTATTTTGTAACTTGAATTAATTATCATTACTGAATATTTTAAATTAGCCCTATCGAAGGTACCATTTTTCTTTCGAAACACGATTTTAAACGAAGGAGAAAAGAAGAAGTATAAACGGAGAATCGAGAGTCTGTAAATACCAAAAATAAAATAGGATGAAACTGGGAAGAAGAGCGAGCAAATAAGAGCGTTTAATTCGCGGTAACGAATTTGACAAGCAATTATGACCATTGACTGTATAATGTATGTATAAAAGACACGTGCTAAAGATGGCAAATTGAAGAATATAAAATTTCCCAATTATAAAGAGAAATGTATTTCCATCCCCAAGGAATAATGAGATTGCACGAAACCCTTTACCGAGGCAAAGTTTTTACCATTAAAAAATTTATTGAACTTACTAGTCGTGAAGAGTACGATGAAACATGAATTGCCACGAAGGGTGGAAAAGAGGATCTGAAGAGTCTCTCCTCGGCTAAAAAATTAGAATTCGAGATGTAAACTGGGGGGAAGCTTTTGTATACTTTTCTAACGACAACAGCCTCGCTGGGTTTGTCTTTAATTACAGGGCTCTCACATTTCAAACTTGTTAAGGAACCCTGATTATTCCACGCTTTCGGCTTAAAAAAATTTCCCCCCCTTCTGTCTCTTTGCTAAATTTCAATTGACTTGAGCAAGTATCATTATGGACGGTTCGTTAAACAGCTGTCCCCAGTAAACACAACTATATTATACAACTAAACAAACGTATAGATATAACGGATGACAAAAAAGTGTAAAAAACATGGGGCGATTCGTTTGTTCTTATTAATTGCGAAGAAAACGAGATAACGCGAAGAAGGAAACTATATTACTACTCGTAATATTTAACCAGCAAAAATTTCTACATCGAAATATAGGTAAACCCTAATAATCATGAATATAATAATATCACTAAAACATCGCAAAAAGTGACGCAGAATTTAGTATTTACGCATGAAAACAGCACCCACACATATAGTCATGCAAATGAGTTTACGGTTTCGTTCTGCCAGAGTTTCGTCCCTGACGATTCGCTCCTGAAATGTACGAGCGTATACAATCAGGGTCTGCTGGAACAATGGTCGGACAACGTTATCGCCAAGCGTTGCGATAATCTACTCCCTACATGCAGCAGCAACTACCGAGAGGGGAAACGGAGTCCGTCGTGGTGGCCGGTCAGTTGCAATACGACTTGGCCGTATTCGTACGGGGTAAAGTAAAAAAGGGATCGTTAGACCAGAGGCAGCTCATTAGGCGGAATTACCCCCAAGACGCCTCTAGCAACACCTTCGTCCCTCGACGGCGAGGTTTTCGCCAAGGGCTGCAGGACGACGGCCAATACTAATTAGTTCCGTACTTGAGCCTGCACCTTATTCCTGCTCTCCCCCACCTCACCGTGTTCATCCCTTCACCCGGGCTCTCCGCTGATGAATAACCTAGATTCCTTTTCTCTCCTCGGCAAATTACCTGCAGCCCAAACCTTTCCGCGCAATCTGGGGGTCGCTTTACCCGGTTATGTTTGTCCGATAAACCGAATCATACCCGGACTTCACTAGTGCACCGTTGACAGATTCGATTTATTGTTGGTCTTTTTTTTTTTTTTTTTTTTTTTTCTTTGGCGACCATCTGCCACTCTCCACTAATCTTGCAGTTCGTCTTGTATCCTTTGGTCAAACGGTTTTTACATCAAAACTGTCACGTGACATCGAACGTAGGATAAGTTTTGTATTTTATTTAATAGTTTCATACGGTTGATCTGAAAAAATTCTCTGACACATCACCTCGAGAATTGTTAAGAGAAGAACAAGCTTCTAGGAAAAGTTTATCCAGCATAAATCAAATTTTTATCAAAGAATATTACAATATACCCAGTGAAGTTAAGCGTATGGATTCTGGATCGAAAAGGTAATCCGCAACGATAGAATGAAATTTCCGCCGATCTACAGGATAGCGGATGACGTGTCCGACACAAATACACTCTGTGCAGCTCCTCGTTTGAACGAATGAAAAAGACACATATATGTATCTACGGGCCCGCGGAGTTTCCAGCGCAATCTGGACAAAAGTGAGAAAGCCACTTCACTTGACTTTCCTTCACTTCCGGCTTTTGGTTGACCTAAGCAGAAAGTGGCATTTTCAGTAGCACCAAAGGTTTTCCGACTTCGCCCCTTATCGCGATTCGTGGATTCGAAATTGTTGCCAAGAGAATTCCCGTTCGCTTGCAGTATGTCCCCCGGAATTTCGTTCCCCGTGCCTCGTAATCCCGATCCTTGCTCGGAGTCAAGTAAAGAAATGATCGAATTCTCCTGATGGAATAGAGATGTATCAAAATAATTTGCATTCGTAAGATTTAAGAGAAATTAACTTTTTTTGGATAGTCGGACACCTTCGCGACAGATTTCGGGGAGACTTTTATTGACCGTCATGCACACCAGCCAGCGGTTTCACCCTTCCGAAGTCTCGACTAATTTTTTATTTTTATGTTTCCCTCCCTTTGTTTTCGAGTGTATTAAACGCATATTTTGTCATCCCTGTATAAAGGTTACGCGGTTACATACAAAACATTTGTTAGGCCAGTCTGTCTCTCTCTCTCTCCCCCCTCTCTCACTCTCGTGCACGAACCGTCGGCATATAAAAATGATGTAACATTCTACCCCGCAAAACTTCGTCTCAACGATATAAAAGCGATACCCTCGAGTTTTTAATATCTTACAAGAATCCGGGAAGGATATTATGTCTGCCATTATACTACATATATCCTTGATCGTCGCACGCGTCTTTTTCGCCCTGCATCCATCAGATTAGTGAATATATCAAGATACGTACATTGAGAATGATCCTTCCACTTTATAATTCGGAAGCAAATAATTTAACCCGATTGAAAAGTACGAGAAACGTGAGCCAAACGACTTGAAAAAAATTATGTGAATCCGGTAGGGATGTGCGGTGAAAAGGAATTCTTCGAATGTAGAAAAGAATATAGCGCATGCAAGATTCTGCCTGTACACCGAGGAGGAAAGAAATTCAAGAGTATGTGAGAGAGTGGCGAATAAGAGGAAGGAAAAATATTTAATTTACCGTGGACGGGGAACGAATTACATATATAAAAGGCGCGAAATGATAACAGCGCTTTATGGGTGGAAACAACGTGGAGAAAAAGAACGGAAATGTTAAGAGATATGCAAACGTACGTATTTTAATTTACATTTTAATGGTCTTCACACAGAAACTTTACTCCCTCAGATTTTAAGTTTGCCTTGACTTTACCCGCACTACAATAATGTCCCCCAGTTGCACGAATTACTTTAAGCAGCTCTGCCATTGTTTACCGAGTACTCTCTGATCTCGGTATTGTACGTGTCCAAATTGTTTTTTATTAATAAAAAAAACTCGTTTCATGTCTATAGACTTTTTAAATTTCCCGCGATAATTGGCTGACTCTGTGGCAATAATATCGGAGAAAGTGGGACGGAGTTTCTAACCCTCGTTCCCTGCGGAAATATACCAGCTATATCGATCACCACGAGACGAAAATTCCTTAGACGGTATAAAACATGGTTTCCAATTGGTATCACAGTACGATTATTATCGCACGAATCAGCTGTCACTGTCCTGTGATCTACGGTGAAAACTTCACCCTTCGATTTTGTTCTCCTCAAACCTTCTACATAAATAATGAAAATTGAGGTTTAAACACCATCCGTGTGTGCGTCTTTTTTTCTTTTTCATTATCAGGTCACGAAATTCTTTCAAGGGGTTGAACGATATCCCGAAGTCAAGTAATAAAAGGAAATAGGAATTTTATATACCCATTCTCACCCGTGTCATTAAAAAATACGAGCGAATCAAAGTGGTAATGAGTTACTCATCTGAGATTGAAAAGAGGGCAGATATAGTCTTCTAATTGTCACAGATGAACCCCTCGTCATCTAGTTTCGTTTTTACTTTTTTCCATTTTTTCTCCATTCTATGACACATTTTCTACCTCCACGTTGAATAATGCTGAGGTTCTCCGAGTGAAAATGAGGAAAAAAAAAAATAAGACACGAGAACAGATATAAAATGTAAATGCAGATCATATCGCTTGAGTAAGGATCGCTCAGATTTTGTTTTCATTTTTATTTCTTCTTCTTTGGTAGCTTAACCCAAATGTATCAAGCCCAGGCTTGGTTTTCCACTCGCACAACTGCAGAGTCCTAGATTAAACTTCTTGTTTCAAGCAGAAGTTCTTTAAGCTGTCCCCTTATCCGCGCAGAACGTAAACTAAAAGTTATGCCACATGTAAAGCATGTAAATCTATGTATCTTGGTGGGGTGAGTTGACATCGGAAAAGCTCTTCGCATATACATATATAAAGCATCTGTCGTCGGTCGAAGAGATATTCAAGAGGAAGCAGCAGCAGCAGCAGCAACGGCGAGAGAAGCAAGAAAGAAACAAGATGAAGAGGAACAGGTACAATCGTTGTAACAGAACCAAACCAAAATAACCTTCATCAGCGGGAGAACGATTCTGTGGGCGCCATATGTATACTATATGTTATATCTATCTGGGCGAGAGAAAGAGCTGCATCACTTAGGTGGAACGACACGAAATCTCGGCGTAAGGAACATACGTTCAATTTCCCATCAGAGCCCTGTGTATTAGAAATGGCAGCGGTGTTCAAGTGGAGAACGCGAGCACGTGCGCCCGTAATTGTCAGGGCAACTCCCGGGGCTCTCGGCTATCCGTAACGGCCCCAAACGGCACCCAAACGGTACCCAGAACGTAATGGCCTCCGAGAAACTTGGCACATTTTTTCACCCGCTCGTTGTATAGACTCTCGGGGTACAAGCAATGCGCGCGTCTTTGTTTCGCAGGGGTGAAAGAGAAAGTCTGCGCAAGAAAACTGGTGGGAATAAAGAAATTTTCTTTTTTATACTCTTTTTTTTTTAATACAGATTTTTTTTTTCTCTCTTTTTCTTTTTCCTTCTTATTCACCCTTCAATAAATCGCGACCCCTAGACTGTATTGATACCGATACTTTTGCAATTTATTTATCACCCCATGAGGGTTGTAGAGTCAAGGATATCAAAGATATCGAATCCAAGTTTTTCTAAGTTTTTTTTTTTTTTTTTTCTCTCTTACACAAACAAAGGTGATAATCTTATAACATTCTGATTTGTGACTTCGGCCTTTCTTTTCTTTTCTTTTTTTTTCTTTTTTGTGGGGAGGTCCGTTTCTGCTCCAACACATTATGCCGAGACAACGACGCGTGACTTTGTTTCAATCGCTACCTTTGCTGTATTTGATCAAAGAAAAACAGGGAAGAGAAAAAATTCGCGGTACTTGATTTTCTCCCGCAAGCCTATTACACGATCCTTTTATTTCTCAGGATGAAACACATTTGAGAGCGGAGAAAGTACCCACCACTTAAAGTGGCACAGCAGAAGAATCGTTTCAAAGGATTTGAAACACACGTAACATGATTGAAATAATGTAATACATAATGAGATTTTCATCTGAGATTTCTGCGAGATTGTTTGAAACAAAACAACGGGGCGGTGGGGGGACGGGGGCGAGTAGACCGTGGAAAGTGCACGAGATGCTATTTCGCTGGAATCGAATCACAGAACGAAACGTATAACATCAGGTCGCAAGTGAAAAGTATGATATTGTAATAAAGGGAAACCTAGGAATTTCGCCTGAAGGAACGAATAGGTTCTCCGTGCGTAATGAGCAAACATCGAATTACAGAAATCTCACAGCAAAGAATAATATGTGAAAAAAGCGGATATATTTTGAATTAAAGTACTTCTATCAAAATTTGAGGACTGGCTGTTTCTACAGAAATACTCGATGGCCGAGTAACCGTACATTATACAAATGATTTAACATTCGACGACTGAATATTACATCGACATCAGCTGGACTGGGGTGTATAAGGAGTGTGAACACAACTTCGTTACAATACCATCGCAATCAATAGAATCGGTACAATTCTGCGAATTTACGATAATTTAGCGATCAGTAACTGGCATCGAACACGATTCGATTGAGTATTAAAGAAGGCAATGCGTAGACTGTACTGAGACTAGTCAGCAAACAATTTGCATCAGAATACGCGGAACACCGGCTGATATCAGGTGCATTCTATACTATAAACCTATATATATATATATATCGATTGAAAGGGGATTAAATTTGGCAAATCAGCCAATCTAACAAAGTGCGCAGCATCAGAGAGGCAGGTAGACAAAAGCCGCGGGGAAGCTCAAGTTATAAGCGTTGAATGATGTGTACACATAGATTACAACGGAGGTACTAGAAGCCGGGCTTAGTCGGGAGCAGGCGTATATCCGTATGTGGTATACGGATATATCGCCCCTCCGTCATAGAGCCGTGAAAATTTTCCCAGCTGAAAACGGCACGGCACGTCAGTTTCCCATCGATGTTATATGTATACAGTGCCCTGTCGTGTAAATAGATACTCGACAACGAACTCTCGGCAAATTGAGAGAGGAAGTCGGTGGAAAAGATCCTTCAATCATCCCGTCGAGCCTCGAGCGGCGGCGCCGAGAATCGGATACTCTTGAAAAAATTGCATTCTATTTTTTTTTTTATATCCTTCTGTTTCAAAAGCTTTGCCATACTTTGTTAGAAAAAATCTAGCAAATTTTCCTGCAACCGACGCCTCATATTTACACCAGCGCGTATATGGTTGCCTAATTATTGCGGTAGACGTTCGCGTCTGACACTTGCAACCATCTACTACTGAGCGGAAAATGCATCGACATTAAGTGATATTGACAGTGACGGGAAAGGTTCGGTTTGTTTAAGGAGCTGGTTCCGAAATTGATGTAGAAATTACAAGGCTCGAAATGCCTGTTCAAAAACGAAAATATAGAGGAACTGAGGCAAAGGGGAAAACTTGAGAAAATAACATGATTATGGTTATTTAAATAATCTATTTTTGTAACTATTTTCACTTATACCAAATATCCCACTTTCAAGCTACCTGAAAAAAAATTTTGCTAGGCAAGAGCCATTTCAAACATGGCAAAACAAAATTTTTCACATTCTATTTTTCCTTCACTTTGCCTCATGTTCGCCAGTGTGAGATAAGTATTTCAGAAAATAATGTCATTGTGGATTTTTGATTCAAAAATCCGATAGACGAGTGAAGAGTATAAGTATCGAGGAGATGAAATCACAATTTTTAATAACGATTTCAGAGAAACCAGAAACACAAGACATCTAACTTGAATTAAAAACGCACGTACTTTTGGATTTTCTAGGTTTCGTGGATGCGCAAAAGAGATCTTCACATCTTGACGTCAGCCATCTTCACTTACACAGGAGACGCGAGGTTCGCCGTATTGCACCCGGAGTCCTCGGACGACTGGGACCTCAAAATCGAATATGTCCAGCCACGGGACGCCGGGATCTACGAGTGCCAAGTTAACACTGAGCCTAAGATCAACTTGGCAATCCTTCTTAGCGTTGAAGGTAAAACTAGCAGAAAGTATACATCAATATGAGGTACATCATAGATTACATTCTGTCACCCAGAAACGATCAGCTTTGTTATTGAGGAGAAATAGCATCACCAAGGAAAGAGGCTCGCAAACTCGGTCAATTGATAATAATTTACTCTCTATAATTTAGCCAGAAGAATATGTCACATTTAGCTAGCTTACACACAAAGGAAGGACTTGTTAACTTTATCAAGTGTGGAAGAGAAATTTGTGTTCTCAAGTGAAACTAGATTTATTTCAATTAACAAAAAATTGTATCCACCACATTTGTTCACCGTATTCGGTGAAGTCAACAAGTTTTTTTTACGTCTATGAAAATAGTTGAGTCTATGTATGCAACGCGAGGATATTTTCGCAAACTGTTTTCTGCAAAAAATACACATTCACGAGCGAGCTTACGCAATACAAGGCTTGTTTAATCCATCAGAACTACTCTCGAGTGAATTAGAGAAAAGTAATCATTTTTTACGCCACTGAATGGGCATGATTCATACGTCCAGACAAAAACAATACGAAAAATCACAACATTCTCCTGATTCAATGTTGCACGATGAATCTGGACCTCGCTACTGTAAAAAAAAAATATCAAGCTTGATAAACAGCTCGTATATGTACTATAATAGAAATTGAAGGATATCGAATAGTTTTCACTGATTAGTAGATATGATTTAACCAATGCAAGAACCGGGCGTAAAAATCGATTCTTCCAAGGGGAGTCGACCAGCCTCGCATACCGATTCCCCACCAACGCGTGTAACCTTGTGAGATGAAATGTTTACCCAACACGACAATCGAACTTCCTCCGTACATAAACTTACTTGAAAACTCGAAAATAGAGCACTCTCAAAGGCTTGAAATTAAGTGTATCGGAAAGTTTTAGCACTCTGGTGTGAAGACTCTTAAGTGTCAGGAGGCAAGATCGGAAAAGTTAGGTCCGAGGGAGAGAGGGTGGGTAAGGGAAAATGTGGGGTGAGAAAGAGATAGGAGAGATTGGGGGGTTGAAGGCAGTTGGGCGGGTTAGTGCGGGAAGTCTGATAGTTCGAACGAGGAGTTGACGTAATTGTTCTTCAAGTTAATTACACTCAACGACTATGGGTAATAAAGTCAGAACTAACTTTCAGCTCCCAACTTTAAGTTTTCAACAAAAACTAGTGTAGTTCTCTTGTTGATCGCGAGGATCGCTGGACGCGCTAAGAGCATTATCCCAAGAATATCGGAAGTGGATCAGTGGGGTGAAGAATTTGCCCAAAATATATTCGGTCCCAGCGACTTCGGATCAAATTTGTTTAAACTTTTCTCGAAACTGACCATTTTCCCAGCCTACCACAGGCCTTATCTCACCCTGCATCAGCGTTCGATTCGAACTTGGAGTTCCTACGCTTAAACGTTGATGTAAGACGGGACTGCGACCGATGAATACACCGCCAACCGCGTGAGGATCACAGTCCCTTTTTTTACCTTCTTTCGCCCTCACCCTTTTCTTGCCAACCCTAAAAATTATTCCTCGCGCTAGCTGGCGAAGTACGAAAAAAATTTCACAGAAAAAGACGAGCTAGTACCCTAGTTGGGCAGGAATTTTATTTCGCGGATGCTATTCTATCCTGAAAGGATCATCGCAAAAACTTGCCAGCGTCGATCCTATCCCATTGTTTTGACCACGATCCAGAGCTTTCTTACGGTTCCATCTAAATGTCCTAGATTGTAGTCACTCACTTGTATTTTACTTTTAGGGGTAGAAAATAGCAAGGTGACCCGAGTGTTTGTTTCGATTTTATTTTAGACTCTGCGTAGGTTCACCCCGTTATGCTTCTTGTCGGTTTTTGTTTTCAGTCTCATAGTTGTTTTTTCGACAGGTTTTCAGCCTGAAACTTTAAAATTCTGAATAATTAACTCGATGTGTATGTCTGTGATCCCGTTCCAGAAAGTGCCCCTGTCCCCGCCACCGCGCCCAACGCCATTCACCGGACCTTCAACTCAGGTTAGAATCAAGCCAGGCCTTACCATTACTGTTATTATTTTTTGGTTCATCTGCGTTCTGTACATATATATTTTTTAATTTCCTCACTGTTCGTTTTTTTTTTTTTTTTGTTTTTTTTTTGTTCATTTACTGCTATTCTGTGACTAACGCATTTCTGCAGCTAATTAAATCTTCGTACTTGATAAATATTTTCATAACAATATGCCATTTGCCATTTACCAGCATTTACTTTGCTTTACATCGTCGTCATCGGCGTGGCATAATTGTATTTGACAAAATCACAACCATATGATACACATTTTCGCTATCAGGCTTTGCTCGCTTCATCTTTTTTAGAGTTATACATATATGATATAAACTGTGTATATATGTAGCTATACGTATAATCGTATGAATTGCAGTTCAACATAACTCTATGAACAAACCTATGACAAGAAAAATGTGGAAACTATACCCAACAAAGTTTCTGTCTATCGCAAAGAAAATTTGCAACAAAAAAAAAAAAATGAAGATGGAGAGCCAACGTCATGTCCAAAACCGTCCAAGTTGAGACAATCGCTAACGCGTAAAGTGAACACCACATTTACTTGGAGATATTGTACTCGCTATCACGCTATAAATGAGTCAGGATCTTGGTAAAAATATTTCAAATCTTTACATGCATATTATATGATAAAATTGTCTTTTCTTTGGACGTAACTGCGGCTGATCGTATGGCGAGTAGGTAAACTTAAGCTGACACTGAATTTTCCATAGATGAACGAAATTTATTCACCATTTCATCTATATTGAAAGATTTTTTTTTCATCCTTATTTCTTCTTCCTGTTGCCCATATAACGACTACCGGGTTCAGATTTAGCCACCAAAGGTATTCCCTGGGCACTCCCGCGTATACCCATGGGTAGTATTGATATTTGAATGACATAAAAAGTTTGCCAGGCATGGTAAGAGATAAAATCGACAAAAACTATGAAAGAAAAAAGTAAGAAGAACCGAAGAAGTTTGCAAGGCCCTAGGAGGCTGGACCTTGCGTAAAAATAACGCGAATACCCTTAGACCGTCGTTCCAAGTTTGCATGGGTCGGTAGGTACAGATCAATCATCGACAGTTTTCCTTTTCAATCGGGAGAAGGTGGAAAGGGTGGAGGGGGGCGGGGGGGGGGAGCTCGAACCAGCTCCAACTTTTTGGGGAAGCGGCTGTTCGGAGTGTTGGGACCAAAAGGCCACCTTGAGGACCTATTTCCGATCCATCCATACGAACTTGCTGCTCGTGCGTATTGAAAAAGTTGCGAAAGATGTCGCTAAGAGATTGAAAATGGAATTAACTTAAAGAGAGCTCGGATGATGATCATTCTAGAGCGTTGATTTTTCTTGTTAGTAATTATCACCTTCACGTCGATTTACAACGTGATAAACTTGATTCAGATCAGCTGTGCAGACTAAAATAATGGACGACTATCAATTTTTGCCATGTATATATATATATATATATATATATATATATATATACGGTAAAATTACGCTGAATTTTCGCACGGTACGAAATCGCCAACACATATAATATACTGCAGGATATCTCGGGACGTGGGCGAACGACTAGGTACGTGACGTTGGGAGCAGTCGTCTAGCGCTTCTACTAGTGTCACGTAGGACATGAAGTGAGTTTGAAATACGTCAGAAATGTTCGCCATCGTGAGTCCGCTTGACTTATGTTCCAGGCCGTGGTCTTCGTCTCAATCTAGTCAAGTCGTACGTTTCTAGTGTGCCTCGAATAGCCATATATGTATATAATGTGATTCATCATGTACATTATATATATATATATATATATATATATATATATATCTATTTGTATATACAATTTACGAGGGGTCCAGTCTGCCGAGACAACAAATGGCTGGTAGGGCGATGGGGATGGGGTTGGGGGTAGGGGTGGGGAAATATTCACAAAAACCAAAGCGATATTATTTGTTACAGCTGCTCAGGCGAAAATTTCTGGACCAGAAGACGTATACGTGAAAAAGGGCAGCACCATCAGCCTCACGTGCACCGTTAACGTTCACAGCACACCACCAAGCAGCGTTTCATGGCACCACGGCGTTGCAATTGTTGACTTTGACAGTCCGAGGTTCGTCGAGTTATTTATAAATGTACTAAAATTAAACTGCCTGTCAATTATTTTCGCACATTAATCACGAGTTTTGAGTGAATTACTGGAAATATGTTAACGAAAGATTTTCCCGAGATTTGCATTTCAACTTTAAACGTCATTCTTTGCATGTAGTATCCTTCGACTAATCGATTTCAGTCATTGAATAGCAAATCCTTTAAATTATCTGGTAAATAACCGTGTTCATCCTGCTGTTTAAAAACGACAAGATATTTCAGGGAAATTTGCAAGTATAAGGATCTAAGTTCTGATTATATTGCAGATTGAATTGTAAACCGTGCGCTAATTGATATTTCGTGTTTCATCCGATAAGTTAGTGAAGTTTATAAAACAAGGGATGATTAGCATTTTATCCGATGAAAATCCATGTTCTTTGATATTGTGTAAGCGCAGATAGACGTATAGAATAAGAAAGCTGATTTTCTTCTCAGAATCGTAGTTATAATTCAGTTCTCTATTTAATTTGAAAGAGGAGATTAAGAGAAAAAAATTTTCAACGGAAAGAAAGAAAGAAAAAAATAAAAGAAAAGAAAAGAAAAATAATGACAAACAAAAATGTCGGAGATCAAGGGATTCTCAAGCGCAATATTTCTCCTCCGTAAATGTGGCATTAACCGCTTTGGCACCAAGTCTGGGTTGGGGCGATTAGAGAGAAGAGCATTCCTGGTACGTGGAGGGATAAGAAGGAAAATGAGGGAAAGAGCTTGAGGGCCGGATGCGAGGGGCGTGGGGTGAAAAGTGGAAAGCGGGAAGTGGAAGGGGCGGCAGAAGGGCGAAATGCCCGCGCATGGTAGAAGCAGACTTGCGAGTCCTCTCTCGGGCTCAAGCAATTGCAATAATTATCACATTTTTCCGGGGCATACACCCCGACAAGTTGCTGCTGGTGCACTGGCTGCAAAGTATTTTTCATAATTCAGCGTTCATCACAGGGGCGGCGTGTCACTGGAGACTGAGAAGACGGAAAGCGGCACGACCAGCAAGCTCCTGGTGACCCAGGCGAGGCTGAGTGACAGCGGAAATTATACTTGCATTCCAAGCAACGCGAATCCAGCAAGCGTCATGGTTCACGTGCTGAATGGTGAGTGTTACACGTATGTCTAGCATGCATACATGCCCATCTCCTTTTGATCCTCAACCACCGGGCCATGCATGCTATGCGTGTGGTGCACCAGCCTGAAATTCATTTGCACCAGCTACCGCGTGTCGTTATGACGTGGCTATTGCAACAACGTCGTTTTTCGCACTCGCACTCTCTTTTCCCATCGTGCAGATATTATCGCTACTTGATGAGTGATAGTCAGTTATTTTACACGCGTCTAGTTCATTGAACTCTTTACTGTGTATTACGTTATGAGCTGAGAAACGCATCTTATTCAGTCGTCAGGGACAAAAGACGTGATACGTCAACGAATAGCGATCAAAGTTCTTTATTATCGCCTCTCCTGACGGAACGAATTTCACAGTTTTTAACATGTGGAAATAGAGAAAAAAAAAGTAGCTCAGGCGATGATTAAACAAGTCGTTAAACAAGTTAGGCGGAAACGATCTTTCAATTGTAGCATTCTCATAGTGCGAAAAAATTTCACGTGTATATACAACCAAAATTCATTTACTTTTAAAATTGCAATTAATAATGATAATAATAGTAATCATAATCAAAGAATTGAATGTGGTCGCAAAACTGGACGTTTCATTTTCACGTAAATTAATTTGATTGAAATCCTGGCCAACATATTTGTCCGGTTATCAGTATGGAAATTCCTCAAATTTCAGACCACTTTAGCAACTGGATTGATTAGTATAAATTACCAGACATTCATATTACATTGGCAACAAGCTGGATTATCTATATACCGGTTGAAAATTTGTGGTCGAGTTTTCAGGATAATTAGCTATGCTTTTGAATTTACGTTGCTTCACGGTACATAACAGCACACCCAGTTTGGTTAGTTAGTTAGGTAATGAATCTCGTAGTATCCTGCACTTTGCCCTATAGAATAATTAACTGACCAGGAAAATCAGTGAAATAAAAGATTAATTTCTAATCCACTAAAGATGCACATTTTACCCGTCTTGCATAAATTTAAAAGAACTGAAGTACACGTCAAGCTATAGAGAAAGATATCTGAAGATGACGTGTTAGATCGCTAAAAAATTAATACCACTCAGCTGATTCTAATAAAACTTGCATCTTGCCTCGGTTTGAATATTGATTGATTGAAAACATAAAGAACTTGACGTCAATATGATATTAAGTACCGATGTACTTATTGTTAGAAAGAAAATCTCTGAAATTTCCTCCCGTTTGTTTTAAAATTGCCTCCCGAAACGACTTCATCTCTTCGTAGAGCTTATCAATTTTCGGAAAATATATAACACGAGCGAAAGCCGGAATTTTCTTGGAAAGTTTAATTAACGTTTGAGCTGAAGTAAGTTGGGAATTGCGTTGGCGAGTTTTTGGATTTGTCAAATAACCAGAGTTCTCCCAGAGTTTTATAATTTCGGTAATAAAATTTGTTCCTCTGACGTTTCACATCTCACACACTTCACGTTGTTTCACCTTCACACGTATCAAATTTCATTCTATCCAACGGTATTTACCGACAAGCATGAATATTAAAGTACATATCCGGTTCATTGGATGCGGAAACTCCGGCCCTCCGAGATTATTTGGAGCCTGAAAACAGGTTGAATTACACTCTAATTCGCAAGCGTATTTTAGGCAAATATTATACCACCTGGGCACGTCGCACATTGAATCAACAATTAACGGTTAATACGCTGACTGCGAGGTAGACAAACTCGGAGTATAGATATCGGGGTTATTGTCTCACCTGAATTAAACCAAACGTCCGGGAAGAGCTGCAGCAGAAGTCGATTGTTAATTAACACAATTATTATTAGAAAGGTACGCTTCGATGTGAATTTTGATCTATCCGTAACCGCCGATCCGTAATTGTTATTCGAACCTCAGAGTGAATTCAACACAGCGCAAGCTCGTTATACGATTTCGCATGTTTATTTACGGATAAAAATTTTCAATTTCAGGTGAACATCCCGCCGCTATGCAACACGGCGGAAGTTGCGGGGTAACGCCAACGCTGCTTTTGGCGACCATGACGTTGCTGGTCGCGAATTTTCTGAGGTGAGCAATCTCTAAATAAACGACGAGGCTGCGATCGATTATAAAAGTCACTACGGTTTGAACACAGCGTGTCAAGTGTATAAGATAATAAAAAATCAAGGAACCGGAAACGAAGTGTGTTCACCGATGATGACAATGTACATATAAACAATGAACGCGTTGCTAAATCGGCCAGTGATCCTAAAAATGAAGCGATTATTTGTTATAAAGTGAAAAGTCAGGCTGAACAATTGATATAGAAAAAATATAACGAAACAGTGACATTTTTCTATGATTCAAATTGAATAGATGAATAAATAAATCAAACGAATATAAAATATAACGAATAAACTAAAATTTACAAAAAATACTCTTCCCCCTCCCAGATTTGGACAGAAAGTGCTATACCTTGGGAATTGTACGTATACACATTAAGGATATGAAGTTGTACTTATGTGAAATGATTTAGGATAGATTATAATTTCATCAAGATAACATAACTACGTAGCTAATACCGTTTGTACACATAATATAACCCGAGGGTACCCGGCAGAGTCGTACCGCAAATACAGGAATGTGAATTATAGGCATACACGCATCTAGGGTACCCGGGTCGTATGAGACCCGAGGTAGAAGGCATCCAATTTCAAATTTTTATGTATAATGAAGAAGTTGGTTAACGATTTTAGTCAGGCATTAAGCGCTCTGTATCGGTAGAAATTCCCGACGGCTTTCCGCCCGAGGCTGAAAGGAACAATTTCGAATGATTAAAATTCTTGGAAGTAAATAGTAAGGTACGCTGTTATACCCCGTCAAGAAACGATCGGCAAACGTTGAACCTCACCACAAATTGGAGGGGTAAAATTTTAAGGGGTTTTCTGTACTTCAACGCTCGCGTAAGGTGTGGCAGAAATACCAGGACTTTGTATCATACACGCACGGTGTTTTGTTCTTTGTTATGCTATATATTGTTAACTTTCGTTGATTCAAAACGGTAACGATGTTTTTCATTCGAGCAACGATTGGTATAACCTTGAGAATAAAATCCTGATTATATGCAATTCTGTAAAGAGAAACGAGAAAACACTCACTTGTTCGTTAATGAAAAATTTCATCACATTATCTTCCCGCAATTGAACTGTCGAATAATTGATGGCGTGAAAAAAAAAGAAAAGAAAAAAAAACAATCAAACGAACGTTTCTATTATCATGTAATAGAGCGGTTGCATTAGGACGAAATCAACTAGTTGTATAACTGTTGTATATTAAATACTGTAATAAAATTTAAGCATGAATGACAAGGTATGTATTTAATATTAACACTAATTTGATATTATTAAACTCATGGCCTAAGGGAGATTAATTTTTGAAAGTTATTAACTTTCGAAACCGAGAATATCGAGAAGACAACAAAAGAATAACGAATCAAGTATTGATTCTGAACAGATCAATTTTGTACTTTACGGTAATGCGAAAAGTACTCTTGCCTGTTAAAAACTAGATTTCAACTTCGAATAGCCATACAATAAGTTATATAGAAATAAATATATTTACTATATGGTAGACAAAACAAAAAAAAAACAAAAAAAATAAAAATAATAATAATAATAATAATAATAATAATAATAATAATAATGATGATGATGATGATGATGATGATGATGATGATGATGATGATGATGATGATGATGATGATACCGGTATGTTAGTAAGTCAAGTCGTTGAAATATTTCATATGTGAAATAGAAGAATTAAAAATGCAAAAAAAAAGAGTAAATGACAGAAAAAATAGGTTTATAACACCACTGCGTAGCGGTTAAAGAAGTTTTCAACACCTTTGTTTCTTCCCTTATTGATTTTTCCCGTTTTCATCTATCTCTTTCACTCTCCGCAAGATTGTAAGAAATGTGTCAATCAGTTTTTCTACATAACATTTAGTTGCCACGATATGACAATATTTCAATAGAAAAACAAGTTACAGTAAAAATTTATCTAATCAAAATCCATTTCCATAAGCAAGTTCCAAGTTTTGATAACACTCTGTTATTACACACTGAATAAACATTACTATCAAATTATGGAGAAAAAAAAAATTTTCGAATTGATTAAATCAGAAAATATTTAATATGTGCTGATAATCATTGTGATTTAATAATCAGCACACTGCTCAAAACAATGAAAAAAAGAGAAAAAAAAAACCAATCATCAGGGCTGCCAATGTGGCGAAAAGCTCTGTCAGAAAAGAAGAGTTGAAAGAAATACGAAACGAAAGCACGAACAGAAATGAAGAGGAAAAAAATTTAGGCAAGCAGAGGATCCAATACGTTATTATATTATCATATAATTAGAAACCATTGTAAATAAAAATCATACTATTAGTTCTATCATATTACGAGACTTCAAAATACGTTAATGCATGAAAAAAAAAAAAAACGTGAGGCAAAAGTAACGAGAATAAGAAAAAAGAAAGAAGGACAAAGACCTTATTGTAAAAACATTCCATGACGTAAGCGCTGTTTAAATAAATGTAACGAGTCAAAATCAAATTAGTTTTATACTTGAAACCTTTACTTATATATGCTATCTATAGTATATTTATTCCTGTATATATCCGCCTCCGTGATTATTTTCACTCTTTTGCACGATATAATTCACCGGAGACTTTTTCCCGTCAAATCATCCCGTCATTCGAAATTATCCCAATTCCCAATGCAGATGCGTTCCAGAATACATAACTCTGACTCCCGAATGTGCAGTTCCTCGGTCACTGAGGTAACCTAATATTATAGTATCCCCAATTTTTTCCACCGTCAAAGCCTTGCTTTTTCCAGCTTTGAGGAAGCTCCGATGAAGCAGCTTCGTTGACGGCGTATGATCATGAAATGCCTATTCAATTCTCGAGAAAAAAGATCATTTATTCTTCGTCAGGTTTCTTCGGGGTTTTTGTGCCGCATGACGTTACGTCTTCACGTTAACGGGGATCAAGAACTACCAGCTGCTTTCAGGATAAATTTTCGCCGCACTTACGCGTATAATACGCTTCATACAACTGGGGCTACATTATATTATGCAAGCTCACCAATCATTCTGCGATTAATCGTTGCAGAGAATAAATAAATCACGAGACGGTAAGTCGAGGAAAACCAAAATGTACTTGTAGTTTTACTTCTACGCAAAGAGCAAAGTGCTGAATTATTTAACGCAAGACACTGCATGTGTATATTTACGCTAAATTCCTTTTCGCATCGCAAACTTTATACCGACGATCCGCAGACACGCATGACGGCCCATAGTTCATCGGCTTAAATGGTCTGGCTTTTAAACCTGCAATTTTCAAGCCCAACCTTAAAAGCCTGCTAAATTTGGAAAATTAACTACCCAAGGACGGGCAGTGCGACTTCGAAAAAACGGGTAAACCTTTTCTTTTTTCTCTTCTTTTTTTTGTTCGACTCTGCGAATAACACACACTGCGTAAAAATATAAAACCCATATATACGCGAGGTAAGTTCTTTTATGTATGTACGAGTTAAATTTTCATTTAAATACAAATTGCTGAAAACGGGGTTTAAACTGTTATAGTTATGCGGTCTGTTAATTGTTGGCAAGTAAAACATATGTGGAAGGTGTGCATACTACACGTGTGTACGCAATTCGCTGGTGATAGATAGCCGTTATATACAAACGCGTTCCACTTTCTGCCATATGTCGTATATACATTGTTTTATTTATTTTCATTTCCTCATTTCATTTACTTCTTTTATTTCCATTCTATATATGTATGTGTTTCACTGCGGGCCACAGCTCGCGATTTTTTTGTGACAAGTTGATAAAATATCAGCTATTCAACGATATATTCTGGCTAATATTTTAGAAGCTTAATTGCTTTTCGATGACAGTTAGACCCTTTATTCGTTATTTATAAAAATTTTCAGTTCAAGTAAAAATTCTGCCGAATACCCAGATGCAAGGAAAATGAAATTACAATATAAAAATCACAATGTTTATTTAAAAGTTCCCCACGACTAACATTAATTCTATGCTTGATCTTTCGACTGAAAAAAAAAGATGGCAAAATATGAATTATTTTCATCCCCGATTAAATGTCAAACTCGATCGCGATACCGCTTGAAAAAGAGTTCACCTGATATGAATTGAATTTGCCGTACCAAAATATTATATCTGTACCTCGTGATTAGATTTCGCAACATAGGATAGCATATAATTTTATATCTGCTTATTGTTAGTTGTTATTGCTGTACGACACCGGCGGTTTGAAGTGGTCAGGATCCACCTATATAGTTACGAATTGTCCTTCATTTACCCTCATAATATTGATAATTAGGTCACGTGGATACTGTCATCACTGATTTTCACCGTTCGTTCCATCGAATATCCGCGGGATGAATAAAAATCATTTCAAGCGACAGGGTGGCAGACTTGCGTTACGTATAGTCATGAAAGTACCGGAACAGGAAGAATGGCATCAAAGAAAGTGACACCCACCTAACGAGGTGAAGAGAAAAGAAATTGATGGATAAAATATTGAAAGAAAAAAGTAAAAGGCAACGTCTGATCGGATAATGGGGAAACGAAATATCCTTCATGTTCAGCATTGCGGTTGAACTAAGCCCCAATTTCGAGAGACGAATTTATGGTTGTGTGCACGCGGTGTCGATGCAGTGTCTGGCACCTACCTTCTATACATATACGAATTTCACCACGGGTGCCGCCGCACTGGGTGGGAGAGAGTGCACTTTTCCAATTTTCGAACCACCCGACCGTTCATAAAGCATTTTGATTCATTCCCAGCGGAAATTTGAAATTATTTTATTCGTTTTTTAACGCCCCCAGTCAAACGCGTTTCCTCCATACCGTGTTACAGCCGCTAGATATATATACGCGTGTGAATTCTGTTCAATACAATTTCAACGCAACCGTTATAACAGACGAATTACCGAAACAATTTTAAACTCCGTTGCTGCCCAGAAGTGACTGGCAAATCACTTTTCTTTCGTTTATTATTATTCGGTTTATTATTATAACTCAAGGAACAAATTTCGAGCAAAGATCGTAAAGCCTGAGAGTATACTTGGTCTAAACTAAAGTCATATTTTTCTGACGAGATCTAATGATCGGTATGAAAGTAACACGGACCTGCGCATACATACAGTGGACAAGTTTGAACGAATAATTTCGTTAGCTCTAGAATTAACTGGTAATTGAAACAAACAAGGGGGCTTTAGCTGAAGCGATTACTTTAGGGGTAATTTATTTTGGGGTGAGATTATTTCAGGTCTGTAGACCCGAAATTCACTGACTTCATACGGCAGAGGTGTGGGTGGATCGGACAGAGATTCCGGTATGATTACACTGTGTTTTTTACATTGTAAATCAGAGTTGGATGGTCGATGCTGTACGTGAGAGTTATCTTCCCTCTCAGCCTTCCGATCTTTGCCCGAAAGAATTAAATTCCTGAATACAATCCGAGGATTAAAAAATGTGGTAAGATATGACGGTAAGTATCATTCACTCATAGATCGGGTGACGAGCGATTTTTCAAATAATCTGAAGTGATTTCAAGCAATTTTAAAGTGACTGTTTTCCAAAGTGATTTGCAATTTCAACAAGTGAATATACCCCTCCGCGTACAGTCGATACAAAAGCGAGTAAAACTGATGAAAAGTCGAATACACAACGGGTACAATTTCAATTAGGATCGCGGTGCAGGCGAGTCATTAGATTGTAAAATATGGACCGCCTTGGCGAAAGCCTCTGAAATATTCAAATCCATTTCGCCGTCATTATCGGAATATTTCATAACTCGTGAGAGAAGTACGTTCCATATTTAGCATAAAGAATTTGTGAGTGCTAGAGAATTGGCGAGGGTGTATAAACGCGAGAGGTGACATCAGCTTAATTAATGTATCACATTACGCGGCTATCCCTTTTACAAGATATAATGTATTACACGTATTTCTATTTATGAAAGTTCGCTTCTCCACGTTGCGAAGCTCTTTGAGAAGAGAATTGAACATCACACTTACTCCCAATCGGTAATCAATAAAGCTCAATAAGGCCTATCGGTAATTCGTTGATTAACGTTGAATAACGGAAGTGTTGATTCGGATGCCGTAATCATTTCCGGGTCAAGCCCCTCGATCTTATATATGGGTACAATCCTACGATCGCCCCGCAGCTTATTAATTAATAATATTCTCTCGAGTTAGAGATCGCTGCTAAAAGCCAAAGCGCTCACCCGACGGGGTTTGTCAGGCAGGTTAATTAATTCAGTTTAAAATGTTGGGGAAGAAAATTGCTGGACTTAAGTTAATCACTGCTGGGAAGTGGAAAAGTATTCTCTCGGTGAATGGATTCTGACCAGCCGTATTCTCCCGCTCTCTTTTTATATCTCCACCGTCTGTTCCTGACTTGTGCAGACAGACGTGCTAGTTTTATTTTACACCCCTCGACATATTTTCCTTTCTTCTTCACTTAACTTTTCCAACTGTCACACAAAGACGAGGCGAGCTTGTATTCAAGTAAACCTCCGCACAAGAATGTTCATATTCACTGTAAATTATTCTCTTTTCTCAGAATAAAATAGTCATTCAACTAATCGTTACGCCAGCCTCGATTCTCAGCCCTTACAAAGATTATTTCCATAATTTCACACTAACTTGCTTACCGGGCGGGCAAACTTGGAATATAATCAACACGGTTGAATACGAGAACTGCAATGGATGTGCTGTAATAACGAGTTCTTTAATGACGTTGAAGTTTCCTTTTACCTTTACGATACGTGATAGACATATTATACTCTGTAATAATCGACCTATATTTGCCGACAAAAGTTGAGTTTCGTTTGCAGGATCGTTCCGTCGTCTAGACGCTCTATCCCCTCGTCGGTGTTAAAATCTAACTCTGTTTGAAAATTTATGTCCCCGCGTAACTCACGAGGAGTTACTCCGGCACTGGATAGTTGATTGTGTCGCATTCATCGGGAAGTCAGTTTCACGACAAGCTCCGATCTATCTTCAGACTTCAGCCAGAAGATCGGATACCCACGGGAGTCAAAACCAACCAGCCAAGGAGAAAGGAATCGGCGCCTTTATTACCTCATATGCTTAACATTTTTTCCCGGCTAACCAGGTTATTTTTTCTCAACGGTTCGGTCAAGAAGTTTCAAAATAACCGAAATCAAAGTAAAAAGTGAGCAAATTGTTGTAAATTGTTGTCCTGAGAGTATTGGAGAAGTTTGAAAAAAAAAAAAAAAAACTTCACGGTAAGAATTTCGAATGGTGAGAGATATAACAAAGCTGTGAGTAAAACTTGCGGGTCTGGCTCAAAGAAATTTGGCGGATGACAAAAAGAGAAATCAGAAAAAATCTAACGCATGAATTCGACAAGAACACCAGTTTCCAATCTTTTTTCGTTCCGGCACACACTCCAACGCTTATTCAGCCCAACTTCTGGATATTTAATCTGCAGTAATATACCAATACACTGTCTATAATATTCCTTATACGCAGCGAACGATTTTCCGCCTTCAAAAGCTACTCCCGGGCTTATCTTATACATATATACGAGAGCATTTACTTTGTTCGAGACCACCCCCTCCCCCCCTCCCCCCAGCCACCCCGTTGTGCCAGATTTCCCCCGCGGGCTCAAAAAATTTTCGTCATGTTCATTCGCTTTCGCACAGCAGCTCGCATCAATTATCTTACGCAGCGTAAAGGAAATTTTCATGAAACAAATTGTGCTTCAGAGGTGAAAAGATTATATGTATAATGTGAGGCATTTTATGACATCTTAATCAAGATTTTGAGTCGGTGTCTCAGATTGGCTTTATAAATTTGTGTATGAAAGTACATGACGAAAAATTCAATCAGAATTATAAAATTTTTCTGAATCTTTTTTTAAGATTTTAGAAAGCTGTTTTTTTTTCAATTCTTTGAATTATATAGAAGTTTTCTGAAAAAAATTACGATTGCATATTTCGTCATGTAAAGTACATAAAATATAAAGCCAATCTGAGACATCGACTTAGAATCTTGATTGAGATGTCATGGAATGCCTCGTACGTACAATATATGCGTACCGTACAACGCCAATCTTGAGTAAAAAAAAATTTCTCGACGAATTCCTCTGTCAAGACGTCTCGCTCCGAGGCGTGATAATATTAATTATCACGTTAGCAAATACCGAATAGTTCTCAAGGTATAACGTCACTCAAGATTAAGAGACGTGAGCAGGAGAAGTGTGAGGTGATAATCGAGGACGTGGTATAAACCATCCAAAAGCGCTATCTCAAGGAGTTAACTGAAGCCGGGCGGAAACTTGTCTAGGTTGTCAGCCAGCGAAACGATCCCTCGGGTCAATTCTGATGAAATTTCACGTTAAGCCGGCGCATTCAACGGTGCACAACGCTGCAGGTGTGTAGATCTTGGTACTCTGGTGGAATGACGAGGGCCCGAGATGACGAGGTAACGCGCTCCCAGCTTAGCTGATGCATGAAAACTTCCTCATATGCTATTACACCGCGATGAGTTGGTTCTCGCTCCATAAACGATGAGGACATCTCCTTTGCCTTCTTCTTCGTCTTCTTCTTCTTCGTCATCTTCATCGCTTCTTCCTGCTCTTTTGTTGATAGCACGGGATATTTGGCGATGAAAAAGGTGTGTGAAAAAAGCTGATACATGAAGAGATATTTGTTGGTAATGTACCAAGTTAAAACGTAGCATCATGGTCTTCTCTACTTTCATTTTTTATTTGCTTATTTCTTGTCTTTATCATAAATTAAATTGTCAAACCCTCGGACCACGAAAAACGGAACCACAATGATGCAGGCCCCGGGAAATTTCGAGCTCCAAAGCACATTTGCGCTTTGAAATAGTATAAATTTTAGCATATAGTCGTTTTCGTCGTTCGTTTGTTTTTCGAACAATGTATTATACGAATTAATTCTTCCGTCGAATGACGATAACTTCACTATTTGATCAACTGTCATCAATTGTTTTTAGAACAACTTCTGAAAAAAAAATTTCGTACGTCTATTATACATAGGTTCCACGTCATCTAGTTATTATAATGGTCAAAGAGCTACAAGAGGAAGCATAATTTAATACCTGCAGACCTTCTACCAACTTTAAGAGATCTACCAATTTAAAATTTGAGGAAATTATAAAATAGAAATCTACTTATGATTAAACAATAATCGAAAACCTCATATCCGCGTACCTGATTACAAATAATCGCTATCCAGTATAAAAATATACGTACATATTTATTCAACCGGTGATTATCTCAACTTTTAAATACCCTTTACTCTCGTGAATTATTCCTTTCTTCACTATTTCGTTGAGGTCACGTGCGTTTGAACTTTCTCACGTGCGAAAGTTAAAACTAGTGACTTTACTCAAGGCTGGATTGTCTTGCGATAAAAACCGTGCACCGATCGTCTAGCTTAGGTATAAGAGATGCTAGTCCAACGGTCACGTAGTCGGGATAAAGAATTACGATTATTACGAGCTGACGTAAATTTATAGCTTAGAACAGTTTGTAGAGCGTGAATAACGCGCACGTAGTCGCATGCTGTAAGCTCGTAATTGTTCATCTTCGACGATCACCTCCGTACACTAAACTTCATTCGTAGACAAGTTGTGAATTTTAATGTGTTGCAGAGAGCTCCGTCTGCCCTCAAAACAATCCTACAGCTAATTGTAAGTCGGAATAGCGATAGCGATTAAAATTATTAGGATAATTATACATTAGCGCGAATTACATCAAAATTTAACAAAATATATTCCGCATTTAGTAGATTTATATTATATATAGTTAAATAAAATAAATATCGCATCTCTGAATTATTTTAATCATAGTTAATTATATTTATAAACGCTTCGAGAATTCATCCAGCTTCTATGTAGGTTGTTCGAAGAATTTTTACGTACACTGATCAGAATCTAACTCGTAAGAAAATTTCAAATTTCGTCCAAACATTCTTTCGGATTCAGTGCTTCGATATATCCGCGATGCCTACGTTTTACCGCACGATCACCGCCATAAGTGAACAGTCATTGGCCGGTCCTCGCCTCCACGTTAGGGAAATATCAAAGCAATCTCGCAGTTCGAATGGAATATATACCTCAGGGATCGCGATTTGACGTGTACCAAGTCAATATTCCAATTCCGAGACGTGCGTCTTTTCTCTCTTCCGACTCCAATTTCCCTTGGACAAAGCGTATAAGAGGATTCGACGAATGATTGACTGGCTGTAGTGAATACCTACGCGTAATTGGTATACCTATCTGAAGTGAAAATACGACAAATAAAGACGGTTACACAGCAGAATTGTCCAGAGTTGGGGACGTTTGTGATTTACAACTTTGAGGGCGCGAAGGATGATTGGTGGAAAATTTTTAATGACAACGAGTGAGCAAAATGAAAATATGAATCATTGAGTCTGAAGTGGTAAAAGGTGCCTACGTGTGAACCGGGACGAATTATGGCCTAAATATTCGCCCGGCTTAATCCCAAGGCTTATTTTCGCCGCAGTATGTGGTAAATGGAAATATGAATAACGATTTACTGTGTCAACTACAGGCCGAAGACGATTTTAGTCTGTATAAAATTCGTGACTCAATTATCGGCAATGTGAAGAACCTGCCTGCAGTGTTGAATGAAAATCGAATAAGTTCGACGCGATCGAATGATATTTTACCAGCTGAATCAGAACGACTGGTAATATTCGTTGTACAATGTAGTAGAAAAAACAATCATTGGTCCGTAAAATTTCAGGGAATTTAAACGCCAGACTAACCTTATAAATTATTAATGTCTTACGTAATATCTAAATAATTTCCCTTGTTTAAAAGTAACAGGCTCGTCTTTTGAACTTTCCTTATCATTATAACGACGTCTTATACGAACTATCAATCAGAAATACTGGGATACAAGCGTGGAGATGCGCTTCCATGTAAGGGTATACCTAGGTGGAAACGATTAAGAGATTTTTACATTTATGGAAATTGTCAACCACGTAACAATGTTTATAAAAAGCCAGTTAGACATCCGCGTTCCTCGACTCCCCGAAGCCGCGAAGCTGGCGTCACGTTGCATGTCGTCATGTTGCACACCGTCGTAATGCATGGCCTCCATTCCTTGTCCTGAAACAATGATGGAGATAAATCTATATTAAAAATATTCATCAAACTCCTATAACTACAAATTACAACAGTATTACACAAGAAATTTAACGCTTCTTGTTTCTTACAATCGAATACCAAAAACTTCGGAAATATTTTACGATGTGTAGAAATTACACGTCAAGCGTTAAAACGAAATAAAAATTTCACCGCATAAATTTCTTAAGCGTATCTTTATCATTCGTATAAAACAAAATTTTCAACAGATTTCTCCATCAAGCAGACTATTAGGTAATAAATGGAAATGCTTCGTCCACACCGAAGCTTTCAAAGCTTCCATTCCAGATCGTTCGAATGATTCCACAACATTCGCATCTCGACGTGAAAGGCTAATGAAGTACAGGATGGAAGCTTTTCATTCTCGATGCGATCATTTTTAAGTATGTAATTATTTCACTCCCTTTATTATCAACGAACCGAGACTATCGAGGAAGAATTTTTGTTCGCAACCCCTTCCCCAAAGAGCTTATTCTCCTGCAGCAAGCTTTTTTATCGAATAAAATAATATGAAATCCACTGCATAATGGAGTCCGTGCTTCCTGGATCTTTGTTTCGTTCTATTTTATACTTTATATCTCCGGTTCTTTCTCTCATTTTTGTTTTCTCATTCCTATCACTGTCGTTATTATTGTTATTATTAAGGTTACGAGTTTCGCGCTGTTTATTGAAACTCGAGTCCCGCCAAACCCTCTCCGGCAACGCAGTAGCGGCGACTCCCGACAGGGAACGGTGGAAGATTTGTAGGTTTTAGCTCGGCTGCGTCGTCTGCGCTCTTTTTCTCTTCCCAACTCGACCCCGGTTCCCGTTCTCGCTTCCCGAAACCCTCCGACCCTTTCACTTTAAAAAGAACAACCACAGGGTAGACAACCAACCCTCTCCGCAAGGCTACAAACCGCAACGCGTCGATCTCTCCACCTCTTCCCACATTCCTGATATATACGTATATATATACAGTTGTAAATCCACGTTTCGATAACACACAGAATAGAGCACAACAAAAAAAAAACAAGAAACCAAACAAGATCAGCACCTTGCGGAAGAACCGATCTGTGAATTCAAGTTGAATACGTTTTGACAAAACGAAAGATATCAAACAAAATAAATACGTATAGGCAATATGCTTGCGTGAGCTTTGAGTCAAGTGTACGATTCTGGTCTGAATTTTATTTAAAGAAAAAAAACCGACACGTAAAATATTGTTTAGAAAAATTGCGTGGGAAACAACAAACGTAACGCATGGATTTATCAGATATATATTTCAGCACAGATAAACAGAGTAAAAAGTACCTCTGCGTTATACAACTGAATTTTGCATCCAGCATGTAAAGTTATATTTGTTATCTAACGATTAAGCAACCCTGGTATAATTACCAAGATTAGACGTTACGCGTGTATTTACCTACGTACAATACAAAATTCAAAATGTGTCTATAATACAAACACGCCCTGCAGTTCCGCGTTGATGTCCTTGCGGGGTATTCAACCACGGATTCGAAAGAACAGAAAAATAAAAATAAAAATAAAAAAGAATAAACACAAACCGGACGTACAGAGAGAAATATATATTTAGTTATTTGAGGAGAGAAATGCTGCATTGCGACCCCTCGAAATATTCCCCATATGTATATATATATATATATATATATATACATTATATACATTCAAAGTGTACCTATACATATATTCCACCGTCGATTTGTACCCGGTGCGAGGCGGCGGGTCAGAGCTCGGTATATATTAGCCACAAATCATACGATTATTTGTTCAAGTTCCCTCGATTTGGTGTTAATAAAACTATTTCATCGCATCGGTATTCCCCTTCACGTATATACATATACACATTATACATATATACACGTAGCGTATACCCCCCCCCCCCCCCGCGCCCCCCCGTACCAACTGCCTGCACACTCGATACGTAGGTATATGTATACCTATGTACTTGGGTGATTTAGAGACTGAGAAAAAGTTCGCAAGTCACTAACCGGTGGTGAGGGGGTGAGGGGAGTGGGGGACGGTCACGGTACGCAGGCATGCTGGGGCTAACCTGGACGAAGCATCTCTTTTCTCGGGGTTGGAAGGGGATGGGGCTGCATGGTACCTACGACTCTCGACGGACCGATTTGATCGCGAAATGCGCCCAGATAGTCGTTAGCGTTAACGCTCGCGTTAGTTCAACAACGAATCATACTCGTTTCGGCACAATCACTTCGCGAGTACCTACTCGCAAGGCATATTTGCGCCCCGGTGAATTACACAAATTGAGTAATTTCCGAAAGTTGAGGAAAAGAAAGAATGAATTATGCTCGTGAAATTTAACTTTACTATGGGTGTTCGCTTTCATTGAAGAGAAAAATATCGACTCTGAAAATTATTAGTATATACATAATCGGTTGATTGAATTTCAAACAAGATTAATTGTTAATTGATTATTTGTACACGCTACGATTTGGTCATAAGAATGGCAATTAAACTCGATATTCGACGAAACTTCGATAACTTTTCAAACGATTCTATTCATTCCGCGTCGCGTTAGCTCCGATTATATTATTATTTACCACCGCAATTTCCAACTAGTTCTCTTATACTTCTCAACCTCTATAATTATTTATATGTAATAGTTTTATTGACGGTGCTTCGTCGAGTTTTTGGCTTCATCGATCCCTCCGGAATTTCATCCCTTCTACAGGATCTCCTGCTCCATTGCCGTAATCGTTGTTCATTCCGAATGTCTTCGCTCAAGACAATCTCATTCGAAGTTCGATGACATTCGAGCGTCTCTCTATTTCTCTCTTAATAACGACCTCACTGTACACAATATACGTAGGTATAATATACGTCGAGTTATATTTATCGTCGAAAGTAATCACCAGAAATCGATTAAAACAAACTCGTTAGATTCCAGTAGGACCTCAGGAATTGCTATTAATTGCTTTGAAACACTTTTAGAACTGTAAATATTCGAACTTTGTATTTATTGCAAGAAAATTTTTGAACGTTGAAGATTCTCGAAGATTAAACCTTTCGTCAAGTATTCTGAAAGTATATTAAATAAAAATACGTTTTACTTCACAAGCATATATAACCAAATATTAATTTCATTGAAAGAAAATCAAAATTCCAACATTCATATACGTCTAGATAAAAAAAATTTGTCCAGTCTTATACTCTGAGTGTTCAATACGAACGTAAAAATTTTGCGATTCTGATCGTGTCTGCAATATTGAAGTACGAAAAATCGAAGGTGGATGAGGAGGAATTGGTGCAGATCGAAAGTAAACTTGCAGTAAGGGTGTGTGGTTTGGGTCGACGATTCGAGTTATGGCAAAGTGTATGAGGTACGAGAGGAAAAAAGAGGCGAGGATATGAACCGGGGCGGGGAAAGGACAGGTCTGGGACTTGGTCGTGGGTTGGAAGTCGTTGTAAGTTTTGATATATGCGCCAACGTTATTTACGATCGCATAAGAATTAGCTCAGACAGCCTCAAACCCCCGTCCTCGACAAAAACGTCTCCGTTATGCGGACCACCACTGAGTACTTAAGCCATTCTTGTTCGCCCTCCCACCAACCCCCCTTCAAGTAGGTATATATAGTTTTCAAAATAGTAGACTCGTGGCTTCCCCTTAATAAACCTTCGGCAGTCATTACAGCTATTTATCTTGTAATCCCGTGTGCGTCAGAAGCGATCATCGCGGCGTTTTTCTTTGCGTGGAAAAATGTGCGTCTTAACGATTGTGAATCAATGAGTTCAACTCTTCGTTGAAGTAAAGATGCGACGCGATTTTCTTCAATCACTTGAACTTAGTATGGGGTAAAAATCCTCGTTATTCTGCAAGCAAATTCACGCAAGCCATCTTCGTTCGATTGACTATTTTTCCGCATCGTTTCTATTTTCCGTTCAAGTTCTGTATTTCTTGTCACTGTTCTCAAGTTAATTAACTTGGAAAGTAACTTTCTAGCCCAGTGTATCAAAGGTGTCAGCAGAAAGGGCAAACGTCCCTCGATTACCCAACGTTCGCTCCACCACTGTAAAATGTGTACATACAGGTTATATATAATGCATAAAGTTTACGTTCGATTTGAGTCGTTAATCAAAGACCGACTGACTAGCAGCTACGAGGTAGGTAACATTACCCGGAGTTTCAACGCTTGGCGAATTCATGGTCGATGCTTCGATACAATAGTATATAAGGTACTTATACTACCTAGTACCTACAAATTACGTGCATAAGCTTAACCAACTGACAAGTACCTCCGCCACTTGCTGCAGTTAATTCAGAATCGTAAGGTTATAGGTACGGATAATATTATACGTATTAACGCTTCAAAGGACACACCGACCCTTGAATCACGAGTACGTATATTGACGATAAATTTTATATACATAACGCTGGTGTTTCATTGCCAACGTAACTTACACGATTGGATTGCAGTCACGGAAAAATAATAAGTAATAACACAAAAAATCGTAATAATGAAGAAATTACATTATACATGTTAATAATAATAAAATATGTGAGCACTGAATTAAAATATAGGCAATTTCTTTCACCCTGGAGAGTTTAATACTGCCTGCCAGGCGTTAAATCTATTAAATATTCTCGTCACTCGCCGGTAGCTGCATTTTATTATTATTTTATCCCCTCTAGAATTTATAATATTATAACGACAGTTTCTGCACTACTTGCACAGAAACTGTCTAGTGAGAGAAAATGCATTTTCACCGGTCCAAAGGAGGTAAAAGTCTGCAGCAGTCGCACGGAAAGCGTGAGTAGTAAATCGGTACTCGCAGAAGATTTGTGACTGTAATTTTGTATGGGTTGTAAATTGTGAATTCTAAATGCGTTAAGTGAATTGGCCAAGAAGTGGTAGAAACCCGATCCGACGTTTCTACCGCCAGTAATCCGTTTAGTACCTGAATTGTCGTGTATACGGTGAACGGCTAGAATCGGGAAAAAACCTATAGATTATATCTATACCTAATACATCTCGTTCAATACTCTTCCGCGGCTTACTGCAGCATGTTCCTCAATTTTTCATCACATATTTCTTCATTATCTTTCTCTACTTCCCCGTTTTCTCTCTCTTTCCTTTTTTTTGTTTTTTGTTTTTTTCTTACCCCCCCCCCCCCCCGTATTTATTATTTCATTTTACTCGTTCCCGACGCCTGGCTTCGTTCAATGCCATCAATTCGGGGACGAAAGCCGGGGAAAGAGATGCCCCTGAGATTTGCCGAATCTGGGATTCGCATGCGGGGAGGACAATGGGAAAGAGCTCACCTTCTTCCACGACGAGGAGAATCGTATCCGCACGTCCCTCCGTCGGTCGACAAGAATATCTGGCCCCATCGGCTGGGGTCACGCCGGCCAAGGTCAATTCAGAAACCGTCTGCGCAGCCCCCTTTTCCGTCTCCACTATGATGCCGCCCCTGGCAGCCTGCGGGATAATAGATAATGCAACTTATCGACAAAAATTCAAATTACCGGCATACTGCTCGCAGCCGCCTTAAAACACCATCTTGTAATCAGTTCTACGTTATCCAAATAATCACTCTGCCGCAAGTCTAATTATATGCAAAAGAAACTAGAGGGTAAAAATTTTTCAATAATTTCATTAGCTATTTTGCAATAAATCATGAAAACACAATAATTTTCTCGTCAAGTTTTTCCTCTCGTAAAAGAAATATACCTACTTTAAATTCAAATTCGAAGAGCACCTCGCCGAATTTCCTGTACATATATGTATGTGTATACGCAGTATAACATAATGCAAGTTTGTAATATCATAGGTAAACGCATGACGTGAAAAGCTTCGCGTCGTCTGATTTTGACAGAATAAGACGTCGCTCTTCTTCGAGGTATGAGATAAGTGTGTGGGTGTGAGTGTATGCAGTGAAATACGTGCATACTCACATGTAGCAATACACGTGTGTACTAAATAACGAGACGAAAAGCCACGAAATCTGCTTGAAAGCGATTTCATAGTCGCAAGAAGGAGGGAAATTTTTTGAAATCGTGCTTTTGGCACAACTCGGTTCGCGAAACCCACCACTACGCCGTGAGAGTTTTAAACGTTTCATTTTGCAAAAATACAAATACAAATATATTTCGCAAGGAAAATTTCCAGGACTATTCATGTCTACAACTTAACTTCCACTCTCGAGGAACGTGCATTAACGGCTACAATTTTTATCTGCAGTATATTTGTGATAAAATTCGAACCAACCGCGCATTTGTCACTTGTTTACACTCCATCGCGAAACTTTTCAATTATTGTATGATCGGATTATATATTATACATCGATCTCACCCAAACCTGAAACATCCATCCGGGTGAATTTATCTAAGGCATTGAGGTTGCTGACGAGAATATTCCAATTTCCGGCCAAAAGGAGGACAACGTACCTTACAGGCGAATAAGGATTCGTGAGGCTACTCAAGATTTGCGAGACAATCGCTTAAGCCTAACGAAACCGTCGATAAAACGCGAGGTAAATGCGGAGTTCGTTACTTTTACGAATTACGCGGCTTTTTTCTTCTTTCTAAAAATTTCTAAAATGTTACACTCCATACGTAAATCGGAAGTGAATCGCACTTGTCAGACTATACCAAGAATGCGAAGAATTTACGCAACGATAAACCGAGAGAGTATCAATCGAGCTCGGAGTTAGGGTGAAATTAAAGCCGTTAAGCCTCGAAAGGCTAACGTAATTCGTCGTGCGGCAATTGAAAATCGACAAGTGGGAGGTAGGTATTACCTAAAGCGAAACGGGTGGTTAGATGAGAAAAATAATTGAGTATACTGCAGTGCAGAAAGACGACTCGAACGTCAGAAAGAAAAAAAGAAATCAAGTAAGACAGAAAGAAAGAAAAAAAGGAAACAACCAGATTTAAACTCGAATTAGTTAAACTTTGCCTCGTTACAGGAGCAGCAGCGGCGAAAAACAGGATCTGAGAACAAGACGCGGGGCGAAAGTGAATCCATCACATGATCCTGAATGAGGTTCAGCATCGGGCAGACGAGAGGAATGGCTAATTACCAAAGAGCGTATTAATAAGCGGCGTACGTTGTGATTACCCACTTGGAATGTTAGAAGTTTGTTGTCCCGAAGCCATTGCACGCCTCTGACGGGCCTCGTCTGGTACGGCGACGTGACGACGCACCTTAGGGTGATAGTTGACCCGGAAGACACCCTCTGCTCCCTGGGGCCCATTATGGCCGCCAGAGGTGCTGTACTCTCGTAACCTGAAAGTCATGTTTTTAACAAATATTATTACCACGAGTGATACAGCGGGAGAAGATTTTTCGAGAAGACAAATTGTAAGCTGAAATCGGTACCGTTGATCCTTTCATCGATCATTCTTAACGCATTCAGACGCTATCTCCGATGTAATTCAAATATTTCAATTCAAAGTCACTCATACAATTACATTTCGTCGCAGAAATCAATCAGTGAGTTTTAAAATTGATCCCTGAAGTTTCTATAAAAGTGAACCACGTCAATTATTTTTTTTTTTTTTTTTTTTTCTTTCTTTGGTTTATTTTCAACTGAATACATTCGAGTACCTAAAGAAGGTGAATTGTAAAAACATCCGGCAATATAACGACGGAGAATGAAATTTTTTAGCGAACGAAGATCGGCTTTGTAATGTAAGGTGGATGCAGATATAACCGTGAGATTGGAAGATAATAAATTTCAATAAAATATCGTCACGACCCTGAATAACGATATATAAGGAGAAAGAAAGTTTCGTGTTCGACAATGTATCTGCAGATCAGCAGGCATAAGGTATACATAATTCAAGGTGGTACTTGGCCGCACGGTGGAGCCGAGAATCAATTTCCGCAAAAGAACTACTTCTACCTCTCTCTCTCTCTCTCTCTCTCTCTCTCTCTCTCTCTCTCCATTTTCTACGCTTTTAAGCTGACACGAAACTCTATCGAGATCAAGGATGATCCTATTAGACTTGAGTTAATCCATATAGGTAGTAGCCGGGTAACGCATCTTAGTGAAATATTATACCGAGCTTTCGCGCACCTGCAGCACAGTACCAGCAACATGGCAGTATAACGGCAAAAGCAGAAGCACTGGTACGAAGCTGCTGCTGCTGCTGCTCTCTTTATTATCATTATTTACCGAGTACCGAAATCGGTAGAATTGATATCCGTAATTATTTCTTACCATGATCAGTGAAATAAGAATCCTATAAAAAGTAGTTACGGGAAAATTGCTTTTAAAAAGATTGAAACATTTTTTACGACGTGTAAAAGCTGCACAAGCAGGAGACAATAAGATGAAAAGATAACCGCCTGCACCGGTAATTTGAAATTAAGGTCAGGCGAGGATCGTATAGATCCCTTAGGAAATTGAACTCCGGAAATTCCGAAGCGAGGATGCTTCGCTCAGAGAGCTTTAGATCAGTGTAACGTGTTTTTCCCGTCGCATAGAAGGAGAAGGTGACGCGGATGGCTCGGAAGGGACGGAAAATACTCGACAGCGACGCGGATAAAACTCGGCTTGCTCATAAAAAAGAGGAAAACAAAATCTAAGGAGAAACACAAGATTGACTTACATAGGTAACTTTATGGGAGCAGTAAAAAGGCGAATAATCAAATTAATTTCCGGAATTATCAATTTAAGATGGAATTAAATCATTGATTAAAGTTACCAGAGGCGTATAATCTAAGGTGATTTTCACTATTTTCCTCGCCTTTTTTCAACTTCTTCGTTACATCTTGGGATGAAAAATAAACCGAAGCTACAATTTTATCATTCCACTGCGAGACCGTTCGAGTACCTCAACCTAAATCCTACCCACGCAAACCCTTCGAAGTCGACGAATTTAGCCGAGGAGAAGATTGAGAAATCATTTAGAAATTAATCTCATACTCCAAAATGATGGTAGGTATGCTTTTATGTATACATATAAAATCGCGTGATTTGGTGAACCATGGAAAAGCAACAATTCCTTGCTATAGAATATTAAATTACCATTTCAGCACACGGAAGATATGCGGTATAATCATACGGTGGAAAAGGATCAATTGTAGTTATTCATTTTACATAGATCCCAAGATCAGCGAGGCTCTTAATTGTCCATAGCATAATTTTCGATAACCGAACGAAGTCTATAATATGTGGTTTGAGCTTTTGATAGTCCCTTCTCATACTTACTTATGCGAGTCTGCTGAGAGTGCGGCTCGTCGTGTCCCTCCGGTTTGTCCGGGTCTGAAGCAGACGAATAATAATCCCGTCATTGAATTGCATCATCTGACTAACAGGAAAGAAAAATAATGTAGATTTTACATTTCCTGTGATGAATGTAAGAATGGACAGCACTTTTTTTTAAAGTTAAACCTACAGCAACTGTGGCAAGATCTACAAATCCGATAATAAGAGTTACAACGTGCTTAGGTAAATGTACCACAATTGACGTAGATTCGACTCGGAGAAAGTGCTTCTCATATATTCACCACAACGATATAAAATCTACATTACATTTGATTTTTTTCCGTGCAACGACATGACTGTTGTGACAAGGAAAAATAGTTACCCACCCCTGACGGCGAGCTGAACCGCGTACATCATCTTGGGCTCCGTGTTCACCTGGCATTCGTATCTCCCCGAATCCGAACGCCGCGCGTTGTCGAGCCTGAGGGTCCAGGCATCGCTTCCCGGTGTGTGTTGAGGGGCAAATCGGGGGTCTGAGCTGAAAGCCACATCGGCGGAAGTCAGAATGTGAAGATCCCTGTTCCTGATCCACGAGACCTGTGAATTAACAGTCATGTATTTTAATGGGACATCGCACGATCTGCATGATGCAGCCAAGTAAGATTAGGTGGGGGTCAAAACTTGGAAGGGGAACTATTGCGAATGGCCTATACACCGAAATTTCAAACATGTGAAAATAAAATACCGAAAGATGATGAATTGTTTGAAATCTTGATTTTTAAAATTGTCTCTTATTAGAATGACTACTAACCAGTGACTCAAGATTTTCACATGTTTAAAATTACGATATATAGGCCATTCGCAATATTGACCCTTCCAAGTTTTGACTCCCACCCGTAAGATCGAGTCTTTCAACGCCTTGCGAAGTATTCCACCGCAGACGTGCCTCAAGCTGCTGGCAAATATGAAACAACGAGTATTTGTACAGGCAAGTACGGCAAGCAGGGTGCATTTAGCGCGTAATATACGCAGCAGCTATGGCTTAATTGCAGGATAACATTCGTTGTGCCGACATAAGCAGATACGTGCTGCTTTTAAGCCGCTCCGCCGTGCGGGTGTTGTTTTCAGAGAAAGTGCGGGTGAAGCTTTGTGAAAAATGTTGAAGGACGCGTACATACGCTTTGCGTGATATTTCATGTATGAACAGTACGTGTACATACAGCTAGTGCGCAGCGGTTCTCTTGAATCAGATATCCGCTAATTGCGGCTGACTGTTCGCTAGCAATTAGTTTTCGACAAGTGCAGCCTCCCGTCCTCCGCGTTTCAATTCTACAATATTGTCTATACATACAATATTATACATACACGTGCTTTCCAACATTTCTTTTTTCTTCCACACGGCGAAATTTGTTGGTATATTTATTGACGTGTTGTGTGTACATCCGAGCATGGAGAGCCTACAGTATCGGAACCCTTCACGTTGGCACGTACCAGCCGTTTACAAACGAGGCGATTTTTCATTTTCAGGTGAAACATTCTTCATCGTTTTCGATCGAACGAATCAACGAATGAATTTTCTGTCGCAACTGTCACAGGCTGACAGGATGACAATATAGGCGAAGCTTGGATTATGAAATTAACGATCGATCTGCAGTTCAGAGGGATGAAAAAAGAAAAAAAACGAGGATAAAAAAAAAAAAATTGGAAAAAGGTGAAAACAAAATGACAATAACACTGATGAGAATTGCCGAACCAATTATACACGTATCAACGTTCAGCGGATTGTACGTTTCGAATTATATCTGATCAATTATACTAACGAGCCATAAACGCCTGTCAATTTTCATTTCACTCTGTTTTTTATTTACCAATTTTTGAACCTCTTCTCTTTTCTCTTTCTATCTTTATACATCCTTCAACCGTAAATCCAACGACAGAGATCAACGAGGATTATTCAGATCACTACCTAGCTAATAAACCTATAAATCGTTGCATGCATCCCGCGTTGAAAACGCCAGACAAATCAAGATTTGTAAAAATGTTCAAATACTCTTTCAAGTTACGCTTCACATAACATTAGTCGGCACAGGTTACATGGCTACATTTCTCCGTGTCAAGAGCAGCAAGTTTTCTCTATTGAAAATCCACATCACGCTCGTTGCACGTATGTATGCGCAAGTGAGTATAGGTAGGTCGGTAGGTCGGTAGGTCGGTAGGTAGGTATTATATGACAAGCACATATTTGTGTATTTACGGATCCATAACGTTTTCCGTTTGTTATAGAAACAAATGGCCGTTACACCGAGGCATACCGGCGTGGTAGTTGACTATACATATTTTATAGATTGCAGTGCACGTATATGTACTATTCTTAGTTTATACATTCCACTATATTCCTAGGTGAACGTGAACCACACGTACAAATATGTCGGCATATATATAAACGGCAATAAGAGAGAATAGTAAAGAAGAAAGAAAGAAAGAAAAAAACAGCGCAAGCGGATAGATATAAATTATGAAAATATTCTTATTCACAGCCACGTGATATTCAATTTCAATATTCGTGTTTTCTAGATCTGTTATTTAAGTACTAGACGTAATGAAAACAAATAAGGAAGAGGTGGACTGAATTTATTTGGCTTTCTAATACGGTAAGACAGAAAAAGGTGGCAATAGACCTGTGCAGGTTGAAAGTAATTACACCGAGGCTTTTGTAATAATCGCCTTTTGTTTTCCCACCCTGTGACGATTTTGCAAACTTGTCATCATCGTCGTCTGAAAATAAGACAGAGGCACCTAATCGTCACTTTTTCTCGAGTCTGGCGTTGGCAGATGGCACAACGCTCGGAGTGAAAACGGACTTCTTTCTTATGACAAACATGTTATTACTGTCGTTTCTTTGCCCGTGCTTAACCTTGGAAGTAAAAGATCTTCGGAAGCAAGAATTTGGTGGTTCAAAGTTCGCGGCCAGGGGTGAAAGATTCGCTAGAGGTTAATGGTTGCATAAAACAAAAGGAGGCCCTGATTTTCCAAGTGTCCCCATAAATTCGAAAGGGAATATCCGAGAGGACGAGAAGGATGAAAATCAAACACCGACCTGGTCGAACCCTCATAGCTGCTTTCCCCTATAACCTCACCCTAATCGCTATTGTTTTTCTACCTCAGTGATCGCTGAACCCGCATGAGTTCCATTTTTTTTCTCGTCGTATTTTTCATGCGAAATTTTCTACTTTTGTACATTAATTGTATTTGAACATCGCAACGGCTGAATTTGATACGTTAACCTACTCGAAAAATTCGAATAGAAAATCATAGTTTCAAGATGAACGAGAAAACTGATATCCGAGTACACGAATGCATTGAATTAAATTTTTGAAAATGCTGTGGATACTGATAATCCAACTGATCGTGAAAAATACGCAACCTGATCGATAGTTTGACTCACGAGTAAAACGAAATACAAATATAATATTAACGACGAGCATGAAGAACCGAGCGTAAGTAAACTCAGTCACCATTTTCATTGACAAACCTTTCAATTAAACCGAAGTGAAGATAAAAAAAAAGAAAAAAATTTAAAAAAAAAACACTGAAACTTCTTTCTTCGTTGGCTCAAGAAAACCTTGGAATTCGAAAATATCTTAACCATTATGAAAAATATGCAAGATCGCAAAAAGCGGAGTTGATGAAAGATGAAAAGGAAATGCGAAAGGGTGTAAAGGCAGCAATGCAGCGCAGGGTAACAGTGGGTAATATCGGAACGGGAGGATCGGTCTACTATCTTAAGAGAATTTCCCACCCCTCGGCTGGTCGGACGGCAGTAGTAGTAGCTGTATAAGTGAGAATATACAGAGTCGGTAAGGAAAAGGAACCAGTGGAATGGAAAAGAGACTGGAAAGAGAAAAGACGACGGTGGCAACGCCTGCAGTCACACAACGGCCTCTCTCTCTCTCTCTCTGCCTCTCTTTCTCTTCCGCCGCTTTATTTTATTTTATTTTTTTTCCTCCTTTCTCCCCTTCATTCTCTCTCTAGCTCTCTTTTCCCCTTGCACGCACACGGAACACTTTACGAGAATAGCAGGCGTAGCAGATGAAAGCGCGGTTATGTCGACGCTATTGCTATCTTTTGTCTCCCGAAGCGCAGCGAACTCTCTCTCTCCGGCCCGTTTCTCCTTCCGTTTTTCCAGTTCCTTCTTCTTTTTCGCGACCTCAAAGCCAGAGTTCTATTTCGGACATCCAAGATGTTGGCTGGCGCGCGACCAAGTGCCATACCTATCCCCAAGCGGCTAGAATGCTCCCTCAGAACCTCCCGCAGTCTTTAGTGTTTCCCATCGCTGCGCCCGGGGTGTCACCCACCCCTTACTTATACAATAAGCCGAGTCACTACGTTGCGTGTCTCGCTTTTAAACGATTCTAAGACGTAATAATGCCCGTCCCGCATATATGCCAGTATTTTCCTCGGACGTGGTTCAACGGAAATGCAACTTTATTCAAATTAGCGTAATATAATAGGTGAAGGGGGACCGGATAACGAAGTGGGTATTAGCTATTCATTTTCACGTTTGCTATGGTGCAAATATTTCCACTCTGCAGCAAAATATGAGATAGTAAAAAGCGAATTTCAGTCGCCACTTGTGTAGATTAAACATAATTTTATCAATGTGTGTAGTATTAATAAATTCATGCCAGCAATTCCGATCCCCAATGGTATGTAATTGATTAGCCAATGGCCGTTGATTACACGCCCTTCGAGTTGAGTGTACGATAATAATTAGAGAAACGCGAACATTTTATTCTCGTTTTCCGTTTCTCCGATTGTTCCCGTCGTCGTATCTCCGTTCTCGGCCGCGTTTTCATATCTTCCGTCAAGCGGGAAAGATCAATTACGCGATGTCGAGCGACTGTCTCCTCAACTTGTACCAACGAACGAACAAAAGACGAGCGGTAATCTGCGTTATCGGCGAATCTGGTCTCGCAGTATACCCTCCATTCCAAAGGATAAAATCCTACATGGCATTGTTAGCCTCCTGCACTTACTGCCATCTTCTAATGAATAGAATTCATTTCGTTATCCGTTGCGAAATCCCGATTAAATTTAATCTACTCAGGGCTTTCATTTTTCGTGTAACACAGATGGAACAGAATTCCAGTCGTTCCATTTAGCATTTAGTTTTGAAAATTTTTCAGCCAATATTCCGTTCCACGAAACAATTTGATCGAGGTATACCGACTTTCAATTTTCCGGAAAAATGTACTTTTTTTTTCAACCATATCACGAAGCACGGAATTCTCTGTTCAATTTCACCACTGCAGGCAGAATTTTCGGTAGCTTTTGACCGGATGAATTTCGTTGTACACTTAGAGATACATAATCCGCGGCTCAATGCGAGCTTCCCATTTTCAAAACCGAATCACAAACAGAGGAAACAGAACCCGATGCAGCCGCACTATTCTCGTATTTGGGACAGTGACGATAGCCGGAGGAGCAACGTAACGCTAGAGAAAAGCCCTCAAATTCTTTCTGTTTCTTCTTTTCGTTTCTTGTCGCCAACGTCCCTGTCCATCCGTTTCACAACCGTCCACCAATTACCTGCCCTGCCAATCACCACGACGACGTCGGTGATACGTTTTGGTCGATGGATCGCTATGGCGTATGGAAGCTCTCTTTCCCCGGTCTTCATTCCGAAAATAAGTTAGTTATGTTCATATTTAATTTTTTATTTTTAAATTCCAATTAGTTTAGAGCTGCGCTCTACGCACTGCATTTTAACCAATTAACGACACTTTGCTCTTGGCGAAAACATTTTTATTTCCATGCATAAAAATATATGAAAAACCTGAATCGAAATGTGAATAAGATTCATTTTAATTCGAGCTTCTCGAATGAGGCTTTAATGGTTTTTAAAAAAATCAAGCTTTTGTGACGCGTTCGTCAACCGTAGTTTCATACTTTCTATTTGGAAAAAATATCAAAAAAATACAAACCACAGTTGCATGTATATATATATATTCATCTGCTTTGGGAAAATATGCTACATTAACAGCTAAAGCGGATTCGAGAACTTTGGGTGTTTCAAGAATAGATTTTATAAATGACAGAAGATTGAATACCGTCGTATAATGTTGTTCAAAACTTTACGAAAATACCTCAGAGGCCGTTTTTCTTGCGACTACTTTCTTGCCAACGTTAATACAATACAGAAGTGAACCACGTCTGATTCTTGATATTCGTACAATAGCGGGCTGAAGTTCCCACAAGACTTTGGACTCGAGTAACGATTTAGTATCAGATGAGTTACGACGGATGGTCAAAATCAATTCCGACGTTGTTTGTAACAATAAAAAGAGCGTCGGTTGATTTCAAAATTGAAATTACCCATTCGTAGGCACGGGGCTTCATTCTTATTCATTTTTACTTCAAGATTATCAGAGCCCACCTACAGGCGGAAAGATCATCAGAGTTTCTTCGTTATTTTTTTCGTTTTGTATGTCCACACAAGAAAGAATGTTATTTCCCAGTAACTTTTAATTTATCAATCTTAAGTAAGCAATTGGAAAAACAAGAATGAAGAAAAATAAATGCTGCCTAAATTTCAGTTCTCATTTCAAATTCCATTCCATTCCTAACTGTAAGAACGAAAAATATTGTATTTAAGGGTGCTGAAAATCTCACGATCAGATGTATCACCAATTGACATTGATGCAGAGACAAAAAAAAAACGGACAAAAGATGAAATCTACCATTAACAAAAAGTAATAATAATAATAAAAACAATAATTTAAAAAAAAATCACAGAAAAGTCAAAAAGACCGATTTCAGCTTTCAAATGAACACGCTGTCGAGAATAAGAATCCGCATCACTGTTAGAAAAATACACACAGGTACAGTATATAGTTTGTAACACTCGACCAGCAGAGCAGAGCTTATTTGGGCCTCAAACTGCACGGCAGCAAGTAGTTAAGATTCCATTCGTTCAAGAGATGGGAGCTGGTAGAGGAAGAGGATGAACGGACGGTGCATTTTCTTTGCGAACTAACTTCATTAGGACATCAAAGAGCCGAGGAGCTTCGCCTCGGGCTGAGATCAAAACAAAATAGGTACGGAACGACGCGACGCGACGCATCGCCGTGTCGGTGCACTCACACGACGCATTCACACGAGATACGCTGCAACGAATGACGATAATTATACTAGAAGAAGCTGTGGAACCGAGCCGGGACGCAGCGCCAGCGACGTCGGCGACTCGCGAACCTTCGGGACGCCCTGCCAGGTCTTACCTGGTGCTCTCTGGACACCCGGCGGGTCGGCGAGGCCACAAAAAGGCCACCCGACCCTCGACGAGTCGCGCATACCGATGAACCCCCTGCGAGAAATGCTTTTCTTCCAGGAGGAAAAAACGCCCCTTATCCCGCTTCCCCTTCACCAAATATTCCCCTCCGGCGTCCCGCCATTTCGTTTCGGTCAGAGTTTCAATTTTAACACACAACATACAATTCCGTCACAGCAACCACAAACGTGACCGTAACGCGTGTACCTTAAACAAGTTCTTTTTCTTCTTTTACGCGTGATCGGTATGGTATTAAGAATTCGACGTAATACAAGTTGAGATTTTTTTCTCCACAAACAACGGTTCTTCTTTTCGTCACTCAATATTTCTATCTTACGATTGTTATTTACACGAATTTCTCTCGAATGAGATAAAATTTTTCAACAAAACCATTTGCGGTCATGATTCACTGTAACAACATTAAACGATAATATGCGCAGTGTTTTACCATCAGGATTAGCACATTTCTTATAATTTTTAAGTAAAACTCAAGAGTGATTTGTACCCCTTAAGCAACCGAAACGACCGGTAAAAAAAAATACGCGTACAATATTTTTATATGTAGAATAACATATTATAGAATAAAGAAAATCGATCAGATACCTAGAGGATAGCCTACAGCTCGGGTATTCGTTTCCTCGTGGAATATCCGAGATAGGTGACAGATAAATAACTCTTTCGTCAATTTCGCTGGTGTAAGAAGGTCTCCGGGTGTATTTTTTGATGGGTAGTAAGGTTCGTCGCCCACGCTGGGTACGTGGGTACTGCGTAGTCTGATAAGCAGTATATCCCTAGATGGTAAAAGAAACGATTTGACCCTGCATTTTTATACATCCACCTTATACCAACTACTGGAATAAAAAGTCAAGATTACCGGAATATACGTTCACCGAGGTCTTCGGGCGTGGTGAGAAAGGCAGAAATCGCAGTAGTGGACACCCGAAGCTAGCTGATCGAGTTACCCGCCCTGCCGCCTCCTTCCTAACCTGATTTCTATTCGACCCACACCGAGTTCATTTATAACTTCATTTTTTTTCCCCTTTCCTTTTTCTTCTTCCTCTGCTTCGTTTTTCTTTCTTTCTTTCTTTCTTTCCTTCCTTTTCTTCTCTTCCTATATCCAACCGACCGATATCACACCGAACACTGTTTTACTGCCGGAGAGATATTGACACCAGCCTGCAGCCAACGGCTGCTCTCTACCGGTTGACCGCAGGAGAAAAACTATAGCTGACGCTTTCGATATATAAAATAACTCGTTTTTGCAGTTTCTTTTTTTCTACGGTCTGCTGTACGCAATCATCGAGATAAAATGAAAAAATATTTCCGCATTGAGTTGATACTTGGTTACAAATTCGTGGAATAAAATTAAATTGAATATCTCGTAGAATGATGTGATATATTGGCTCAATCGAGATACCAGAAATATTAATTAGTCATTAAAATCATCATAGTACATCTATCCGATGTCAAAGAAATTTTTTCTATACTATCCAAGAGGAGTTTTACAGTCCTAGATTTAATTTGAAATCAAAATTCAAGCTGTCAAGAATTTCCCCGACCCCGAATTGTTTTCAGGTAAAATTGAAATACCAATAATAATCGTACAATTGCCCGCTGCACTGCCACAGGAACTGTTATTAGTTTTTTAACTTCTGAAACCCGAAAAGCCACACGAGGCTTATTGCATGTATAATTGTATATGAATGAGGAGCATTATTGACCATGACAATAACGAGCTTATATCCTACGGCAGAGACGCACAAGCTTAAGAAGAATCGTCGGGGGTGTGATGGGGATGAAAATATCTCTGGTTAATTTCGCACCAGGCCAGCATAATTCCCGGTTGACCGCAACCCTTTACCAACGATCCCTTGTCACTCGAAATGAACCCGTGCTTCGTGCCAACGGCAACGGCAACGGTGCTAAACCTAAGAGGAATTTCTATTTATCAGCAGCCATGAAATTTGAGTCCGTTATATGATCGCTTCGTGACTCGCGATCAGAAATGCCTCAGGCAAACCACGATCGTCATCCAGTCAGTCCACCAGTTTCGAGAATCTTAGCGGTCAGGAATATTATTATCAACTTCCGGGTGTGCGACCAGAAGGGTTCCTCTCCCCTTCTATTGACCCGGTGACGTTTCAGGGACGGTAGAAGCCCCACAAGTTCCGGTTCTTTAAGTTTTCACCTTCACGACGAGGTAATCCTTGGAATACATAATTGAAGGTGAACAATCGACCTCCAACAATAGGTAGGCAGGCTCTTTTTACCCCTCGGCGAGGGTGTGTAATCAGAAATCTCCGAGACGTAAGCACCCTTAAAATTTTTTTAGCGCTATGTCCGAATTTCGACCCTTCATCGATTGGCTCGTATGATCGATAGAGCGAATCCGTAACCGAGAAAGCATCCCAGCGCGTCAAAAGGCTCGCAAAATTATTCTCTAGCCCGTGTGAAATATTTTCGGAAGTGAGAGTTAAACGATTTGTGAAAGTATGATTGCAGATTTTTTTTTAAACATGTTACAATTTTCCAATCACCGACTGCCAAACGATTCGTGAGTAAAAAAAATGTACGATATATTATTATCCTTCGAAGCAATCGTATCAGCATATTACGAAGTGATTCGATTGTCCGCATAGAAGAGACGATGACCGGAAAATCGACGACAATAATTATAATTAAGCACTTGGTTGGCCAACTAACTTGGTTTGATACGCGCATTTAGAGATCAGCGAGCCGTGGCCTACAGTTGTCCGGGGGCTAACGTCGAGCCCAACGAACCTGCAGGAGTCGGGTTAGGTCGGATCGGTGTAATAAATATCACATAAACAGCTGCCGAGTTTGATTTCGCGGCAAGGTGGGCTGCAAAACTTCTCGCCAGATGGTTTCTAATAATTTATGTGGCGTTACGTGTTGAAGCGAAGGAATGGCTACCAAAATTTCTCATTATAGTTCCGCACGTCTATTATAAGCTCTCTCTCTCTCTCTCTCACTAAAGTAGTAATATTCTCCCAGTACATTCCGAGCAAGTGTGTTCGTTATGCGTACTTAGGAATAATTGCACTCTATTTTTTGCAACATCCATGTGTTCACTGCATTGTATATGTAATACTAATATTCGTGCATAAGTACATACATGTATGTGTAATTTACATTATATATTACACTGGGCTTTGCGGAATAAGCCCTTCGAGTAATTAGCTCGGTGAAAAGATTATACCAGCGTCGTTGCAGGGTGAAATAAAGGAGGAAAAAAGAGAATAAAAGGAAAATAGATTTAGTTTCAATGGATGCTCCTCGTTGAAAGGGTGCTTAACGAAAAAGAAAACCATGGATTACTCCCCTCGTCTTTTCGGTAATCCCGTAAAAACGATCCGAATTGATCGCCGCACACTAACTCCGACGTACGTAAATCTACGTGTGTATACGTGCTCGTGTACAGAGCCGTATATATCCAACGGGGTAGAACCAAAGGAGCGAATTTTGGCAGAGGGTCTTTCGACGGAGCTTAAGGCTCATCCCGATTGACCTTCAACGAGAATCACGCGAAATACACTCGAGCTCCGGAATCGCTTTGAAGTTTGCATCTTTTTGTTTCACTCAGCTTTGCAAAAATATATATGAAACAGGAAATTGCTTGTTTTTGCTTTATCATTTTCACTTTCTCTCGCTCCACACGAATTTGAGGTTGGTGAAACGGATGTATCATCTTACATCACTGTTTCCAGCAAAAAAAATAAAAATAAATAAAATCGTAATTCATTTAAAAAAAAATCCCAATTACATCATTATAATTCAATTTTCCATATGTCGTGTTATCTTTTACACTACTGCGAAATTTCCTATCAACGATCACAATCAAATTTGTCGTGAAATTTCCAAATGTAAAAAGACAAACTTGAAAATTACCACAGACCTACGCGCAATCAATCAATAAGGGATTGAAATTGTGATCCCCTGCATCCACGCATCGAAAAGAAGCTAAATACCTTATAATAACCAGAAATATGTAACAATAATACGAACTAAAAGGACACGCCGCACATTCCCCAATGGTTGTACAGCTCATATACCTACACAGTATACATCGGATAGACATTCCTGCTTGCGATTCGGCGCGTGACCTATATGCTCGTTCGGCGACCCCTAGGCCCGGTGGAAATGCGGGTGGAAATAGAGGAACGGGGTGGCGGAAGAGGGCGAGAGGCGGAGGCTGAAGGGGCGAAGGGGTGAAGAGGTGAAGAGGTGAAGCAGGAATGGGGGAGGAAGGATATTGGGGATAGCCGATATCCTTTCAACGTGTCCGGCTCCGTAACTCTGTCCTCTGCTCGGTCGTCCGCTCTGATGACACTGCGCCACCTTCCATCCCCCGCGCGCACATATGTCCCTATATTACTACGGGTTTACACCCCACTGTAGATTGGTGCCTGGCATACACGACCCCCGTGTAATACGTACCTATACATACGATTTTATCTTTCTAACACCCCCACCCTCCTCAGCCCAACACACGTACAGATAATACGCAGTATCTAACAACGGAGATAAATGTACCCGATTCGTATATTATATCTATTTTACTGACGTCATATAAGTTGGCAATTTTTTTTTCTTTCTTTTTTCTTAATTAGATTTTAACACAGGTCATTAAATGTGCGTATAACAACACTTTTCAGGAAACAAGGAATTTTTGTAAAGTTTAAACGGTCCAACCTTACCGATGGGCGATCGCTGTATAGTTTATAGTTTTTCTATATTATTCTTGTCTCTTTATTTCTATAATCTATAAATATGAGAAATCGGTCACCAAAGGAGGTACGGTAGGCACACGTATGACCAGGGTGTAAAACCCACAGGTTTTATTTTTGTTCGCGTGTGGGTGTGATGTGCACAAAACACATATATACCGTCTACAAGCCAGTATGTATATAGACGATGGTGCTTTGCTATTCGCGACATGAAAAGTTCCCGAAGAAGAAGAAGAAGAAGAAGAAGAAGAAGAAGAAGAAGTAGATGAAAGAAAATAGAAGAAGAAGCGATACTACAGTTCGTTGAATTTCATCGGTGCTCGTGATTCGCCTGAGGTCAAGAAAGGCTGAAAATACTATAATGAAGACTGCAATATCATGGCCTGTCTATAATCGCAGAGTGCATACATTATGTAACACATGACAGGTATAATACGTAAGAAATAAATAAATGTCTTGTAAGGCAAGTCGAAGGAATCAGTTCGAATACCCTGAAGTTTCGTTTCGTACATCCGCAGAGTGACAAAAAAAAACACAGTATAGACACAACACTCGAAATTTGAGCCAAATTGAAAATTCTTTTTATACACTTCTCGAATCTCTCGTCACTTGCGTTAATATAACTTTGATCCAAGAAACAATCTCGAAGGTTGTTTAACGACGGACTATATACGTATACAAATGTTATATTATACGTACAACATTCAAAACTGTACTCAATCATACTTTTTCCTCGTCTTCTTTTTCGTTTTCTCACCTCGTCCCCTTTTTTCTTTTGTATAATCGCAATCACGCGGTGCGAGGTTACAAATTTGCATCATATTTCGTGTTCTTATTTAAGATATAGAAAGCAAGAGAGAGGGAGGGAGGGAGGAAGAGGAAGAAAGACAAGAAGACCTGCAAGTTGAACGAGACGAAAACTTAGCAGGATCGCGAGATTCGCGAGACCCTGTTTTATCTGCTTTTGTCCAGACGTCAGTCGTTCATTGTCAGTTTGTCTTCCGAGATGGTTCGTCGTTGGGTCCACGGTACGAGGGAGGGTGGTGAAAAGCTCCCGCTTAGAGTGGTCGACCGTGAAGTGAGGAGGAGAAGGACGAGGTGTCTGTCGCGTCTCGGCAGGGCGCATCGGGTTAACTGGGGTATATTCCCCGTGGATGATAAATAGCGGTGTATAGCCGTGCAGCCCTCCTCTCGTATAGCAGTGTCTATACCCTCTGTAAGGATATACGCTAAGGTTATACCTAGGAAACGGTTTTCGCGGCACACCGCAGCTCGCTCGCAGGGGGATATTTTTGGAGAACCTATTTACTTTTACCCCTTTCGTCCTTTTCCCTCGCCTTTTCTTTCTTCTTTTTCTTATTATCGTTGTTATGATTATGATTATTATTTTGCTCGTTCCTTTTTTTTCTCTTAATCATTCATTTCCATTTCTTCCCGTTCCTTTGTCCATTAATTTTTAGTACCACCTCCCCCCTCCCCCCCGCTGGCCCCCTGTACCTCTCCGTAACGAACCAGGACGTCAGGAATGATTCAGTAAGATGAATCTTCAAAGATATCCCTTCTTCTCGGTGTTTCGCGGCACCCCCGGAGGGGGTGGTGAAAAATTGATCATTTTATATGATTATATAAATGAAAGAAATAAGGAGGGTGAGTGAGGAAAAAAGTGAGCAAAATTATAAGGGTCGAGTGTTGAGGAAGATGGAAAAAAAAAACTGAATTCAAATTCCCGTAGCTATGTTTTCAAAATTTATTTAAAAACTAATTAATCAGCCTCTTCGTAATTTTCTTCCACCCTTTATATAGAGGCGTGAGAGGTGTTCGATTAATTTTTCTTTTCTCTCTCTTTCTCTGTTTTATCGTCGTCTCTTTTTTTACGCGAGTTTTGATACAAAAGTAACCGTTGTCAAATCTGTCTTGAATTATGCAGGAGGAACGGTGGAGAGGATGAAGGTGGAGTAGGAGTAGGAGTAGGGGGAGGTGGTAGGATTCGGGATCCCATGACAGGGGATGAAAAATAACACAACAAGAGCGCAAGTGGCACCCCGTAGCGAGAGATGCCAACGCGAGAGACTCGCTCTCTCACTTTCTCGCTCGCGATCACGCCGCGCGGCCCTGTTACCCGGGTTGGGTAATTTATCATCCAGTCAATTATTGGATAACCACGAATGACGGAGTCCTAACCGAATTAGTATACCAGAATAATGATATTTTATCAAACAAACGGTGAACCAACTAACGCCGCACGCTGAAAGCTAACTCACAAACGTTGCGCGTCAGCGTGTCACAATTGCTTTTTAAACCACCCACCCCCCGTTCATCGCCACTTTCCAACATCAATGCCTACAACCCGTCGAAAATTGATCCACTCAACCGTGCGACTAATTTTGACTTTTGGGCAGACATTATACCTACTTCTTACATGCATGTACCACGAGGACTTTGAGCGACGCTCGACGTCTCAAAGCGCGCACGTAAACGTACCACCATCAAGCAACTCGGATATATCTTAAAGGGGAGCACACCTCGAAACGTATTATATCCTAGTTTGCTTTCAGGCGAAAGATACAAGCGTGGTAGAGCAGGGAATTAATTGTTCCAGAGCTAATGTAGTCGTGCTTCAAACTAATATATACACACCCTCGCTTTAAAGTATACATATACGTATACAAATTTCGCATACATTATGTACCTATTTGTCTGAACAAAGCCGAACAACCCCCCCGTCCGTATTCCCTCGCAATTTTGGCACCATGAGACAGAGAGAGAGAGAGAGAGAGAGAGGAAGAAGGTGGGGAGGGGGTTATATAGGGGGTGTCTTTTCCGCGTGTAGCGGTGGCTCAAGTTCTCTGTTCGCACGACTTCCGTCTAGACCTCCTTCCAATTTCCCATTCTCGCCAAGTTTCTTCTCTCTCAAAACTTCCTGATTAGGGATTTGATAGTGTTTTTTATGGAGTTACCCCGACGTAGATTCAGCTGGTAGAGAAAAGAGAGAGAAAGAGTGAGAGTGGATGAGAGTGAGAGCGAGAGAGGTAAATATCCGGGACTCGGTAATCGGGTCCAACTATCTTTTTAGATCACTCCTTATGTCGAATCATACGCCATTTAGGATCGAACGCTGATCCTCGACTAAAATACTAGGCTTGCTCTCGCCCTGCACTCACAGGGTTTTAAATTAAAATCGGTAAAAATATCGGATAGCCGAACCCCGTGGAGATTCTCCTGCCTGCCTGCATGAGTCGTCTGGCCAAGGCCACGCATCCCTTGAATTCGTACCCGTTCCTGGCAGACTCCTTTAATTAAAATTGGGAAAATATTGACCTAGTACTACTCTCCGTCAGAAACTGTAACCTCTCTCTTATCCTCTTTCCTTCTCGATCTCAGCATCCGTGACACACGCGAAAACGTGAAGCTTGAATTACAACCAAACTGACGCGAATCAACTAAAGCGTGTACTTTATTCAACAGGATATTTACTCTCTAAAATTCAACGAGCTAGATTAAAAAGAAAGAAAGAAAGAAAGAAAAAAAAGGAAAACTATGCTTGAGGGATGATTTAGAAAAAAAGAGCTCGATAAACTTCGAGCCTCTTTCAATGAATGGGATATATATCGAGTCGTATCACAATTTAATTGCATCGAATTTAAGGGATCAGTGCGAGGAAGAGAACAATAAAATACAATAATAAAAATGCGAATGAAATTCAGTGAAACTCCTCGGCAAATTCGAGGCGCTTGAATCCTTGCACCTGGAGGGGCAAATTTAAACGAATGCGGATATCTAATACACGTGGCGTATACGTGAGATCGGAAGAATGAAACGAGGCTGGATGAATAGGCGGACGGATCGAGGTAAAATGAGTCGTCTAAATTCAGACTTGCCTCGCGAAGAGGATCGTTCCTTGACCGGGATATCGGCCTAGGTGACCACACCAGCCAGCAGTTCTCATTCGACGAAAGTGTCCAAGAGGCGTTCCTCCTCGTTCCGCAATAAGCAATCCTGCAGAACGAGGATCGATTCAATATCCCCCGCACACACAGGATTTTTCCCCCGACAGATATTGAAATTGCAAAATAGTTATTCCACCCCTCACTACGCAAGCTCTACTATAGCTGCAAGCCTCGCGGATTCACATCACATTTTATGCTTTTTCAATAGATAAATTCAGTGCCTTCCGCTGATTCGACCAACACGTAAAAAAAAAAAATATTAAAACGAGGAAAAAAAAAGACAAAAAACAAAAAATGGTAGAGAACATTTGGAGAGAGAAGAATCGCGAGGTAATGAAAACCGCGATCTACCACTGCATGCAAGGAATTCCCTTTTTTTCTCCCCCTGGATTCACGAAACCATTATAATATAATTATCATTCCGCTAATCGTAATATAATCCCTCGAGTCGTAGGTTACTTATATAACAACTGGGTAAGTTTATTCTGTATATAAAAAGCATTCAAGGTCGTTACGTGTGTCGCATACAGGAAGCTGCAAAGCTACATCCGCTGTTTCGAAAAAGCACGTGGTCTGGAGTGAAACCAGTGTTCCAGGTGGCCGGTGTCCGCGGAGGACGAGGTTCAGCCGTCGATTCCCGAGGGAAAGAGGCGAGGCGAGGCGAGGCGAGGCGTTTGTAGAAGTTCATTTCTAGAGAATGTGGGTGAAGTCGTGGGGGCGAATGTGTGCGAGCGGCGTGCAGGTATCGAAGCCTCCGGCGATCGCGAATAACTGGCAACTATTGACACGCTGGAGGGGTGAACGTTTCCCGCTAAACTAGGGATTTCCGAACAGTCGTATTTACTACCCTCAAAAGGGGTTCGCTAACCCTCGACCTCAAGAGCATTTAAATCAGCCTCAAGTACCCCCTCAAGTAAATACGTAGGTATATTGTGTGCATATATGTACCTTCCTATAGAGCCCTGCCTAAGGTGATCGGCAATAACCGATTACTGCCTCCATTTTATGTGTAATGAGAGTATAATGTACTCTTCGGAATGACCGAAGACCACCGGGTTCAAACGCTATGAAATACTCAAACAATGCCGAATCAGGTCAACAATGAACGTTTCGGAAAATTGAACAATAAAAAAATGATCAGATCTGTGAAAAGAAAAATTTATTCTTCTCGCGATAAAACCTAGAAAAAAGTCGTCGAATCGGAGCTTTTTCTGAAATGTATTTTTTTTTTTTTTTTCTTCTTTCTTCAAACCTTTTTTCTCTTTATGAAATAAATCGCAAGCAAGCTTTTCACACCAATGAACATTGGATTTATTTCAGAATCGCGTCGCGAAAGCTTTTTATTGTTATATCCTATATAATTCGTCAATTTATTCGATTGAACTCTCCATTGAATATAGATAATTCATAATTGCGGGACATTATCATGGAACCTCTGAAACAACGAACCATTATCTAAAAAAAATCCTCCTTTACGAAGACAACAAACTTTACCTTGGAACTGGTGAGAAGCTAGTTTATCGAGGCAGGAACAGCGACGAATAAACGGAGAAAATGAACTCAAGTTTATTTCAGTTTGACCAATTGATCTATCCAGATGCGCTTTATTCAGAAGCAGCAACAAAGCATCTCGGACTCTCCCGGTTTAATAAATCAAACAAAAACGAAGCTCGTCGATCGATTCTGCGATTAAATCGTGAAAAGCAAAGTTAACTCAATGGATCGCTTATACGTTATATCGAGCGAGAGAAGAAGACGCGGCTCGATCGGAAAGAATGAATGAAAAAGAGAGATTTCGACGATTTCTCTGCTTCTCGATTCTCCCCCGTCTTTCTGGCACTGTCGGCCCCTCGAAAGAAGCAAATTTTCCCCCTCGGTTCGCGAATAATAACCGCGGGGCGATTTTAGGCAGAGTGTAAAAGCTGCAGAGTCGGTGTTGAACCGATTTAGCCGCTAGCATCCGGCCTTCGTCGTCGTCTTATTCCAACATCAAGAGTCATCCCCTTTCGTTTTATGACATTATTTTCCCTCGGCGCTCGAAAACTTTCCGATTGCCCACTTTTATTAGAAATGCAACTCTGAAAATTAACGTGCCAAAGAACTCGCTCCGAGCTGACTTGTTTGCGAGCCGGAGTTCTGCTTGTAACGGTCTGACTTTGTACCCCTGTACCCCCGACGCCATCTTCCTCTCTGCTCATCTTCAAATCCATCCTTCTTCCCGTTTATCACTCCTCCCTTTCCTTTTCTCTCGCAAGCCGTGCAGCCGCTTTGTGTGCCGTTTGTGTCGCATAGCGAAAGACGCTAAAGAATTTTCCTCCGCGTTCCCTGGAAAGCTTCGCATACCTGCGCCATACTTATTATGAATATTCGAGAAAAAGAATTTTGTTGCACCCTGGTTCTTATAATACTTCGTCGAGATCGTCATCGTTTTATTGGTTTATTTTTTCTTTCATTTTTGTCACCCTCCCCTCTGCACGGCACTGCAAATAGACGCCGAGACTCCCGACGCCCGGAAGTTCTCCGATCACATTTTTGACGGTTAAGCGAGCTCTTGACGCGTTTAATTCTGCTCGACGTTACGTGCCAGGGATACGCCATCAATCAATACTAACGACCAGACCGGGGGTGAAGGCGGCACGCGATCGCACCCCGCCTCATTCTCTTTCCACGCTCATTCAGTCCGAAACGAGAACCATTTTCCAAGTGCGTAAATTCCCGTCTCTCCCCCTTCAATGTCACTCGGAACGTGCCCTCATATCCAGAATTCACGTGTACGAAAAGCTCGCGCGGTATTGCGCGAAAACAAAACTGTACTTCGGAACGACAAAGAAGAAAGACAAAAACCTGCTATTATTATTATTTGTAGTCAATTTTCAAATATTTTCTACCGTAACAAGTTACGAGTATAGAATAAAGTAATTTATAATTTATTAACAATACTTAATGCGATCTCTGAATAAAATTCAGCGCTGATCCACTACGCGTGAAAGGTGAAAATACTGCAGACTGTAGCTTTTTCGACAAAACCTGAAAGATATTTGTCCAATAATTGTGAAACCGTGCAGGTTATGCACCGGCAAATTGGCCACAACTTGTTTCACAACTTGTTTTCAAGCATGGCTTGAGTCCCCGATCGTGTAAGAGATACCGATAGAAGGGAAGGGAAGAGATGAGAGGAGAGGAGAGAAGAATGAAAGTTGGGGTCTGGCTCGTAAAATCTGTTTAATGAAGTGGTCGCATACACACCGCTTACTTTTACCAATATTGGAACCAATATTTTTCCCCGTAAATTATTTTTCCCCCACGAAGCTTGAGGCTGAAGATAATTAGATTTATTAAGTCGGCCGATGTTTACACGAGCTTGGAGCGTGATTTATTGAAGAAGGCCCCTCGACGGACAAGGAGCTCGAAGATGGTTACACGGAGGTGGGAAGGGGGGAGAGGCGAGGGGTACGCTTGGGAAGGCGTTCGGGGGCCGAAACTGAGGGAAACGAGGAAGGGAGGAAGCGCTTGTTAAGAAGATTATCAGGCGAACTCTTTAACTACTTCAATAAGCCCGCATCGGCAATCTGTTCTGAACCTGAAACTTGTTTGAAGAAAAAAGAGGGATAAAAACGAAAAAATAGAAAAGAAAAAAAAATCGACTCGATTTCAAAAGAGCGGTAAAGATTTCGCAAACAATTATCGTCTCGATTATCAACACGGATTTGGAGCAAAGAGAAAAAGAGAGAGAAAAGAAAAGTTAATTCCAACGCAAATACAAATCATTTATATATTTTACTTTTATAACAAAGATGATGACGAGCAACCATCATTGACCGGATAAAAATCAAGTCATAAATGATCAATTTAATTGAGATATCTATAAGCTATATCGCATGACGAACTCTACACCGGCTGTGTGACAAGTAAAATGTATCGCATATAAATTCTATTTGTCGATTGGACACAGCGCGACGGTTTGATTGATAGCAAAAAAAAAGGGAGAAAGCGGGGAAAAAAACGATGAAATATAAAAGAGGCAAAAGAAATTCGCTTTAACTGTGGCGAGATGATGTAGTCGCGTAAATGACACGTGTCGATAGTTTTCCATCCAATATATGCAGTGAAAAGCCGATATCGCATTCGGTGTATATATACCTACGTATAGGTATGTACGTAGGTATAGGTATGTATACACAGGGGGCTAAAAATAAGCGATGAGATGATCGAACGAATTAAAACGAAACGAGCTGCCTATAAACTGGAAAAACAGAAATAACATTCTCTCGACAAATAGATACGGAAGGAAGAGTAACGATTTTGTACATTTCTTTCGTTAATTGCTTACTTTTCGATTGCAAAAAATGTCCAGAATTCATCCCGATAGTTGACATTAAAAATTCGCACACATCGTAAGCGAAGAATAAAGAATAAGGTGAAAAAAAAGCAGAAATATTTAATTTAACACGTAAGTCACACTCGCCTAAGTTCAAATGGACGCAGTTATACCTTCCACTGCTGTACCAGCCAATTTGATCATGATTAATCGTAAAACTTGAAGAGAAAAAAACTTGTCTCAAAATAAAAGTGCAGTGCAATGAAAAATATATAAGGCGAGTAGTTTTGCAGGGTACATGGTTGTGCAGGAGTTGGATAATGGGAAGAAATGTTGAAATTTTAATTACAAAGACCATTCATAAGTCACATTGTATGAATACACGACAGTAGTTTCCCATCCAATCTAGAAACGTGCTTTTCAGTCGATATTGCGAGCGATTGAACTGTCGCAAGATTTTATCAGGTCCTCGATTTTTCTTTCTCTCTCCCGCTCTCGCTCTCCATCTTCCACTGTCGATCTAATATCCTTCTCTTTCATTTTCGCCCCTCTTGTTTGGCGTCTACAAAAGAGGCCATCGAATCAACCGGATGGCACCCTCGTCGATTTTGAATAAACATTTCGTACCGATGGTCATTTAACTAGCTACAATCCTTCGGCTGATCAGCACAAGAGTTTTAGGTCTTATTTTCTTCAACATTCCCCCTCGATTCTAAATCGCGAATTACATGAGAAACTTTTCATTCCACTAACTAAAAATATGCAAAGTTAGAAAATTAAGTTCGTATTACGTGAACGATTGAAAGACGAACCTATTTTTACAGTGACACAAATCGGCCTTAATCTGAATCTATTTATCTGAATACATTTTTCTACAGAGATGGGAATAAAAGTAATTTAGAATAAAATATACAATAACAAAGTCGGAACCGAGATTTGCATAAGTAAAAAATAATTAAATTAAAACGTTCCCGCGACAATACGGGCGAGAACTTTGCCTTCCAGTGTCGAGAGAATATCGAGAGGATTCATATCCGATAGATATTCGCAGGGATATAAACGCACACGTCTGCAATTCTCGCTTTTACACGCACAAACATACACACATAATACACACCAACAGAGCGGAAATCTACGAGACAGAGTTACAAACGATGACGTGGTATTATTTTATTATTTATGGTTTGAATTTCCCGTTTCGCGCGGTTCTGTGACGTTTTTCCGATTCCCCGGGATTAAGTTACCGCGAAGCGCTGAATTAAAACGCTAATAACAAGCCGGGCGATATTTATTGGGAAGCTTTGCCGCAGCCTGTGGCAAGGGCAGAGAAATTTCCTCTCATCTCCTCCCTTCGCCTCGCCCTTCGTACAGGTAAACGTGCAGGTCGCAGGACACACTCAGCCTCTCCGCCCGCCTCCCCATAGGCCAAGAGATTTCCCATTGTTTTCACCACAGTGTTCCGTACACATTTTTACGAGGACGATTTCGAGAGCTTATATCCTCGCGGTTCAGACCAGAAATAAGCTCGCGAGCAGGCCGAGGGTGGATTTAAGCGATTTTTCGCGAGACAATGGCGATTGTAATGCGCCACGATCAGTGGTTGGTAAAACGGCGTGTAAATTTTTGGAACTTACACGAGCCAGCGGCGTATCCCAAAGGAAAGGAACCTCGACTCCTGATTCCGCATCATAATAAAACGTCAGCTTTAACCCTTTCCAACCCTCCGCACCAGTCGGGCTGTATCAGCTCGGATGTAGTAGATAGCCGGTCAGAACAGAAGCACTCCGGCAGCACGCAACACATGCATATGCATGTCTAGGTATGTATTATTTATGGACGTATCGTGAAAACTCTCGATGCATGCAGCAAATTTTTAAAACATGTTAACGCGATCCGACGCCTCGCCTTTATTTTTCGCGAAAGGAATTTTCTTACTCGGCTGGATATTATTCGATGATAATATTTGTTGGAAATAAATTGTTGCACAAGTGCAATCACGAATCTCTTTCGCTGTTCCAACCAGCAAATCGCAGCTATAACAGCTCATTCAGCTCTCCTCGGTGACCAGCATGTCATATATTTATTTCGCTTTACGATCAAGCAGCTAACGTGTAACAGGTGAATATTCTATTATTGCGTATAGAAAGGGAATAGAAACCACGGCGAACAGGTGGATCAAATACACGAGGAAACCACGTATGTAAAAAGTATCACAAGGCCGAGCCGACGACAGTTTACATGTAGGTGGTATCGACAAGTGGAATCCCCGAGGTGAAATCAGCATCCGTTGCTTGATGATAAATTACGTATAGAAATCCGAAAATTACACAACTTTCATCGTGCACACTTCACTGTGGCTAGAGATAGAGAGAAAGAGAGCGAGGAGTGGAAAAAAAAAAGAAAGCAACAAAATAAAAAGAACCCGCAAAAACACCGCGTCTCGATAAATCCACATTTCGAATTATATATGTATATATATATATATATTATTTCTAACGCATAGTTATCGTCTTAAAGTCTCACCGCAACACCTCAGAAAAAGAAGAAAGACAAGGTTTTTAATTTCCTGCAAATCTTTGAAAACAAAGGACGAAAAATTATCATGCTGACTCGAGACGATACATACGAATTTAGAGGTGCGGCAAGTATAACATACAACAAACACACTTCAACACTGAGAGAAAAAGGGCGGGGAAAAAAAGAAACAAGAAGAAGGGGGCAGAACAAGAAAAAGATTCGAAAACCCTCGATAAGCTCTTGAAAGGCGTACCGTTACGGCTACGACCCCGCAACATTTCGAAGAATGAAAGGTTTTCCATCAGATTATTTTTAACCTTTCAGATCTTTCGTTCGATATCGTACTCAGTTGCAGCCGCGGTTTCCGTCAACGGGTAAAATTCTATGTAGCTATACCAGGTGTACAGATAGCCGATTCGTCTATCACGTGTGCAAATGCAACATATAGGTATGTACAATCGACAGAAACCTACGTCGCCGTATGTTACACCCTGCGGTGAGATACGTCTTTACGGGAAGTTTCCCTCTTATCTAAACTTCCAGTGCAGTCCTCTGATAGCTGTAGGTGCCATATATATTCCTGCATGTAAGGCTACATACGTTCAATATATAAATATACTTTATTTCGTACCTATGTCACTCTCCGCGTGATTCTTTAGATTTATCAATTCTCAACCCGATCACAGAGATATATATATATATATATATATATATATAACGTTTACATAACGATATTACGGACCTAGAAAATAAAGAAAAAAAAAAGAATAAATGACTCGACGAATTTCATTCGGTTTATATCAACTTAGCAAACTTTTGTTTTTCACTCAAAGACAATTCAATTTTGAAAACATTTTTTACATCATCTATAAATTGCGTGTGCAGGAACTAAAACCGCTGTTTCCACGTACCCCAGGAAAATTAAATTTCGCTCATTTTGCCGAATGACAATCTTTATTTGTTTTCATTTAATTTTTTCCCTTCTTGATCTTTCTCTCTCTCTCTCTCTCTCTCTCTCTCTCTCTCTCTCTCTCTCTCGCACTTTCTTGTAATCGGTGCGTGCGACGTTTGAAGATAAGAAAGTCTTTTCTCCTCGCCTTGATTCCCATTTCCATACATTTTTAATCTCCTCTTTACGGTACTTTCTTCTGCATCAATTCATTGAAAGAGTTTTATAATTTTCATTAGCAAGAAAGCGCTGAAGATAAGGCAGGAAAAACATTTCCTTGAAACTGGCTAATTGCATTGTACACACAAGCTTTCGAGAAGGAATAAGATTACATCCAGCCTCTATGGTTACATCAGATTTGCTTATTAACTACAAGATCCTGTGTGATCAACAAATCCCACAACCGGGCATGGTTTTCCAAGAAATTCTCTGCATAACATCGTAAAGCAATCACTTCAATTCGCGGTATCGCGAAATTTAAGCACCTTTTTCAGAAATTACATATTACCAGGCACAGAGAAACAGAATAATCTACAAGCATGAAATACATTGTTACATATAAAAATCCATTCGCATCTCGATGCAAATTGGTTCACCGATATTCAATGACGCGTATAACGATGGTCTCGTTTCACTTTCCATGAAACCAACACCCCGAAACCGGACAACGAAGATAAGGGATGTTTTTTTAACGGCTTACAAAGGTCCAGCCTCCCACCAACATCTCACCGAGGGTACCAATATTCCCGAGCTTTTTTATACCCTTGACAGATGACTCGGTCAAATGTGTCTAGCCCTATTCGGATTGCAGAAATATTAAAAAAAGTAAGCGTCGACCAGTGTACTACATAAAGAGATACGAGACTTCAAATTTTTTGCTAATTTTTTTCTTTTCAATTTATATTCATAAATATATATATATGTGTGTGTGTGTATATAATTTTTTGTTCAACCCCCGAATACCCAGCTATGCTTCAAATTTATGGAAAAACGTTGTGTTATCAGAGCGCGGTGAGAACGAGACGCTTGGTATTAATAAGGGCAATCACAGCGTTAATCGCCTCGAGATATCAATTAGCGAGAGCCATAGCGTCACTATAAGAGCCGTGACTATACCCGGCTTATCTCAGGAGGAGAGAAGACTGGCTTGATATTGGATATTTCGTGGCCAAGTATTTAGGTGCGTGAATGTATATGTGTGTAATATGTACATAGGTATACCCATATTACGTACGTAAGCGTAAGCACGTTGGTGAATGGAAGAGCAATAATTTTCGAAGGAGTTCTCTCAGAAAAATAACCAATCGTAGTTGACGACAGTTTTTCTTTTTCTTTTTCTTTATTCATCATCTCCAATGAAATAATTCATACCATCTAATAACTGAGCGTGAGTATGTTACATACTACATGTTATCGCATCGTAAAAAATATACGTGTAGGTTATCATACTCAAAGCATTGGCAAAGTGAAAAAAAATTGTCTCATTCCGAGCGTATGGAGCGAGTGGAGGAATACCGCCAAAATTCTGTTGTAGCTAGATGAATAAAAAATTACGACACAAAGTAAACAAATTAATAAGGGGTAATCAGAGCGCAGACCACGATTAGACTTGAGGATAATAAAGAACAACCTGTTTTAAAACAATTAAACAATTTACGCCACTCTAAATGCATCGCGAGGGACACGGTGGCAGAGAATTGCGCGTTGCGAGCTCTTTGAAACCTTAATTACTGAATTATATTGCCCTTGGGTAATTCAATTGGGTAAATCGCGGTAAAACAAGTCATACTCAATGAGTCATAAATCAGCGTGACAGATACAGTGTTGAATCGTTGTTTATCCCCTTCCTCCCGCCCTTGCCAAGAAAAGTGCACACCCTCGGCAAACCCGTTCACCCCCCGTAGAATCGCGGCGTCGGCGTCGGCGTCGACGTCGACGTCGGTATACCCTCGGGGTCTTCCGAGAATGATGTAATAAGTGCCTGCATTTTTCTCCGTCGTTCTATACTGTACATATACCCGACGGTGATACGTTTCCTATATATAACCAACGAATGAATTATACATGACCGGAATGCCGTGTATCTGTATTATTATACCAACATACATACTTATGCATAAAGGCACGTATGTAGGTACATAATATTCAACAGCGAGATATACCAGCTCTTGCAAAGCTCCAAAGCTTTCGCCATGTGCATGCAGATAATATATTTCGCTTAAACAAATTCTATTTGTTTAAATATATGTATACAAACGCTTAGACTTACAGCTTTGATTTTTTGTTACACACTGTGTAATAAATGATACCTATTCTATTCAGGAATCAATTTTTGTGGATGTAATAAAGTGCTGCATCGGTTGAAACATGCAATTAACATATTAAGAGTCATTAAAAGCAAGACCCAGTATATATATATATGGAAACGAGATCCTCGCTATTCAGGTATGATTAGATTGATACAATATTTTCCAGCTCGATTTACACGTATACATATAGTGTTGCACGAGAATTGATACGGACCCGTAAAAGTTCAAGGTATAGAAGAATCGAATTATAGAAGACGAGACGTCGGAGTTTTCGAAATTTTATATATTTCTCTTCATCAATCGTGCCGCATGCGGCGACGATGCATCGGTCCGCAACGATGATTCCCAGTGACGAAGGCGACGCAAGCGGTGAAGAGCCCTCCGCAACACAACCACTCGGTGTTCTCAAATTCGCACCTTTGATTAAAAACTGATCAAAGCACGGCCAACTGTGTTTCAGCAATGGCGGCGAGGAGAGTGGCGCGTGCTGCGGGAATGGGAAGGCCGACGTTTTTTCAATCCCTCACTCTTCACGTCAACCGGAATGTTTTGCAATTCTCGGGAAGGGTGAAAAGGGCGACGAGGCGAAAGGGCGACGGAGGGAAAACGCAGAGAGCAGGCAGGTGTACGGAAGATATAAATAGTTGAATTTTATTAAATCCCAACGCGCACACACATATTATTATTAAAGGGGAAAATTTTACTCCTTTATCGAAGTTTTCAATGAAAATTGACATTTTTTTTAAGCATTCCCTCCTCAAACTTTTATACATATGTATACACAAGTACATGCAAAATAGAGTGAAAATTTAGTCACTCGTATATACTATATATATGCTTCATCTTGCATTTCGTTTCACGCGTGACTGCCGATTTAAGGGATGCAGGATGAGAAATGGGAGTGAATCGACTTAAACCCCTTTTTTCATATATTTGCAGAAAAATTTCTATTATTGCTGTCATCAAACAAGGCTTTTTTTTACGTTCTCCTAATTTTCTCCCATATATCTTAAACCCACACATAATTGGCTTGATCTCTATCTTTCGTCAATTCTTAAGCCAGTTAATCCAATTTCAAACCTACGATTCGAAATTCCAGCATTTTACGTCTCCTTCCAGTGGGGCAAATTATATTTAATAAAGTCCCGACAGAAACTTTCCGACACTTTTCTCAGCCCTGCATCTTACGCTTTAACCTCTCTTCAAAAACTTCACCCCAAGTAAACCCGGGAAGGGCAAGACTGCACGTTCACGAAAAGTTTTTCCTTGCCACAGAAATTTAACTTGCAAATATATAAAATAATTCGCGTTATTCTAGTGTTGTTCTCGCCGTCGTCATCTCAGCATTTTCTAACCATTTTCTCTCTCTCTCTCTCTCTCTCTCACTCTGTCCCTCTAATTTTCTTCAGCTTGTTACACCGCTGTATCTGCACACATCACGCATAGCAAAACTGGCTTCGAAAACTCGCGTTGCGAAAATAACATAAAGAAAGAAACTAGTTCAAGACAAAAGCAGCTAGGGCGTGGTATGAAATCACACAAAGCGAACCGTGAGTGGTTGCATAATGCAGAGGGAAGAAAATGTGATAAGAAAAACTACGGCAAAGAAGCTTGTATGCAGCAGGCGACTGACTGATGTAACCATATGCAGGTTGCACGTGTATTATTACAGCCATATAACGACGCGCCGCATGCCATATAAATAATATGATTCAGAAGAGAAGGGATGCTTAATCGAATTTCTAATGAAACGGAATTGCCGCTATAACCGCATAGATCTACCAAAGTTACCTGCACGCGTTACGTACAGTTTTATAGTAAATGGGATCCGCAACAACGTTGCATTGCGTAACGGCGAACGCACGCTTATGTAAGTCGTTCATCGTTACACCCGTAAGTAACGACTCAATTTTCCCCCAACAATTTCAAATTGTAATCAAATCTCATCGAGATTTGATCAAACACACAACACGAAATTACAAAAAAGTATTTATTTAGGTATAAAAGTTGACTGGAGGAAAAAGGGGAAGGGAAAAACATGAAAGAAAAACAAGAAAATGCGCTCACCACTTTGTCGCCGAGATTTCTAACTCGACAGGGCAGATAAACGGTTTGTCCTTCCAGCGCGCTGACGTTCGCAGCCGTGGGTGCAAACACTGGCAAATCATTATCACCATTTTCACCGACGTCTGATAAGCTTGTGAAATTTCTTCCTCCGAAGCTATCGGATGTCGTGCCTCGAGGATAAACGGAACCTAAAATAATAATGGCCAGTATAAGTGCTCGGCTTCGTAATTAACAGACACATAGAAAATAGAATTTCGTTTCTCCAAGGCATCGTATAAAGAATTCGATCAAAATCCTGAAAATTTCAGAGAATCGACGCAGAGACTTTCAGTCCCAGAATCGAAAACTCTGCACAAGATTTTTCGGCAGTGCTCTTAACGTGCTCTTTCTCTCTCTCTTTCTCTTTTTTTTTCTTTTTTTTTTTTTTTTGTCAACCTGCAGTAGTTTCATCGGCGCTCGATCCCTTAACCCAAAGAGATAACACCCGTATACACACTGACTCGATGACGTTATACAAATGACAACTCCCCTCCGCATCGCTGTTGTTTTCCCCTCATTTTCCATCGGCCCCTCATCGCGCACCGCTGTAGCAAAGTCCCGATAACTCCAGATTAATTAGCAAAAAAAAAAAAAAAATATGAAAAACGACAAGAAAAAGAAAAATAAACCACGACGAGGGAAAGGGGAGTGGAATAAAACTCTTCACCGTGGAATGAATAGGCAAGTGGAACGCAAAACGCGGGCGTTATACAAACGACAATCTCGGTATTAACACAAAATTAAACCGGCGCCGCAGCCGCCTCTCAAATATATAGTCTGTATCCACGTTTTTACCTCGCACTTTACGCGCAATTTTCACTACAGGCTGCAGAATCGATGCACACGCATATATACAACTCATAGCCTAAAAGTTCTAATAATTACACTCTGGGTATACACTTGCGGTTACACATCTCGTTTTTACAAAAAAAAATCTTCCTCCTACTCATATTTTTCTTCTCCCTCGCTCGTTCGTTTTTCCCTTTTTTTTTTCTTACTCTCCTGCATCTCCGGAAAAAAGGAACACGGTTCGTTATATTTCCAAAAAGGTTTGCCAAGGAAGTAAAACTCGAAGCAATCTTGGAAAGAAGAAATGAAAACAAGGTCGTGGAGGGAAGCGGGGAGTAGGAGGGGGAGTCAAAATTGGGGTGAACTCTTTACTTTCTTTCTATATACGTATATTGTCTGTATAGGTTTGTGTGTGTGTGTGTGTGTGTGTGTATATGAACAGCTAGTCGCGAGACACATGGCACACGGTCCAAAGTTTACACAACAGCATCAAAGACAGAGAAATCTTTGAGAAAAGATCTCGTACTCTGACCCAAACTACGATCTTCGTGCTATACTTCCAGCCGTCCTAAAATCAACGCGAAATAAAACATAATTTATTACAGATGCAGGTCCGTATTGCGTGGAGTCAGGGAGTGGTCGACACGTTCGTGGCTCTTCGTTCGCCCTGCGTCAACGGTAAAAAACCAACCGCAGTGTGAATAGTAAAAAACAAAATACAAAAAAAAAAACAAAAAAAAAAAAAAACACACAACAACAATGATCACTTTTACGATACGGTGAAAAAAGGCTACGTTTTATAGCCGTCCACGCTCTCATCCCATCGTGATAGCTCTCCAGCAGCCGTTTGTCTCGCAGTGGGTCATTACGCGGTCATCCATGTGTATCTCTGCTCGACTATTATAACACCCTCGGACGAAGCCCGATTGTTTCAAGGCGCAGCATGCCGCAGCACTTTGCAGAGTTTTATTCCACCACCGTGCAGCCGTTTGCATTCAAAGTGCGAGCGGTACAGAGGGATAAGGGAGAGACTACGCGGTGATCCCTTGGAGTTTCGAGTTAGAGTTTGGAGTACGCGTCCTCGGAGCACGTTACAGGACGCGAGATCCTCAAGGGTTTGGGGATGATATCGACGGAGAAAACGATTTCCGCGTGTGCCAACCTGCATTAGTCGTTGTTCTTGCCAACTTTTCGGTCGGCTTACGAAATTCAATTGGGCGTGACGAAGATCGTTTTATGTGTGTACCCACATCCCCTATTCGGATTACTTGGTATGAAAACTGAGCCCATAGGATTTATAACAGGGAAAAGATTTGCGGGCAAAAACAAGAGCTGCGACGGAGTCTTTTCTTGTGTAACGTACAATAGAGGGAGGGGGGAGGAGATCGATATGAAAAATTTTTATACCACGATATGAAATATTTCGGTACGTTTGGAAGGGGCAGCGTTTTTCGTCGGGATAAAATTTTTTTTTACCTGTAATATATCCTGAGAAAAAGAATAGTGAATCGGAGCTACCAAGTTATGAAGTTGTTTACTAAAACAAGTTGAATATACGCACAAAGGGGCTTTTAAACTGCAGTACAATATCGATAAAAATTTATTACATACGGCGTTGGAATTCGAGTAGTTTTTTCTAGAAGTAACTATTTCGTTTTTGGATAATTGAAGAGGTACAATTGACACTGTGAGTAAAGCGAGGCTTCCGCTTGATGATAATAAGAACAATATCATGGAATGAGGGAGAAGAAGAAGAAGAAGACTAAAAACGGAAAGAAGAAAAAGAGTGTAAGAAAGAAAGGCCGACGAAGCCAACCACGCACAAAACTCAAGACGAAGGAATGGCAGAAGAAAACAACAAACAGGCATCAAGCGCATGTAACTCGTAGGAATTTCCCCACGCTTTATGCCCCATATTCCGGGTATTTTGTAGCGCCATCTTCCACATGTTCACGCCTTCAAGCACGCCACATATAAATATAGTACACCTGCCCCTCGCGGCAGCCGCATGCCTTCACATCTACACACCCCTCTGCGCACGATACCTCTATCTATAACCTAGACGTGCATATTGTATATGGCACTGGCAAGTATAGCAAACCCTTCAACGCACACATGATATCCATAATCTAGAAGATGAGTATAAACATATACGTTACAAGATGATCCCTCCGCAAGAAAGAAATATTTATACACACCTATTTCTCCTAGAGATAAATTCTCCGCTTCCAACAATAAGTTATATGGATTGTGTGAAGTACCGGAAGAACAAGAGAGAGAGAGAGAGGTGAAGAAACCAACAAAAGGATTGGGTAGCAATACTCAACTCAGCGAAGATTCAGGCATCGGCCTGTATCCTTCTGCCAGGAGATTCCAACGTCACCTAATCAAGTCCAGTCGTAAAATTGATCACAAAGGTGAAATTTTGGTAAACTAGTGCAAGCGTGTCCACCACAAGAGGATAAGTCATCAAAGAAATCTCTCTCTCACTCTCTCTCTCCGCGGAAACTAGTTGTCATCATTTCCTGGTTAGCCCGACGCGAACTGGTGTCTCCATAATTCTCATCGTCTAATCTACGGTGCTGTTAATAAATCATTCGGATCTCCTAAACGAAATATTTAAACTCCTGTACAAGGTGCAAAAGTGTCGACAACGACTAGATTTAAAATCTTAGTTTGACGTAAGTATGTAATATGACTATACATGTAGATGAATATGTTTTTTGTATTTTGCTTTAATTTTTGTCACGCCATGGCGCCAAAAAGCCAATAAATTTACTTTCACCACATGATAACCTCCAACGTTTCGGTAACCGTCCTTCCCTATTTCTCTCTCTCTGTATTAACTCCCTCTGGGCATGTAAAGTACCATCTCTATCGATGATTAAAATCAAGAATTTATAAAATATAATCTCACAGTATAGATGCGTACATATTTACAAGTACACTTTGATGTGTTGACTCTATATTCAGCGAAGCTAAAATTCTGAACTGACTTTCGTCAGGCATTGCAGATAAGTTAGTAAAAAAAAAATTTTCTCACATTTTCCAGCATCGTTATTTCTTATAACGTCGACGAGATATTAAGAAACCGATTAGAGATTAAATTCATATTATACAAATGTTTGGCAAAAAATTCCTCGGCTGCAGACGAATCAAGTTCTCATGGCTTTACGATGATCATCAGGTGTTGTAATGTGCTGATTAAGTTTGTCGGACGATGAACCTGCGCCATTATCGCTGCACCGGTGCGTGTGCTTTGATAAAGTACACACCGCGCGTGCAAAGTCAAGCAGCGTATGCAGCCTCCTCCCACCACTTCCAAAGTACTATTATCAGGCGCTATTGTACCATGACAGCATCTCATGTCAGTCAGTTTACGTTTCCGCGCACCACGCATCCTCTCACCCACGCAAGCAGCAGACACTTCTTCCGTCTCCGTCTCCCTCTCTTTCTCTCTCTCTTCCTCTCTCGACAATTTTCACAAAGAGAGGAAAGCCTTGTTCCCTCCCTTCCCGACACGATGAACTACGTCCCGGTTCCTCGTGCTGTAATGAAACTATAATAGTACCTATAGGTATGTGTAGCAATAAACGCGTGAACCGAAAGGGAGGCTGCACGCGATGAGAAACGGAAGAGAGGAAGTGAACAGAGCAACGGGTGAAACAAAAGAGGAACGAATATACATCTAGGGAAACGACCAACGGAACAGAAATGATAAGTTTCGGAGCAGTTGGATCCGGATCCACACATACATAAACATACAGTAACACCGGTGAAAATTTCGCCCAACTATTTTTTTCATTGTTTATTCTAATTTTTTTTTTTTCTCTCTTCATTCATTCGTTTTGGCAATTTTCTTCGTTTTTTTTTTTTTGCCTTCTACAAATTTTCACCGTAGCAGGAAAGTAATTCGCGGTGAGAAACTTTCCTCATACTACACGAGGAATGGCAAAACGCTCCCTGTACAATGCGGAGAATACGTATATATATGCCTCTTGCAAGTTCAGGATTGTACAAAGACAGTCTCCGGGCTCTACGTCATATCCTGTGGGGACTGTTGCGGGTGCCGGAGTTTGTAAAATGCAAAGAGAGAGAGAGAGAGCCACAACTGCGCAGGGACAAATCTTCGTTTACGAGCGACGTACGTATACGTCATACATACATATCGTATTACTTACACTTTATACATATAGATGCATATATATATATATATATATATATACAACATGCCTAGGCGAAGCAAACCGCAGCGGCGAGGAAACGGGACAGAAAACATCTCGAAATAACGCAATAAGAGAAATACCGTAGCTTCGACATGTGGCTCGTTCTCCCTGGCGCCAACGGTCTTTTTCCCCGTTCCTGCAGCTATACGTATAACCCGAAACTAATTTTACTGGGAACTACAAACAAACAATTCCCGCCCGCCAGGCATCGACTGTTCCTGCACACGAAGTAGTACGTACACACGACAACCAGCCAGTACCACCTTACACCACCATCATGCCTGCATCAGGTTATAATATACTTTTCCGCTGAAATTCCCGGCGATTCGTATATTCCCCCCCCCCCCTTCCCCTTTTTTTGCGTCGTTTTTTTCCTTTTCTTTTTTTTTCGCATTTTGCGTCGCTTCCGCCGCTTGCACTTCTTTTCTGCTATTTTTCTGCACAGAGCATTTGCGTACGTAGGTACGTAAATACATACGTACCACTAACAAGTACGAAAGTTTCTTCGAAGTTTACACAATTTTTCAAACGCTTCTGAGACGCGGTGTCCCGGCAAAAATATGTATATATAAACTAGATAGCAAGTGCACACCCATCGTTAAAATACGATATGGAATTGGCGATGCAGGAAAAAGATTTTACACAATTTTTCTCTCGTTTCCGTAATCTGCCACCTGCAATGCAGAAATATCACTACTCTACATGCATACTTCGTTCACACAAGGTAGAACTATTTCATATAATATGCTTTGAGAATTGGCACCTGTGTCTAAAGACAAAATAAAAAAACTTGAACTTCAAAAAAACTTGAAAACAAAAAAAGCTTTTACCATACAGGATCAAAAACCTTTTTTTTCCCAAATCGATATCTCGTTGCAATTTTCTTTCGCACAATAGTAGAAACGCGAAACACGTACATCGAAGTATCAATGAGAGCAAAGAAACTGGGGCTCAAATGTTACACAGGCACTAAATTCCACGAGATTCTGAAACGTTATATATGCAGCCACTGCTTGTCCCCTCATCTCGTATTAAAAGGGGAAACACAAGCCACGTGACATTATAACCTCGGTTAATGCTTCCTGAATACATTGCCCGTGATTCTATAATTATTCACAATTTTTTTATTTCACTTTTTTTTATTTCACTGCAACGCCAACGGCACTGTCAGCATCGCGTGGTTTCACAGCTTTCATCGTGACCTGCAACCGTTGCAGGATGTCGACAAGGGAACGGTTCCGGCCACTGATGCGAGATAACGCACTATAATACGACTTTATACTACCTGCTGCATTTTTTTGTTCTATAAGATGAATTCTATATATATTACGTGCACATACATATATAACCTGTGCATATTCCCTAACAGAAAGGCGATGCTCTAGCGCAAAATTCGATTTAAACCCACTCTCGACTGAACACTGACTAAAACTGTTCTTTCTCCATTCTCTTTTTCTTCATCTTTTGATACAGATTGTATTTTTCTACAGTAATCAGCGTATTTTGATTCGTTGACGGGTATTTTAAAAAATTCAAGAGAAAAGAAATCACGAAAAGTATCGATGAAAAGAATCGTTTTTTTTTTTTTTATTCATTTTTTTTTTTCAACCCGAGTTCGAGGAAACGTTGACTCGTATCGTACGGCTTTTTGTATACAAGGTAACAATTTACAAGCCGATAATACAAATGAATCCAACGGATGCGGCAAAGGAGAACCGTTTTTTGATACTATTCGGTAAAGAGAAGAAATAAAAAGTATGCGAGAATCTGAAAATCCATTACTTTGGCGATCGAGCGACGACGCGGCGACAGACGCGCGAGCACCGCTTGTCGACATCCCGATAATCACAAAATTCCGAAAAACCAATTTCCCCGAGAACACGGAACTTTTACGCCACCACATAGGTATACAAACATACATCTGTAAGGTGCACACATGCTTCGAGACGTCTCACGACACACTTCGCGTGGCACTTATACTCGTACGGTATCCGGATATAACGTCTACGTATAGGTGTGTACATTTAGGTGCCTATATTTGGTCATAACGTGACGGAAAGAGTTCAGAAAATGTATTTGAATAAAAAGTTGAAATCGAAGACAGTGAATATTATACAATTTGTCAAAACCTGGTCCGAAAGTTGCAAAGATCCAAATTATTAGTTCTTATATTACAGCAATTATTTTTAGTGATCGAAAATCCCAAAGAAAGAAAAAAAAAATATCAACAATCGTCTTGTCAGAAGCTTGAATACCCGATAAAATCATAAAAATCCTGAAATCCTGGCAAGTATCCAATTCGATGAATAGCGCGAGAAGAAAGAAAGTAAAAGAAAAGAAAAAAAAAAAAAATGGCGAACAGTTTTAGACGCTGAATAATACTCGAGGTAACGATTAGCGGAGCTCCAAAGGGTCGCAGGTCAAATAGCTGGTGCGATTCGCTAGCGTGAGAGTGTCGCAGCCATACACCAACCTAATTGCAAGTCCGCCCCAGCATGGGTATATAAACTAACTAACAGATGTCCGTTAAATACGTCTTGCAGCAGTGAAGTTGCCGAACTTAAAATACCATCAGGGGGTCTCCGTTTAAATTAGACGTGTTGTGATCCGTTTAAATTAGACGGCCGCGCGCGTGCCGTTTGTATATACCTACGTGCACAAGTAAGAGAGCTCGGAGGATCAGAAGATCCGGATTCCTTCCCTTGGATCGTCATGGGGTGAAAAAAACGGGTGGCGTGAATGGGCTAAGACGGCGGTGCTGATTGGAAGAAATGGTAGGAAGAGGAAGAGGAAAAGGAAGAGGAAGAAGAAAAATAAAGAGAAACCGGGGGTGAAAGAAGTGGGAAATCAAAAGCGACGAGAGCTAAAGTCGGACAACCTGCGCACCTAAATCAAAGAAAGCTGGGGTAAGAGCAGCGAGGCGATCGGCCAGCAACCCGACCGCGGCTATATCGGTAACAAACCTTGCCCCCTTCGCCTCCCCCTCCTCCAACAGCATCCGCGTATTCCTCTATTCATAGACACTCTGTTTACATAGCAATCCTTGAATCGTTTCCGCACTGATTGAAATATGGTCTTGAAAGTTTCTTTTTCATTTCCATTCATTTTTTCTCCTTTCATTTCATCCCACCCTTTTCATTCCATCCTTATATTTCTTCCCGCCAGGAAAACGCCGTAAATGGCGGTGAATGACCGTAAATATTATACCACTTATACATCTAGTGCCAGTGATATAATAAAATCGCGTTAAGAATGTTTCTAAAAGACGGAGCTGCGGCATTGCACCGCAGTCAAGAGCTCTTGGTTATTGCAAGCTTTATTTTATTCTTCCTTTTACAATTTTTTTTTTTTTCTATCTAATCGTCTCATCTCTTCCTTACGTGCTAATAAAATATTGCACTATATTTCACGTGCGCCACCAAATTGATTAAACAGGCTTCTCGTTAAAGATTAGAAAGTTTGCGTTCCAGGAGGAAGAGTTTAGTATTGATTTCTATTTCGTTTTTCACTTTTTACAATCTCCATTTTATGAACTCCAGCCGTAAAATGTTATCGGCGAAAAATGGTTTGGAATAAAAAAAAAAAAAAAAAAAAAAAAACACCAAGATCAAAATATTCGCTGCAAAAACTGCAGGCAGTCCGTTGAAACAGAAACAAATTGAACAAGGGATCTGCAAAGAACTGCGATGCAAAGAGGTGTTGAAAAAAAAAGATGACTCAACGCATCGTCGACGTTTTGCACAACGTCAAACACGCGTTCATCCTCCGGGCGAAAGCCAGTACTTGAAAATTATATCTGACATCCGTTTAACAGGAGAACTGCTAACCGATACTAAAAGTATAGATATATACCTACGTATGTACACCGAGAAGAGTTATAGTGTTTGACTTTACCGTACCAAAGATTAAGTTTTCAATCTCTGCGTCGAATCTAACGAGGTTGAAGAGAGCCCCGCAGGGTTAAGCTTTCGGTAAAAGAAATTTGCCTAAAGAATTTAATACCGAGCTAATTTTACGATATTGCAAGGGTAAGAAGGAGCAAATATTCCGCAGCTATAATACGATACTTTTCATTCTATACGTAGGCCTAATTTCATCGCGAATTTATACGGCAGGCAGTTTATCGAACGTTGATGTCAGCAACATTTCAGCCTCTAATTCGAGGCAATGCATATTACTGCGAATAGAGAGTATTCGAACGGCGGCGTAGAGAGTAACGCGGTGAGCGGTTTAAATCGTTCGAAATAGAGAGAACGCAGCGTCGGGTATAATAGCTGTCTAATTAGTTAATCATAAAGTAGATCGTTGGTAGAAAGGCGCCACTTTGGTTGATCCACGACAACGAAGCTTCGCCCGGGCGCAAATTTCCCCCATAATATACGATTAATAGGGAATCGCCCTGCTGGCGGAAAGCTTAACGTATAATCGTACCTGACGGCTTTTACCTCAGCGTATATTATAACGTATTCAACACGAACCGAGAGTCGACACGAGCTCCGAATAAATATTACAGCGAGATAGTTACACGTGTCGAAACGCACCGCAACCCTTGAACTTCAAAATGAAAGTCAAGTCTGAAGCCAGCTGATCTTTCTCCTTGAATTTACAATGTATTCGATGTCGTCATTTCTATATTATTTGCATTTTAACATTTCCGCGCAGAATGCGACGAGAGAATGCGGCATTTTTTTTTTTGCTTTTTCTATCGCATCATAAATGCATGACGGGTAGTCGTTATTAGACTAATTCGTCGACTCCCAATTCCGATCCAGTGATTGGTGTAAATTCGCGCTAGCAAATTACTGGAGCAGAGCCTGCAGAATTTTCGCAATAGCGAAATTTCAGCCACGGTGTAATTATCGTACTGCAACTAGCGATTGACACGTCCCTCATCTCCTCGTCGAATGTTGAAATAACCTGGCTCGTTAAATTTTCACCGAAGATCTGTGCCTGAATAATTCGAGTGAAGAAATGTTTGCTAAGCAGCGTCAGCCAGTAGATAGGTATACGGTTCTCGAAAATTGTTTGAATTTAGTACATTGCATGTATAATTTAACGTAACAATGGAAGGAGGGCAGGTAATTTTGTCCAGAAATGACTAGATTTAAATGAGACTTCCTGAAAAGCGTTCGTCTCGCGGCAAGAGGAGAGTCACATCCACACGAGTGGCGGCCAAGCGCCGGCAGTTACTCATGCTTAGGACAATTTAGCTTAATTAATTAACCGTGCGTTGTGACGTCGCGGTAATTTATGCTCATAGAATGATTCACTGCACCGTAAACCCTGCAGCAACCAGCTCTGGTTGACGCAGACTCTTCGCTCCTCTACTTCCTCGTTCTCCGGTTAGGCTTTCCCTTCTACAATCAACCCCGTGACAAACTTTCACCATCGTTCTTGCGCTTCGCGTTGATTCCTGGACTGTTGTAGTGTGTTTTTCTTTTCTTGTTTTTCTTTCTTTTCCTTCTCATGACACATCAATCAAAAGTAGTGCGATAATTCGTTTACCCCATGCGTACAACGCAAATCAAATTTCCAATTTCAATTTTAAATGTATCAAATTTCTAGTGGCAAAATATCCATTCTTGAAAAATGGTATCTCATCTTTAAAATATAATCGTTAATAACGTGCGAATATTGATATAAGTTCTCATTTTAAAAGAAAATTCATAAAAATCTAGTGTAAAGAAAAATCCGACTCTTTATACCGATTTCGAAAAAGCTCTGGCGGTAGGGGATCAAAAATGAATAAAAATAAAATACGAATAAGCGGGTGATAAAACGGTGTACATAAAGACGTGTCTGGATTTGGCATGGGTATATCGTTTGATAAGAAACGTCGAGTCTGATTATATACATACGTTTGTACCGTTTTACATGTCTGGGAAGGTCTAGCGTCGAGAAATAGCGGGTGCGCACAGGCATAAACGAAAGAGATTACCTCTAATCGGATGTGTGTAAAAGACGAGTTAAAAAAAAACAAAAACAACAAAAAAAAAAAAACATTTCGTCAGTGCTAAAAAGAGCCCCGGAGTGATCGGTGAGGTTTTATAAAAGTTAGAATATTCTCGTTCAGGATTTTTGAGAGATAGAGATAAATTGATAAACAGATAAATGGAGATCGAGGAGCATAGAAACCGCCAAAATCGTTTCTCCGCCGGTGAATAAAATTTCGCAACAATCTCGGGTGCGTGTGCGCACGCTGAAAACGTGAAACAAAAATGACTAACCCTCCGGAGCGTAGGCATAGCGTGTTTTTCCGCAATAAAACCCATCGCTCGTCTCCGCCGATGCAATAACCGCCCACACTCTAATTACCTGCTGCACACAGTTTACACCGTGGGTGCACTTGCACCATAGGGAGCTGCTGCCAGAGGCTATAATATACGCTCATAACCGAGGCACCTACAAAGAACCAACAAGCACGCACCAAGCCGAGCTTGCGGCAGTCCGGTGAAATCAAAACCGACCTAACTCAACATCAGCCAGTAGTCCGTTCATGCGTGCAACAAATGTGTACAACAATATACGCGCGATGTGTAGTATTATACAGAGTGACTCAAAAACGTACGGAGAAACCTGTTCGAAGGTGGATCTTAGGCCTCGAAAATTCGCGTATCATTTTCTCCTTCAAATATCGCAACGTGTAGTTTGAATGAGGGGAAAAGATGGGGGGAGGATATGCCGACGCGTCGATTACAGTTTTAAATAGATGAAAATTGGTACGAATTTCGCTTACGAACACAATCGAAATAGATTAAGATTAATCTGCACGATCTTCACACTAGATAGTGTAAATTTGATATAGAATTAAATTTGAATGAAAAAAATTGATTTGCAGTTTTTTTCCTGTTGTAAGAATAGATACATTTTAATTGGTGGAAATTCGATACACACCTCAGAACTGAACGATAAAATTAAGGAGGTTTGGTGGGACGAATTCAATACCTAACTTTGGTTTGGATTTCAAGAGAAAAAACAAATACTAATGAAATTGTAATCAAGAGCTAAGGTACTGGTTTTCCATTTCATTGTTAGATCGCATTACGAATGGGTGAAATAATCTGGTAAATTCGTTAGACTTTACTCCACGATGACTTGTGTTGTTAAAAGCTACTTTTCACAAATTTACTGCAATTTTTGTCTTCGTAACAGTAAATTTATAATATTACTGTTTTTTTTTTATCTAATTCAACATCAGTGCAACCTTCAAGAATTAAATACTTACAAATACTAACGTGATTGAAAATAAAAAGTCAACATTTCCACAGGCTCAAGTTTATAATTTTAAATTACTTTCTTGCTTCACGATTTAAAAAAAAATTTCCATACTGCATACGAATACGTAAATTTGAGAAATCCTGAAGATACGAATAAATATTTCATACGAATAAAATGAGTAAATAATTATTGATTGCCGACTCACACACCGGCTAAAAAATAAATTGTTCAATATTTCGTCTTACAAGATATACGACAAACGACGCACATTCATTTCGGCGCCAAATTCACACTCATAAATAACATCCCCTCACCCGAATCTACGATACAATATACCTGCGTAAAAATACCGACTGCAGAGCATGCAGGTATTATATGTTATACCAAACAGTAGTAACAATATCGGTATGAAAACCGCCTGGTGTACAAAAACGCATAAATACACAGACGCGGCTAAAACACGTTAGTTTACGGGAAAATGTTACACCCGGTATACACACGGGGTGCGTGCTTTATTTGCGAGCACGAAACCAAAACCAACCGAAGCAAGGTAAACCAGAGCAGCGTGAGTAAGGTGGGTAAGCTCGCATTGGGTGCAGGAGGAGGTATAAAGTATAAAGCACCTCTGCTCCACCTCTGAGGCTGCGTTATGGCTGCCTTAGTTACGTGGCTCACAATCAAACCATGAGTCAACGTCATGGGGGAAGGAAAGGCCAACTGAAATGCAACGGGATTTTCACGGAATGGACGCTGGGTGAGGTGTTTGAGGAAGAATAATTTGCGATTTCCCACCATGGCACACCCTAAAAAGTTTGTTCAGGTTAAAAGAAATATTCTGTCAGAAAATGAGTGTTCTACGTTATGTGGAAGATCTCGATCTCGTTGACTCCTCACTTTTATACATATTCTCAAATATATGAAGTATCGTGAATGAAATTTTTCTTTATTGCTTACATCGTTCGTAACATCAATTTACGTAAGAAAGAGGACTTACGCTTGTAATATTAAGTCTCAAGTTGATTGTTGAGAAGTGAATCTGACGACTTTTTCATACTTAATTCAATCTAAGGAAATAGCTATAATTCAATATGAACTTTTCATTTAGGAGAATAGGATTTCCTGTTGATATATTGTTGTGCTATGGATCTTGATCTTCGGGTTTAACATGAATGTCAGGAAAGAAATAATAATTCAAGTGCCACAACGCGTTTCTCCACAAGTTCAAAAAAAATATGAACAAAGTGAAAAATCAAATGAATACGATGTTCCACATAACACATAACGCTGATATTTGCAGAACATTTTTCTTTTAACCTAAACAAACTTTTTAGGGGGTGCCATAGGTGGTGGAAAATCGTGAATTATTTTTTTCTCAAACACCCTAATGGACACCTTCGCTTCTCCCCCTCGGTTGAAAAATCGAGGATTAAAATTGTTGAAGAACAAAAGATTGAAATCGAACGATGGTGAAACCGTGTCTGGTTTATTGTTAGTAACGGTGCTCGTATCACGTATGACGTTTTACCGGCGTCCCCTATAAGTGTAACGCTATGAGCGCACCTCTGGAGAGAATTTAACTAGTGAAATACTCTACAAGCAACAGCTTTGCACCGTTTGCTTTATTCGTGAGAGCCAACGAGTCTTCGAGCAAGGCTGCAGCAATGCGATGCAAAATTGCACACACACGTAAAACAGTTTACAACTCGGCATATCTGTTTGATGAAACGTCGGGCGAAACGAGACGTGTTGATTAGATTACAAGTCCTGCAGGCAAGAAACCGAGAACGAAATAGATACGGTGAAAGGATTTAACCCAGCTGTCGAATAAAAAGCACAGATTTCTCCGAGCTTTTCGCAAATACGATTAATCTGCGATATTGCTTTCTTTTATTCTTTGCAATTCCATCACCTCAGGGTGATTCCAGCATATCAACAATATTCCGTTATTGAAATGTTTCAATTTATTCGTGAGTAGGCTTGAAATGGTTAATTCTTATGATTTTTAATAATGGAAAAGCTATTTTGAATTTTTCAAAGTCAAGAATCAAACTCAACGCTGCAGTTGACTTTGAACTTGTATTTATTTCAATACCACTAACGATGCTCGAAACACGGTTAAAACTTGAGGAAGTAATCTGAACAAAGAGATAAAAGTGGAAAGAAAGTATAAAGGAAGAAAAAAAAACAACACAAACAAGAAAAAAGAAAATGAATCACAAGAAAATTTTGCCCAAAGCGTCCAAACCGCAAGACGTTACTGCTTGTTGAACGAGTGCGTAGCTTCTGTCGGTGGTTAAACAAATTTCTCAGGAGTTCGAACGCTTCAAATAATTTCCAAAGTGCTTTTCAAACTTTGTACGAGAATTACGTGAAAGTTTAATTCTTGATTAATTATGACTCTTGCCGCAAAGAATTTCAGGATTAAAGCATTATTCAAGGGTCAGGGTCGAAAACGATGTTACAATCAGAGTACAAAGGCTCTGGCGATAGTTGAGCACAAGTTTTTTAAGGTATAAACTCTAACCAACGAAATACCGAAAAAAAATCTCCATGTTACAACCTGAGGTAGACTCTGAAGAAACTCAGTTTAAAAAATACAAGTTTGGTAAGTTTTAAATAAACAACTCGGTGATAAAATATATTAAAACGTTCGACAACAATATCGTAATATATTATATGATACAGTTATTTATGTCGTAGCTATAATTGACAGAATAATAATTTTGTATAAATTAAAATTTGAACGTCAATTAACAAACCAACGCATTTATTTAAGAATTTTATGCATCAGAGCTATTTTATAGAGCGTTCAATTCTCTACAAAAAATATATATTTTTCATATTCGTCAACGACTTATAAAATTCCAAAGAGCAAAAAAAAACTTTTCACCATCTTATCTCCACAAGATAATTTCATCAAAGGCTGACTATCTTAGAATTGATATAGAGAGCTTAAATTTTTATGGATTTGTTTTCTTTTTGTATCAATTCGAAAGCGTTTAAGCCTCTGGGAGCATAAAAATTCAAACCAACCCTATTAAGAACCACCCTAATGTGAAGTATCTCTAAAGTATCGGGTGATACTAGTTAAATCCTTGTTTTTAAAAAGAAAAACAAAAAGAAAAACAAGATACCCAGATTGGACACGCGGCCGGAGAGTCACGTTCAGATTCACTGATTGGTCGGCCAGCTTGGATTCTTTCCGGTAGATGGATAAATAGTTCGCGATTTCCACCGCTCGTGAAAAGCGTTGCACCTCTTAATTCGCGTTAGAACCACGAGCCTTATACTGCTTATACATTATAGTCTTACACGATCAAATTTCCCACTCACCTGAATGGACGAAATTTGGCAAGAATATTGCCGCGGCGATGGCGAGTAGCGGGTGGAGCACGCAACTGCGTCGTCGCCCTCGTCCTCGTCCTGGTCCTCCGTGTTCTTCTCTCCGATGGCATCGAGCCAACGGCTCGCTTCCGAATCTCCGTATCATCGTGTATCGCACCGCATACTTATTCCCAATCCGCACTCTGCGGCACTTGAACGCGCACTAGGCGACACGCGACTCATCGAACACTAACGACTCTCGGTTCGCCGTCCTTCCGCCCCGGCCAAAGAGCCCGGATTCCGGGACCGCCAGGCGATCCTGCCGGATGAATCACTCGGTATCTGAAATAAAAATTGTCGTACATGGTCAAATTATGAAGTATTAGAAATCGGAATAAAGGGCGCCGATTATTTTAAGAAAAATCACTTTTTTGCCTTGAGGTCTGATAAGCAAATCATCAATTAGACCGGCCACAAATTTTTTGTGAATAATATTCTGTCACATTTCTAGATTTTCCAGGACCTGAGACTCAGTTTTCTCTGACATTTTCCCAGTTCTAGTAACTTACTAAAATTTAAATCGTTCAGCTTATTAACGCTTTATTCGGTTCGAATTCAATTCGAATTGAAACAAAATGTAATGTACAAAAACGTCCGTTTAAGCAAATTTTTGTTTCTTTTTTTATCAACGTAAAATTTGTAAATTAGTCACCTGAAAAAATCTTATCTTATTCCCATGGTAGTAAAACCCTTACACCAGTCTTAAAATAACCCCAAAGCATTTTCACTGTAAATTCCATTAAAAAAAACGTCCAAAATAGTCTGATTTGATCAAAAATAAATAATGAAATATCGTAAGAATCGTTAAATCTCATTTTTTTAGAAAAATTAAACCTCAGTCACTGAAATAAATACCATTTTTTCAGCTCAAAATATTGAAAATTTAGTGAATTACGATATCTTGAGTAAAATGATTCATTTCCCGGTATTTCCTTGTTTTGTGAATTGTTTTGTCATAGGTATTGAAAATTTCATTCTGCCAAGGATAACTAACTTGCCTTGAAACATAACAGTTAAAAAGTATCCCGGAATTTTGTCAAGTTCTTGAAAACATTTCCATTTCTTCGCAATCATTTTCGACGTGGGGTATTCAACGACCCCGATGTGACACCAGTGTTATACACAAGAGGTGTGCAGCGTAAGGGTTAACAAAGTAAGTAAATCTCGTAGCCTCCAAAGGAGTAACCTTGTGCCCATATTTACAACGATTTGGGCTTACCGAAGGTACCGCTATATAATATAGATGGAATTTAATAGTCAGGCAGGCGAAAGCCACACATGACGGGATGGGCGTGTTGTATATAGCGGTCAGCAGCACCAGGTGATTTAATTAGCCGTAAAACCACGTTCGCGGTCGAGACAAGAACCGCCTTCAATTTACCTGCCTGAAATACACGAACGGACCCAACTTATGCCACGAACGACGAGGGAAAGAGAAAAGGAATCACTCTTTCGAGGTTTGCGAGTCTGCTAATTTTCACACGCAGTCGAGTTAAGGGTGTACCTGGTCGATTTCGACGTTGATGTATATATCTTCAAACATCGAAGTCCGTCTATCACAAAGCTCATCATCCCCATTCTATACGCAAGAAACAAATAAAATAGTATTAATTTTATGAATTTACTATTTTTATTTCGTAGAATCGATACCATTTCTTTATTTTAGCGTATAGAATGGAACTGGCAAAAGCTTTTTGCTGTTTCAGAAACGTTAACTTCGATATTTGGAGATGCATACGACGACAACGTGAAAAGCAACCCTGAAACTGGACGCAGCGAGCTTTCTGATCGGTGCGAGCTTTTGCTTTTCGAATGTTATCCAAAGGCGAGCAGCCTTGACGCGAGCGAATAATTCTCCGGGTACAGGGGAAGGGGGGACGTCGAAAGCTCCTTGTTTTACCCCGTATGGTTGCTCTTCGTATTTTCTATCCAGCAGCTACCTGCCCCCTGCGTTGCAGACTGTTCACCAACTTTCGGGACGAACTTTCCTCCAATTAAACTTGACTTCTACAAACGAGCTTTTTAACCAAATCACGAACTAACTTCACCCCCGAGCACCTAAGTAAGCCGCTGTACGCCGTAGGTACAAGAGCGACCTTGTCTGAACGATGGAAAAGCGTTCTTCGAAGCTGCATTATCGTACCTACGTATACCGAATGGGAACAGGCACAAAGAACCCTTCGAACCTGCACGCGTCAAGAGCTTTTCTTCGCCACTACAAACCCCTACATCGTCGGGACAGTTGAAATCGGATTACAGGGAACTCGCAGAACGATATGGTTACACCATAAAAAAAATTCTCATGGTTAGACAGGAATTACCCTCTGAAACACGATTTGTTTACACATGATCGTGAAATGTGCGCTTGCAAACATGAATATACATATAATACGCCGCACGTAAAAAAAGCACTCAAGAAACAAGGGTCACCGATCTACGAGATTGATTAGACTTTCTAACCGTACGGCGTGAAAGTATAATTATAAAATCTAACACCATCCCCCTTTTATTTCCCTAACACACTCCGTGACACGAGCAATTAATTTTATTCTAAACAAACCACCACGTCGCGTGCAAATCAAGCTCACGATCAGCGGCAAGCTTTCAAAAATTCTTCGAGTATAAAAAAAAAACAAAAAAAAAAAAAATCCCCGCCCAGGTTAATTTTTCTGTACTTATCAAAAAGTGGTTTAAAATTTATTTTACACGCATTGTACAGCTGTAACATGTATAAATTATATATCATTGTATAAATACAGTTGCGACTAACGCTCGAAGAATGATCTGAAGAGTGGAAGAGCACAGAGATAGGTGTGCGAAAGAGACACATTGGTCGAATTCTCGCTCGGTGTTTAAATATATACATTACAGTTCCCGCTGTCACTCAAACTTTTGAACACGCGAAAAGCGATTCGAGTGAGCTACACAGGAGCTTTTAAACGCCGCATGTTCGCGACAGTTTATAGTTACTAAACCGCGAGACCTTAATTGAATTGGTTAAGCTGAGATTTTTTCCTCTCAGCGTTAATCACACCTGTTGACGATAAAAACGAAAATATAAGAAAATAAGAAGAAAACAAAAAAATACAATCTTTCAGATTTTAAAGTTCGCGAATCTTTCAATTAAGTTCACGAGTGAAACGCCTTGCGGTATTTCGTTTATTTCAATGCAGTAAGTAAAATTTGAGTAATATAGCTAATTACAAGGCACATCTTTTATAAAATTCCGACAACGGAACTAACATATTGCCGCAATAATAGTAAAAAATTTATTGACCAAGTTGAATCAGTTTGTTTATTTGATCGAGCTATGCTCATTACTATTGAATGATCCTAATTTTTATATCCACGTGTTAAACTAGATTCTCACTATCTACTTAGTTTTCTTTTCTTCAAGTTTACATCCACGCAAAGAAAAAAAAAGTGATCTAATATTCACCATCGTCGTTCACGTTTTCCTATAATTCCGATAGTAAATGAAACATATTTTATCTGCATAAATAAAATTATATTTATATACGTGAGTCATGGAAGAAGTATTCTACTTCTTTCAACACTTACAATATGTATATCAACTCATTTATTCACGCGATTGGCAACAAGTTCCTCCTCACTATTTTATTTCAATCATCCGGCAAGCGCCCACAGCGCAGAACTATGTTTATTGGTATAGTCGTCGGTGCTTTGAAGCCTGATTTGCTTGGATGTAATAAAAAAAAAAGTGCGATTCATTCGGTAGTCAAACATCACAACGGATAACATTAATTATCTGTAAGAACACATCGTTCGAAAATTAGTCATCAAATTTTTTAAATTATTAACATATAATATATATCGATGCAAATACGCAGTAAATAAATCATTATACATACTAGGTTAGATACTGCAAGTATCAAGATTTCCGGATGATCGATGTTTAGAATGAAAACAAAACGAGTAGAAAAATTAGTTAAAAGAAAAAAAAAAGGAAAGAAAAAAAAACAGAATCTGCTCGAGGACGAGAATACCGAAATACCGGTAGCGTGAAACCAAAGTATATAGTGTTTGAAATATAATTTTAACGGCTCGAGGCGACGACGTGCAGGGGCGTGCGTTGGTATTCACGTACGAGTTATATATAAACCGTGCAGCACCATTTAAAGCGTAATTAAACCGTGTTTAAACTATTTTCAAACATCATTACGTACCCTTTCATTTCAGCATCAACATCGCCAAATGCTTCTACATAAATCCGATAGAAACGCCCTTGTGTTGAATCATACCCAATTCCTTTACTTTGCCTTTTTCTTCTTAGTTTTATCGAAAGCTCACGATTAAAATTTGCACACACGTACAGGTGCGCAAAGTTTTAGCATATATATACGATATAAAGAGATCCTAAATAATTATAAAACAAAGCATACAATGCGCTTTGAATTTCTTTGCTCTTTTCATACTCGGCATATTACGATTCGTAGAACTCGGCCGATTATAGTTACTTTTGCTACATATACATACATATACATACTGCTAAAACGCGTGGATGACGGCGGTAATGGGATGCTGTGAATCAGTGAAAAGACCATACGTTGCGACTTCTTTCATCTTTGAAAGGCTAATTAACTTTTGTAATTATGTATAACATAGCACGAGGCTGCCGCATAGGGTGTAAATGAGCGTATAGAGTAGGTAAGGTACTCGTCAATTCCGTGTTATACTATGTATAAACAAACCAACAAACGTGTAAACACACACACACACACACACACACACAGCGTAACAGCATGTTCCATATTATACCTCGTGTTTCAGGCACTTGACACTTCTTTTCACGAAACGAATTAGTTCCTACACCTATGTATATAGATACCTATGCAGGTATGTTTCGAGGCGTTGGCAGACCCGGGCAAGTGCATAAATCCATGAATTTTACACGCGTGTTGAGTGTCCTCTTTAAATTCGAGCTTTCACACTGATCCTGTAACAGCACCGACACGGGGCAGCAGCAGCATATATGGATTATACGGTGCATCCCGTGCAGCTCTCGCCGACACGTACCGCGTTCCTAGCGTTTCATACCAAATAACGATCACTCGCCACGTCACGTTTAAACGAGCCCGTTAACTAATAATTAATAAAGCCCGTGAGTAATTTACTACCGAATCCTGGGCATACCTACAACATAACACGACACCCCCCTCCCCCTGTTACGAATCACTAAATTTGTTTTAGTCAGCGTCGAAACGAGCTGGTGAAAATTTTTGTTAATTTATTCATTAATATTTTTAGTTACTTTTTTTTGTATTTTTTCCTTTGTTTTCCGTTATAATTTTTTATCTGTCAATTCGTGGACATTATTATTATTCCATGCTTCGTACCTAAATCTATTCTGTGATAAATTGTGTTGAATATCGGTAACTGGACGTAGAAATTATCTGATTCCGGCAAAACAATATATCCTAGAGCAAGTTATTACTATAATACAGATGAATTAGCAATTGAATTACTAATACCGAAGGTTATTCTCAGAGTGAAAATCTTATTACATACGCAAAGACGGCAATAACAGGTGGGTGTATATGGTATCTGGCTAAACGCAATCCGGCCGTTTCGTAGCGTATTATATTCAATGTAAAATCACAAAGGATCACTTGGATCTTAGAACTGCGAGACTCGCTTTTGCGCAACCCTACAATGCTTATCACGATTGAGGCGCAAAAGAACATTCATGCGTGCAACCTGTGCGTAGTGGATGGACGGATGGATGGGTGTATCAAGCTTTCATATTATACGTGCGTCGTACCAACGGACGCAGAAAAAGAAACCGTAGGAGACAGCGACGGGTTTTCTGAGAGGAAAGAGAAGAAGGGAAAAAAAAATGTAAAAAAGAAATGATAAGAAATGTCTCTGTGCAGGAGGTTTCCTCGACGCTTTGTATCGGCGATGAAAGCGACAAGATTCCTGTACGGTTCGAGTATTGCACATACATGTGTTCGAAATAACCGCGCATTCTATAACCAATGTCAAGGGTAAATATAGATATCCGCAATGATCGCGCTCAGCGTATATACATATTCTGTTTTAAATTTACTCACCAATGGTAAATATAGAACGTCGCACTTGGTATTAATAGATCGCGGTAGATTAAATAACGCATTTCACTGTAACATTTACGTCATGTTGTAAGCGCAAAATAACATTTACGAACGCATACCGATCGTCATGCAATAATAATATACGAACTGTGACAAGAATAAAACTGCGTATTCGAAAGTAGAGAAATGATTGACTTTGTATCTTGAAATAATTAGGTTAAACAGTTATAATTACTTATAATTAAATCGAATCATAAACAAGCCGAGAATTAATATAATCTCAAAAATATTGCATGTATTATATATATATATAGTCTATCCGTCTGTTGATTGGATGAATGCCCATTTTTTCTCTTCCCTAATTTCCTAATTTACTAATTTCCTAATTCCATTTAATCGTAGACCACCCGTTCGTTTCTACAAATGTTTGGGACCGTGTGAACTTATACAACGCAGCTGTTCCGACTCCGTAAACTGCGTCGCTGATTGCGTGAATAAAGCGTGATTTCACTTGACGATGAGACGTCGGTTTGAAAAAACTAATAAAATAACTGCCTACCATTAGCATTGAGACCCAAAACACAACATGACGAGTAACTGACTGATACCTGCTACCCACTTGCGTTTTCTCATTTGTCATTTTTGCTGTTTCTGCACTACGTACGATAAACAGTCAGAAGTTAAATGATGTTGCATATTACTTAAAATTATCTGACAGCTGAAAGTCTGGCTCGAATAAAAAAAAAAACTTCCTTCCTAAATTCATTATTTCGAAAACTTATTCTGAACGTATGTGATTGATCGAGTAAAACAGATCACAATGACAGCTGCTTTATTTATAAATAATCACACGAAAAATCGAAATCTTAATGTTTGTTCGAAGAAGAGTTCCTCTCGCTTCATTCAACGTTATAAATTTGATAAATTTTCACGCGAAACCTTGCAAGTCTTTTTTCTTCAAGAAGTTCATATAACCAGACGAATAAAAAGATTAAAAAACTATCGTATCATGCAGTTCGTGAAAAATCGAATTGAAATCAGCTTTTCAATATATTAAGACGCCTGCAAATAACGCAGCGGAACATCTGCCTAACATATCAATTACAACTATTACACAACCACATCGAACCACGATGTCTAATAAGACTAAGAAATCAAAACTGAGATTAAAAAGAATGAAGTAAAAATAAACGGGAGTGTAAAAAAAGAAGGGATGTCATCGATCCTCACCTGTTACACTCTCGACACGTGTGCGGCACCAGCCCTCGTGTCATCAAGAGCCGTAACGCAGGTCGATGAGGAAGGTGAAAATAGATTTCAATGGAATTGTCAAGGGTTGTGGGCATGGGAAGCATTATTTCCCCTCTTTCACCTATAGTATGCGTTCACTTTCCCCCAAGGCACATACACACAAACACACGCTATCGTCCGCCAGTAAATATTTGCCGGAACGATGACACTTAAAACACGCGCAAAAACGGTTTGTTATGCCGATTGATTTTTCGTGTATAAAAGTGCAATTCAGCCGAACCGGAACCCGACTTTCGAAGGGCCCTCTTTAAAAACCCTCCCGAAAAAAAACATGGAAAAAAAAAGAATTTTGTCCGCGGAAAAAAAAACACAAGAACGAAAACGAGGAAACGCTTCTCGCCCCCCCCCCCCCCCCCCCCCCCCCCCCCTCCCAAACGTAACGCAGCGCAGTGCTACCGCCGCTGCTGGAGTGCACCCGTAATTTTTTCCAAAAATAAACACCGGAGGGATCCGACTCTCCTCGATCCCTGCGGGTTGAAAGGGGTGCCAAACGGCAAAAAAAATAAAAAAAAAAATAACGTGGAATGAAAAAAAAAAATTTCGGTCATACGTCCGCTAATTGCCGATGAATTTCACTCTGTTGTTTGCCAACTTCATACTCCTCGATTAGAGATATCTCAATCGCCAATGTGAATGGAATATCATACCAATCGCTCCACTCTCTCTTTGATCCCTTTCTCTCTCTCTCTCTCTGCATATTCAATCTAGACAATTAAGATGTTAATAGCGTGCAAGATATACGTATACGGACATGTGGGATAATATTGCTTGATTTCCGTACAGGAAGTAATGTACCTACCGCGTAATTCGAATAACCGAAATACTATGTCAATCCACATGTATTACAGGTAATGCATATTGAATCGAACTGCATTGCTGCTCAAGTGATATTTATTTGTTCATAGCTATATTCCCTCCGTAATTACCAAGAAAGTTCATCGACAAATTTAATTATGCGAGTGCGCGCGCACACACACACACACAAACACGCACACTATGTAATATCCAATGATCACAGTAATTATCATACGGTTATCGACACCTATATGTATATATTATATTATTTGCTAGTGGGGAACGTATTGAGCCAATCGCTGCCGCAACAGTTATTACGTTATCCCGTTAAAATTATCGTGAAATTGGAATAGATCAGAACTAAAATGAGTAAGAGTAAAAAAAACAATTTTTTTTATCAAACTTACGCTTTTCACAAATACACTGCGACACGCTGTAACAACTTGGAGTGAAAAGAGAACCGTCGTCTATTCCGGTAGCACGTCAAAACACTTATAAACCAAAGTGTGAAGCGGGCGTGAAAACTATCGTTTAGAATCAACAGAAACTAGTGGCACAGGAAAAAGAGAGAAAATGAAAAAAAGGTAAGGAATAAAAAATAAAAAAAAAAAGAAGCAGCAACTTGTAATCAAATAACACCGCGTCGGTATAGTTTGTCCCTCCCTGCGGAGGCTCGGCTTCAAACTGCAGAGCTTAAAGCTTACACAGCTTAGCTTAGTTTAGATTAGGCTAACGATACCCGAGCGAGCGAAGGCACACGTGGTTCAACGACAAGAGTGCCAGTTATACTGACCGAACTCTGATGCGTCTCTCGGGCGACTCGCGCGAGTAGAAAGAAGCGAGTAGCGCTAGTAGATACGTAAGGCCGAGCCCTAGCTGGAGTTGTGTTGGTTAGTCCTAACAATAACCTGCACACTATCGCGTCCTCCTGCATGGCATGCAGGCGTGCAGACGTGCAGGCACGGGACTCCTTCCTCTTACCCGCTTCCCCAAGTTCATCCCTTCGTCCGTTGCTTGAAAAGGTGCGCAGTTCGATTCCATCAACGGCTTCTAAAACCTCGCGTTTTCCAGCTTTGCTTCACCTGCAAAAGACCCGAGACTCTAACCGAGGTTCTCGAGGTCCTGCGGTTGATGCAATTATTGTTTCACATTACCTGACCGCGGATGTCAAGATCGAGTGAAGCTTTTTTGAAAGCTTGAAAGTCTCAGAGTAACAGGCATAACAGGATCAAAGGAGAATTGAATAAAAAATCACACATCTCGCCACGAACGCCGACAATAAAACTATGTAAACCCCGGTTTTACTACTGGATATACACTTATATATGTCTTTTAACATGCATCGGTTTAGGATTACATTTTATAGACGTATCACAGTCTGTGCAGGTTCGAGTTTAGTAAGCTTGAAAGCGACTTGCAGCGTTATGGACGAATTGCGTTTGATATCTATACCTTATACGTTAGTACGTACATATATTTGGCAGCTGGGTATTACCGATATATCGGATATTCATTGATATCGGATTTCGTACACCTTATAGCATGTCTGATGTACCACGTGTGCCGCACCGTCGTACTCGAAAAGAAATTTAGGCGAGGGATGAATCAGCGGTGAAAAATACCGGTAAAATGTCTATTCAAAAGTACAAAAACCGCCCCAAATGAGTCCGCGATTTTGATGGAACTGTGCGAAACGCGTTAGAGGGCGGGCTCTGCCCTTCCCATTGTTTACCGTGAGAGTGTAGGGGCGATTTCTGCTTCTCATCCCCTCTCGCGGACGTTTCAAAACTTTGAAAACGGACGATAAAGTTTGAAACCTTCCAATGTCGATCCACCGGGACTGATTGCTTTTTAATTGCTTCCGACGTTTCTTCACCCCTCGTCTCCGCCTTCGCATCATGTCTACAAACACTGCGAAAAATATTACGTAATACTCGTGAAAAAGTTGATGACTCGGATGATCGGGGAACATCGTGTTTTCAAAACTCGCCTACTTTTATGTGAGCATATTGTGTATTAGCAAAGAAACATTTTTTCCCGATCGATAAATTATCCGCCACGGACTGTGTTCTTAAAATTATCCGCCACGGACTGTATTTTTAACTTTCCGTTTCTCTGTTTTCAGGGAAAGAAAGAAATTATTGTAATCAGCCCGAAAATGAAAAGTTGAGTTTTTACTAGATCTCTACGTTTTGAAGTTGAGAGAATCACCTCTAATTATTTTCAAATGGATGTCGGTACATGTGTATGTACGTGAGCGATCATTTTTTTGGTCTCAATCGCTGCGGATTTTCCAAACGTAAAACCGATTGGAGTTTGGCTTTGATCCGCCCGGTACTTTTTCAATTCTTCAAATAAAAAAAAGTCCAAAAAATAAAATAAACTTGATGATATCTTGAGAATGAATGAATTAATTGGAATGAAAATTTCTGTCCGTAAGATTTTTTGGGTCACTGGTCACGATTCTAAATTCAAATTTGCAAAATTTAAATTCGGCGTATTCGATAGGCTAAAAAAAAAACTAAAAGTATCAAGATTTTTATGAAAATTGGTACTCGAAGGTTTGTTGGGTGGCTGATCATGAATCTGAGGTGAGATCTGTAAAATACAAAATGGCGAATCTAATATAGTGAAAAAAAAATCTCAAACTATTCAGATTTTGGTAGAAATTAGTAGGCGGAGGTTTTTTGCGTCACAAGATTGCGTCCAAGATTTTTAATGGTGGATCCACCACAGTGTTTAAAATTATTTTTAAATGGTCATATTTTCATCAAATATGGTACCCAAGAGCTTCTAAATCGTCAATCCCGAAGCTGAATTTCCAGTTCGAAACTCGAATTGGATATCAGTATTTTATTTTTTTTTTATGAAATTGGAACCTGCAGTGTGAATACGGGAAGTTAGAGGGCTGGCTCATAGCCAGCCTGAAACCGCTTGTTCTTCTTCTTCTTCTTCTTCTGTTTTTTTTTCTTTCATTTTTTCGCTTCAACGTACCACTCGAATTCACCTCGATCACCCGTTGCGTGAGTTGATCGGGCGTGTGGCATCAATTGGACATTCGGACGCGCTCCACAAAGTTATTCGGGGGCGTGAGACATCAAAGGCCACAAGCGACTCTTGAAAGTGGTTAGACCGATTACAATAAGGGTTAGGGTGACCCCTCGATCATCGTCAGATTGGTGCGGCGGTCGCGAGAGACAAACAAATCCGATCGTAAATTTGCCACGCCTGACGTTATCGTTTCAAAAAGATGCCAACCTGCCTCGTATGCTTGTTAAACACACTTTGCAAAAGTTACGACCCACTCGATGCGGCAAATGTAATATGCCAAATTGCAGAATGCGAGTAAAAAACAGACTCCTGGATTACCTCGGGATTGTCAAACTTTATTTACTACTTCGTTTATTCGATAAATTTTGTTCTAACCAGTTCTAGAATAAAAAAATGGATGTTTTTATCCCTCCTTTTCATTTTTCTCCTCCAACCTCTTTTTCTTCCCGCATGCCAATTAATCTTCAATGAGCGCACTTTGATTCAATTGCAAACTCGATGCTAATGCGGTATTTATAAATCCTTATATTCCGTATGAAATCCGAGTCGGCAGTGCAGCGACTAAAAATTTTTTAAAACTCCCAATCACTGTTGAATAATTAAGGAAAAGCTTCGTGATACGAAGACCCTTTTTATATTCCTTTCTATAATGTCACGTGGCCCGGTTCGCACCCTCGACGCCTGCATAGCGCAAAAAGAAGTCGATAAGAAAATGGGTGAAGGAGTAGGGGAAGGGCAAGGAAATTGGAAATAAGAGGAAAAAGACTAGAAAGTCGCGAGGCACGATACGTCACATAGCTCGTGTGTCCTGCGGTCTTATCGTCGCTTCGTGCGAAGGGGATATACGTCACTTTAAGATGTTATATCTATACACAAAGAAAGAGACCGTAAATTTTTGTCCAATGTATAAAAGCAAGCGGGCTTCTGCGCACACACACACACACACACACACACATTTGCACACAAACGTCGTTGCTTCCACCATACTGCTTTGTTTTCGAGAAAATTTTCACAACCAATCGAAAGCCTTTATCACTGTCGTAGAATAATTTATCCATATGGTATATGTAACATACCTATAGATATATGCTTGAGGATTTTTGCTACATCGGTAATTTAGCAAAAGAAGTTCGAAAATGTGAGTCCTGATTCGCAAATGAACCCACGATACTTTTTTATACATAATATACCAGCGGATGAAAACGCGGATAAAAGTCTGAGGCTACTTAAGAGTTGCCTCTTTCAAAACAGCTCGGCTGCTTTTTGTTTCGCGAAAAGGGGTGCGCGACGAGAGCTTTCGCAAGACGATGATGTATTCGAGGTAATTATTAGCTTGTATCGATACGATACTTCCATCCCAAGCAAGTGTTGCGTGAGTAGCCAAGGTGGGCGATATCGATTCCCCAAATGCCCACGTGGTTTAAGAGGAAATTAGTCAGCCAAGTTTTCAACTTTTGACCTAGTTACGGTTTTTAGAAGCTCGCTACAGCGCCCTTAATGATCTCACTGCTAGTGAACTCTTTTTTCTTACTTAAACCTCTTCAACTCGTATATACCTTCGGTATTTCTTCTTGGTTATACAAAAAATTCTCGGTAAATGTCGTCACCTCGGGAGTCACGCTCCGTGTAATTTAGTTCTTCATATCCCCCCCCCCCCTCCGCCCCCCGCTATGCATCTTCTTCCGGAAACTATTAAAAATTATCGAAATAAACGAAATCACGCGATGTCCCCACTGCTCTGGCGACACCTCGGCGTCGCGTAGTAGCTCAATTTCTAAATCCAGATACTCCAAAAATAGCCTGTACCCCACGTACAATAATTACCGGGTACCTACAGTTTAGTCGGATAAGCAAACCTGCAGGACATCTTATACTTTAAATACACCTGGATGAAATATGTGATAAAATTATTAAAACTAATAATCATCAAAGAAACTCTAGGTGAAAAAGCCACCCTTTCGGCGCGGTAAAAGGTGACTCAGAGTCGTACAGTTATATGCGATGGTATCGTACGTGCGCGACATATGCATAACGCGTGTGGCGTCGATGACGTTCTTTGATCATTTGGCGGGCTTCAATCACGGCTGCAGAACGAGGATGTCGAATCCCTGGTAGTTAATTAAGGAGCTTCTTTTAATCAAAGTAGAGAAACGGAAGCAGCGGCGCAGAGATTAGTCAAGGGTTGGAGGTGGGGGTCGGTGGGGGTAGGGAGAGAGTAATTTGTAACGAGACAATAATCAAAGTAAAAAAATGGGGCAGCTTTGTAGATAGACGGCAGGTAACGCGATACCTCCGAACAGTCGAGAGACCGGAAGGTAATAAGGCTACCGGCACCCCTGAAAGTAAGTGCGAATCACAAAGACGGATGCATGCACCGAGGAAAAGGGGGATAAGGGAAGGACAATGAGCAGGGGGTGTGTGTGCGTGTGGTTATTAAGACTTACGAAGACCATCCGGTAATGAGATATCCCGATACCGTAACGCTATCCTCTCCGGGTGTGGTCTTACAAGTGTGGCAGTACTGCACGGCTGAGATACTCCTGGGATTAATTCGCCTTAGATGTGAAAGGGAAACGGAGAAGAAACAAGGAACGGGAACTACGAGGAGATTAGAGAATCGGATCGTCTGGCTCACGTATCGTTAACACGATATTGCGCAATATGCAGGGAGTTCTGCGAGCGCATAGCTGTGGACATTTTTTTCATCGATCATTATCTGAAACGGCTAGTAAAAATATTGATCGCAAAGAATAGCGAGTTGGACTGACTCGGTGGGTTGTCGGTGCACTTTTCACGCTTCAATTATTTGACTGTAATTTCAAAACACGTTGCAGCAGGGTGAATGACTGAATGTAACGCTATTTAGGAACCATGAGAAAAATATGAATCGCTGTAAAAAATCTACTCTTGTATGTGACAGAGAAAAGAAGCAGGTCGGAGTAAAATGGATTAAGGAATGAGAGACATCAAGGGTAGGAGGACGAAATCGAAAACGTGAAAAACGACGTTCTATTTTCGTCGCGAATTGCCACTTCGAAGTGTACATTGACAAAAAGAAGAAGTATTGCAAAACAAGAAGAAAAAAAAAATAAAGAAACAACGAACGAACGAAGGGAGAAAAATGTGCCCTAAAGCGATGAGGGTCGCAAGTTCTCGTGAATGCTAATTAGGGGCACCTTCTCAAGTTTTCGTTGTTAATAATACGCGCTGTTGGATCGGTTTGTTCAGGTCCAGCAGCCGTACCCCAGGTCTCCCTGTGAGTATAATTTCGCAAAAACTTTTCTGGTAACAAAGTCTATAGACGACGAGTCTCATATATATATATATATGGGTTTCGAATACGGTAAATCACGGCGTACAGTAAATACCTAAGTGTAAAATAATTTATTTCTATCGATTTGCGTATTTTACAATTTTTTACTATCCTTACTCATCCGAGTGTTGCTATTCACGTTTTCGTGAGAAATCCCCAAAGCCAAGGAGCAACGATAAGCAAAGCTCTGTATGGCCTGTTCAAAACGTAAGCGGAACGTAAACGCGGCACGTTCAACCGCCTACAATCGGAATGATCAAGTCGCCGTTCGGCACGAAGTAGTGGTAAATTTGATACGTGACAAGTGATCACAGCCGCGCCTTGTACAGTGGGTAACGTATAATACCGGGTTGCGTATGTGCGTCGGTGAGGGTGGGGGAGGGGGAGGGGGAGGCGGAACATCCTATCATTATCCAATGATCTACATCTGTACGCCGCGGCTCGAGATCCGCGACCCATGAACGACTCGCTCGATTGCCTATGAGAACCTCCAGCTATCCATGGGCTCGTATCTGGGAACATCGGTTGCGAGGAAGGTCGAAAACCTAAATATCGCTGATCCGCGTGATTGCGATATTGGTGAAAGAAAAAACAAATTAACCAGAAATCCCCGAGTTGTTGGGTCGAAACGACCCAATCGCAAGTCGGGTTCGATAAGCCACCTGCACGTACGAGAATTTCATACACGGTACCGCCAAGTTTGCCAATTTTCAATCACGTCAGACATTCACGTACAGGTCACAGACGGGTGTAATCGCGGGGTAGAAAAACGACGGGCGTACCATATGCAGCAAGTGATTTGACGTTTTCGATGATCAAACGATGCACCTGTAAGCTCTGCAGCTCGAAAGAAGGTCGAATAAGGTAAGTCTGGTAAGTTAACCGGAACTTGAGGCTCGTCGCGATACCGTATCAAGTGTATACAAGATATAGTGTAACGCTTTTAAAGAACTGATTTAAAGACACGGATAAATAAAACTGGAAAAAGACTTTTATTGCGAATTGTGTTCTCGGTCTCTCGGTCTAAGTAAAAAACAAGAATGTTTTTACAATAATGCTAATCGACGCAGCAACCTTACTCACTTTAAGACCCAAGAACATTTAAACTTCTTTTATCTTTGCCGACTACTATAGATCATTATAAAGGAGGTAAAGACGGATGATTTCACCTTTCGTAACAATATATAAAATTATACATAAGTATACGGAGGCTCAGCAGACTGCAAACGGTGTTCGCGTCGTGTTTCTCGAATGTTCTTGCAGGTGCGAAAAATAGGGATGAAAAAGGCTCTCTTTGGGGTTAGCGATTGAAAAAACTAGCTGTACCAACGTAAGACAAACGGCTTTTTTGGGACGAAGGATGAGAAGCTGGAGGGCGGGTATAATCTCGTATACGTACAGCACTTAGCCTTACTAGCTTAAATGCCGGGCGATTTTCTCAGCTCTCGCTCGACATATCTAGCGAAAATTCACATCTACTCCATCTAATTTCGCCGCGAGACGAACGAGCTCTCCGCGGTTCTGCCTGAGCTCCTCGGAAGAACTGTGGAGCCGTGAGAGAGAGAGAGAGAGAAAGAGAGGCGGAAGAGAACGAGAGAGTGAAAGAGTGAGAGGCAAGGCGCGGCGGGAAAGGCAGGGGTGGGGGAGGGGGGAGAAGACCATTGTCACCATTTATATGCACGTATATACGTATACATGCCAGCATCCTCGAGGCCCCTCTGCGCCCTTATGCCCGCACGTCTTCACCGACTGCAGCGTATTCGTGATTGTTTTAGCCATACGAAAATAAACGAAGCCGTCTAAATCGAGGATGTGCGGCCCCGCTGCATTTCCAAATTCCGCTCAGGAGACACCGAGGGCTTCGTTAAATCCGGGCGACCGACCGACGACCGGTGGATGGATGGTTGGATCGTGAGAATGCATGCCCGAAGGTATTAGATTCGACCACGAGCTCGTTATTTCACCCTTTTCTTATTGACGACTGCCGCAGCGTCCTTCTTGCTTTAATTACAGGAAAGATCGATACTTCATCAAGCTGTCCCGACTGATTGTCTGCCTTTTCATAAGCCGACAAGTGATTCTCCCACTGCATGGATTACCGGAAAGAGCAAAGGAAGTAACACAAGACTGTAACTGTAACCGAAACCCCTCTGCGTCCTACCCTAACTTAACCGTGAATATTTCTTCAAAGGGGTGATGAAGATATTTAAATGACCAAATTTCCTTCAGGTAGGATATAATGTTTGTGCAAAATTAATTCGTCACTGATATCCTAAACAATTATACAATTTTTTCTCTCCAATAATGATACGCATTAGCTTAGAAAATCTCAGAGAAACTGACGTAAGCTCGCAGGTACTTACTTATCCTTACACGTTAAATTAATGATAAGGATATCCGTGGAAAAGATCCTCCGTAAATTATTTACAACGTGATTCAATTACACCCTTGAAATTTTAATTAATAACACGACATCGGGCGAAGTGATACATAAACAAGGAAAAACCTTTGAGAAAATCTATAATCTTGTCCTTCGTCATCTCGTTCGTCAAAGAAAACCGATCAACGAAGCGGCCACGCGTTAAACCGAACAAAGATAGTTCAGCCTCCACAAAGAGAGAAGCTATTATTTTTCGAGAACCTGAAGAACTGTGAAGATACAACGAGATGTTTTCATCCACCGAAAAAAGGTTGATATATAATGTAACTTATACGCTCAGACTGATAAAACAACGAGGGAAAAATGCCCCTCTGAGGTCTCGTTTTAGCGAAGAAGAACCTCGCCGCGTATACCTGCCGGAAAGAAAATGAGAAACAAAAAATTATTAAAAAACTGGTGTGTAGGTACCCAGAGATCCCGTTAACGGGAGAATATAGTAATAAACATAATAGTAATGACGACAATTTATCCTGAAAAGGTCTTATCGGAATAGAAAATGAGAGATACTTAAAAAAAAAAATCAACAAACACAACTGCAAAAACCCTTCCGACGATTCGTTTTCAAAGAAAAACCAATAAAAGCTGGTTTCCTTTAGCAGGAAATATTTCACCTTATCAGGGTTTCGGGTACTTTTGGGTAATTTGCTAATTTCAATATAATAAAAGCTGCGTGCACGCCGAGAGACGCGACTTGACAAGGGATCGGGTATAGGTACTCGGTAACGCGGTATACCGCAGACCTTGTCCAGCATATCGCACGATGTCTGGGGATTCCATTGATTGAGAATTTATTTACACCGGTGGAACAGGAGCGGCGATGAGCCTGGAAAATCCGCGTCTGCAGGGGACGTTCGTCCCGCGAGGTCGGAGTGCGAAGTTGATAATAAATTCCGAGGACCGCCGATCGGCGTTTACCACACGAGACAACCGACTCTTGGGGACTATTTTATCTTCAATTATCTCACATCCATTCGGTCGGAATGTGGGTTTAAACCGTGCTCGAAATTCGGTTGAGCGTATCATTTTAGCTGGGCGAAACAGTTTCGATGAGAAGAGATGAAAGAAAAACACACAAAAAATACCGCATACCTCAAGAAATTTTGGCAATTTTGGTTTCAACGATTGCGACGATTCAGCCGGTGATTAAGCAAAACCTGACCATCGATTGGCTTCTGATAAATATCATGTATTTTTGAATTACAACCGTGAAATAAACATGCACTCAAGAGCTTGTTGGCCAAATTTCAAATTAAATATCTCGTTTGGGTTATTTCCTACACGGAGAGACATTTCGTATCAATATCTGCTTTATTATTTATCCATGGTTGCAATAAAATGTACAAATTTAAGGATAATTGAGGTACTGTAATAGTCATTCCTACAATAATAGGAGATATTATGACTAAACCATTTATAAAATAGTATCAATATTGGTGCCACGTGTATCTCTACGGCAGAATTTCGATTAATAACAATAAAGTTAGTAAAAAACTAAAGTTTCAACATTTTTCGTCAATTTCAAATATTAACAATTTTTCTATTTACGTATTCCGTTTTACGTATTACGTTTTCTATTTAAATTTTTTTCTAAAATTTTCATTAAAAAATTCAACGTTCCGTACGACTTACAACAACCGGAAATTGGCAATATCAGTTGAAGTAATTTTTATCGACGTAAACAATTGCACGGTTTGCATGCACGGCAAAGTGCATATCTGCGATATCGTAAACATACGAAACTCTGCGTTCACCGCGAGATTTATTTGTTGAGTAAACAAGGATCCAATATACTACGTACCACTTTCGACAAAATGATGGGATTGGAAAAATTTTTCCCATCAATTTCACAGTTGCGTGAGGTTCAGAACCTCGTCTGGCCTCGCGACAGGGGGCATAACTCGGACGTGTCAATGAGTCTATCGAGTGGTTAACCGTAACCCGTGTAACGCAAGCAGGCGCCAAGAGTTTGAAATGTAATTAAACCCGTCAATGCGTGTTCCGACTGACGAGCTTCGGCGAAACCCTGTGGAGTGAGCTTTCGGGGCACAGCTAATTGTAATAAACAAAAAGTCCGCATGTATGTACCTAGCTCCGGTAATTCCATGCGTGGAGGCCAGACGCGTCTTGAATTCACGGCGTCGTCGGTCCGAAACTCTGAACAACCTCAAACACGCGCGATATGGGTGTAGGTAGTTACCTACTCTGTTAGAAGCGGAAAGCTCAGGGTGGTCTCTCGTGTCCTGGGGCACAGGAATCCTTGTCGAGTCGCGGCCGGCCCAACGTCGTAATAACAGCACAGACGAAGGGTTGCCCGACGCCGTTTAATCATACTACGAAATATAATTCAATACCGAACGCCGTTTCTCCGGGGAAAACTGAAAGCCGGAGGGGCGGAGGATCGGGGGCACTAAAAATGACGTAGGTCCAACCTTCGACCAGGGTTGAACCACCCTCGATGTTTTCCCACCGACACCGGGGGTGCAGGCGTGCGTATATCGTGGTTTTGGTCACTTTTCCAATTTACGTAAATTACAGACACCAAATACCTACCTACGTCAACGCTTAGGGAACTTAACATTCTCTAAAAGGTTATTCAATCGTTGCTTGTGCATCAAAAGTTCAGTTTTCTGACCTAATCCTCTCCACAATTGAACGTGAAAATTGATGTATTCTTTAGGTAATTAATTATCATTCCTAGTTACGACGAAATTTCGTTCTAAGTTCTGTGAAATGGCAAAAGTTTATCTTCGTTTCGATGTTGTATCACTTGAGTTGATTTTCGTGCGTAAGTAAAAAAATTTATGGTGTTTCTAAAAATGATGAATGTTGATAAAATAAGAAAAAAAGTTACAAATTCCAGCAGACGTGCCTGACATAAACCTGACACTTTCTTCATATTTCTCAACATCTCAACGAATTTCAGAATTTCCACGAGAACTAAACACCCTCCAGGCGACCGTTTCCATTCTTCTTTCGCTTGAATATCCGCCGTTTTAAATATCTAAAGAAAACGATCTCCGACCAAGAGTTCCAGGAATCATGCAGAAGTGCGCTGCAGCAAATCGATGAGCGTCAGTTCTGAATCTCGTTGTTTGTCGTCTACGAGGAAACGCGCACATCTATATGCCCCCATAAACTGGAAAAATATATCCACACAGGAGGAACCGGCCGCGGCATGTGAGCAAAGAAACGTTTCGGGCTCCTGAAATGTGGTAATAAAGATATAAGGTGGCATTTTATAGGCTCCGCGGGCTGCTGTTAGGTCAGAAAGCCAAGGCATAACGGCCAGAGAGCCCCTCGGGCTAGCAATGATGGCTTTGAGCGAGCCGTAGAACCGTCGATGATTGGTGACGGTTTCACTTTGTTTCTCCGGCTTTTCCCTACAGTTTTGCTCTCATCGACGTTGACTTTATCCATGACCTGCACACCCGCGTCATCGCCACATTTGTGTTACCCTTCGATTCAAATTTTTTTAAGTTACACTTTCTGTTTACACAGCCGCATACGTTACAAGATAGCGAGGAAGTACAACAATGTTATATAAATTCAACAACTGTCGACAACAATTATTGCAAAACGTGGAAAAAAAAAAAAACTTTTGTCCTTCAGCGGAAAGGATTCCTGACATTTTTTCTCATCGATACAATATTCATACCTCGTGCATAAGCGATATATAGAGAGGAAAAAGGTCGCGGATTTTTACGACTTCCGGTACAATTTTCAAAGATTTCTTTGTCTTGGTTTGATGACGTCACAAAGTATGAGGTAACCAATCATTTTCCGGATGCGTACCCCTTTATATGATGCCTTTATGGAACGGCATTAGCCGCAATTTTCCTTACGTCGACATATTTTATGACCAAGATAACTCTTTTCCACGGCGTTTATTGGGGATCACTGAGGGACGGGCTTCCTGTTCTTATTCATTTTTTCTCTCCTCTCGGGCTCTCCGTCTCCCTCTTTCTTTGTTCTTTTTCCACTTTGGTACCAATTCTTCCTCTCCCTCCCACTCTCTTCATCATTCTTCTTATACAAATCTAGGCAATCCCGGAGACATTTTGTCGATTTAAATTCGTGGGTACAGCGGTAATCCTTCGAGATTTCACCGCACACACACACACACACACGCACAGATTTCGTACTTCCCTTGATATTATCCGTCTGCAGACAAACGTGCACTTCGGTAAATCCGATACGGCCGCGTTTCTCCTAAGGTAACTATATCCTTTGCAAAGTAACCTCATACCTCGTTACTATTCTAGAATTTCATCTCTTGATAAAAGAAAAAAACCTGTAATAACAGCATACAGGACTAGACCATTTTCGTGAGTCAAATGTGTCGTGTGTCAATTCTGAAGGTTCGGACGTCACGCTCCGATTTCAAAGGCTCTCTTATATTCATTATTGAAAAATAATACAACTACCAAACACGGATGCCAGAGAAAAAAAGCGAGCTTGAATCTGATACAAAAATTGATCAAGTCGTTATACATTGGCGCGCGGATGAATCCTGAGGGGTTGGGTATAATACGATACGCTTTTGTATAGCGAGCCGCAACAGCTGTTGCCGAAGGATCACATTCGCGAGAAAGACGCCATTTTTTTCCGTGTTAACGCACCACGAAATTATTGCGACTAAAAAAATCGAGAGAGACACGTTCGTTGATTGAAACGGAAAAGGCAAATTGCAGATTATACGGAGATGCTTCAACGCGGATAGTTTGAGTGCGAAGTTGCGTATACGTACCTGACTAAAAGTATGGAAGAAAAGTAATCTAACGTAATAAAGATATATGAGATTTCCTGCCCTCTCTTTCGTAAGCCGCCATCTTAAACTCGTTTCCGGAAAATCTGAGTTTGAGAACCTCAGCCCTCATACTTGTCCTCCGTAATGGTAAGTTGAAAAATTGCCTTCAAGAATTATTTTTTCAATATTACCACGAGGCCGCGGCACAGCTGTGCTTCCACGTTGTAGGTAGGTACCATTTGCCGTTGGGCCATTGTTGCTGCGTTTGGTGCATGAGGAAGCTGCCGATGTGTAGAAGTAGGTATATCTAGCTTGATGCGCGATGCGATAAATTATAAAGAATGCCCCGCAAGCTAAAGGGTGGCTGCGTGCCTTATACGAGCAGCTCTCGACGAGACTAACCTAGCCCAAATAGACCAAACCAAACCCTAAGCTCGGCGATTTATCGACAGACTTTTTGAACCGCAACAAATCTTCGCAACTTCCAGCCCCGGCTACCTCACGTATTTTTTTTTTTCACAATTTAATCTATAATCTTATACTTCCTACATGTGACTCGACACCGGAAGGATTTCGGTCGTAAATAGATGAGCATAAATACATCGCAATTTGTTAAACAGACCGTGTACCCTGCTACAGAACGTGTACAAGTGGGTGAGTACCAGCTATACATCAGGTAAGGGAAAATTTTATATACTTCATAAAGTTTTAAGCTCTGTTTCAACAACGTTGAAATTACAACGTCAACTTTAGAACTATCGGTGAAATCCTCCCATTGAAACTTTCGAAGCGCTTGCGCTTTAGAGTGATAGATTTATACGGAGAGAGTAACTGCGTCTGAGTTAGCTTGAGATTAATAAAATCAGGAAACGGTGTAGATGATGAATTCACTTCTGACCCAACTTTAAACTGCTATCGCTGTCGCTCGACAACGGAATCAGAAACAAAAATGACAACGAAATCGCTTATTCTTAATTTTTAATTTTTCCATTGTGCACTGGGCTAGACTCCCAGAAATAGAGACAAGCTTAGCGTTGACTATCATATTCGTTAGTACCCGTGTGTCCCATTCCGGTCTCCAATCCGCCATGCAAGGTGGAAACTGGTCTCGGACGGCGTCAAAAATTAATCAACGTGATTAAAAACATATATAGACGCTGGAAATTCACTACAAAATTAATTATAAACGGCCGGTAAAGGCTCTCCCCTGTATTTCTCATTGTTTTGGCTTCTCTATGAACTCTATTCATGCAGGATTCCATCACCCCCGGGTACTTCTGGGAAATTCTCCAAGGTTTCCGGCTCGAAACTTCAAAGGTAGCACTTACAACCAAGTCCGCGAACGATCGAGCTTATTATTAATTATCCGTCATTGCGGCTTTACGGATCCAGTCGCAAGGTGTTTTGTTGGTTGATTCGACCAAACCAACCAAGTATTGGTGGTCTCGGAACATTATAATGCGGCCTCGTTTGACGATTAGTGTTTAAGTAAGCCGCTTTCACATGCCTGCAAGAGGGTAAGTACGGCTCCAGCTTTGTTTACCACTTATCCCATGGGCATGGCGGCTGGTTATTCATCGATTCACGTCTGTTACGATGCACGATATCGTTATATTATATAGACTGAAAAATAATTTATACCCACTCCGACTTTCCCATATGTGGTTACTTCGCCAGTTTCTAGGTAGTCTGGTGAAACCCAGAGTGTCACGTTTCGGGTACAAACGGGATACTGTTCCGTTTTAAAAAACTTTGACTTCCTGACCACACTTCGATATTAATTAAATTCAACTGTGAGAACAGCCTATCAGTAGAATTCCGCAAATGCGACCGACGATTCGCCGGTAGATACGTAACCGAAGTTACATTTTACACGCAGTAAGTTCCTCAGATATATTTTCGGTTGTCTATATTTGCCGGAGCAGCTTCGTTCGCATCGTTTGCCTTCACGAAATCCTCTCATTGTCAGTAAAAGTCCATTTTTTCTCATGTTTAAATTACAACATTCTGAAGCTCCGTATCAACATTAAGTTCTACCGTTAATCTGACAAATGAATTATTATTATTATTATTATTATTATTTAAGAAATCTTCACACGTTTGCAGTAGATAGTGTCACAAAATCTATATTTGTTACTTTCAAATATGATTTTAAGCTGGTGTGGATGTACAGGATGACTAAAATGTGCGCGATGGCATGCAATACCCTAGATAATCAAGAACCAGGATTAACTAATTAGTGCACGACGCGACAGGCTCCCTGCGGTAAACTGCGCTCATTTACATCTCAGGAAATGGTCGCTGTGTGAAAATCGTTACTAATGACGCCATAAAACCTCTGGATGTGGCATATGCATGAAATTTGGTCCTCGAATGAAGACCGTCGATTTATTTTTTCCGTCCTCTCTCTCCCTCTCTCTGTACTCGACGTTCTCCCCACGACCCAAATCTGAGAAAACGTGTTAACGCTATAACAAAGAGACCGTTGGACGTGCAAGTGTTGCCCACGTGTCACGCTATTCATATAGTATTCCTTCCCGATTATTATTATATATGCCGATTGAGGTTTCATCTTACAAAACAAGTACGTCCTCTCGTATGTGAAAATCTCTAATTTTCGCGTTTATCGGGAAAATTAATTATCATGCGATCGCATTAGCCCGAGTAATGATTAACTGACCAACGTATGGTACAGGGTGGCAATAAACTATGTGGGCGTGGAGGTGAATGACGTTCAAAATTCTATACGTATACCGTTAATTACAGACTCGAGAAGGTTACCAATTATTCAACGTCTAATTAGCCCGGCGAGGGAGAGAAACTGCGGGTACTGGAGGGTATAAAAGAATGAGTATGAGACGGGGGACTTTGGTAACACCACTTAAGCATCCGAGGCGAAGGTGCCTTGAAATCTGTCGCAGAAGTCTGTAGGACAGCGCCAACAATACGATGCCACGCGAAAGGATTTTAGTGTAGCGGAAACAACTTTTTTCGTCGAGTTTCGCGCAGGACCACAAAACAAAATTACGAGACAAGCAGCTCTCTTCCGCTTTTCTACCCCCCCCCCCCCCCCCTTCCTCCATGAACTCACCTACCAATCTGGGGAACGGGGAAGTGATTAATGGGTGAGCTGCCAATGTGGTTTGGCGCAAAGTAACCAGGATTGCTCTCCCCCGGGAGGAGGTGGGAGTGTGGGACAACTTCGCGAGAGACGAAAATCACCCACATGACCCGACCGAGCACCAGCAGTCGATGCGCACATGGCCGTATTTACGACGTTAAGGGAATACAATTTTTCCACGATCCTCTGTCTACCCGAACGATTTTTAGCCATGGGAAATTGAATGTGTAGGTAATTGTTACAGCAGCAAAAATTGTCAAAACATGATCACTCTGCTCACGATAAATATTTTTTTAGTGTTTAGGAATACACTTCAAAAATGAAGGCAAATTGACTTACCTCGAGAATATTGGATTAATTTCTAGCGGTTTGTTAGATAGTTCAAATGCCCTCGAGTCGATTCTTACACTTTTCAGATTTTGCAATCTTCGGTAGTTTTTGAAGAGTTCTTTCAAACCTGAAACAAGCGTCCAAATTTTATAAGAACTGTAAAAAAGACTCAAACATCAAAGTACTATGTGGATTTCAGTGAGACAATTTAGCAACGAGTATATGTCTTCCATTATTTAATTTGGTACAGCGTGTCAAAAATGGAATGAACTGGTTCGACAGAAACCTGTTCAACAGAGTAAAAGTCCTACAAGATTTTTTCTACAAAAATTTTGTTCTATATACGACAATCCTACAGAATGAAATTCGTACAGAGCACGTTCCTCCGAAAAACTTTTGACCTGAATCTATAACATAAACTTTTCGACAATAGACTAACCTTATATACTACAGTTCTGTATAACATAAAGTCAACATCGAATCAATTCTACAGAGTATAGTTCTACAAAAATTAAAGGCGCAAAATCGAACGGTTGTACAGAAAATCAGCATAGAATCTATGTAATATCTACTAATCTATCTAATATCTATGTCCTGTAGCTCCGGTCTGTTTCAGATTATTCTTATCTAAATGTAATCAATAGCACAGCACTTTATACAAGTTTTATTTCGCCGGACTGCCGTATGCAGTATAAAATTTCTGCAAAAAAATCCTGTATGCTCTATATAGAACTTTTACTCTGGGCGTTGACTGATTCTGTTGAACGGATTCCTCTAGAACCTAAGGCCACTCCACAAGAACAAGGAGATTTTTGTACCATGTTATGCATGGTCTATTTTACCAGCTGTTAATTAACTATGTACAATCCGTAGTCGGCAATCCATGCGATTCTTTATGCTTACCGACACTGTCTGCGATTTGGTTACAGTTGGTAAGTAAGAGCACTGCGAAGCCCATTTGACGTAGCCCCTAAGCGTGACCGTCGTTTGGTAGCGCCCTCTGATCGGAGTACATTGTTGAGATGCTCCGGACGGTAAATGGAGGTCAGTAACAGGAGGAAAATGCTGTATGTGCCAATGTGTTTGCGAGAATTGGATTGTTGTTCGGTCTGAAACAGATAATAATATAATGAATAAGACATAGATTTTTATAGAACTCGTATTTTATAAATACTTACGACAAGATTCTTCACCATCACTGTACACTCCGCGATTTTTATCCCCGTAAATTGACGGCCGGCTTGTAAATGCCGCGCCTTCTCTCAGAACCGAGAAGTATCAAGTCGACGCGCAAAATGCGCGGTCAATCTGATCTTGAAAACTCACTTGTTAGTAATAGGATTGATTGAAAAGCTGAAGGCTTAACACATCGAGCCTGATTTACTTTTACATATACCGTTTACGAAATCGTCAAGCAAAAGGGGCGACCGATCAATTCGCATTATCAGGGTGGCGACAATTTCGCTCGAATGTAATTCGTCTTTTCCCCTCAAAAAATTCAGAATTTCTCGACATTTTCCCACGAAACTTAAAATAGGTGAGGTCGGACAGTTTTTACGACTAAAAGCTCCAGAAGTTGTGCACCTTGAATATATAAATTTGGATCTGAAAAACACATAGTATTGCTTCGTTTCACACGAATCATTAGAAACTGAACGGTCCCATTTCCGAAAGTTAGATTAACTGAGTTTACGAAGCATATCTGAAGTTTGAAAATGATTCTTTAAAAACAGCACGTTTTTTTCTCTATGCCCAATCATATCTCTCTGACGTTTTCCTGACTTTTCCCGATAAAGTGAATTCCCGGTTTTCCCGGTCCGTCGTCACCCTGACTCGATCACTGGATCACTCGATCTCTCGACCACTCGACCACTGGGTCACTGGATCACTCGGATACAGGGTTACTATCACTGGATCACACGATCTCTGCGCCACTGGAACCCTCAGTACGTTCGATCCCTCGATCAGTCCGCGAGGAACGTCAGTAATTTCCAGCCCACATCCACAATCTTCATTGTTTCTCTACTAGTTATCCGTGTATCATATAATAGTAATAAACGCCTTCCAACGCAACCCCACGACGAAGGGGGCTACAGAAGGGCTACAATCGCAGCAAAAAATTGACAAAAAAAATGTACAGTCGTTCACGCGAAACTTATTGTATCTATTAATTGAAACATAAAAAGCCTAAAAAGTATCGTCTGCCGCCTAAATTCCATGTCAAAACTCGTCTTCCACCCACATAAGTAAGTGCGACAAAATATTTAAAAAGCTCATACCTGAAAGGATGAAATTGATTACAATGCTTCTTTTTATAGTAAGAAACACAAAAATAATAGTCAACCACCTATACTATACATTATACTGTATCAAAAAAATCGACTATTTTTTTTTTTTTTTTAAATATACTGAAAATATTGTTCAGGATACCGAAAAACGGCGCCTGTTAAAATCGGAGCTCTTGATTTTAATTTTAAGATGTGCCTCATCGTGATTTTCTACTTTCCATAAGAATAACATGGCAAAAATGGTTCTTGCTCCTTGCGATTTTTATAACTAGATAACGACGCGTCGTGCAGAAAATTCACAAACACGTTTTTGTAGGAAATTTAACGTTCTACAAAAAAGGTCTCTTGTCATTTTACGATAAATTTATTCTTTCAAAAGTTATTTGAGGTCAAACATCAACAAAGGATCTCAAATAACTTTTGAAGGAGTAGATTTATCGTAAAATGACAACAGACCTTTTTTGTAGAACGTTCAATTTCCTACACAAACATGTTTATGCATTTTCTGTACGATGCCTCGTTATCTACTTATGGAAATCGCAAGGAGCAAGAACCATTTTTGCCATGTTATTCTTACGGAAAGTAGAAAATCGCGATTAGGCACATCTTAAAATTAAAATTAAGAGCTCCCATTTTAACAGGCGCCTTTTTTCGGTATCCTAAACAATATTTTCAGTATATTTTTCAAAAAAAAAAATGGTCCGTTTTTTTGATACAGTCTACTATACATCGAAAGTAGTCTTGCAAGCCCATGAAGCTGCTCCAGGCACGCGGCTACGATGATGCATCTTTACGAGATGCCTGAAAGACGATCGTTGCTGTTCTACATGTTGAACGACTATCATGAAGTTTTTTTTTATGTTGTACATTTGTTCAGTGAATTAATTTGAACTTTGGCGGATAGTTATACTAGATCTTTTACCATGAAAATCGAGAGTTAGATATATTAATGAAATTCTATAAAATGCTTCAAATTAAAACAACAATGTTTTAGTATGACATTGATCTTCAATATCAGAATTATTGATTTCACCACCGTCTTCTTCGTCTGATTGATCTTGGTCTTATTCTGTACTTGTTTTTTTACTTGTAAATATATGAATATAATAATTTGTTAATGCCTAGATAATAATTTTTATATAACTTTTTTAGTTTTTTTCTTTATTTACAATACCTAGACTTTCTGCTGAATTAATTGTCATGTCAAACAACAAGTTTATTATCTGCTTCATCCCAAACATAGTCAGTAGGATAAAATTCCTTCGGTTGCGGGAGACAAGCATGCCTCCAAAGATTTTGTAAATTTTGATTTAAACAAAATTTTCTCCCGCTGACTGTGGTTGAGAAAAGTCAGATAATCAATTTATTTCTCAGTTAAATCCATCGATGGCATAGCAACCAACTCAGAAAAAAATCTAGGTATTATAAATAAAACATAAAAAATTATACATAAATAATTATTTAATCATTAGTATATTTTTATATTTATATATTTACAAATGAAGAAATAAATACAGAACAAGACGAAGATGACAATGCTGAAATCAATAATTCTAATATTGAAGATTTCAATGTAATAATGGATGAATGATCATAAAATTACCTTTGTCCAACAAGATGAGCATACGTTATACAGCATGCACATTTTGAGTATAGAATTCTTCAAAGTAAAAATCAATAAGTAATTTTTTTACCTTAACTTACGACTATTCAATAAAAGAATAGACTGAAATTTTGGGAAAAGACGCTGTAATATTACCTCGGCTTTGAGATTTTCGAATATTGGTGTGGATTTTCTCGGAATTAATCCTTAATGTCATTGTAAAAGATTGTTTTTCTTATCGTAAATCATTTTATCAAATTTCATCGATATATTTAAGTCTCGATTTTAACGGTAGAAGATTTAGTGCAACTATCCACCAAAGTATAAATTAATATACTGAACAAGTATGTAACATAAAAAAAAGAAAAAAACTTCATGATAGTCATTCGACTATTTCGATCAACAACGATCGTCTTTCAGGCAGGACGTAAAGATGCAGCTTCATAGACTTCGAAGACGACCTTCGTTGAATCTTAGAGCGGTTCAAATAGGGCATTATTTAAGATTTCGCTCTTCACTAAAATTTTTGTGTTTTTCACTAAAGAATAGCTCACGTAAAAGGGCTGGGCTGAAAAAAATTTTTTACTACCGCCGCAACGACATTACAATTTCGAAAAAACGCTATCTCAGGGAATTTCAAAATTGAGATATCCTTGAATCCTGCAGTGGCTATGTTTAATTTGTATGACGAAACAAAAGTTATTGCAAGACCTGGCACGCGTGCGATTTTTTACAGTGCCGAAAAATCTGCATCGAAGTTCATTGCAATGTTTAAAAGTTAAAAAAATTCTTCACCTAAGAATTTCAAGATAGATGTTTCAGTACTCAAAAAAATCGCACGCCTCTCAGGACTCGTAAAAACTTCTGTTTCGTCACACAAAACATATCCACCGAAGGATTCAAGGAATATCTCAATTTTGAAGTTTCCGAAAATAGGCTTTTTTCGAAATTCCGTCGTCATTGAGACAGAAGTAAAAAAAAAAATTCATTCCAGCCATTTAGCGTTATCTATTTTTTAGTAAAAAAAAAGTGCAAGAATCTCGAAGAAGACCGAAAACCAAAAGAAAGGCCCTTTTTTGAACTACCCTATGAAATGTATCCTCTAGATGGAAGACTATTATTTTTCTGTTTCTTACTATAAAAAATAGCATTCTAATCAATTTTATCCTCGCAGGTGTGATTTTTTTAAATATTTTTTCGCGCTTACTTATGTCGGCAGAAATAGAGTTTCGTCGTGGAATTTAGGCAGAAGACGATATTTTCTAGGCTTCATATATTTCAATGAATCCCTTCGATAAGTTTCGCGTATGCGACTATACATTATTCAGTCAATTTCCTGCTGTAAATTGTAACCCTCCTGCAACCCCCCGTCGCGGGGGTGCGTTTTTACGGCGTGTATATTACTGTTTTATGATACACGGATAACTAGTACAAAAAAATGAAGCTTACGGAAATGGTGTAATGAAATCTGTCGTTACCTCCCGGACTAAATCACTCGACCCATCGACCCCTCGAACTCTCGGTCACAGGATCCCTGGATCACTCGATCTCCCGATCACTGGATCACTCGAGCACTCGATCACTCGATCACTGGACCACTCAATCACTCGATCAAGCGCAGGATGGCGTCAATTTTACTCAAAGAAAATTCCCTGACTCTTCCCGTCAAAAACTTCAGAATTCCCTGACGTTTCCCCACAAATATTAGGCCATGTTGGGCAGTTTTTATGATCAAAAGTTCCAGAAGTTGTGCAACTTGAATATATAAATTTGAATCTAAAGAACACATAATAGTATTGCTTCGTTTCACAAGAATAATTAGAAATCGAACGCGATACCATTTCCGAAAGTTAGCTCAACTGAAGTTACGAAGCATAGCTAAAGATTGAAAAAGCTTTGTAAAAACTGTCCGTTTTACTTTAGGATCCATCATAATTCCCCGACTTTTCCCGATAAACGAAACCCCTGATTGTCCCCGGTTTTCCCGGTCTATCGCCACCCTGATTATGAATCGTCGCGCAAATGACGCGTCTGATTCCCGTGATTAATCTACGCGCAAAAAGGCGCGGCCGATTAATCCGTAAAAAAATCTTAAATGTCTAGGACTTGTCGCAAAATTCTGCAGAAAACCAATTCGCATCTGCGTCTTTTTGAATCTGACACATTGCGATGCGAATTGTTGTTCCGAGATGCAAGTCAAGTCCGGGAGGGAGGTTGGAGGGCATGCATTATTGTGTGGCGTGACGGTCGGCGGTCCTCTTCGACGCGAAGTCTTCGAGCTCAGCATCTCTCCCATCTAGCGTACCACGGAACGCGATAGATGGTCCAGAGATGCGTTTTGCCCAGTCAGACGATCACAGAGATCAATTGAGTGAAGTAATTATAGATAACGACTAAATAATAAAATTCAATGAGGATTGGAAAATGGTAGCAAAGTGACAAGAAATGGGAAATTGAACCTCGTTAAAATTTGAAAGTTTACTAATAAATAGTTCGGAAACTTTTACATTCGGTCTTTCGCGTGTTTCCGGATGAAAATCAATGTGATCGTTTGACGCTGTGGATTACAAAAGTTGATAACATCGCGGTGCATCGCGACCTTCCTACCCTCGCCTGATTCCCAACGTAACCACCCAACGGAAATGTTTGAAAGAAATTCACACGCACATCCACATCAAACCCTGCGACGGATCCCACAACGACCACCTACCTACCCGATTACCTATATCCGCTCTAAACGATTCTCCATTTTTTCCAACACACATCATTCATCCTCATTTGCGCCGTGGTCACTGTGACTTACTTTGTCATTGATTACCTGTGGGGAGCAAAACGTTTTTGTACCATAGTCAGCGAGAGTATTGTTTTAGACATTGCTGGCGGACTATCGGTACATCAACCTCTTGTAAAATGGATTAAAAACATCCTGTATGCTTATCAGCATTTGTCTAAGCGAGCTAAGCCTGTGGTTGTTCTATAGTTGCTGGGCATTAAAAAATTAAAATTCAAGATTCAAGATATATCATGCAAGCTGATTACGTTACGTTATGCCAGACTTTGAAATGGTATCAATTAAACAATCGTTAGAATATGTTTAAACCTCAGGTTTATCCACCACTTAAACGACATCATTGTAATTATATAATCTTGACTAAACACAATCTGTTTTCGCGAATGTTGAGTAAGTGATGGTAACCTGTCGCGATGCTCATTCCACTTTCAGCAACGTGCAAAATTTTTAACTTTGAGTAACTGTGGTAAAATAGGTCAATTCTGATAAGAAAGAAAGAGAAAACAAAATTCATTGACTGAAAGTCAAGCACCGTTGAGATCGCGAATGAGCCTATCCATGCAGCTAAGAAATCGAAGATTTGTGCAACAATTTTTACCGCCACGCCACGTGACAAATGAATCCCAGGGAATTAATACCCGTAACCTAAACACGTGCAAACTCACCAACGTTGCCGAGTAATGGAGAAGTTACTCGGATGTCTCTGCTTAACTCTGAAAAAACGAAAAAGGAAGCTCGAATTAATTTAGTAGACTGGATTTTCTATTATTACTGTTGTCTACTTCCATATTTGTGTGCCGCATGTTACGCAATGACAAAAATTAGGTTTCAAATTCAGTACGTTGAATTTTAAACAATAATTGAAATAAGTTTTCTTACCTCCTCCGGGTTGCTCCACACTTTAGATGTATGTGTAGTAGTCGTCGTGGCTTCTCAGGTTGTATGACGGTGACACACTTTTCACACTACAATGAGAATTTAATAAAATATTATAATAAAATAATAACAGACTAATAAAATAAGAACAGATATTGAATAAATGCATAAAATTATTGAGCAGCTTTAATCATGTACGATCAAAAGGTACGCAGTAATTAAAAATCATATCGAATGTGTACCTTTTAGTTTTATTCACTGCATAGTGAGTGGTTTGATTTTTACTTTCTTGTCAGAGGTCGATTGATTAGATCACGTCATTTGGATCATCGCTTTTAATTTGGTCGATAGTGCGGCAATATAGTGTACTCCTGTTAACAGGTCATAAATAAAAACACTTTATTAGTATTTGTTTTGCAAGGTTAATATAGAAACGTTGAAAAATGAGCGTTATTTTTTGTAAATATAACGAAGAAATGAATGCAAATCAATTTTAGCTAACTGACAAATTTCTCCGATTGAAAGTAGCCCAGAAGTATAATCAAGAATGATCTCAAACGTGTACCTGTTTGCTAGTCTTCCACAAATTTGCGAGCTATTCAGCTTCCGTATTTTGTTTTGCAACGTATATTTCCAAGGTCACTCAATGCGGATACTTGCTAACTTCGTTCATTCCCGCAGTAGTTCAATTCTGTAACCAGAGGAAAAGCAAAACCGTAACATTTTATTAATATCTGATGTAATTCAACATCCATATACTCAGGTTTGTAGGTAATGGGTTATGTCAAGTTTTGGAAAATTGTACCGATTACATGAATCGGTAAAAAATGATTGGGATTGTTTTATACCTGTTGTTTATAGGTAATAAATTCATCAGTTCCGCAACCGAGTGATGTCTTCCAAGATTTATTGACAGGGCCTTTCAATCTAGGTAATTACTAATGCCAATCAACGTTGTTGCGATCTCTTCCTGCAATCAAGTAAAATAACACAATATTTTGTTAGTACTTGATGATTTGAATAGCATTAAAAATTCACCATAGTTATCCAAGCCATACCAGGTGTGTATCAGAAATCAGTAACAGTTTACGATTACGATTCTCACTCGAAATTTCGAAACGATTAATAAGGCCGTGATGCGTTAACTTTTGTTCAACCGTAATAATAAATGATTACGAAATGAAGGAACCTTCCATCGTTGATCCCCAGGAAGAAATTCGGAAACGGATGCAATCGCTTACAGTTTTTTCTCTCATAAGAAACAAGGCCAAAATCTACGACGCAATAAAATTTTCATATCAAAAACGTGCGTACACGTGAGAGACGCGATCCAGGAACCGAAATCCGAGACACAACTCGCACGAAGGTCACCTTCCGCAGGGTCCGTGTTTTCCGAATGTTAGAAAGAAAACGACAACGGGAGATTAGCAGCGTTATTAGACTATATGCAGCGTAGTAATTACACTCGATTCCAAGCCCATTTACACTTTTCGTGTTGTAGCTGCAAGCCTAAACGAACTGAGTTAAGCTTGCTAATAATGCAACCACGCACTTATCGAAAATCAGCCGCACAAATAATAACAAACGACACTGAACGCGGAGAGGCGAGAATCTAAAATGCTACAAGCTGAAGTTGCACCAGAGAATGAAAATTTGAGACAATATAACTCACCTTCGATGTCCTCGGCTGTTTTTGTTTCCGTAACTCGGCTCTTTCATGGACCATCATCGTACGCTGCATGTCGTTCGTATATTATTCACAGTAAGTTTCGTGGGAATTATGCACTGAGCGAATCACGATACACAGCCTCTTTTCTAATCGTAAGGATCGGTGCTCGGCCATGTGCCGAATAGTCAAAGCCTTTACATGACGATTTGAAAACTCGACTTACGACGTGCGTAGTTCCACTACGGCTGCTCGGAAGCGACTGACGACGCCGCGCTGCGTCCGGAAGCTGCGATTCTCGACCGGACGTAAATGCCGTGCGAACTACACACAACGCGATCGGATGTTCGAAAAATTGACGTTGGACGCGGCTTCAAGCCTAAATTGAAATTTTCTGGCGACGTCCAGTAATAAGATAAGAAAAATTTTATAACAGTCGAACTCAATGTTCAAAGCATCTATGGCTGAAGGCGACGTGGCAATTCAAATGGACAATTTAATCAGTTTCTTCAAATGAACAATTTAATCAAGAATGTTCTCGAACTTGTACCTGTTTTTTTTTCTTCTATAAGGTCGTTACCCATTGAACTGCTATATTTTTTTTCGACCCGAAAACTCACAGTATCCATCCCGAGAAAGAAATTCGGATAAAGGTCAGATTGCTGATCTGAAATTTGAAGAAATAAACAAATGGTCACAATTGCATTTTACAGATATGTATCCATGTGAAATAGTGTGCGATCCTTATTGTTAGATCTGAGACGCCAACTTCGAAATACCTCCTAATTCAGTCAACTTCCACGGCGTTTGTTTCAACTCACAAAACAACAAAAAAGTATGACCGGCTCGTGAGATCCCTTTCATCAACGCTTCGAGTGTTTCAATTACTAAATCACTATCTAAGACGTATTATAACAGGCTTTCGAAACTCGCAAATCAATAGAAATTAGAGAAGCATGTCAACAAAACAACAACGCAATTAACGAAAATGAACAAACAAGACACAGCATTTCACAGGGAGGGCAACGATTCATCAAAGCGAAGGCAGCACGTAGTGCCATCGAGACGTATACGACTCACCTGTAATGTTTTCAGGCTGCTCGGATTTCGATCGAACTCGTTCTCTCTTTGGCTCACACTTCTACCATTCGTGTATCTGCCGATGTGTTTGGTGGAAATACGCTGAGTAAATTACGTTACTCAGCCTAAACAACGCGATCTAAATTCTGGACTGCCGGCGTGTATGGTTTCACTATCCCTGTTCAAAATCGAATGGAGACGCGCGGTGTTAGAGTTTCGACGGTTCGAGAACGGTCGTTCGGAAGCAAGCCTCGACCGGTCGAAAGAGCCGTGAGCTGCGCAGTCTGAAGTTTGCGTCAGGCGTGGGTTTGAATTTACCGCGTAAAAATACGTGAAAAGTAAGAAAACTTTGCAAGCCTTTTCTTTTCTTAATCTACGAACCACGGCTACGATTATAAGATCTTGTCGGTAACGCTATTTTGTACATCACTATATTCGATAATCCTTTGCGTAAACCCAGTTTCAGCCCATCGGCGGAGATCTGTACCAGTAGAGATTAGAGTGATTCGACAAGGTTTTGCACTAGATTATGAACTTACAAAGTTTGTAAATTCAAGGTAGCGACAATTTTACTCCATCATCATTCCCTGAATTTTCTCGGCAGCCGAAATTCCCCAACTATTTCCGATTTTCGTATCGGTCGTCACCCTGCAATTATTTGTACAAGTTGCAATAATATCGTGTGTTGTTGTTTTTAAGGATTTGATCAGTTTTGGCAGCTGCAGTGGCACTTCCCTATAGTGAATATGCTCTGCATTCTCCACTGGTTTAGTGATGCTAATTTACTCTGACCCATTTACCATCTAGGCATCTCGAAAATTAGTTCGAGAATATAAAAAACGAGAGCGAAGGCTCTCTGACGCTCCTCACTGACTGCAAAAAGAATAGATGAAATATTAATTAAAAATTAATTAAGTATAATTGGGAACCCCAATAATGACGTATAGGTCTTTTTTATTATCAACATTATTAATAGTACAGCAAAACAAAGAATATCATACAATAAAATAGTGCCATTTTACGATAGTGCGTCGTTAAGCTTTTTACACGTTATGTAGCATCCAATTGAAGTCAATTCACCATACACTTTAGTCAGTGCAGCTCAACTCGATAGTGATATATACTCCTTGAGCTGTTGATCAGTATCAGAATTTAGAGTGAGCATCATTTGATCGAACTGGCTCTCTCCTACAAATCTTCGAAGCGCGATGAGCTGCGAATGAATCACATTCATTGTCAACGATTGCTACAATATTGAAAACTATCGTTCAATGGAAAAACAAATATTGTTAAATGATACATGGGCAGAAATTGAGAAATATAAAACATTATTACGAGTATATGTAATAGAATTACTTGGGCTTGAAGCGTGTCTTGCAAAGAGACACTGTGTACCGGATCTCCAAACGCTAGTCTTCTTCTTCGTTGTTCATGTTCCGTCTCATAATCTACATCTTCGTATTGAGAGGGACTTGGTTGATCGCTGATCATCAGAGAACTAAGGTCAAGTCAAACAGCAGATTATAATACTTTGAATATTCTCATAGTGCACATAATATTAGTTGATTAATTCTATAAATAAATTAATCATTGTTCAAAATAAGGTGTACACACTTCCAAAACTAATGACTGTTCTCGAGATAGATAAACATATGGCATAGATAAATATATGCCTTTTATAGGATCGAATTTTAATGTAGAGAAAAATGATTCATGCAGGAATGAAATAATTAGTAACTGCCTACTCGATGGGACAGCCCATGTCGTCGATCTTTGTAATATCGTTCAAGGCTTCAACAATATTTGATACCATGCGTGGAAAATGTTGAAGAACGCAGGGCGGACTGTCAGCGCCGAGCAACGAGCAAAGACCAAGTGCCAATAATTTACGTCTTTCTAATTGCGAAACAAGAGGCATTCGGTTCACCCAAATTGAAACCATTCTACCAAGAACTGCCTCTTCACTCCATTCACCGCCACCTACTTGTCTAGATAACTCTCCTATCACCTGAAATGTAATATGCAAAAATACAATGTTCGATCAGGTTTCAAAATTGAAATTCATTCATTACCTGAACAAAAATATCCCTGGATACTAACAAAACGCGAGCAACTATTGATAAATACATTGACATAACCATTGGGTACTCCTCGCCTTTGTAGACACTCCTGTAATGAAATCGAGATGTATATTTTACCAAGTGATTCCTAGATTACAGTTTGTAATACTTACTCGAATATTTTTGTTAATAGAGGCTTGATGAGCTGTGCCCCCTGATGGGACAAGGCTCTTAAACACGTTTCGACTAGTCGCATCGCCATTACTATTCCTTCTGATCGTAAATCCCCAATAATTGAGCCCAAGGTAGCTACCACCACAGCTCCTCTGTCACCCAGAAATTCTTGAGGACTCAGCAATACATACGCCTGTACTATATACAAGCATAGCCTTAGGTATTCCGCGGATCTTTCTACACAGAAAAAAGCAAAATTCATTGAATATTATTGTTCCTAAATAGAAGATAAGGTTTGGCGCATATATAAACGACTTAATTAGACTGCAGTAATATAATGCCTGGAGTACCGTGTAAAGAATAAAGCACTTTAATGTTAAATATTGATGTATCGCAACCTGTCGCATTCTCTATGCTAGGCGTGCACACCTTGTTTATTTCACGATGGTATTACCGACCTAATAGGGCAGGCATGTTTCTGAAGAGCTCCATTATCGCAGGGGTAGATGCAGGGGCATTCTCAAGGAGTGCTAACCACAGCTCTAGTCCATCCTCCAGTAAATAAACGTGACCATCTTGTGTTAGGTCACAACTCATCGCCACTACACCCACAACCATTGGCTGCAATGCAACACTTTCAGATCCAAGAGCCTAGAAACAGTTTAATTATATAAATACATATCTAGATGCAGTTTTTTTTTCAAATCACATTTCATACTTCTGCTTTTTTGATAAACCAACCTTCTCGAGATGTACCAGGGTGGATACTATTGCACACCTGAGCATGTTGTGCTCCTCTGATTGTTGCCACAGAGCTGGTATGTAGACACTCAACGCCCCTACATGTGGTCTTATTCCACAGCCCACTCTCTCGATCATGAATGATAATACATATAAAACATGCATCTGTAAATCGAAACATCGTTAGATCGAAAATGTCGGTTGCGTTAAACTTTGAGTTGAAATTTCGATACATGAGTATCATATGCTGAAAGCCTTTTACTTTTGTATCACACTCATGGACCTCCTTCAGCAAAGCAAATAGTAACGAAAATGCAGGCTCTAGGTAAGGTGAAAATTCGTCAGTGTGAAATTGGAAGTCATCAATCGCCAATTTCAAGGCATCGCTTGCTGCTAATCTTACTCCAAGGTCTTCTTCAGGGTTCAGCGATTCTACCATCAATTTGTACAATTCAGGTCTCAGCTCTGGACTCAGTTTTACACCTGAAAATGGATTTATTTGTATGAAATTATCAGTTGGCCAAGTAGTGTAAATTGAAAATATTAAAGCCATTCTTTCACACACTCACCAGTCCATTGTCCAATGAGCCAACATACGCGTCTTCTAATTATCCTATAATTGTTGCTTACAACTTTCAGTTCTTGTTTCAGAGTAGTTGAAAACCACTGATCAAAGTTCACCTGAAATGGAATTAAACAAAAAATCAATCAATCCTTAGAAGAATAGCCCCAACAATCAAATATAACGGAATGCTCGCTGAATAGTTACATGAAAGTTAGCGTATTCTCTGTGCAAGATTTGCAGCTACAAATTCTCATTAACAGATGGAATAACCGAAAGTAAATAACCTCGTCATATAAGTCAAATGCTGCCAGACCAACAGCATTATAAACGGCATCTTTCAGAAGAATGGCATGTAAATTATTAGGATCTACAGGCTGATGGTGACTCTGCATTAGTTCCACTAGGACGGAGGCAAGAACATCCCTGAATTGATGGAAAACAGCCAAAAACACCGATTCTGTACATGGCTGTAATAAGTTAATATTATTTAATCATAGACATGATCATTAGGTTTACTTATAACACTTTACAGATTTAAGCCTTAGTGTGTGCAACAAACGGTCAAAACTAGGAACTTATAAGGTATTATAAATTAACAAAATTATTTACCCTCAAACTGTATTTCCATGCCTCTCCGCCGTCATCAACAACTAGAAAATAATTCATTGCAGTGCAATGTAAGGTCAATAATGCAATCTGGCAGATATTAAGTATTAATTACAATTCTTGGTGTTGCAACATTACCAAAGTTTTCAGGATCGGAATCCCATTGTTCTAAATCAGCTGGAGTTAAAACGAAGTAATGTGTGACCAATCTTGAGCAAATTTCAGTCAGCGTCTCGACTGTGAAAAATTCTTGTCGTAATTGATACGCCCTCAGAGTAAGAGGATTTTTTGTTTCTAGAGAAATGAAAAATTGCAGATTTTAATTAGTCATATACCTAATGTGCGTAATATAAAATGCACAAAGTAGCAGATTGCACATGCCTTGTATAATTTTCGCAGGCCTGTAGTCACTGCATAGCAATATTCCCTTCATGAGGTTCAAGCACTGTATGACAAACCTTTCGAATGCCAATTCTTGACCAGTTTCAGTGAAACAATAAAAAACAGAAAACTCTAATGACGTTGGTATGAGTTCGACATAGGAGAACGGATGTATTTCCAGGACTCCTATCAGAACTTTCGTGAGGTGAATTATAAATTTATCGCACACATCCAATTGTATTCCACGTGAAATTAAAGTTTTCCCTAAAAATCAGATATTGAATAAAGTAAATTCGAAATCTATTTATCCATTTACAAAAAGGAGTCAGAATACTTACTACACTCCAAGCTATTCCGTGCTCGATCAAAAACAACCTTTAGAAACATCATAGCATCTTGAGATTCGGACGGTTTGTTAAATGGACTGACAACCAATTTTCTGAGGATTCTCAACAAAAGCAAAGCTTTTTCTAATGCCTCTTGAATTTGATTTGGGCTAGCTGAGTTTGATGCTAATACGAGAAATGACTCGGTATAAGTGTTCCATAAATTTAAAATGAAATTAAACACGTTCGCTGTTAATTCCTGGAACAACCTTCGGTCTGCAACTAATCTTATGGATGCTAAAGTTTTGACAACGTGATGAAGTGTCAACAGCGCTCTATGCTGTGTCAATGGATTCTCTCCCCTTACTCCTTCTAAAAGAGTTGGTACCAATGTGCCCCACTCTCTGGGACAGTCATACCTATGGAATCAAAAGAATTTCATAAGAGTCTGGATAGGTTTTATGTGTCGGTGCTGCCTAAATTCAGCACCAACAAAAACCATACTAGTATATTTGTAAGTATTGCATTGCAGTACCATTCAAGTATTAACAATAGTAGAACTGCTTGTAAAACTAATGAATCAAAGCTCACCTAGCTATTTTCGCTATTAAGACTGCCAGCTGTACAGCCAATTGATTGACAGGCTCGTTAAAATCAGCAATCAAATGTTGTCGAAGGAACTCTTTCTCATCTGCAGCTATTTCACTATTCAAGAACATCATATTACTCATATATGCATGAAACATGAGTGAGAAGCATCAACTTTACTTATAACAACTATACTCACTTTGGCGCATTTCTCCTCCAGTATCGGTCAACGCCATTCTTGAAATACAATATAGCAATCCACCTTACATTAATGTCCAAGGAATGATTCGAAAAAACATTCTGTAAACGAAATCAAAACTTCATTATACTTCACAGCTTAAAATGCGCTGCTTTGCAAATACCTCGAATTATTCATTAGTGGTGTACATGTGCAATTCAAAATTTACATGTACATCTTTCATAGATTTAACATGCCTCTGCACATCGGTTGCAGCTGATTCGGAGAATGTTCAGATGGTTAAAGAATTCAGAATCTTACGAATAATGCTGTGTAAAATCCACGTTGCGTTTCCCACTCTTTCAGAGTCTGCTCAGCTAGCTTGAGTACATTTGGGTCTTGGCTACCAGCCTTATGTAAAATATCCACAACTGCTGCATCCATATCGTTGCTCTGAGAAAATATAATGTATTCTTAAGGATTTGTGTGTAGACAGAAACCAAGCAATTACTGAGGAACATGATTTTAAAATAGATATACTCAATCGATAAGTCAAGATTATATTGCCCTTCATGTAAGTTTAGCGATCATATTTATCTCACAACTTTTATTGTCAGAAAACTCTAAGGATGGTTCTTGTCTGAGAAATTAAACTATATAAATAAACTGCAGGTTGCAAGTAATCATTGTTATTTTTGGACATGCCACATTATAACTTGCAAGAATATTCTCGACTTCTTGTAACAGCTAGTGGTAGTACTAAGATATAGATTATTTGTTACAGAGATTTATGTGTGAGAGGACATCGACTTCATTAATCATCGAACATAAGCAGTTTGTGCGCATGTTAATGATTCGAGCGGACAATACTACATCTTCGTTTGTTCATGAATTATACAAATTCTGCAAATGAAATCATAGTAGTTTACGATTTAAAGGAGAGTGCGATCTTACACATTCATAAGGAAGACAAAGAATCGTGAGAATTTGGTCTATTTTTACATTGAAATTCTTTTAAATTACTCACGACTAGAAGCTTAAATCGAATAATTGATAAACAAATGTATGTATAAGCATACAAAATGAATTCCCCACTCGTGGAATAACATTGTTTACACAGATATCAGCATCTGGGATTCAACGTAATCTACTGCCGAATTTCAAGCGGATTTAATTTGTTAGATTGTTTGAAAATTCAGAGTAAATTCGATGTGCGATAAAAATTTGGGTGGCACGGGGACTAACCTATACACAGTATTTTGTTGGGGAAAAAACGTGTTACAAAGTACCCGATTACCTTGCTCAGACGCAATTGATTGAATTACGTTCAAAACACTCCATCTATTATAGATATGTACGTACATACAAATTTAATAAATATGAAAATTCCTCTTCAAGTTCTCTACTAATCGGAATGTCACAACGCAAGTCGGCATTTAGGATTTTGGGCAAAGCCGAAAATGTTTTATTTTATACCGTTGGCGATTATGCTGTGCTTTGACCGTCGGAGGTCACGTGACCTACAGTCCTACACCCTCAAACTTCCGGTAAGTGCACTCTGGCGGTGTTCAGCCGAGTTCTTTCTTACTACATGGCTCGTGGCGCGGCATAGTTCTTGTCACCATGAAGGTAGAAATCCAATAATATCTCAAGAATCCCTTAACTCGCCAGAAAAATAAAGTGCGCTAATTGAAGGCGGATATTTACGGAATAGTTTTCAGCAGATATGGCTTATTCTTCTTCATTTAACCGAGACAAGTTGATTCTTACAAATTTTGTTGATTAGTGCGGGACACGGGGCTTGTGTATGATTGTGACCAGACAGTTTATCCCTTATATTAAACTAGGCTACGAAAAATTTACCACTCAATATTTTGTATCACGTCGCTGGTCTTTCTAACAAATGCAATCGAATTTTACTGATAAGCGTTTCTAAATTTATCAACCTTCAGTCGGAGTGTAACCTACAAACAATTCTCACGAACCCCTAAATGTCGCACCTATTTATATTAAATTCTGGACACTACGTCGCATTCATTTTAGCTAATAATTTAATAACGCGTCAAATGAAGGTTCCATTCAAGGATCCAAATTCATGGTAAATTCACTAATTCAACTCATTGGTCAATATACTTGATAATTTTTTCTAGCTGAACGTGTCGTTTCCGGCAACAGGATGCCAAAAACTACTCGAAATAACGGATGAGCACAAGCTCAGAGTCTTCTATGAGAAGCGTATGGGTGCTGAAGTGGAAGCTGACACACTAGGTGACGAATGGAAAGGATACGTTGTACGCGTAGCTGGTGGAAACGACAAGCAAGGTTTCCCCATGAAGCAGGGTGTCTTGACCAATGGTACCTACAAATTTCACCGTTGGTAAATCCAGTACTCTAACAATATTTAACATCCATTTTTTCTTTTCATAGGTCGTGTACGTCTGCTTCTGTCCAAAGGACATTCTTGCTACAGACCGCGTCGTGATGGTGAGCGTAAACGTAAATCAGTGCGAGGTTGTATTGTTGATGCCAATCTCTCAGTTCTCGCACTCGTCATTGTCAAAAAAGGCGAGCAGGTAAAAATTGCTTTCATAAATCCAATATTTTGTGATTAACATTATGCATTAACTAACGACTGAATCACCTTAGATTGATTTATATTACAGGGTGGCCACAAGTAATTGAATTTAGTAAAATATTAAAGAATCTATTCATTAATGTGAAAAAATTCCTGTTTGGTATATTGAGGCAAAATATGATTTTTAGTAGGATAATGTCTTTCCCTTTCCAAATTGGTGGAGATACAAATATTGATTCCTAATGTTTATTTTTATTCGCCCATGTTTCACAATGTTGCGAATTAACTTTATTGCATATAAATTCATATATTATTTCACATTTGGGCAGCACTAGATTTTTACATGATTTATTTTTGATAATCTTGTGGCAGCTCTAAGCCACGCTCAGGCAGTGTCCAATTATTACAAATTCTATTGGGGGCGTTCATGTGCGTGGAAAATGAAATGGTCATTTATAGATTTGAGAAATTGTGTACAATCTTTGCACTCTATCTTAGTGTACAAATGACACAAAATACCTTTCTACTTGTATTTGAATATAATCAACTTCAATTCTCCACAAACTGCATCTGGTTTAGTTAATCAATCAATTTCAAAAGTTTATTTTTATAATCAATTTAGGAAATTCCGGGATTGACCGACAAAAATGTACCTCGTCGTCTCGGACCTAAGCGTGCAAGCAAAATCCGCAAGCTGTTCAACCTGACTAAGGATGATGACGTACGTCAATTTGTAGTCAAACGACCGGTGCGCAAGGAGGGTAAGAAGGAGCGTCGTAAGGCACCCAAGATTCAGCGTCTGATCACCCCACTTACGCTTCAGGTACGATATTTCACCTTTGCACTTAGATGTATGAAATTCTGAAACTACTGGCCACGCTCAGGCAGTGTCTAAGTGTACCTACATATCTTAGAGACGTTCATGTGCGTGGAAAATCAAATTATCATTTTATGATTTGAGAATTTGCGTGTAAAAGTTGCACATTTCTCAGTGTACGAACGATACATTTCCGTTCTGGTCAGCGAAATGAAATTATTTGAAATATAATGAAGTATTTCGTAAAATTTTCTGTACGGTATATCGTATTCATAAGATGAATTCTATTTACAGAGGAAGAGGCATAGGCTGGCATTGAAGAAGAGGCGTTGCCTAGCTCGCAAAGAGCAAGCTGCTGAATACGCCAAGCTCCTGGCCCAGCGGCAAAAAGAGGCTAAGGCTAAACGCCAGGAAGAGCTGAAGCGTCGCCGTAGTGCATCTATGCGCGATTCAAAGTCATCTAATCAATCGGCACCAACTACCACTCAAAAATGAACTGGCTAATGAATTTACACATTGTAAACAATAAAAGCAGTTAAAAAAAAAAATAACAGCCATCTCCTTTCTCTACCTTAGATTGTAATATAAGTACCTATATTAATAATGATGTGTGGTAGTTTCGATCATTGGATCTAATATTTTCCGTTATTATAATCAGGGTGTAAATAGTCGTCATTTGTTTGTCATTATAACGAAATCTCGGTTGTATTATCAAGAAATATATTAGGAAATGCAATTTTGATTACTACTCTTAATCGTGCCAAACGAACCACAAGTGAGGTATATGCAGACTATCACAGAGATCACAAAAACCACGGAAATAATTCTTTCTATCTCCGTGACAAAAACCTTTGTTGCAATCACATTGTTTTAGTGCGGTAACACTATTTTCTAATCATCTGGGGCTCGGGTTTTTAATCAACGAAAGTCACTTCGCCATAAATACACTCACATTGTGTTACTTATACGACGAATTGCTAAATACTGAGATTAACACGGGTAACTTTCGTGTTCAAACTGCTACTTACCTCATGTTTGTTTACGCAACACTTGCCAGAATTCTCTTTACTGTGATTGGTTGTAGTTTCCGTAGCCTGAGTGGTTCTCGTTACATACATTCGTCAAGTGTCAAGTACATCTGACGCGTAAGATATGACGAGCTAATGGGAAGCTTATGGTTACACATCTCATAAGAAAATATCGAAACCATGGAGGATATAAATGACAAATTTTGTTACGTCTATAGTTCCTCACTGGAGTCTAGAATACAAATAAAAATGTACGTATTATAGGTTATGATATATAACCTTATGGATTTGGTTTTAAGCGTGTTAAGTCACCATGAACCTCCCAGTATCATCAGCTATACTCAATTCCAATTTAATCAAGTTCAGAGTTTTATTTTTATTATCTTTATATTACTGATTTCACGCTACCTAAGTAATAATAACTCCGACAGGTCAAAGACATTAATTACAGCAGAATGTACTGTGTTGATAAAATGATAGATAATTTTCCTAAAATAAAAGCAATATAACACACAAGTAGTCTGAACTTGTTTTTTTTCTTCTTCTATTTCCTTTTTTAACTTCCCTATACGTACATGTTTCATCCACATGAAATCCATGCTTATGGTATGGATAATTTCCAGTGGTACTCTAGAGGGTAAACGACAACGACCCGAGTATGATAAACTGCTGCTCGATCCGATGTTGAAATATTCCGGACTGTACGGTAATGGGGGAGGTCGAGGAGACCTCGCTGCATCGTTACAAGTATGGGCTGGTGGAAGACCTCTAGCATTACCTGTTCATACTGCCTACAAGCATTTCACTTCTCGCTGGAAGTATGTAAACTATATTATTTGTTCGAAAGTTTTAAGTAAAGAAAATGACTTTGATCATTTGCTAAAATAATCCATTCAACTATTTTTTTAGTTCGAGAATATTTATAATCGTTTAGCAAAAAATTGCTGGATATTTACATGATAAGCTACATATACATTGGCATTTTGATTTACTGTCTATTCTGTCGAATGTCTTTAATGGTGATGATAATCTTTCATGATTGAATCAAGTGAATTTATAAAAATCTATAGCCATAATCATATAATCATAATCAAGTTTAATTTCATGAAATTGCTATTTATTTAGCTGGAATCAATGGGTTACGTTACCCGTCGCTTATTCGGACTTACCAAGAGATGCACAGCTATGCATAACGCTTTTTGATTGTGCCGGACCAGGAAGACAATTACCTGTTGGAGGTACAACGATTTCGTTCTTTGGGAAGCATGGTGTATTTCGTCAGGGAATGTTGGACCTAAGAGTATGGCCAGGTGTTGAAGCTGATGGTAATGTGCCAACCACGACTCCAGGCAAAGCTAGAGATCATGGTAAAGAACAAATGCAAAGGTTGGCCAAGTTGGCTAAGAAGCACAGGAACGGCCAGATGAGTAAAGTTGATTGGCTGGATCGGTTGACGTTCAGAGAAATTGAAGTGATAAATGAACGAGAAAAACGAGCCTCTGAGTATCTGTATTTAATGCTAGAATTCCCAGAAGTTACAATGGATGGTATTCCGGTTTGTATTCAATTATGTTAAAATTAAAAACTAATAACTTTCGCCCTATTTAATGTTGCTTCATTAACCATCACATGACATCGCGTTTTTTTAAACAAATTCCAATACAATATCTATTTTTTACAGTATTCAGTCGTTTATTACGAGAAAGATGGAGATGAAGTTGTGCAGCATAGATCACAGCCAGATGTTGTCACCTTACCAGATTTTGAAATCTTACAGGCATGTCTTGTTATTTTTATTATGCTCTCAAAGTATATCAATGGCAAATAATTAACACAAATAATTAGTACTATACGACCAATGAATCAAAACAATGAAATAGCACTCCAGCAAACATAAGTAATTATAAGATCACATACAACACACTGTGCTTGGAAAGATTTTTTTACATTTAGCTGCAACAAGTCTTACCTCTAAGACTTCGGAATATAAAATTACAAATATTTGTCAGGTCGTAGGAAGAATATGCATATGAGTCATTGTAGTAAGTAGTTTAGTAAATACATCATCTGTGCCTAAGTTAATTACAAGTAATATGTATAAAGAAAGGATTACCACGGAATAGACATTGACCTGAACTTTAATCTGAAGCCTTACTTGCGAGGAGTAAGTAAGATGTTGAAATGGCTGAAAAATATACCAGCAGTGTTGTCTCGGCTTGCAAAAAGAATAGTTAAATTTTTTAAGACGTTTCTCGAAGTTTTTTCCAAAGGCAGTGTGTTTGAAGGTTCTTATGCATGGTTTCAGCAGGAATTCATTAAGGTATTATTTTCTGTGAAATTGTTTTGAGTAAACATATACTGGTAAAGCGTTTTGAAATATAAAATTCACATCAACTAGTTTTTAAGTATTTTGAATATTATCAGAGATTCTAGTTGTTAAATCCCCAAACGTTATGCCTACCTATAAGTTTTAGAAATAACTTGACAGAGAGTAGAAAAGTTGTGTTTGTTCACAAATGAAAAAAAACTTTCACCAGCAATTTCCTACTTCCAGGAAAATCTCGTTGAAGCCAAACATCATAAGTTAGCACGTAGCTTGCGCAGTGGCGGAAATACCCGAGAACTAAAGCCGACTTCCAGTGTTCGAGATGCACTAAACACAATACTGGCCTATCCACCAACTACAGCTCTTTCTACGGAAGAGCAGGATTTGATTTGGAAATTTCGATTTTATTTGTCAAACCAAAAAAAAGCGCTTACCAAGTTTGTCAAATGTGTGAACTGGAAAGTAGCTGGTGAAGAACGACAAGCATTAGAAATGCTGGCGCTTTGGGCACCTCCAGATCCTGAAGATGCCCTTGAACTCCTCGGTCCAGCGTTTACTCATCCAGCTGTGCGGAGATATGCAATCGGACGACTTAATCAAGCACCAGATGATGATTTGATGCTTTACTTGTTGCAATTAGTGCAGGCACTTAAGTATGAGAATTTTGAAGGCATAAAAGCAGCAAATCAATGTCTTCGCAGCCAACAAAGTCAAGAAGTGCGTGAAAAAGGAGAGAAGGATAAAAACAATGAATGTTCCACGTCCACATCCATCACCACAGTAAGTCAAAGAACATGAATGCGAATGTTTTTCATTTGCATCACTGTTTTCTAGAAAGTAGTAAATTACAACCATATAAATAGTAACACCCAAACTATCGATTTACTCAAATTTTTTACAGTCTAGTGAATCTGAAACTGGGGAAGCCATCGACAAACAAGAACCTCCGATAGATCTTGCCTCGTTTTTAATAAGTCGAGCTTGCCAGAATTCGACATTGGCCAATTACTTTTACTGGTATCTTCTAATCGAGTGCGAAGACCAAGTTGACCCAGCTATTGCTGCCAAACAAGATACACGTATAAGAGAGATGTACATTACAGTTATGAAAACGTTTTCTACGACACTATCACAGGGGAGTGTTGTATGGCAGAAGAGGCGAGCGTTTCTGTCACGCCAAAAAATGTTCATTGATCAGCTGGTATCTCTTGTCAAAGCTGTAGCAAGAGAAAGTGGTAACCGCAAAAGAAAAACCGACAGACTCAGGGCACTGCTTGCTGACCCTGATCCAACTTTCAAAATAAACTTTTCCAATTTTGAACCCATACCTTTTCCACTGGATCCAGAAATATCTATAAAAGGGATTATACCAGAGAAGTAAATGCCGTTTAAATTCTTATATTCAATTAAATATTGCAAATACATTTTCTAATCAGTACTCCGACATTGCTCGAAACTGTTTTAAAAAATGCATGACTAATTCAGGTTTTCTGCCTGAGAGGAAGTTTATCCACATTTCAAATTTTTCATGTTACGATCACTACTAAATATAATATTTCATTATCATTATGCTTCTATGTAATTTTGCAGAGCAAGTCTATTCAAGTCAGCTCTGATGCCCAGTAAATTGACATTTCTGACTAGTGAAAATACTGAGTACATTGCAATTTTTAAACACGGAGATGATCTCAGACAGGACCAGTTAATATTGCAAACAATAGCGCTAATGGATAAGTTGTTAAGACGAGAAAACTTGGACCTTAAGCTAACGCCATACAGGTTTGTTGTTATAATTTGTTAATACATGTATTTCAACTATATTTGTTCTACTTTAACAGAGGCGTATCCATTTGCTCTCACATGCCGTTACAATTTTTGCAGAGTCTTGGCAACAAGTACGAGACATGGGTTTCTGCAGTTCATAGAATCTACAACAGTAGCTGAAGTATTGGCAAGTGAAGGGTCGATTTTGAGCTTCTTCAGAAAGCACCACCCATCAGAAACTGGCCCATACGGAATTACATCTGAAGTTATGGATACTTACGTGAGAAGCTGCGGTAAGGCATAGTTTTCTATATTTATTTCACTGTAGGCAACAATACAGGCTGTAAAAATTCACACATTTTATGCTCTCTGCTATTTAGCTGGATATTGTATTATCACATACCTCCTTGGTGTCGGCGACCGACATTTGGACAACTTACTCCTTACAACCTCAGGTAATTGTTGCAAAATCATAATTTACGATAATATCGTTATTAAAAATCTTCAATGATCATTTTTATTTTTCAGGGAAACTATTCCATATAGATTTCGGGTATATCTTAGGTCGAGATCCAAAGCCGCTACCTCCTCCTATGAAACTCAGCAAAGAGATGGTCGAGGCTATGGGTGGTGTTGGATCGGAACACTATCATGAGTTTAGGAAGCAATGTTACACTGCCTTTTTGCACCTGAGAAGACACGCGAACTTAATGTTGAATCTCTTCTCTCTGATGGTCGACGCCAGTGTGCCTGATATAGCACTTGAGCCCGATAAAGCTGTAAAAAAAGTACAGGATAAATTGCGGTTGGATTTAAGTGACGAAGAAGCTGTACACTATGTGCAAAACCTTCTCGATCTTTCGGTAACTGCTGTTATGGCAGCCCTTGTTGAACAACTCCATAAATTTGCTCAATATTGGCGAAAATAAATAAACAAAGTCCCAAAAGTAATATTATTAAGACTGCATCTTGCTGTTATGTAAATAGTATATGATTTAGCAGTAATTTCCTTAATGTAAAATATTTAATGTACAGTACTTTTCAAAATTCTAATTATGATGAAAATAAACATTTTTTAAAGCTAACCTTAACATTTAACGTTTTTTCAACCAAATAAATTTCAATGTCTATCTATTTTACAAAATACAGAGAAAAATTTCCCATATAAGTAGATTATATTATAAGTTTTTGCTGAATGGTCAAATCACACAACTGTTGCGGTATAAACATTGATAAATATGTTTGAATTTTGTTATAAACCAATGACAACTAGTTACCATATATAAAAATATATTCTCCGCCAATTTTATGCCCCTGTTCTAGTAGATTCTGTCATTTTTCCTACATTCTAATTTATTGATTTGAGATGAAAAATAAATTCTTTGTCAAAATCGCACAATTACAATTTTTCTCAGTTACCGTTTTTGTTTATCCTTCGTCAACCTTGCACGTGATATCTATATATTTGATGAATTCATAGTCTCGATTATTAGCAACAACTCAATATATTGACGTTTTAAATAGATGCTCAGTTATGAAACTGATGATGTTACGTATATGGATAATACAACATTAAAGCGAGTAAAATAAAAACACGATTTTTCATTTCTTTCCAATGGATAAAGTTTATTAAAATTGGCATACTCTAGAATCAAAAAGAGAACAAACATATGTTCATTTTACATATTAGTTATGTAAATATTCATATATTTATTTTATAGTTACAATTGTGTATGTCGTGCACACTGTAGAACTTAAAATGTAATATTGTTAGTGTGATGAAAATATCAAATTGCTTCTGATATATTTCATAGCATAGTATACAACTATCTTTACTTTACTTCTAGATGCATTCTGCTATTCTCGTAGGCGAATAGCTCATCTCGCGACTGATCAAATAACTTTTATAGAAAATGTAACAAGTTTATTTATTTTTATTTTTTTCATAGTAACAAATTTCCGCATCCGTATGTGCAGTACTTCTCTCTTCTTTGCTGAGAAGATATGAAAAATGAAGGAAAAAGAAACCAAAATATAATGAAAACAAATCTAATGATTGCGGAACGTTAACAATTCAGTCATTCATTGCTAATCCCAGAGCCTGATAAATTCTAACTTTTGGTACTAGTCGTAAAGTTGCAAATTATATCTTCTCAATTTTTTTCTGCTTGCCCAATTCCAACGTAATATGTACATATATGATCGTGATTGATTGAAAACGCCACGAGAAATAAAAACATAATATATTTATTCCGAATAACATGAGACTATAAAGAATATAATATAATTATATTTTCGATCCTTATATTATCTTGTAACACACGGATTACATATTGACTATACCCTACAAACTAAACACTAATCCTGATACGCATGGTTCTTCCCCGACTTCAACTTTATTTTTAGCGAATCTGAGATTACAAATTGAAATTAGACGAATTATTCAAAATGGTTAGACTTGACAAACAACTTCAGCCATATGGAAAATTTCGGTAGAAAGAGAACCATGTATATCACTCATAGAAATAAAATTCTGTTTTATTCTTCTCCAACTTCATTTTTGTTCAATCTTTCTTTCTAAGCAATATGTAGTAAATTTAATTCTATGTGAAAACAGAATATCTTCACTCCTTCTGTATATAGCACAATTATATAGAAATGACGTTCTGTTTACTACAAACAAAGATCCTACGATTAGAGTAGCAAACACACTATAGACATTTGGTCTTGGGCATGCTACCATAATTAAAAAGAATGGCAAAGATTGTAAGGGTTCAGAGTGCATTTACTGACCAGAGCCACATGTCTTTAGATATCCTACTACTGTCAATGTTTCGACACAGTTTAAAGTTGCCTGAAATATGAATTCAACAGGACATGTAACATACACAAGAAAAGGAAAAAAAAATGTTAAAATGAATTGCTCTCCCTAATTTTTCAATTTTCGACTCAGGCCCAGTCTTAAAACCACATAGTACTTGGTTACAATTATCATTTACTTGAATAAGGTATTGAAACGAAATCAAAATGGTACTGCAGCAAAACCACATTCCTCCAAAATCTACACTGCTCGTATAATCATATCGCACTCTATCACGGATTGAATCCATTCCCAACATACCTATACATAAATTATAATAAGGACCTATTTTTAATCTTACTCCAACCACTTATTAACTTACTTTATATTTACACTTGACAAATAGACTTGAGTCTATTTTTCAACTCTCTATCATGGCTGATAGTTCATTATTCAAACAAGGATCTTTGTAAGGTGAATTTAAACTGAGAAGTTTATATTGATAAACCATTATCGGAGGCACGGTGCCAAACCTTTTATACAGTATATTACCTTTCGGTTGGTCTGGTTGCAGGCACAGAACTTTCTACCAAATCGTGCCTTTCTATTGGCGAGTCAGTGAGCGTATAGTCAACGGGATACCTTGTAGAATAGGTTGGCGTTGCCTCGCCCTGTTGTCTAAGTCTTAGGTTCTCGGTTACCTCTGGGTAAAAACTTTGGGATGCCTCCACATTTTGCGACGATTGTTCTCTCCTATCCAAGGTTTGGGAAGAATAGAAACTTTGCGTTGCCTCAGATTCTGGTCTGGCATTATAGTAACTGGGAGTTATACTTTGACTGGAATAACTCGGCGTAGCTTCTTCGGGTGCAAAGTAACTTTGGCTGGCCTCTGAAGCAATGTCTTGGGGAGTAGACTCATAATAACTAGCTGTAACTTCTTCCTGGGGATCTTCTTCAAGTCTAGAATTATTACATTCTTGGTGAACAGATTCATAATAACTTGCTGTTACTTCTTGATGATGCGTGTAATAGCTGGATGGTTCGTTTCTGTGATCCGAACTTTCTGTAACAAAACTTTGTGATGAATTCTCCTCCAACCCTGGCATAGAAATTGGTACTTCATACGAAGTGGATACATTTTGTTCCAGAATGACTTGGTCTTCGTAACTGGATGTAGGTACAGCATCGACGTGAGTCGAGCTGCTGTCAGGATTCAAGCTATAGGATGACGTTGGTATTTCTGGTACACCATTATCGTGAATGCTCGTATGTTCTCCCCTGACTGAAGTATCAGGAATAACGCTGGATGATGCGATATTCAATTCCTCACAGGGTGGTATTTCATAAGATGATGTACTGATGGCACTTTCCTGGTCTTGATCTCGTTCTTGATTTTCAGGTGTCTCCGGAACATAAGAAGAACTCGCAGTTTCATCCTCATTCACTCCAGAGTTATTGGTAGAAATTGAAGAAGTACCGATGCCGTCTGTCCCAATATCGTTAGACTGCGATGGTATATTTCCTTCTTGACTCATTTCAGCATCGGTTTCCATATTTTCTGAGAGACTCTCCAGTTTTTCAACTTCGTAACTTTGAGTCGGAAAACTTTGATCATCCACTAATTCATCGCCAGAATTTCTCTCTTCTTGATTGTGCATAATCTCATTAAAAGATTGTGTTGGCGCATTTCCATGTGTTTCGGTGGAAGTTTCGTAAGACTGGGTGGCTTCATTCTGCTTTGAATCTTCAAAAGACTGAGTGGGAGGCTCTGCAGAAGTGTTGGTTTCATCAATTTCCATTGATTCGTAGGATATTGACTGTGTAGGTTCGGGCGAGTTTTCAGATTTGTTTACTGACTGGCTGGGAATTTCTAAGGAATCACTCGTCATGGTAATATCGAATTGTTCGTAAGATTGGGAGGGTCTCTCTTCACTAGTTTCTGGTACGGATTCTTCAAAGTTTATTTCTGAATCAGCGCTCATTACTTCATGACTGTGTTCTCCCTCAGATGATGCTGTGCCACCTTGAGAAACCTCTAGAACGGATTCTTTATTTTCAACATAAGATGCACTTTCTAGAGCTGGTTCAACATCCATATGTTCCGCTTCGGTGTCATCCAACAATTTGGCAGGCAAAGTGTCGGGTTGATTTTGGACTAATGTATCGTGTTCGTTTGATGTTGCTGTTTGAATATCATTCACAGAGCACGGTTTTTCATCTGCGGTGGATGTTTCCAACAGTTCGTTTAACTTGCTTGGTGGCACTACATCGTACGAAGTACTGGCTTGTATTTCTTTTGAATCGGTTGTTTGAAACTTTGAATGTTCAGATTGTATTTCAACATTTGATTCAGAACTGACTGTACAGGGTTCTTCTATGAGAGGCATACTGGTAGCTTCGATTTCCGAAGCATGTTCTTCGATGTGCATTTCTATCGTCTGTAAATCTTTGCTTTGAATAGTCATTTCTTGATGGTTTTCCTCTTGCGTAACGATTGGCATATCATGAGTTGAAACCAGTTCCTCAGCTGTAACAACTGTTTGTTGCGAGATGAGTTCTTCGCTTGTCGCAGGTACATCATGAGACGTGTAAACATCTTGCGACGAGACGGATACTTCGTGTATTCCCTGTGATTCAACAGTAGATACTGGTATCAATTCTTGAGAGGTAACAGCTGGTTCATCCGAAGTAACAATCATTTCTGAGGTCACAGTCACGTTTTCCGTTACTATGTTCTCTGTGGTTGCAACAGAAGCTTTTGAAACTAACATTTCTGACACAGGTACATCAACAAAACTTGACTCTCCAGCCAACGATGTCTGAATAGCCGTGCTGTAAGGAATATCATCAGCGTATGTGTCATCAATGATTGGCATGGATGGCGTTGTCTGAACTGGAGTCGTTTCCAAAACCATATTCTCTGGAATCGATACAGAATATGAAACGGTCGGTGTTGAGTTTGAACTAGATTGAATATCCTGTGCTTCAATTGTTATATTTTCATCGAGATTAGGTAAAACCAAATATTGCGTTGTAGCAGGAGTCTCGCTATGGCTAATAACACTCGAATTGTCCATTATTTCTCCAATATCTGGCATTGAATTTCCAGGCATTTGAATTTGAGTTGCTCCAGTTGAAATGTATGCAATACTGGGATTGGTGACAGTCAAGGGCAGTTCTAACGACGACGGAATTGTGGCAACTGAAGTTGAAGTTTCAGTTGTCATTGTCATGTTGCTTGGTACCTCCAGTGGTGTCATGATAGGTTGATTCAGAGTCAAGGAAGTTTCTAGAACTGCTGGTGAAGAAATTGGCTCCGTTGGTGGGATAATTGTAGATTGCAAGATTGTCTGATTGATCAGGCTTGTTTGTGTCAGTCCTGTACTCATAACGCTTGCAGTGGAGTTATCCGGAAGTCCGATCTCTTGCTGGAAATCTGTATTTGCAAGAGCAGCAGCCAAAATATCTTGATTTGATGTCTGAATAATTTCAGAACTTGGGAAACTTTCTGATATCATTGTTTGTGGAGAATCACTGACTGTAGATGGAAGATTTGATACACATCCGTTGTCAAATTGTAATACAATATTATCTAACGTTCCTGCTTCTCCTAATGAATTTGGATCTATGTATAGAGTTCTTGTGCCATCAGGATTTTGGGTTGTACCTTCCAAAGACATTAACGTGTTGTTATCTAATGGTTGTATTTGTCCTTGTTCATCTATTGTAACCAAAACGTAAGTTTGAGTCCCATCGCCACTTTCAGTTGGTAAAGCCATTATTTGAGGTTGGACAGCGGCTTTAGGTTCTTCAATTTTTTCAATAACTGGAGTGGTTTGTTCGGAGATTGATGCTTCTGGTTTGGATTCTTCCGTTTGAACTAGTTCTCCAACCATTTCTTGAGCTCTGGGTTTCTTTTCAGCGTCGGTCTGTTCCAGAGTTGGAAGAGATAGTGGTTTGGTAACAGTTGCAGCAAGCGGTGGACTAGATATTGAGTTAAGAGCTGCGTTCAATAAATTTCTTTTCTGTTGACCGCCTCTGACTCCAGCATAACTCTTCGCACTTGCCTTGGTCGCACTTGGACTGTTGCCAGAAATCTGTTTTGTTTGTGCTAACGATTTAGAAATATTTGAAACGTTTGTAACTAATTTCGGCGATGAACTTTGTAATGAAGCATCTTGCATCTTTTGAACCACAATCTTTTGTTGAGTCTTCGATTGACGCCCTGGCGTTCTAGGTATGACAACTTTTTGGACTGTTTGTGTCGAGGAAAGAATCTTTCCTTTCATATGTTGTTGAGGTAAAACAGGAGATGCTTGCTGTGAGCCACTTTGGGCAGCTAAGACTGGCAGCTGTTGAGCTTGTTGATGAGCAAGAGCTTGTTTGATCATTTTTTTTCCAGTTAACAATGTCTTTTGTCCAGTTACGGTATTTTGAAGCAGTATTGTGCTTCCAGGTGATTTTAACGAGCCGAGAACTCTCATCTGTGACGAGGATATTGGAACTTTCTGATTTTTCTGTAAAACAGGTAAGTGCATTTTCTGTTGCACTGTTTGGTACTGAACTTTTGCCCCTTTGCTCGGGCTTTTTGCTGCAATAGCTTTTACTTGCTGACCTGTAATAGGTGTTAACACGGTACCTTTAGAACCAACAATTCCCTGAGTGCTCAAAATGGTTTTGCCAGTCAAAGAATGTGATATGGGTGCCAAAATAGCTCCTTTAGATGTAACAAGGTTTTGCGATGTCAATGGAGACAAAATAGTAGTACCCTTGGTTGTGACTAAAGTTTTCGAACTGATAATGGTTTTACCTGCCAGTGAAGCTGCACTGATTGGAGTGTAAATACCCCCCTTGGTAATAATTCCTTGGGTTAGCGTCCCTAATAGCGTCGATTTTGATACAGCACCAGGAATCTGAGTTAGAACGCCTTTGGCAGACAAGCCTTGAGTACTAATAATTTTCTGTCCCTGTGGTGCTACTTTAGATGTCGTAGGTGATCCTACATCGGTTTTTGGAGCTATAATAGTTTTCGTTGTTAGAACACCTTGTGAGCTAATTGGTGCAAAGATTTGACCCTTGGTGGTCATTATCCTCTGCATTTTGGTTCCTATTGTTTTAGACGTGTTCAAAGGTATCATTTTCGTTTGACCAGACTGTGGTGATGTCAAAATAACCACCTTACCTCCCTGCTGTACAATTTGTGCACTTCCTGAACCTTTTCCTGTAGGGATTGCAATTTTCTGTTGACTTCCTGGTTTCCCTTGGACACTGTATCTTAGTTGTTGACCACCGGCAGTTTGTACAATCACGTATTTACCAGGTTGCCCTTTTTGTGATATTAGTGGTGAGTTTTTTCCAGTTTGGGCATTTTGGAATTTCAAACCTTTAACTCCTCCCGTTAGCGGAGGTACAATAGTTTTAACGCTGGTGATGGTTGGTTTAGCTTTAGCCTTGGTTTTCAAAATTGTAGGAACGCCACTCTTCTTTTTACTTGGTGTTGATTCTAATGTTGACTCGTTGGATGTTTTAAATTGTCCGTGGCTCGGTGACACCAATTGTGTAGTAGGTGTTAGTGAAATAGATGACGTTGATATTGAACTGGACCCAGGTATGAGAGATGTTATAACGACAGGCATCTGTTCAATACTTTCTGGCGTTAAGACATCTTCACTCAGAACAAAAGGCATCGAATTTATATCCAGTTCCATGTCAGCTAAACTTTGCGAGCTTTGTTGAATCAGCTTTTCAGTTACAGGAGTGGCAGAAACACTTTGGGATGTTTGAGCAATCACTTTTTCAGTCTGTGTTTCAATCAAATTAGCCCCTGCTGCTTCTTCAGCTTTCAATGCCTCTAACTTTTGCGTCAATGAAAGATGAGGAGAAGATATTTTCAATGTTTGCCTCAATTTGCTATTTGATGGTAGATTCTCAATTTTCATGATCTTTGTTCTCTGATTATGTTTTGAATCGCCACGTTTGGAAGTGTCAGGCTCTAACTTGTGTTTAGTGCCTCTTGATGGAATTTTTTCAAGTAACTTAGATTTCAATATGTGCATTGGTTCTTTGAGTGAGACACTTTCAATTATCCTGGGTTTTTCTCGCTTTTTCACTGGCATACCACTTACAGAAGTCGGCGATGGAGTGGACATTGATGTTCGAGATGTTTCATCCAATTTTGATACATCTAAACTCAGTACTTTCGAAACATCTTCAACCTTAGCTGGCTGTGCCGGACTCGTTGATCCATCAATGCTTACCTCTGGAGTTTGTTGAATAAGTTCTTGGACACTTGGGTCTTCCAACTTTATATTTGTTTCAGTATTTTCCTCCACAACTACTTCTACGCCTCGGAAATCGCTGACAGCAGAAGCAATCGAAATATTTGCAGCTTGCAAAATTTCTTCAGACTTTTCTAGCGCTTCTTTACCATCAACTGATTCATTTTCTACATCTTGTGTCATAGCTTGAGTAACAGATACAATATTAACGTTATCGACATCGATATTGAGTTTCTTATCAACCGATTTTTTACTTTTTTTCCCCCTACCCACAGTGATTTCAATTTCATCGATGATCATTTTTTTGTCATGTTTTAAATTATCGATATGCAAGGTTTTCAAGAATGCCTCTTGAAAAGTATTTATGGGTTTCTCTTCAGTTGATCCATCTTTATCTTTCTTCGATTTTGCACCAGTTTCTGGGGTAAATTTACCTTTGTAGCGGGTTTGCATCGATGATCTCTTTGGAGGAGTGTCAGTTGTAGTTTTTGGAAGTTCTTCCGGTACTAATTCTATTTCCAATTCATTCTTATCATCTTTTTGCAAGGTTTCTTCCAATTTCACATTCATATCACTTTGTTTAACTGTTTGAGAACTGATTTCCTCGTTCTCATCCGTAACAGTATTCCGTTCTATTGTTACATCAGGATGTGTATCTAATTTCTGTTTACTGATCAAATCATCTGAGTTCAGAGCTTCTTCTACTTCTGACATTGATTCTTTTGAAGGATTGATTTCATCTTGTGAAGTAGCTATTTCTTGCTCTACCACTACTTTCTCCATCAAAGTAACTGTTTCACTTTCGTCAACTCTCGTGATTTCAATTTCCGTTTCGTCAATCTTATCTCTTTTCTTTTCAGGCTCAGGTTGTGTAACAATTTTCTCTACTGAAGTATCATTGTCAAAAAAATCGCTCTGTGACATTTCAAATTTTTTTATCTGTGATTTCTTTGGAGGCAATGTTTCCAGGGGTATTTTGGAAATATCAGTATTTTGTGAACCATCCGTCTTTTGCTCAACAAATTCAGTGACTAGTTTATCTATTTTAGATTCTGTTCCTTCTAGTAAATTACGGTTAATTAATTCGGCTGCAGCATCCATTGATTGAGGTGGTGCCAGACTTGACTCTGATACATCTGCAGCACCACTTGGCAGTGTTGATTCTTCGGATTTCTCATCAACGGTAACTCGCTCATCATTTAAATCAGGTTCCTTTGAAATATCTGTCACTGACAATACAGTTGGTTTTGTTGATTCTTCGAATAGTTCCACATGAATTTTTGATGAAATTCCACGATCTTCTGTCGGATCTTCTGGAGTCTCCACTAACTTTTTGTCAAATTCACTTGAATTTTCATCAATTTCAGTTTTCTCACCCAGTTTTTTGGGCACCTCTTCAGATTTTGACAAGATTTCGTCATCTACAATAGAATCTGCAAGTTCTTCTGTTAGTTTATCATCAATTTCCATTGACTTTTCAACAACCACTGACGATTTTTTATTCGGTCCTGAAGGTCTTCTACCTTTCTTCGCCCTTTTTTTCGGATTATTTAGTTTTTCTTCAAAATTCAATGATTTGTCATCAAGTTCAGACTGGCTGTCATCATTTGATGTCCTGTGATCAGTATGTAGCAGTATTGCATCAGTTTTCGAACTTTTCCTGCCAGACCTACGTTTCCTTCCAAATTGAGAAATGTCAACATCAGAATCTACAGCCTTCATATCCTCATTCTCGGTCTTTTTTGCTGTCACGAAAAAATCTTCAGTGAGCTCCTCGACCTTATTCGAAGATTCCAATGTTACTTTGTCTATTTCGATAGATTTGCTTTCATCAATTTCATTAGTACGAACCATTTTTTTATCAGAAATTAGGTTCTTTCTGGGCCTCCCACGACGCTTCTTAACTAGTACTGGTGATGTTTCATTGGTTTCCATCTGTATTTCTTCAGCTTCTAGATCGTCAATTGTAGTTGAAGATTGATTCTTCTCGGTATCAGTTGATATAATTTCCAATGAGATTTTACTTTGCCTACTGTCAGATTCTATCTTCTTTGAAACTGGTTCTTCTTTTTCTATTGACGAATTTTCTGGTTCTTCGTTGATATCCATTGATATCTTTGGTTGTTCTGTTAATACCTCAACAGACTTTGTTGTCAGACTGGTTTCGTCATACGGAGAATCTTCTTCTTTTTCAACTTCGAATATTTCAACAATCTCTAGCTCAGTTTGACAGATATTGACGTCCATCTTTTCTTGTCTCGTTTCAGAATCTGGAAAAGAATGATCAATTTCTCCACTCTCTTGAGAATGTTTCAATGTATCTCCATGACCAGTCGCTGCTTCTTGGTCTTTGTAATTTTTAACATCATTTTGTTGATCATTTTTCAAAGCTTGACTCATTTCAAATTCTTTGATAATTTCCTTCTTCAAGGACAAATTTTTGTCACCAAATACTCTAGGTATTTTTCGTACAGGGGGTATCGCAGGCTCAGGCAAATCTTCCTCATCAAAGTCAAAACACGACAGTTTCGACTTTTTATCATCTTTTTCACATCCAGTCTTTTTGTCACTTTTTACAGAACTTGACAATTTGTCGTCCGTTTCTGAGCTCAGATTTTTACCTTCTTTCTCTAACACTAATAGTTCTGTATTTAGATCAGCATACGATTTTTTTTCGTCTCTACCAGTACTCTGTGTTTCTGACAGAAATGGCTTAGTTTTTTTTGTCTTGTGACCTGGTGAATCTGCACTCAACGCAATTGCAGACAAAGATTCAGTTTCATTTAGTATTTTCTTTGCTTCTGATAGAATTTTCTCATTCTCATCAACTTCTTCAATATCTTCGTGAGGAGAAAGTTCGGTAGTCCCGAAATTTCGCTGAGATTTTTGAGGAGAAATGTCTAACGATGACGTATCAGCGGATTTATTGAAATCAGAGCCCATTTCAGTATCTGATTCATCTTGCCAGTCAGCCAACAACTTTTCACGCAGTTGTGGGTCAGGTTTCTTCTTCTTACTTGCTTTTTCTATATGTTTTGTGGACTTTCGTTTTCCTGATTCTGGTGCAATCTCTTTTCTGGCTTTGTTAGATTCTCCCTTGTCTTTCTTCGTGTACTTTCTCTTTGGAGTATCACTTTCACTAAGTTTTGCTTTTGGTTGTGAATATGTTTTAACTTTAGTTGCTATTGGTGTTGAGTTACCAGAACTGTGAGTTTTGTTGTGCAAAATAATAACGTTGAGGCGAGAAGAGGTAAAGCTGCACACATAGCAAGTGTATTGTGGGGAACCTCCACTGTTTGATGGTGTCGAAGAAAGGCTTGGTGGTTGGTGTCGAATTCTAACCTCGTGATCACTTTCCTTCAAAAATCGTGGATGTGTAATTTTCCTAGATGGCGTATCTGAAGAGCTTCCACTATCATTGCGTCTCTCTCTGCTCCCATCTTCACGGTCTCGTTTCTTTTTTGGAACCTTCTTTTCTCCAAACAGAGCTGATATATCTGGTTTTTGTTGGCGTGTAAACTTATGGCTTGATATTATATCTGCATCACCTCCTGTCAACTTCTCAGCCATTTCCACATCTCCAGGGAATTTGTCCATGTAACTCGATCCATCTTTACTCTTGGTTCTGTATTTATCTGTGAATAATGACACGAGTTATTAGTTATAGTTTAGAATAGGTTTGATTTCGTAAATTTATTCTATATTTCAGTTTCATGCACCTGAGTAAATGTTAGCTCATGTTATACTCATTGAAGGGGATTGCTTATGCCGAGGGCAGGAGCTATTCTCCTGCCCTCGACAGATAATAATCAAAAAGTTCTAACAGTTGATGAAAGCTTGGAGAAAACTTGGTTTTAATTTTAAATCTAGTGAAAAGAAAATGTCTAAGTTTCAAAATAAATATATCTTAAATTCCTTCCATCAAAGTTGGTAGCTGCAAGGGATGCACCTTTTCAATACTCAATCGTTACTGCATTCGATGAAACTAGTCAAGGGGTTTGAATTCATGTGAATAGGAATAACACGTGACATCCATCGATGGAATTAGTTGAAGAAACATACCTAAGCCTTTTTTGATGAAATCGTCCTTCAATGTGCAGTTGTATTTGTAAATTTGTTGATAATTCTTCACATATTCACTGAAATAATAAATGACATTGATAAAGTACTAAATTTTAATTTGTGATTAATCTTAGATTAATGAAAGTTAAAGTGAATTGTAAAAGAAAATTTCTACATGTGAGTAATTTCCATGATGAATAGTAAATATTTTACACTGATATTTCAAAACAAGACAGCGAAAATTGTGAGAAATACATTATGGAAAAACAGGATTTAGTTGAATAATGAGTCTTGTAGTTCTCCATTTATAGATAAAAGTTGAAGTAAGACAATAAAAATAACAGCAACTCACTATGTATCTTCTTGAAAAAATTTCACAGCTGCGATAATAGGTTTTTTCTTCAATTCTTCCTGAATATCTTCAGGTAAATTATGTACGCTTGTTACTTGACCAGGCCACCACGAGGCCCCAAGCTTAACCCATACAACATCCCCATCCAAGTAACTGATCTCTGTCTGTTCGCACATCTTGACGTCGTCTCTTACTCAACTGTATTCAGTCATAGAGTTAAGTCTGGATATATGACAGTATTAGCGTAGTTCCGTATATTTATTTGTACCGAATAACTAAGGCTTGCTGTTCCAACATCTGTTTATGCAAGTTGTAGCATAACATCAGCAGAAGTTTTAACTAATTATTATTCTTTAATGATATTCTTGCGCCTATTGCCTAAAAATTGAACAATTACTCATCAATAATGTGATACGTTGATAGATATTTTATTGCACTGAACAAAAGATTGTATTATAGTCAATCTTACGCTGTCAAAAAAAAAAGCAAGTTTGAAATATAGATAAGCTAGTACGTTTAAGAGATGCTTTTCAAAATAGAAAAAGTCATTATCTTGATACGACAAAGTTTGCAAAGTATTGAACAGTTGAACCATGAATTGCAAGGTATTGAACACAGCGCAGTTTCTGCGGTACGATTATTCAGATTTGTATGAGGTGGATACCTCAATATTCTTACCCTACGTGAGACGAATACGTGTGCACAACATTCCGGTGTAATGGCCGGTGCGAAGTTATGGGTCGTGAACTATGAAAGGGTGCACGATTAGCACTCGATAGCACAAAAAATATGTATGTTGAACCGATTGAAAGCGGGATAATGGATTACTGTTCAGTTTTTAAAATAGTCAAGTTATTCACTGTTTGCAGGGGAGGTAATTCGGAGCGATGAGGTACGGGTCAGGGGGAGGGAGGAGGGGGGTTGCCCTCCTTCTGCTTCGTAGATGATCGTCCACAACGGCGGGATTTCCTAGACGTGGTTACGTTTCTCGTCTTGATTCTGCAACGATAATGATAAATAAAGGTTTCTGGTATAAAAATCAGGTCGATAACCTCGGATGATATTGCGAAACGTAGGTAGGTGAATAGTACAGCGGTAATGAAGACGTACGTGAATGAGAAATGTCCAAGGCACCTCAGCGTTTGTATGCACGGGCATTTTATGGAGGCGACCGAGCGTTTGCCGCCTTGACTTCGTTCGTGAAAATCTACCGAAAGTCGTTCACATCCAAATTCGTAAGCGTCCCGATGTATCAGGACGTCCGCACCATCCACACCACTACACTTGTTGTGTGACCGTGACGTTTTCGCACCAGAATTCACGAATAAACAGGTAATGCAGTTCCCCAATCGGCGCTTATCCGACGTACATATTTTAGTTTTCCCGACATGCAACGGGACTCGATGCTTCGCCACTTTCAACCAGGCCTACCACACCCCACGTTGCACCGCACCTTTCTCTTCAAATTTATCCTGCGAATTTTCAAATTTCCACACACTTTTCTGTTTATATGTCAAGACTTATCACTCTATTTGTGCAATTTTCTATTATTTTATTAATTTCTCACGTTTCGTAGACGCATCTACGGGCACTATCTGATTACGTGGTAAATATCATTCAAGTAAGAAATGATTTCCTGGCACGTAACGGTGGCCCTCCTCTGTATTGAAGATTTATCGTCTGCGACTTAGTTTCGGTAAATGGCATAATTGGAAATAGGTATTTGAAGGGAAAATAATGATCTCTTGTTAGAAAGTAACGAGAAATAATGAGTATTTTACAGGTGTTTGTATAAAATTTGAAAAACAACAATTGGCCACCCTGACGTTGCGAGGCGATTGTTCGTGTTCCTTCAATGCTGTGTCGCCACTGTTCTTATCGGCGTTCACACTTCACTTCCGGTCTGCTGTTGCCCTACGACGCTTTTCCTTTTTTCTTTTAAATATACCTACGTATTCAGTGCATTCCAACGTCTCTGAACGAGCGTAAAATAATATTTACATACAACAAGGTGCCAGGAATAAAATACATTCGACTGTCGTTTATAGTCGCGAGAGTTTCGTTCGATACGAATCCCAAGTGTTGAATCAAGTACAGCGATACTCTCGTACATTTTCTATAACAATTGCATTCGCCTTTCGTAGGTATAACGTACCTAGTAAATACGAGTAAATACCATAAGAATGGCGACTGCCGTCCCTTCACGGTTTGCTGTCTTGAGTATGGAGGATGATGATTACAAGCCGAAAAAGAGCCAGAAAACTACGGTCAAAACTACAAATACAAAAAATAAACATGACAAATCTGCAGCTACCTCAAAACAACAACCTAAAAAAGACGAGAAAAAAAAACAGAGCAAGGTACAGCCAAGCCATAGCGCACATTTTTCTAGCCGGCTCTAGTTGTCAAATGTTATCGCTAATGCACAGCGGGAAAATTCAATGTCATGAAACCTTGAATGTTTTTACTCTTTTATTTTAGAACTGCGGAGTTCGAATCATCTGATTATTCTGACTATGATTGAAAATTTTTATTTCTTAAGTAGCTGTATTTCCGAGCTATACTATATTTGTTTTTGTTTTTTATTTTTTTTGTCACAATGACACTTTGTAAGCAAATTACCTGACACTATCCAGAATTTTATACATTATTGTATTCAATTTACAGGGAAAGAAAAATAAAAACAATGAGGATCGTCAATGGGAGCAGTGGAAACAAAAAGATTCAATGGTAATCATCAAATATGGATATTACAAGTTTTCATTCATTCATCATAATTAATAGGGGAAAAAAATGGTTTTTAATTATTTTCACAATTAGTTTGTCACTCTTGTGGAAACCGACACAGATTATTGAATGTTTGTAATTTTTTTACGTAAATCCAAAGGGATATCTTGCTTTGATAAGCTTATAATAAGGTATCAAAAGCAGACTAAATAACCTATTTTATTGACAATTTAAAGGCTGTCGAGGAAACATACGAGCAAGAGCTGCATCAGGCGATATTGTTATCGAAGCTAGCGTACGAGGCACAAGTAGATACTACAGGTAAAGCTAAAGAAGACTCGGAACAATCGAAGAAAAACTTGAACGGCAAAAAGTCCAAGAAAGCTACGATGTCTCTGGAAGAATTCAACAACCTGGGGGCAACACCTGCGCCAAATACAGATTCTGCCCCTGAGAGTGGAGATTGTAAACCTAAAGAATCAGATGTTGAATTTTTTGACAGGATCAAAAAGGAAACGATGAGTGAAATTACCAGAGAGAAAGAAAAGGACATATTAAAATCAAGGCAGAATCAAATTGATGAAGATATAACCTCAGCTCAGTTAAGGGTCGAGGTGGAAAAGAGAGATGAATTAGTTGCGCAATTGAAAGATGAAGTTCAAACACTGAAAGATGAATTAAGACAAGTCAAAAAAAGAAATAAGAAACTCTACGAAATTTTATCTCAAGGGGAAAGTGAGTAACATTTAATCTCGTGGCATAATGTTCATTTTGCGAAATTTCTCTGGTAAACAGTGTCAAATTGTTATAATGATGAAATTGATGGAAGAATATTACTCAAAATACAATTAATAGTGAAAATAGTTCATTCTGACAAACCTAATTCTTACTTTAACATTCTTTGGAATAATTGCTATACTGCTCATGATTGCACTCAAGAGTAGTTGACGAAATAAAATATGACACTTTTCCAACAGTGAAGGACAAAGCATCGGTGTTGGTCGAGGTTGCCAAACTTCAAGAAATTCGTGACGAATTAACAACCGAAGTGGCATCTCTTCATGCACTACTCGAACAGGAAAGATCAAAAACCAGAGCTTCCAGCGCAGATCCAAAGACGACTAAGCAAACTGTAAGTATCTGAAATATGCATTATTAAGAAAAATTCCAATGTACTGTAATATCAATGGAGTGTTTAATTTGATGGGAATATTCATTCTTGTAAAAAGTGCTAAAACTTTTTTCTTTGATTTCCAGAATAAAAAGAGGCCTGCAAGTGAAAATGCTTGAATTATCTATCTGCCAGCACGTTGAATAATGTCATTGTGATCCATTAACTGTGAATGTAATTGTGATGAAGGAAGGTTATTCAATGTAAGACTATTGGAAAAATGAAGTAAAAAAGAACCCGTACCAGAAGCATTGATAATGTTTGTTTAGAGTAAGAAAATTTATTTAGATCGTCGTTTTTATAAACACCAAAATTGAAAACCTCAACTATTTAAAGATAGGAGGTACGCTATCAAAATGAGATTTATGTTATGGCGAGACCAAGAGTAATATTCTATTTTGTTCAATTTTTTAATTTTAATCCTTGTTTTCAATAAAGTTTATGCCATAGCAAACATATTTCTCGTAATTATCATACTGATTGTTATACATATACATACATATTTATAGTGACGTATCAGAGGAAAACAATCTGTCTTACATGCTCTTCTACTTTCTGTCGAACCGATGCAGTCACTTTATAACAAAGTACTCACAGACTTTTTCCCTCTGAACGGCAAGTTACTGAAAAGTATTATTTGGGATATTTTGTAATAAAAATATTATATGTAACGTAATTTTATCGACCATCGTTAAATCGATGCCTTTGCACACTGCCCTGCCCATCCTTTTGTACCTATTTCGTGCGATTACACAAATTTCAACTACAATGTCAGGGTTTGGAGAGCTGTGAAAAAATTTACAAAACTTTGTGAGACTGCGATTTAAACTGTGCGTACATTTCATAATCAATTAATCGAGTGTAAATTAAAGCCAGTCAGTAAAAAAAGGACAGAAATTTTAATTGTACATAATCGATACCTGTAAAATACCAGGTTAATTTTTTTTTTTTTGTCAAACGTGCTTGGAAGAAGACTTTAACAAAGAATTTAACAAAATTTTGAATCGTGCATCTGCGGTGCAACAAAGTATGCATGCGAGTATCATTTACCTAAATTGGCCTCTCATTTCTCTGCATTTACCAAAAATTTTTCGGTCACCGACACACTTCCACCCTTTCCATCTTCTACATATACTCGCTATTCAGACTTAGCTTCATCCGGATTATACGGCCAGAGACTTTTATGGAAATTCGCTTTTTTCACCAGCTTTTTGTGCTTTTGGTTATCCGCAGTGATTTCTTTTCATTTCTACTTTACTGACAACTTTAATCTTAATTTTTTTCTTCATTTCATTCGCGCTACTTCAACGATCTCTGTTCTCGATGTATCCACATCAAATCAATGCAATTTGTCTTACCCTGCAACGCTCACCATTGCATTGAATAGTTCACGACGAATAAAACGAAATTAATTATGTGAGAAATTTTCATACATATATTATATCATCTCGCAATCATTCCACAACGTCTAAATTCTATGCGAGATGAATCATGTCATTCCATCCATTGAAACGTACTAATTTATTCCGTTCGTTGTATCGGGGTATTGAGCATCCATTCAACTCTCCGTTGAAATCTTGACCAATAAAAGGAGCATTAGCGCTAAGTGGGCGCCTCCTCTTCGGTTCTAGTCCTGTTTGTCGGAGAGGACGAGGGCTGAAACGAGCTTGCGGTATAGGGTGGGGTTCAGCGGAAGTTACGAACGTCCAACAAGCCCGCACAATTGAATTGACAAGCTTTTTCCGGAGCGTCTTTCACGACTCCACTTTGAGGAATGATTTCTGAAATTGACTCGGTTTCTGCAAATATCTTTGATTTTTTTCATCGCCATCAGTACGAGCAAGAATGAATCGAAAGTGATCCTTTCGTTTCTCGTTCAATAAAAACTATACTCTCTGTTTTATTTTATTCCAGTTGACACGAAATTGAACCACAGTTCACGTCTATCTCGATTTTATTAAGATCAATGAAAGAAAAATTGACGAACATTAATCGTATGACTTTAGATCTAATACTTTTCCGGCATTTGTGGGTTTTAAATTGTCTAAGTATAAAAGAGGGTTTTAGACTTGTTCTAACCGGGCCCCGGTTTATCTCTGTCACTCTGTAAGGGTGTTTGCCTTCATGGGGGGTCGACAGGGAGGCCGTAGGGGCGGAAAGTATGGCAGACGTGGTGGGGATTCATTATCCGTCAGTCTATTGTCATTCCTGTAGGCCGTGGCGAGATTTTCCCGGCTGGTGACTGGGCTGGACCTCGTCTCTTTAGCGTCCGTATTCGTATCTCCAGGGACGCAGGTTGAAACACAAAAATTCACCGATTCGGTACTTATGCTAACGATAAGAATCCTCGCATCTAATTCCATTTAGTTATCAATTATTCAGACAGACAATATTGAAGATTTTTCATTTCAAATGATTCGGTTGTACAATTGACGGAATAATATATGGACAAAATTCATGTGATAAGAAAATTTCATGGCATTTTTAGAGAGAGAAAAAAAAAATTGTACTTCTTGGTAAAATAATTAGTTTATTCGCAACAAGGTATTAAAGCAAACTTAACGAGTTGAAAGCAAGTATCGTGCGACCTCACATCACCCTTGCTAAAGTAGGTTCATCTGTACAGAATATCAAAAACAGTTAAATTGAGTGGCATTTAATTTTCGTATTTATCGTTGGTAATGGAGATGCAAAAATACGAACTACAGTTATTAGAAAATAAGTTTACACTGATATGTGAGAAGTAAGAATTTTTTCGGGAGAAACTTTCCCATTAATATTTTGCCTCAAAACCACACGGAGAAAATAAAAGAGCAGATTTTACTGACAACTGCAGGAAAAGCGTGCCAAAAGAAAATTTTTTTTTTGCAAAACATACTTCATAAAGTGCAGGATTTACTCTAGAAACAATGAAAATCACTGTGTGTATTTTTAGTAAAAAATATAGTTGACATGAGTACCTTGACGCGTTCCTCATTTCGTGCAGTTTTCAGAAAAATCTGTTCTTTTCTTCTCTCCATGCATTCTTCAAAAACTCGCGATTATTTGAAGACGATTATCACTATCCGCGATTCGATAGTTTCGCAAAACTCCTGTTGTGAAAATAAAATAATCCTTCGTGGGGTGAATCTTTTTGCGCATAATTCACGTGCTGTGCAAATACAAGTATCGAAAGACGTTTGTAAAAAGCAAGGTATATCATTGTATGATTATAGATATACTTATCTGTTCCTCTACATACCTATAATGTATATCATTTTATAAACAAGTGTCTCGACAAGACGCGCTTGCACTGTCGGTGTTTTTTTTATCTCTCTCTCTCTCTCTCTCGCTCTCTTTTTGTTCGGAGGCCTGCATCGTCTCTCAACGGTGAAGCCGATATTGCGCCTCGTATTTGGAATACGTATGTATGTATGCCTCACTGAGCAAAGTACTGCTGTATGATGTTGGTACGTATGTATGTACATAAGTAAGCACTGCAGAATGGAACGTACCTATGTATGTATATTTTCCGATTACAAAGAGATTTTAACGATGAAACGCACAGTTACTTGCAAGTTCTCGATTACCAGTGATATATATATTTCAACTTAAATGCAGAAATTTCCGTTTTTCCTTTATTGCAGCAGCACATTTTCGACAGTCGGATGCTCACATATCCGTCAACGCGAAAAAAAAGGCGAGAGCGGAAAATTAATCCGAACATTAGGCAGGAAAATTAAGGGGTGCGTTAAAACAATGGACCTCTCGTTATTACGAGAAATTCGTTAGCGTACGGCAAGAGTCATTAATATGTCGATGTTGCAATGCTCCGTCGTGGCTTTCATCAGTTCTGCCAATAATACGGCGAGAATATATTTATCGCGAATCGTATCTGGTGGTGCGGGGAGTGGAAATGTAGAAGAATTAGAAATCACAAGATTCACGATATCGAATTTTCAGAAACGCGAAAATCAAATTCCTTGTACAAGTTGGAATTGCGGAAAGCCAAAATATGTGAGACCGTCAGAATTTTTAGGATTCTGCATCTGGTTTTCTGTACTTTACTTTTCTAGTAAATTTCCGCTTTCTACATGTGAAAATTCCAAAAAATGGACCCTCACGTTTTTGAATACTCAATATTGTTAGCCGACTATTTTTCGATTTTTATACATTTTTACGACTAACCATCCATCCGACACTTGATACATCCATGAATTACTATACCACTGCTTCACGGCACTTGAGCAGAGCTGTTATACCCAGACGTTCGAGAGTTTGAAATCGGCTTTAGGTATAACCAGAAAGTTTGCAATTGGCAAGTGACAATTCCCATGCCGTCGCGAATTGCCGATGAACACCAGACTGGGTCTGAAAGCAACCCTCGAGCAGCTCTCGCCGTAAGCCGTGGTCGGCCTCGACTCCCACGTCTGTAAACAGCTTAGCGATATAAGAAGAAGACCAGCCCAGCTTTTCCGAGATGGGCAATTCTCATATCCCACAATCGTTTCGGAGTAGAAATGTTATACCGTTTTAACGGCTTACCGATGTTTCTCTTCCGGAACTAGTGGAAGATATTCAACGTCCTGTCCATTTCCACTTTCATATATGGGTGAAGAAGTATTCCAACATCGGTTGCAGTGAAGCGATTATTTCTGGCTTCTGCAACTCATTACAAAAATAATTTATTCCCAGTAACACAAAGTCCGATTTTTAATTTATTATTAATTGCAGCATAATTCCGGGTATTCAACTACTACTTTATGCAACTTACTGCATGGCTGCATAAACTTTTCCGACGTACCTCGTGTGGACGCGCATAAAGTATATCTTCGCGTATACGCCGTTGCGATTAAAGCTTTAGCAGTATCGATTTCGCACGCGTTAGCTATGACAGACAGAGGGATCGTCAAAGAGCATAATAATTACTGCGCCCGCAGAGAAGAGCTCAACCCTTTGTTCCGCGCAGTCACTTTGCAAAAGGGCTGCTGCAGGGGCGAACGTCACGGTTATAACGGTGGGACAGAAAAGGAAGGCAGCATCCATTTCGGCTACACCATTATGTAATTGATTCATGTTTTACATGTCACTCCGATAGCCAAATGCGTTTGCGCGCCTTACGTTGCAGGCCAGAAATCGATTTGTCAAAAACATAAGGGTTTCTTGTTACATTGATGCTGTTTGAGATTGGAGAAGTATTATAATATACGTAAAACTCGCGCAAGGAAATGTTAATTTGAATTCAATTTACCGATCAGAAATGAAGAAATTAAAAGGAGTAAAAAAGTTTGTTATCGCAAGAATAAGAAACAATTGCAGCGATTTCGGTTAGGAAACTGTGGAACAAATAATAATTTCCATTTGTATAATAAGTAATAAGCGGCGCAAAGACAATCAAGGAAAGATTATACCCGGCTGCACATTCGTTTCATCTCTCGCGGTAGATGTTTAATTAAAGCGTTATTTGCGAGGAAAACTTTCGTATAACTTCAGAAATTAGTCATACAGACATTAATTGCCAAAGAGCTATGATGTTTGTCGTCTAAAGCGAGGCGTCTTCCGGTCGTTATCACTTCCCGAAACGCAGTTATTGAATATTCCTCACTTATACGTGAACGGCCAGATTACACGCGGTGCAAAGACGGTTTAATTGGGATTATTCGATCCTCGATGCATTAATCGCAATAAAATCAATTGAACAGCACGATTCTTGCTTATATAACTATTATGTATACCTATAAGATAAATTTATTTTTATTACTTGTTTATACCCTCATACAAATTAGCACTTATTTCATATAAATCATCTAAAAACGCAGTGAATTTTCATCAACGTTGATCTTTTATCTAAATGCACGAGGAAGGACCGTATTTTTTCTTATAATGTCGCCAAGAGACTAAAAGTCCGGTAACCAAATCGTAAAGAGCCTTTCTGTTCTTTTTTCGTATGCCATCACTGTCTATATTTATATTGCCTCTCGCCACGCCGATTCGTTTTTGTGCCCATGTTTTAAGGAGAAATAATTCTTGGTCCTAGCACTCAATAATCCAATAGCATTAGCGTAACTTTCGAAAGACCATAAGTGACTAGCAGAACAATTTGCTTTACAGTGTGAAGCGTAAGGAACTCATCCAAGAACAAGTCTGACGACTCAGTCAGATTCGATACTATAACGTAAACGTATTCGTGCCAAAGACAGCGCCGGTCAAGACCCGCGTTATCCTTTGACCCTGGCCTTTCCCCGCCATCGCCAACTTCCTTAAACTCCATTTCGGACTTTAGGGTCGATCCTTGTTGTTCCTCGAGTGTTTAGCCCGCACCCAAACTGCACGTAGAGATCATGATGCACCAGATGTGGATAGATCTTTAACCAACGCAGTAAATTAAAAATCTCTTATAATTATATATCAGTCCAGAAATTCACCGGCTCTACAGCCCTGAGCTTTGGTTCGATAAAATATTCCGCAATCTCGTTAATCAGTCCATCCGTTAATACCAATTTCAATAGGAACGGTCCGCCCCTCAATAAGATGCTGCAAAGAGACGTGAAGGTTTCTCGTTTTCCTCTCTCTTCTTCTATCTGTCTCGATCTTTTTCTACCGCGAATTTTCCCATCGCTACTGCAGTTTGTCATAAAAATTTTGACTCAGCCAATCATACCAACGCCACATGAGCGTCAATTACGCAAGAGTCGCATCGAGCATAAGGTAGCGATGTATTACTGCAGGAATATCAATGTGACACCGATGTGCCGTAAAATCACACACTCTTGCATATCGGAAGGTACTAAAAAACTTTTGCGACACATTATACTAATCGCGCTGTCACCTTTAACAACGGCCATGCATTCATCACGAATTTCTAGACATTGCAAATCTACTCTTTATTTTATCCCAATGTAGAAGCTTTATTTTCTGGGACTCAAAGTGGTGGTAAAATATGGAATCAAAAGCCATTGCTTTTTTGCATTTAAATCAGAAAAGTACATGGCGCCTTGACAAGCCTTCAAAATAAAATCCGTTCCCAGTGTCTCGCTTTTGACACGAAAATTTAACGCTCATTGAAATGGGTTACAAGATTGGAGTGTCAGTGACGAAAGGACCGAGATATACAGTTATAATAATAACGTAATACCGTCGTCGCGAAAAGCAGTGAGATAAAAATGACTGTGCGCATAAGCGAGAAGTGAATATACTGTTGCTAGAACACCGAAGGTGAATTTTTTTACGAGAAAGCGTATACGCCGTCGTTTTAACGGAGCTCTTTTCATGACGCCACGCATGCATACATGCATTCCCGTGAAGTTGGAAAACGCTGGATGGCCTGCGGTATATAATTTCAAGCACCAGGCGCTTCAATGCGTCTCTTTTTTAAGGCTGAGCTGGTGCATTTTTGCCATTAGACGAATCTGAAGTCTGTAGGGTTTTTGCCTGGTTTTTCTAAGTTCTCGTAATTGGCCAACACCGTCTGCACGGTGAATCCCCATATCGTCTCATAACCCAAAATTAATGCCGTCAGCGTAGCTCCGGCAGAAACGGCACCGCAAATTTCAGTCAGCCACAGCTGTTTATGCGGAATCACGCGTACATTACACAAAATATCAAACCATGCAGCATGCTGGAGTACCGCAGCGAATGTCACGATCATGTCTCCGTACTCTAAATGAGCCGGCAACTTATACCGTATCACGTTTGCGTAGGCACGTGTCGATAGAAATGTGTTTCTCACAATCGTGGCCGCAGTATATTCCTTGCAGACATCAATTCGTAACCACGGTATATTTTTTTTTTTTTAATGCCCAGCTATTTCATGCATCAGATAGACAGAATTTGACAGAATTTGAATTTTCGCATATCTTAAGACTTTGGAAGTTGTTGCAACTTTCGAGAAGAGTGTATCGATCTTGAACCTACATCGGAACTCCCGGAGATGTTGAAATGTGTCTGTCAATCTTTGCAGAGTATATTATAAGACGGATCGGTAACTTCGGGTGATATCGATGCAACGCCTGAGGTTCGAAACGCGTTTCATCCCTGCAAGATTCTGACTGTATGATAAATGACTTTATTTGTAAGATATCGGGCGTATCTGTGTAGTTAGAGCAATCATAAAAAACGTCGCTTCCGATCGTTTATTGAGCAACCTACTTTCTTCCCATGGCGAATTACGTATTTGATCTCCAATCAATGGGGTAGTAAACCACCCCATCGAGTTTTCGCAAATCTTCTCTAAGAACGATGCGACGGTATCAATATTACATTCAGTAGCTAGAATAGCAACCTCAATTGGTTTTTCAAAACACTTTACAGCTTGTATTTTGTTTCCCTCTTCTACAAAAGCTTTTCGAAATTTCACAGGTTTTCGATTCTCCTGTCGTGTGATCCGAACTAAACGACATATACGCGTAGACACGAAAACAAGAAAAGAGATCTTGCAATTCGAGTTTACCAATACGGAAAAAAGTAAAACTGTTTAAATTATTCAGAGATTTATCACCAATTCTTCGTACTATCTTAAATGATACAACTCCGGACGTAATGATTACAGACTCGAGGGTAAAAACCGCGATCGAAACAGCTAATATGTACCGTACATGATACAAAGATGAGCTTGTCGGATTGTGAGACGAAGCATCACGCGTGGAGAGTGTACTGCAGGATCGGGATAAACGTAATGTGTATGCTCAGATTGTGAGAGATCTCAACTCGCGTTATCAGAACCAGATGTACCGCGACTCACGCTTTCATGATTACATGTGCATGTGTGTGTGTGCGGGTGTGTGTGTGGGTGGCAGAGAGGAAGAGGGGGATGATATCCGGCGTCGCATCCGCGTTCTCTACTTGGAAAGCAACAAGGCCCCAATGCGCGAGCCGCGGATACGTGGGTCGCGTTAAGTGTGGCGGAGCTCTATGATTCTCACTCGTTTCCAGTCCTCGGCAGCCCCCCAGCCACCCTTCTCCCCCCTCGCCCTCCCCCCCATTTCCCTTCAACCCCAGCTCCGACGAGCCGAGGATCCCTGGCTGGCAGTCGCATCGCATCGCAAACAAAAGACGAGCTAGCGCGCGCCACTCATCGCCTGCGCTCGATGCGACAGCGAGTGACGTCCTCCCCCCGCCACCCTCCACCCTCTGCACCCCCGGCGTTCCCTATTCCCCACCGGTTCCCTCTTCCCGATACCCGCGCATCCCGCGCCACCCCCCACGCCGTCGACGAAAGAACGATCTTCCACCCCCGCAGCCCCAACTCTATCGCGCCCGGGCTGTTGTCACCCCCCCCCCCCCCCCACAATCCGCCCTCTTCCTGCCCATCCACCACATTTCCCCACCCCGAGCCCCCAGGCAGCGGAGCTATCTGTTGTTATCACCAGTTATTTGCATCCCTTCGTCGGAGGGATAGCCGTCGTTGTATATCTATATATACGGGACGCGAAATTTCCTGGAATTTATTTGCGGGTGGCACTCTCGCGGACGCGATTCTTCGCGAGAATTTTCACCGTTTTCACTTTTGACGAATACAGTTTATATAATGTATGTACATGCACGTTTTATGTTATACGGATTTATCGAACTTGGGTCTAATTGTAAGACGATTATTGAGGAACTTGCAGAACAGGCTTTGCACGTGATTCTGCAGGCGCAAGGTCAAGAGAAGGATGGATGCTCGGGTGACACGGTTCGTTTTACGAAACCCTCTCTCCGCAACGCTCCTTAATTAACCTGCGCTTAGACCGGGCAAACCCCACTCATTTTGGTAATCATCCCCCATACGTTAGCGCTTGGCACGGAGGTGTGGGCGCTCGTATGTATATATATAATGTAATACATGTACATTATACATAGAGAGATGCGAACGCGGCGCGTGCGGAACTGAGGTAAAAAATAAATACGTGCCAGAAGGGTTAGGGGGAAGGGGCGGATTTCGTTCGGATTTAAAATTAAGTCACCTAGTTGATGAAAGGCGTATCTGTGCCCGCGGTCTTGGATCCATGGTGTACAACGGCGAGGCGTCGAAAGTGAATTCTCAAGCCTCGGGAGAGAATCCCTGTCTTCGGAGAATACTCCCCGAAACTCCCCGGGATGCCTGTAAGTCCTTGTTCTCCGGAATGTTCCCCAACTCAGACCATTCGAAACGTCGGACGGTGCTCGCGGCGGTTGAGGGTTGCGCTGCCGGGGCTGCGAGAAGAAGGGGCTGTGACGAATCACCGGTGTTTAAAATTCCCGTGAGGCTTCGCGGTTTCGCACCGTGACGGGGTGGCGGGGGACGCTCTCGGGAGGAGAAGGAGAGCGCGGCGGGGCTGCCAGGGTGGCGGTGACGAGGAAAGGGGTTGCGTCGAGAGCCGACAGATTGCGAGAGGGACAAATAAGAGTGTATCCACTCCAAAGTGGTGACGCGAATTTCGGGTAAATTGTTTTCAAGTCCTTTGTCTCCGGCGGATCTCGCCGCACAGATTCGCCCTCTTTTACCCCCCCTTTCCTTCCTTCTCGACGCTTCCATTTGACGCGTGATACCACCTACCCTCAACCAGCCGGATCCGTACGCTGGTGAGCATCCGTCAGATTGAAATTTCGATCACTTGAAATATGCTCGCCTGACTCCCGTCGACGCGGTGAAGCACCGGGAATCGGAATTTTTATTAATAGATGCACAGGCCATTTATACTGTCCGCGTGAAATCCGATTCAGTCACTAACGTGGCTTTCCAACTTCTCGCAAAACTAATATATTTGTTGATAAATACTTGTCTAACTACAAGAGAATCGATTGAGGTGAGTGTGCCAGTTATTGACCCTTTTATTTTCCAAAATTATAAATTGTTGTTGGCACGATCTGTGACTTTCTCAATGACTAAAACCAATTGCTATTATATAGAGGTTTAGAGATTAAAATTTTTTTTCTTTTTTATTTAAGAACTAAGGATCAAACAGATACAATTAAAAAATTAACATTGAAATGCTGATTACAATTGAATATAAGATAAAAGTAGCTACGAAAGCTGTTGTCATAATAATATCGCTCATTCAGCCGCGTTACGAATCGCGATTCGGGGGCGAATGCTGAATATGTCTGATTGTGAGTCCCGTAGCGCGTCCATCTTCCTGGGATTCTGACGAAGTGACAGATACAAATGAGTGGGGGTAATAATCGGTATACGAACAGACCAGACGAGTGGAAAAATATTTGGGTCGAAGCAGTCACACCACGGATCAGAAACGTTCGCGGAGAAACGTCCCCCTTCTCCGGGTGAAATTTAATACTCTGCACCTCGATCCGTTCCCTGGAAGAGTGCATGTCGATGCGAAAGAGGGTGGAGGGCGGGCGAGTGAGGGGGGCGACACGCGGGCGCGCATCGCACAATATGTGTGTACATGATAAATACGGGGGCAGATGAGCCGAGAGTGCGGGAACCGGTGTTCGCGGGCGTATAGGTATATCTGTTTTCCACTTTTTCATCCCCCACCGCCGTGTCGACGAGGATCCGAAGCTGCAGGGTTGCTTTTAGCGCGTCGCGCCTTTGCTCGTCTCCACAGCGTGGCATTCAACAGGGCCCCGCGCGACGTTCGGCATCGCGGCTGACGGGGGGTTGGTGGGGGGGGCGGCGGGGGCGGGCAAATGATGCGCAGATTGGCCGGATCATCTCAAAAACCACCCCTAGTAGTCGGGGGTGGAATTCACCCCTCTCGAGGCCGTCAACGCCGCCGCTGCTACCACCACCGCCTCCCTCACCCTCGAACGACCACCACCACCACCACCATCGCCGCCACCACCACCACCCATCCGACGACTACGACTTCTCGATTATTATCTCATTTGGCGGTCCGAGGTTTGCGCGCCCCCGACGACTGCAGTGACAACAACCGTCTCTGATCAGACCGCACGCACTCTACACCCGTCAACCGTCCCCGGTCGAGCTTTAACCCTCCGTTCGTCGAGGTCGCGGTTTCCGACGCTCTTGACGCTCTCGTTTTTTCCGTTCCGATAAGTTTACGGATTGTTTTAATAGTTCGGTTCGTCTCTCCTAACAAGACTACCAGGTAAGTAATACGATCTTCCTCACTACATCCTCACGATTTCCTGTCTCGAATCAAGCGATTTTTTCGCTAACAATAAGTCTGCGTGCAAGTAGTTCGCTGAATGTACGACACCGCAGTTTGATCAGTCCCTTATACCATCCGCATGTTTCACCTCTTCGGTTTGCTCTTAGGCCTTCTATCATTCCTGAAAACTATGAATTTTCTTTACGTGATAGATCGTTATCACTATTTTCGGGTGTAGATAATCGGCAAACGGATTCATTGCACAAGTCTGTGACACTTTTCGGCGACAACGTTGTTGTACGAATTCCCACCCTGTGTGTATAAACTCGAAAAAGTTGTAAACTGACGTAGCTTTGTCACTGGGACGAACAACTTGGCACGTGTGTTGCAACACGCGTTATAACGTGTACATACATACCCGCGTTGAACTCTGCACGAACTCGAAACTTTCTTATACCGCGATCTAGCGTATTTCACGAGTTGTTACCGAGAATTCACACTCGGCACGAAGCAAAGAGTTATTGTACTACTTTCCTACTTCGCGCCCCTAGAGATAGAAACAATTTCGAGTTACTGTAACAATTAGGTCCCAAGATTTCACAGGACCAAAACACAAATTGACAAAACTATGCTAAATAAGCGCGACGAACCAATTGCCGCATCCACTTCTGATCGATGTGTAACGATGGGGATGGTTTCACCTGTCCCATATCGCACTTTGCTATTCAACCCCGTTGATTTGGTGATTATTTGCATTACTAATTACTTACTGATCCCAATTATTTGTGGGTGCATTTCACAACATGTATTATTGTGTAACCATTTTGACCAACGTCATTCTTTCGATGGTAATTATTTATTGAAATGAGTACATAAAGCCAACGAAATTATACTCTCCAAATGTGAATCAGTTACGACGAGTATATCACTGGAAAAAATCAGTGTATATATACACTGGAAAACAGTGAAATATCAGTGTAAAGTCACCGAATCGTCAGTGCATATGCGCTAATTTCTTCCATGGTTCAGTTGTAACTGGAAATCTGGTAATTTTCACTGATTCAAATTTAGAGAGTAGTTCATTGGACGCGAATAGTCGACGAACCTTGCCAGCCGTGACAAATAGGAGAGCCCCTGTGGTAATCGAACTGTACTTTGAAGTAAACTTTGACCTCCCTTCGGTTTCCGAAATAGGTAGAACTATAAGGTACCGGAAATTTGATCAAGGTTATCGGTTTCCTTAACTGGTAATATAATAATTTATCAGCTATTTTTAACCCCCCCGAAATTTCGAAATTCAATATCCGAGTCTACGGAGGGTGTATCGGGTGATGTTAATTAAGCGTATCGAGTGTAGGAGAGTTGTTATAGATAGTCCGTGTCGAAGATCCGATAATTAATTAATTTTTCAAGGTTACAGTTATCGTTTGTAAAAAAAAAAAAATTATTCTGCTACCGCAGCAACGAATACATATGCATATAAGCAATATGCACAGCACAAGTTATATTACACTGCGGTGTACATAAATATTTGAAATTCACTCGTATTTTCCACCGTATTTTCCCAACGCTCATGCAAATTTCGTCGCGACAGAAATTGAAACAATCCGCCAATTAGAATCGTCAGTGTGACGAGATTATGCAGATTTCCAGCGAGAATACGCGGGGGCTGAAGGGGCGGTGGTGATTCAGGGGAAGAGGAGGGGTAAAAAGGGGTGGCTAACTGTGGGAGGAAGAGAGGCAGCCAGCTTAATACGCTCGACGTTCACTTAATTCAATCTCGGAGTTGTCTTATGAATCGTAAAGCGCTACGCGCCGTGCTACTGAAGCTCTACCTCTAGTTTGAGTTTCACGAATTATTGATGATAATAATAATAATAATAATAATAATAATAATAATAATAATAATAGAAGTAACAATAATAATAACAATAACGGGAGAATCACGGAAATGGCAGTAACCGCACAAATATTAATAATGATAAAACAAATTAAGGTAATTTCAACGATAATCCTATATATATATATATTTATATATAGATAGCTTTCGAGGACTCGAATATATCTTATTATCAGAATCGAATCCAGGGTGGCACTTTCTATTAGACAACTGCAATTTGAGGCTAATAACATAAGGAATTGTTGGTAATATTTATGATGAATGGTAGATACAATGTCTTCCTCTTCAACTTCGTGTTAGATGTAGTCGCAGCGTTGTATTCTGTACGAAAAAATATGAGCGTCGGAAGATCGTGCCGGAAAAGTCGTAGAAAACTTGAGTCGTAACAGTGTCCATACAGTGTAATGGGAAAACTCACACCGTTGACTTTGACTCGCATATAACAGCTCGACGTAGATACTTACTTACAGCGCGGCCTCGGAATAGGTAATATCATCGCTGCGGCAGGAGGGTATTTATCACAATGGGGGTAAAACTGACAGCGGTCCATTTCCTGTTCGCCAGTCCATCCGTCTGTCCCAACGTCCGTCCGAAACGAGCCGGCGTCCGAGTTGTCTGTCTGGGTGAACGTAATATCTCGTCACGAAACAACATGGCCGCCGTTTGTTTCGGAAACAATGGACCGAAACAATACCCAGTCCTCCTCGATGTTCCTGTATATACCTTATACCGCACCGGAATACCTCTCTGATGTAGCTTTTCCCCCGAAGAAGAGCGGCATCCGTTCGTTGCACCGACTCACTCCTTCACTCGTTGCATTTTCATCACTGCATCACTGATATTGGCAGAGTGAAGGGGGCTTTGTGACCATCGAAGCACGTATAAGAAGGGAATGAAATGACGAAGAGACAGGAATAGAAATTATATGTAACTGATAAACGAACGAGAAGATGAGTTTTTAAGTTGACGAAGATGATTCTTCTCAAAATACAGACTCCAGCACTTGAATTTTCTATTAACTTAGCTATAAAAATGAATGTTATAGGTATATGGGATATACTCACAATCAGGATACGATACCGCTGCTAAAATCTCGAGAATAATCCAAGCTAGGAAAAACAGTTCTGAACAGAGTTTACGGGCCCACTTCTCTTCTCAATTAAATGTAAATATCAGGGTCAATATCGATCAATTGCTTCGGGTATAACGGTCTTAATTATCAGCTTATACAGTCCTGTGTTTGCTGATGTGCAGTGTGACTGCGTGTAGATTACGTACAACCGTATGTCAGACGTAAGAATGAGGGAGGTTATTTCATTGGGACTGAATATCAACGCTCCTATACTGGCGAAGTTGGAACAGCGTATAATGCACTTGACAGAAATTAGCAATCCTTAATGGATCCGATGGCGTTAACCCTCTTCAGATTTCCCCACCCCCGTCAGCCCCCTCTGTCCTTCCTGCAGCCCGATTGCGGCTCCGTCTTCGTTGGTCTTAGACGCTGCAGCATATTCAATTAATTTCACAAGACAATAGTGCTTTGGTCCAATATTAGGTGCGTATATACTGGCTGGTACATACCTACTCCTTGTTATACCGTCTTTGTCTCGAGAACAAGGGTGAAGACGGGATCGTATCATTTGAAGAGGATGTGATTCCCTTGAATTTCTCACTCTCTCCGTCAATTATAATCTGCAGACTCAAGACTCATCTTCGGTGGTATTTGTTCGTAATTATTCTTTCCTTGCCTCTTGAAATTTCGTCACTTGGTACAAACGCGAGACTAAAAAGGAGGATCCTCTCTTCGGTCTTTGTATAATCCCTCCGCTACCTCAGCGAATATCGTCGTGTTTATTCGAAGTTTGGATCTGCTTCCCTAGATTCAGAATTTACCCGTAATTAAAAGTCCGCGAAGATATAAGACGAAGCCTGAGAATTAGATGGAGATTCGAGTGAAGTTGCTGTTGCGCAGAAGTTGCAATCAACGCAGATCTTGAACGCGTCCAATTATATACTCCGGGAAGTTTTCGAGTATTAATAGATCGCATTCAGGTTTTCACCAGGTTATAATTGACGATCCTTTGCAGGATGTCGATGACGACGGGAGACCCCTCGACTCTGAAAACACCATCGACGCTCTCGGGTGGCGACCTGGTGTCTCGATTGCTGGCAGCGACTCCTCCTTACCTCTACAACGTGCCCTTGACTCCGCACAGTTTTTTCTTCAGCGAGATGCTGCGCTCATTCGTCCAGGCAAAGGCCGAGGCGTCTTCGGTGGGAAGTGGACCTCCACCTCCGCCTCGACGCCGCAAGCGTTCGTGGAGAGACGCCCGAGATGGTAGAGACAGACCGTTGGAATTGACGACGAAGGAACGCCCCCACGAGAAATACTTCAGCGTGGACGGCCATTTGGAGCACAAAGGCAAACACTTGAGTATTCAGCACCCAAGTTTAGGCTTTGAAAATAAGACGACCACTTTCGGCGAGGGTGGGACGAAAAGCCCTGAGGATCACCTGCAGGGTAAGCAGGACTTCTGCAAGCACAAAAATTACTTCGACGACCGACAATCCTTCGGCTCGCATCATCTAGCGACGTCCCAGAGCCCGACGAGCTTCCCCGTCGAACAGAAAGTAAAACCGGAAGAACTGCCCAGCGGCGATCAAAAGCTTCAATTCAACGAGCGCAACCCCATCGAAAATCTGGCCAAGTCATCGGGTGAAACTGGCTTCGCCTCCGACTCGAAGACCAAGCTTGAATTCTCACCGAGAAACTTCCCCTCGAGTCTTACGGCGCGTTCCGAGGCTCTGGCCAACCCCCAGAACTTCGGTCTCGCCTCCGACGCCCCTAATGCCGACTTCCTTCCGGCCCCGATGTGGTACCCACCGTATCCGATGCCCCAGTCGTATCCCGGGATAGACCCGCTTCATTTCTTCATCGACCTTCGCGTCTCCGGTCACATTTGGGATCGCAAACTGCAGGCCGAGAGGCAGCCGTCTTTCAAGAGTAAGCACACGTCCGCTTTCAATGTTCCCCAGTCGAAGGAGTACAACCGGCCGTTGAATCTCACCCGAGACGAGGCGTCGAGCTCAAGGACGAAGGACGAAAACTCCAAGGGGACCCATTACATTTTGAAGAACTTGACCAAGACTTACAAGGGTATTCGCGGCGCTGACAAAACTCCGGAAACATCGAGGATCCTTAAATCTGGGGAAGAAATTGATACCGGCGAAGGTAAGTCGAATTATAGGTAGGAGCTGGGTTGTACCTCGATAACAAATGCGTTGCCGTATAAGAAGAATATTACATTTCGGGTTCCAATTTAAAAAAAAATAATTCCCACGATTACGAAATGGAGAGTAGAGTGAATAGAATAATTTTTGCAACTTTCACCTCGCTTATTTCGTATTATACGTAACGCGGAGGGGGTGTCTGTGTTCTCATTTTTACAGCTAGTGGAGGACCCAGAAGCGCGGACGCCAGTCAGTCGGATACCAAAAACGACGACAAAAAGGATATTCGAGCTCTTATTGGCCTGGAGCTTGTTGTAGACTACGTCAAGGATCCGAAGGAAGTAGCGGGGGGTAAAAATTCTCCTGAAATTTCCGAGTGAGGTAGTAGCTGCGGTCTATGGTGAAAAGAAACTTGAGAGAAAATCAAGCGCTGAAATATTTTGGCGAATTATAATATCAGTATTCGTAACTTTTACCTGTACCATACCTATTAATATAGCGATATAACACCGAAGTCGTATAAAATCGTATTTGCACTAAGTCCCGGTCTGTTCCTCCAGCAGAATTAATACTCTATGTGTCCTTTGTTTTCCGTTTTTTAAAGCTGCTCAGGACTCGACTTCCATTTAAAATTAAACGCTTATCCCGGGTAATCTCCGGCAAAATCCTCGCCTGCATGGTCTTTGAACGCTTCACCAAATTCACTAGAATATTTATTTTACACGGCACAGCGTGCAAATCAGATGTCAGGGCGCTACGATTACATAGCGCGAGCTTTAAACTGTGCAAAATCACCTATACTAGGACAATATTAAGTAATGGCAACGAGTGCCAGAAGTTTACGGAATGTGTTTAGTCTAAAAACCTGCAGAATTATAGTGCGGGCGAAGCGTTAACTCGATATTTAAGGCTTTGTAAGCAGCTGTAGGTAAAACGAAAACAAAAAAAGAAAAAAAAAATATCTAGAAACATTCTTCCGAATTCTAATATATGTGATATTATCTCTGTACATAGCAACTATCCTTTATAATATAACCCCATAAAGACATGTATCTATATTATATAAATATAAATATAAATATGTATACACAAATCTGATGATACGTATCCCTACATCTACGGTGCATCAGTGCCGCAGCACGCACCAACTTCCGGTATGTAAATAATATACACTCATATATATTATATATATGTATGTATGTATATCGTATATGTATATAAACTAATAAAATCACAATTAATTCACGTCTCATTAACGCAGAAATGTTTTCTCTTCAAATTTCACTCGTATATATTGTTTTTTTCATCGCGTTTCGTTTTTTACGATTAATTCAATCAAGAAATTGCGTAAATCACCGTATAAGCCTGCACGGTTCGCATTGAAATTCCGTCAAGTAGGTACGTTACTTGATGCGGTTGTGATCGATTGATTCCTTGTACTCTGATTGCGAGCTTTGAACAGAACACTCGGAGGTAAGTGTCCAACACGTTGTTGTGCCATGGGGTCTGCGGGATACGTACGCCATAATATATATATACCCGTGTATTTCTCTGTTCGACGACGAGAGTTATACATATTATATATCTATACGTAGATACTTGTACATCTATAGTGGCATATACCATGTAATATAGGTACGAAATAAAACACTCGCTTCGTCACTTCATCATGACTCGTTCCTCCGGCGAAGCTCTTCATTTTTCAATGTGCCTCGTTATATTTTAAGAGCCCTTAGCGCCGCATTGGCGCTATATATATATATATGTATATATGTAAGCATGTATAGTAGAGATCCCCGCAGAAATGTCACAGTCGGCCCTCTTCGCCTATTATTTGGCTAATCGTCTTTTATTACGCGGGCACATCTCCGGCTCGCCACTCTTATTACCGATTCTGTTCATCGTCGACGCTGCCGTTTCCTTCGTAGTGCTCCTTATTATTGCTCGCCGACTCTCCTCGCCCTCGTTCGAATCTTTCATTTTTACGTACGCGGTGCACTGCACTGCTCTCGACATTTTCTCACACCCCTCGACCCTTTTTTTTTATTCTCACATAGAATGAAAAACCGCCCCGGTACTTTACCCTCGGCAAAACAGAAGGTGTACTCGTTACACCCTCTCGTGATCCTGCGTCCAACAGCCGCTGTTTCGCGGATGAAAAAAAACTTGGAAATTCACGATTTATGCAACTAATTATACTCGGCTTTATTTAAAATGTAAAGTAATAACTAATATCCTTTCGGGATCAACGGCAAGTCGGACTTTTCTAAGTGAAATATGTGTATATAATGCAATTATTTTTTCTGACCGAGAAGTTACACAGCATCGTTGTTAGTTATTATTCTCAACTCCAGTATTACTTCGCCTTTACGATCCTCCCTGAACACCTGAGCCCATTTCGCGTTTTCTCTCGGATCAACGACGACTTCTTTGAATCTGGGTCGTTGCTCGGGTACTTCGATCAGCTTGTAATAAACGTGGGGGCGATCCATCTCTTGCTTAATTTCCGCGTACTTTTGTTCCAGGATTCCGTATGGACGGACCTAAATTTTGCCCGCAAATAACGCTCAAGATTAGTGAAAATTATATTATATTTATATACGATTTTGATGTAAAGTTATGAATTTTTACCGGATTGATCCGTTTGAAAATCGGCAAACCAACGTCTCTGTGATAGTTGTTATAGTTACTCGACGTGTCTCCGGTTGAAAAACTGAGGTCCAAATCACGCGAGGATTGTTCAAAATCGTTCAAATTTTCGTACCCAATAATATCTTCTTTGGCGGCTGGTTCGTCGAGATAAAATACGCGCGCGTTTGCAACGCTGTGTCTCAGAAGATATAATAAAACAACGATTATTGGTACAATCATTTCTGCGCGAATCATCCGTCGTTCGTGAGAACCGGTATACTGGCAGTATAAACTCGGAATGGAGAAGAGAGCCGTTAAGAGAAGGCTTATATCAGCTCCGTCACAGATGGCTGACAACAGCTTATAATCTACCATAAGACGATTTGCGTCTGCTGTCGTTCGATCGTTAATTGAATCTTAGGAATGGCTGTTTGGGTTCTATACAGACGCGAGTAAATAATATTATTGTAGCTGACTGGAGATTCGACCGAGATTTAACAGATCTCGAATCGCTGCAAGGATTGCTTCATTGTTTTCTGCAATCAATTCCCGCCATGCCATCATCCTCAAGGTGTTACTTATTTTCATCAGTGCGCAAAGTTGAAAATTAGATTGCGGTTGACATTGGAAATAGGAAATACAGATTCCGCGCGAACACAGCAGTCGAGGAAAGACACAGAGCGACACGTAGTGGTATTTAGGTATTTCTATGATTTTTCAAAAATTTCGAACCCGTTGATCGCAAGAATACGATGTCAACGTTGAACATCTCGCGTCCATAGCTGGTGCACGTTACAAGTGCTGAATAATGCATGAAATTTATCCGGGAATCAATTCCGCCCTCGTCACCGACGGCGTCGTCGGGAGGCGAGAGCGGGCATAAATCTAAATAATTTCTGCAGCCATCCTATTTTTATTATTCCTAGGAGGGAGCGTTGAATATGCATGCAACGTCATCAACACTTCTCTCCGCACTGCAAGTGTGCCACCTTATATCGTCCGTACGCTCAAGTGCCTCGAACGGCGACGTTGAAAGCTCCTGCTTTCCATCCTAGTTAGTTTACTCAAATCTCTCGTCATTTTTATACGACGACGCGATCAGTGACGGGAAATTATTATCGGCCCAAGGTGCGTCATCGATCCCATTACAACTCCGGCGAGACGTTGTCGTAGATCTTTTACGGTGTGCCGGAGGAGGAGGAGGAGGAGGAGGAGGAGGAGGAGGAAGATCAGGATGAGGGCTGAGACGAGGGAAAGGCGATACGGTGAGGGGTGGGTTGAGATTTAGGGGATGAGACACGTGGATCTGGGGAGAGCGGGAATTAATCACCCGAAAAATCCAATATTTAAAATTTATAAGGAACGAGTCATAATTCACCGCCGAGTCCTGATAAATCTTGAAGGAATTAACGAGCCCGCGAGACGACGACACGCGTCTCCGTCTTTTCCGCTTCGTCGTAACGCGGCGGGCACAGACGGTCCACCCCTCATCCTCCACCTCCTCCTCCGCTACAGGAGGTATGAAATATAGCCGGGAACTTTTCTCATACCAGTAAAGGATGCTGGCGGGGAGTTTTCCTTCGGAGGATATGACGCTACTGCCGTCTTTGGTGAATTGGATAGGCTGCAGAGGAGGAGGAGGAGGGGTAGGAAACCAGCTGTACACATTTTGAAAGATAAGATATGTGTATGTGGTTGGGGGGAAAGCAGCCGAACATTGCGACGAAGGTGTGAAGTGGTTGGAAGAGAATAAAGCAAGATTTAGCCTCGAGTGAAGGGTAATGGACTCGCTGTATTCTGCGTATAGTAGTATTCACGTTTTGTGAACCGGTGACAAAGTGAACTCGTTTCACGTTGACAACGTGAGAAGAAATATTTAACACTGTTTAACAACGGTTTTACGAGCGCAAGTATTTACAGATGTTTGAAAATTTACACTCGATATTGCTTCGTGCGGGGAAATGAGATTTTTTTCAGTATTTACTCCAAGTAACGCTCAGAATCGATTTGGAGTTTTAAAAATAAAAATAATATTCAGAATATTGTTTCAAAAATTCTGTCAACATTCTCTGCATTCATATACAAACTTTTACTTTTTCCAAACCGAAAAGATTTTAAAAGCGACGTGGTGGTACATTCATACATGCAACATGTAAGGAAAGACGGATGATTATGATTTTTTGTGAAACAAATACCTTATTTCAGATGTATGAAGGCTGGAACATGGTCCGTTTCAATTTCTACAACTATTCTACTTCGAGTATCTTTTCGCGGTACTTAGTGTTAATCGTTTTCCAGTGATATCTAACAAGTTGAAGATAAGAGGGATTCAAAGTTTCATACCGACTCCCGGCTTCCTGTTGCGGCAAAAGTAGTTTCGGATATCGTTACCGGGATGGCGCCGTCTCTCGAGTATCTTGGCTGTGCTATCTTGTAACGTAATTAGGAACCACTGCACTGTGCCTTTGGAGATAATTTTGAACATCCGAAACTGTACAAGTTCAAATTTCGACTTTTTTTGTGCCCGAAAGAGCATGAATAAAACACAACGTGCAAACGTATTCGATTGTGAGAGAAATTGTAAAAAAATTTCGTAAGTGCCTTCTTGAAATACAAACAAGATAAAAAAAAAACAATATACAGTAATTGTTTAAAAAACAAAACCTTTACTTATTGCGAATTTTTTGCTTCACTACGCGTTTTGAAACGATTAATTTGTTTGTTTAAAAAATTTGTTGTTATTAAGATTTACTAGAAAATTTCATACACAAAGTTACGGTCCTGTCTGTAGAACGTTTATTTATAATACTGCACAATATAGCTTATTAGAGCTCGTCTGCTGTCACACAACGGTTACTTTATTACATAACAATATTTAACGTAAACGACATTCTTATATTACACGACTCGCTACTTTATACAGAAATTACTAGGACTTAAAACACCTCCGACTATGAACAATTTTCTAAAACGTAGAGATGTAAGAAAAACTCTGAACCGTTGATCCGATTTTTATCGCGGAGCATAAATTCGATTCGAGTTAACGCGTAAAGTTTTTGGCAATATAAGCTTAAATGCGCCTTGAATTGATTTTTCTGTCGATAAATGGATTATATGTTACTGTGCCAGACCTGTCTGGGCAATCAGCATATGTGGCAGATTTCCTAAGTGTTAAAATATCTCAGTCATTAACACACGCCGTTAGAGACTGATTGTAAATAACACGTTTGGATCAACCTGTTAAAATTGTACATTTGATATTACAAGTTCCACTATTCCTGATCCAATATACATTTGGGCGGTGCAGAATCTAAGGATTAGAAAATAAAAAAAACACAACTGCAGCCTTTCAAACTACCGTCGTCTCGATTTTACCGGTTCTACGAGTGTCCAGTAGTACACTTTGGATTAGGCTAAGATTCCATTTATTTTGCGGCAATAACTCTTTTGCAGATTTCATCTGTGTACTCGCTGCACTTGGCGGTACCACCAAGATCGCCGGTTAGGTATTTAGCTTCTTTTATTGTGTCGTACGCCGCGTGTTCGATTATTCTCGCATGGTCATTCAGACCCATGTATTTCAACATCATAACAGCAGACAAGAGGAGCGCTGTTGGATTTGCTTTGTCTTGTCCAGCTATGTCAGGTGCTGTACCATGCACCTGTATCAAAGTAAAATAAAAAAATAACGATTATAATAACAAGAATTTTAAGCAATGTGTTTCATTGCTCACGTAATAATTAATATTAATGCGACTTCAAAGAAAATATTTTTCAAGTATCGGTTTCAAGCAATCTTTTTACAAAATTACTGTAACTAACCGATTCGAACAGAGCACCGTTGAGGCCAATGTTTCCACTAGGTGTCAGTCCAAGACCTCCTACAAGACCAGCGCACATATCGGAGAGAATGTCACCGTATAAGTTAGGCATTACAAGAACGTCGTATTGTTGTGGGTCTTGTACCATGGTCAGACACACAGTGTCCAGATATTTTTCTTCAAATTTAACAGAGGGGAATTTTCTCGCCGCCTCCCTGCAGCACTTGAGGAACAAACCATCGGACATTCGCATGATGTTTGCTTTGTGCACCGCTGTCACCTGTAGTTAGAACAATGAAGCGTCAGCAAATAATGTTACTTGCGTTCACAGGATCCGGGATAAAAGAAAACACCTTTTTTCTGTTGTTATCTTGAGCGTATTGAAAAGCGAATTCTGCTACTCTGCGAGATGCTTCCTCGGTAATGAGCTTGATGGATTGTACGACACCATCTACTATTTCGTGCTCAATACCAGAATACTCTCCCTCGGTGTTTTCTCTGATAGTTACTACATTCACGTCGTCGTACAAGGTCTTGTAACCCTCTAACGAACGGCAGGGCCGTACATTAGCGTAAAGATTGAATTCCCTGGCGAATGAGAAGAAAAAAGTTAAATGTAATTGCCAAATAGGCTCAAGGTACTCTCTGGCATTTAATAATTGTTACTAACGTAAGCAGCTGCAAAAGGTTCTTACATCACGTTCAAATGTCACAACAAATTATTGCAGGGTGATGTTTGGCTTTCAAAGTTAAACTATTTCCTTTCGCAGATTCTGCAGCCATGTAAAAACAGATTTGTCAGACATTGATATACGAAGTCTTAGCAAGTTTCGTATTACATAAGAGGTAAATTGTTCCGCCTATCCAGTAGGAGGTTCAAGCCTTTCAAGAGAAATTATCGACAGTGGGGCATGGAAGTATCCACAGTAATATTACAAAACACATTTCTTTAACTCACTTCCTGAGGGCGAGATTGAGAGAACGGTGACCCTTTCCGACAGGAGTCATCAGTGGTCCTTTAAGTCCAATTTGATTTCTATTTATCGAGTCGATGGCAGCTTGCGGGATACCGAACAGGCCGTCGGGGCCTCGAACAGGCGTCACATCGACGGACTCCCATTCAATGGGAACCTGGATGCAAAGGAAAGACGTTATCGTATTGTTTACATTAGACAAGATAAACTGCTGTGCGTTGTGAGATGACGTTATGTAACTGAAAAAAGAGTGGCGTGACTAAAAATGTTTTCCTTTGAAAACTGGCCGATCAGCAGAGCAGTGAAACATCGCCGAGGGTCAAGTTCAGCAGACACAGCACGATCGGAGAGACGAAGGCTCTGTATATGGAGACAAACGTGAATCCTGAGCCAGTAGATTAAAATAAACCCGTTAAGGTCAGAGGTAGGACAATGGCACTTTGGTGTAATACGATCCTGGGTATGAATAAAAAATGATCGTGTGATAGGAGAAGGTTAATAATAGAACATATCGCACCTTGGCGGCGTCGAAGATCTTCTGCACGGCGGCGGAGATCTCGGGTCCGATGCCATCGCCGGGAATGAGGGTACACTTCTTGACATCGCTGCTGTAGAATCTGGTCCTGCCAATCTTTGGAGATATCTGTCGTTAAAAGACATACTTAGGTAAGCGACATCGACCTATTGCAGTCCCATTAGCGAGGGAGAACAGAGATGGGTGTCAGAAGCCAGATGCGGAGAAGAAGCTGTACGAACGGCTAACCAAGAAGCGTGGAAACAAGGGTGGGAAAAAGTGAGAGCTACGGAAATTAGAGGGTGGTAAAAATTCGCAGCGATTAGGCGATAACTCAACAATTAACACGGGCTACTCACAACTCTGCGTATCCACTGGGCTGCCATGACTTTGGATTATTTTACTCTAAAAAATACACCGCTCCTCAGGAGGTGAAAATTATTTCACGTCGGATCGACGGCAGGGAGAAAAAAAGAAGGCCTGTCTGCGGGCTGCTATTGGCCGATATCTTGGCTCGCCGTCTGCTAGGCACACCGGAAAATAGCGGACGACATTGGGCGCAAGTAGAGCGGCAAGTGGCGCCGCCTGGCGGAGAAAAGTCGAACCTCGTTTGAACGAGGCGAACCACCGACACCGCGCTACATTGAAAATCATTATTATTACGCCGTTGAGCGTCCTTTGGGAATTCCCCGTTACACTGTAAGTATTACGAATATTACTGTGTGTAATAATGAGGTGGGTAGAAGCTCTGCGTGCTTCAAGTCTTTTCCCGGTTGTTTTCTGTATTTTGTTCTCCTTGGCCTCTTTCTCGTTTCTTGCTTTCTTTTGTTTTTTCTTTCTTTTTTCTGTGACCTAAAGTACGATGCCGGGGGTGGTTCTTTTTTCCCCGTTTTCTTCTGTTGTTGATGGTTATTATGTGACGAACGAAACTTTTCAGTTGTTCGGTATATGTATGCGGACGATTTATCAATGGTAAGTTTGTGATGAAAATATTAATATGGCATACTCTCAGGGAGTTGACATGTGTTTCAATTTTGTTTTGTTTTCACCGCGAGAATCAATGTGCCGTGTTGGCCTGAATATAAGTCGAGATTTTTGGTAAACGACTTTACCCTCGAAAACTGTACTCTAAACTAAAACTGTATATTCGGGAAATTTTAGGGGATTTGCATTATCAACTGGAAATTTCGTTATCGACCGATAATTGTAATATTCTCGCGATGCAATATTCGTTCAGTGCGCGTGCGCGCCTAATCTCGAAAATCGAAAATTCGAACTTCGTTTTTTTCAAAGCATCAGTCTGAAGTTGAAACAAACGAATTGTTCATCGGATGTTTCGTGCGTGCAATAATTGAGAAAATGAATGTTTGGAGTGTAGATAAAGTGGAGTGTAGTCGTTCACAGACAAATCAAATGAACAAAAACGTTGGTCATAGTTGTGATACGAACTTTAAACTAATAGTTGTGCGGGAAGCCGACAACACCAACAATTGCCAAGCTGTGTTAAAATGCGGTGTATCGGAGAAAAATGTCGCGATTGTCGTAAAATGAAGCAAAAGCTAAAGAATTCTGAAATTCGACTTATATTCGGATCAAGAAAGAAAAAATTTCTGAATCAGAGGTCAAAAACTTGGAGTCAACTTATATTTCGGCCAACACGGTAAACTCGATCATCTAGCTTTTCGCAGTAAGTAATTTTGTATTTGCAATGCCCGCCATCTTGTATTCCGTTAAATGTTTTCTCGTTGGTATATTATTCTGAGATATTACATTCTAAAAAAGTTGTGTTATTGTTCTCGAGATTTGTTTTTGCGTAACATTTTCGTACGCAGGTACACACGAAGAAACAATGCGAAATCTGCTTTATTTATGTACCTCATAAAGAATCTGTTTCTTTCAAGTGCCTCAGGCTAATCTGTTAGATTTTTACACGAGTACATTTGTATATTATGTGAATCGTGAGAAATATTACATCTTGCAATCGATTCGACACGCAGTATTACATGGCTTCTGAAAGTTTTCAAATTGGATTGTTCATTTCTAAAGCAACACGGTCCGAGAGCTCGGCACTTACACCGCAGGATTAACGGACCATGAAAGCGAAAATTCTTGTTGAGGAAATTGTGACGTTAAATATTCAAAGCACCCACGTCCCAAATATTATTATTATTTCTATTGTTATTATCACGTCCGAGTTGAAGCTCACACCCATTCACAGCAAAAAATGCAGTTGAAGTGAATTCAATTGAACCGCAACTCGACACGTGGAATTCGATCGTTTATCTATTGATAAACTGTTAAAAAAAAAAAATGCAGCGTGTACCCGTATAATTCTTGGAAGCTGGATTTGAAGATTTCGTGGGCGTAAAACCGTCTTAAGCTGATCAATAAAGCGGCAACGATCAATGCACGCGTGAATTACTGTGCCGACCCTTCAGGGCTGAACAATAAATTTCACGTAATTATTTATTAAACCTTAACATGCGGGAGTAACGCATATTTGCCGCAGGGAGAAGAAGAGCTCGTTTCGGGCGTCCTAATTGCGCAGTATTAAATTATAATTTCATAAATGTACAATTTTACTTTCATCCGAGAATATGAAAACGTGAGATGTTGCCGCTCTGCTAGCATCGACGAACAATAGAAACGTGTCTAATTTCAAATGTAAATCTCTTTGTAGACTATATTTTTAGCTATAGTGCAAGTCCTTCACCGTCTACCTGCCTGATCGTAGTATTGAATTCAAACAATTCCTTGCGCATATACTGTATTAACACGGTGACGCGGTCCATTTGTATATCGATCAAACAAAGAGGCTCTGAACAATAGGTACATATCACTGAATCTCGGAAATTTTTTTAAAAAATTCCGTGGCTGACGAACCGCGACGCTTCATATCAATGACAATAACGTTGTCCCACCCATGCGAAGTGAATTTCCAGCATGAAGAGAGGAAGAAAAATGCAATGGATGTGTAACACGTCAATACTTCTCAAGCTCGCCTCACACGTCGTATCGCGGTCAAGCGTTTATTAGATTCGTAATAACCGTTGGATCAAATATCCCCAACGGATATTGTACGTTTATGGAGTTTTCTTGGTCATCTCAACCAGTTTTCCCGTCAATTCTTCTTTGCTATTTTTTTTGCTGTTCGTAATTTTATTTGTAAAATTTATTTTCAACCGATTCGTTACCTCGATTTAATTATTTTCATGTGTATTGCACTAAATATTCGGGTGAGTCTTCTGAATATCGAACAGTTCGAGAAATATTTAACGAAGTCATATTGGTTGGTGAGAAACATGTTTTTTTTATCGCAATTTTCTCATTCCAAAACTATCAAGTCTTCCATAGTGTACAGACTGTAGCTGCCAAAAGTAAATTTTTATTTTCATTAAATTTCGCTGAAAATGTAATATGTATAGTGTATACGCTAAGTTACAGGTGAATAAGATTTTCAATTGATAACTATCAGAACACACAGTTTTGTAAATTTTTTTTATAAGATCTTATTATTATCTTGTAAGATTTAACAAAATCCGTAGAGAAACGAAAACAAAACAAAGCGGAGTAATATCAATTTAGTCACTTAAGTACTAAGAAAAAAGTGTATCTCATTGAAAACGTTTAAATATTTGAAATAGTTCGAAAAAAATTTAACGAAAGCTTTTCTCAACCAAATGATAAAGTAAAAAAATAAATAATAAAAATCTGCGCGACCAAAGGAGCAAAAATGGTTCAGTTTTACAAGGGAATGCCTTACGAGGACTTCCGGTGAAGAATTCAACAGAGAATAACTCACGCGCTCGTAGGAAGTAGGTATAAGGTACCTAGATGCCACGGCGCACCTATAAGTCGGCAGACAATTTCAGTTCTGATGCTTTTCCTCTGCCTACGAAGAGAAGAAGGTTATACGTAACATATACGTAGACCCCGGTGCACTTCTGCCGGTTGAAAGTTGTCCCAATTACTGTGTGCAATTCTGTTTCAGACACGTACCCGGCCGCGCTCAAGTTATAAACTTCAACGCGTCCGCACCCAGATAAGATAACTAATTAGTAACTTCGGGCTACCACCTCAATTCAGAATCATTAGAAATGTTTCTAAAGTGTGCAGTATAACGCTTCGTAACAGTAACGGCACCCTAGACTTACAGTTATTACTCCAGTCGAGCTGGCCGAGTAGCCAACAATCAACCCTGCAGCCTCGACAAGTAGTGCAAGTCAACGGTTCGCGTGCTCAGGGGAGTTATAGGGGTGACTAACGCCGCTCGGAGTCTCACCGAGTCACAGAGAATGCTCCGTACGACTACCGTGGCAACCAAGAAACTGCCGGAAAAATCTCGTTCTCAGTTTTTATCGTAGGTCTGCCAGGCGCTCGCATCCCAGTCTTGAAGGGTCGAATTTCGAGAGTTTCTTATTGCTAAAATGAAAACGCGGAATCAAGCTGCTGAGAGCTTAACTCTGAACTTATGATAGTTTGAATCTATTTTTATTTCGTGAATGATGTTCGATCCACGAAAGAACGTAAATTTCATTTTTTTGGGTCAAAGGATTCGGATTTTACGAATGAACATCGTTACCCGTAGTGATTAAGCCATCGACATACCTACAGCAGCTTTATTTCGTCATCGGCGTCAAGCCAATCAGAGAGTGCGTCGATGTGTCTCGTGGTTTGAAGCGACTTTGTACAACGCGTTCAATCAATCAGTCTCTTAAAGTTCGTCAAAGTTATTCGCTGATTACCATCTAAAATGTAAAATACGAGTAAAACAAAGCTAGAGGTTATTTTTCTTCATCAAAGTGACATCACTCGCTTGATTGAAATTAAGCCGAGTGTTCGTGTAGGTATAACGTAGAGAGAGAGAGAGAGAGAGAAAGAGAGAAAGAAAAACACAAAGGAAAGAGAGGTGAAATCCGTAGTTTCATTGAAGGCTTCCAAAAGCAATCTCTCACCTTGAAAGAACGTTCCGGTTCAGATGTACCTAATGAAAAAAGGCTGTGTTTATCTTTATCAAACGTCACGGTAAAATTGGGGGGCTCAGACCTCGGGGTAAACGTGCGTGAAACCGTATCCATCAGCGTGCATCGAATGAAGCGTCGCGGGGGGGGGGGGGGGGGGGGGTATTGATGCCTTGGCATGATTTCGGTAAATACAAGAGAACATCCCGAGGGGGGAATAGGAAAGTGGAATTATGGAGATCCTTGAGGAGCTTAGACCGCATGGCATAAGAGAAGCGTGTGTAATCGGCATAACGAGCACATCGCGTATCGTCGTCGTTGCAATTGTCCCGACTATCCGTGTGCAACAGCAATCGATACCTCGGCGTGTACAGAGAGAGGCTGTATAATCGTAAAAACGCGAGTGTTGTATGAGGGCGTAAAAGTAAGCGCGTGCAGCCGGAGATGCAACGAGATTGCAGCGACGGTGGCTCGACGTCGGTGAAAATTCTCGGTTTGTAGAAACGCGCCGCGTTGACGGGGTGAATTTTTCCGTGGTAACAGACCGGCGTTGCGCGTCTGCTCGGTCGGCTATCCGGCACCCCGTGGTTCGGTAGGGGGATGACGAACGTTACTCGAGGGGTGAAAGGAGCGGTGGCGCAGAGGGTTTCGGAGTCGCGAGGCACCCTCGGGTCGTTCCGACGCTCGGCGCCGGGACGCGAAAGCTGCGGGGGCGGCGTCGCCGTCGGGGTATCGTTGACGTAGCAAGATGGCGGCGGCGTATCGGAGGCGTCTCCGTCCGCAGAGTGCTCGCCGTCGAGCAGTACGTCAACGGTGTTCGTTGCCCAGCCGTCTGTCGTGCGAGAGAGTCGAGGTTGTGCGGTCTTAAAGGGTTATTTTTCTATTAAAATCGTTGAGTAATGCAGTGCGCGACAGGGGTTCGTCCGGGGGAGGAAGAAGAAGGTGCGCGCGTTAAGTTTACGTGACGGAAGTGAGAGGCCGCCGAATGAGAGACGCTACATAGCGTAGCGTGGTAGTATTACGTGAATACAGCCGGACGGACACACGCCACATCCACGCATCCGCACATCCACACATCCACACCCAGAGACACCCGCTCACCCGCACACCCACCCTCTCCCCCCCTCCCCGAAACACACACACACACACTTACACACACTCACACACACGCGCGCGTTATGATAGCCGAGGTACGGCCGAGGGGATTTTCAGGAATCGTCGATACCTGCCGCGGGAGCCTGCTGCAGACCTCTTTCAATCTAAATCCAAAGATGCCTCGTAAACTGAGAAGACTGCCGATTGTTATTCCAAAGTATCGAAATGTATTTCTTCGTACGCGAAACGGTATACACAGACGGTGGTTTACCTGCAGCCCGTGCGCGTGACCAAAGCTCCAAGCTGCTCGTTATTAAGTCCATGCAAGACGAGTAAAACCGATCTTGCACATTTACCCGCTACCATCACCACCACCACCACCACCACCACCACCCTTAATCACTCACCCTGAACGACTTGCCATTCCATCTCATCGCCTTCCTCCTCCACGCGCTATCCGGCCAGGATCGTCGTTCCTCCGCCTCCGTTTCTCGCATTCGCGGTTCCCAGCCTGAAACACCTACGGACGACAACCCCTTGCCTAGTATACCTATTCGCATACGTGTAGGTTGTGTACTGCACACATAGGCACGGTGTAAACGGGGTATGCACAGGATCTGTTATACGTATATAATGCAGGATAGACAACCGCAGCTGCACTGATAAACTCTTGTAGTAGAATCTCATCTAGCAATCAGCAGCAGGTTTGAAATACGAGAAGGAAAGAAGAGAAATAAAGAAAAAAAAAACAAAAAAAAAAAACGAAACAAACGTGACGAGTATAATAAAAATCACGACTAAACCGACCCGCGTATATAATTATATCCGTACATAATAGATTAACGTATAGTAATATTGATTCAGCCTCGCAACAATAAACGCAAAGAGTGCAGTATTAAAAATATTTTGAATCAGCAACACCCTTCGCGACCTCGCAGTATATACATATATAAATATATAACTACATATATATATACGTATAATATTAGATTTGAAATTTAGCCAAAAACAAAAACAAAAAAAATAAATAAATAAAAAACCGACCGTAAAAACAACTTACCAGTCATTAGTGTGCTGCTGTACAGTGCCACGTTTTGAGTGTCCTTAACTTGCTTCGATATCGTCGCATCAACATGTCTCTACTAAGTGTTACAGGTAAGCTAATCACATATTTGTTGTTTACGGCTGTTATTAGCCGCGCGGTTTTCGCGGCTCTCGCTCGATCCACTTGTTATATTATGGATACGAAAGGGTTAACGCATCGCCGGCGCGTCGCTAATCGCTTGCAATATACGCCCTTTGGGAGCTGTAATGTAACTGTATTTTTCATATACCTACCTCGCGTCGTGGCATCGAATTTTCGTATTTGGTGAATAGCTAGGAGAGAAAGGCAAGCGAGTGAGAGAGAGCGAAGGAGAGCCTCTTCGCAATTAAGTAAATTACAATTTGCAAGAGTATACAACATATACATTGTACGTGAAACTATATTGCGGAGAGTCTGCGTGTGCCTGTATTAATAACGATATTGCGTAACAGGCCGCACATGCGATAATAATCTTCCTCAATTGTTCCTCCCTGCTGGACGGAATGGATGTCTTGAATTTCTGCTCGCTTTATCGTATGGAATCGTGTTATTGCTCCGATAGTGAAAAAAAGCTTGAAATTCGAGATAAGCGATTCATTTTCTTCGATACACGCACAGTACTGCACGCATTGTATTACGGACGAGCGATTTATTTTATAGTTAATCCGATTTTTCATGCGCCTTGACAGTCAACCGACATGATTCAACCCCCGAGACGCGGGGTAGCTTCAGGTCTGTACGAAACCGGCGTCGTCCAGCGATGATCGACGTTGCGTAACGAAGTAACCGCACTTTTTTCCTCTTCGTATAACTCGGTATAAATTCCGACGAGGAGGTTTTCCTACCCTTTTTCGCGCGCTGAGTCTGGGTAGGAGATTTTTTACGACGCGGTCAAGTAAACGCAGTTTGGTACAGGCAAAGCATGGCAGTCTCGGGGCAGGGAAAGGGCGAAAAGTACCGACCTCGTTACGGCCGGCTAATTGAGAAAAAGTACGTATACCTGTTTATAAATAGCTGCGGGGGGTGGAAGACGCGCGCACAGAGCGTCGAGCCCGGTTGCACACGGCGATGTGTAACCTCTGCGAGAATAGTGCAACGGTTGACCCCGACCAGCGGGGTCATTCCACCCCCGCATTCGCCCCGCAACCCCGTTGCCGCCGCGCTATCGGCTTTTATGCTCAAACCCGCGGTGCTGTGCTCGTACTATAGACCTGCACAGGGATGCTTGCGTAAAGTTAACCGCGAATTGCAATTCGGAGGATTTAAGGCGACCCTCCCGACCTCTGCTTTCGATTACGGTCGAACGCAGGGCGACAGGGTGCAGAGGGTGAATCCGTTCGATGCATCGATTCTTACAATTATAGTTGGGACGAGGAGGATTCGATTGATGCTGATGGAAGGATTCAAACATGTGTATCACAGTATTCCTGATCAAATACTAAATATGAAATGTAAAGTTTTAATACTTTTGTGATTAGTTGAAAATAATCATTCATTCAATTTTTGGGTTTAGGTGGTAAGGAATTTATCGCAGAAGCAGTTTTATAACAGCAATGGCTTACTTCAATAAACTTGAAAAAACCTGACCTGAAAGCATTGAACTTGAGAAAAAATATTATAAAAAAGAAACTGAGAAATTTACTTATTAGTATAATGAAATACCAGAACTTTTATATGTATTATTAAACTATCAATATCTGTAAAAAGTTCTTTCCACACCGGAACTATGTACAAATATTAAACATTGAATTATCTGGCTTTAAATAAACAGATAAAAATATATTTTAGCTGCCACATAATATCGACCGAATCTTTGATCGATGGAGCCGCTCGACGATCGTGCGAATTCGTTTTCTTTCCCGTGTCCGATCGCGCTTAAGACGCCCGGTTCACCCTTGATTTTCACTTCGTTTTACGATTAGTCTGTGTGTCTGGGGTTAGGGTGACTTCTTCCGGTCACCGACCTTGCGGAAGTTGAAGAGACGTCGAGTTGCCGCCCCTATTTTATACAGGCATTCGTGCTGCCTGCAGCAATTTCAATGAACCGTCGGGCGATGTACAAACAAGGTTTCGTCACAAGATATCGTTGACGATCCGGATTACGGCCAAGGGCAAACTCGTACGTGGATGGCGGAGAAAAAACATCCGGTCGGAAATACGGTCAGCCAGTTATCACACCGGAAACCAACGTAATTATCGCACTGCAGCGGTGAACCTTCGAGAAAAGAGATTGCGCGTCGTTATATGAAACGGTGTGTTAATTTACGCGACACACGGCGGTTCGTTTAATTCACCGCAAAATAGCATTTCTGTCGCCTGCGGTGTGCCTCGAATGTATTTCCGAACTGGAAGATTCTATTGAGAATAAAATTAGTCAGTCAACACAATCGACGATTTACTATTTCAGTAATAAAACGGCAAAATATTATAGATTAACAGAAAAATTTGAACAATTTTTCAAATCGCAAATATTTCCGCGCAAGTTTGAAACTATTTTTATGAGATAATTTTTTTTGCGGCAATAAATTCAGGATGATTGATTGAGAGAAAAAAAAAAAAAAAAGAAACAAATTATTCTTTATCCCATATCCAATATCGCAGGAGTTTGAAACTTTGCTTTTTGCGAATATTATACTTTTTGCTCGAATGACGCGATCGCCAGCAGCTACATATTGCAAATGCTTCAATCTTAGGTTAAGAGGACTTCTATTATTTTCTTTTTGGTAAAAATGTGATTCTCGCGACGTTGGGGGTTCGGTAATCCACGCGAAATAATTCGCGAGAGTAACCAGAGATGTCCGCGAGCCTAAGCATTGTGTATCTACACAACGAGAGACACGTACGTTCACCCCGATCCCGCAGACCAATCACGTTCATTTCCCTGGTGGAATTAATGACAATGCCCATAACGCTTCGGAGCCAGGTAGATAATTCCAACCTGACGCCCGTTATGCGATAGTACTTGTAATTAAACACGTAACGTGTAGGTATTTATTGAAATTAGAGAAGTCTTCACAGCGTTGAAACGTAAAGCTATTCTCTTTACAAAATTGGACGGATAACTTTCCCCTGCAAAGGTGTCACTTGTTATAAACAGTACAGTCATCAGGATACTGTATAAATATTATACACAAGCATTGCAGAGCACTCGAAAATTCCCTATCGCATCCAGTATCTAAAATCGCGGTGGGAATTGATTTTATTTCACGTTACCTCTGATGAGCGTCACAAAAAGATTAGGATCTCCAAGGTTAGATATATACCTAACGTATATATATATATAGAGTATAAGTGCGGGTTAACACGGGGGGTATTATTGAATATTTAGCAGCGAAGTTATAACTCAAATTTCGTACGTACGTACGTATAAAAAGAAACAACACGCGAATCTGCTTCCACTAAAGAACTAGATTATACAGTCGCGCGTTATTCAAATGAGCCGGCATGTTCGTAATTTTCAACAATCTTCTCGGCAGTGGAAATAACGAACGAGATCGTTCGATCGGCACTCGAGATACGTATATGTAAACGTGTTGCACACTCGAGACGAGATCATTACCTACACACGACGAACGATCGCTGATATATCAGGCATTTAAAGAGGCCGTTATATCTGGCAAGTTATACAGCGTTTGAGAATGGCGGCAATATCAATCTCGGTGAACTTAAAACAGCTTCGCGGGGGTCGCGGAGATGTTGCACCCGGAACCTATCCTCGTTCAGTCTCACCTGGTACGCGAGACACGCCTGGGCTTTATTTCTAACAGCATCCGGCTCATGTTCATTGAGGATTGTAACGACCCCTGCACGGAAGTGGCGATAGTAGTAGAGATCCGTTTTATTTCCACACACCTTGTACCTCTATCAGTTTTATCCCGTGTAAGAATCGGCTTCGACAAAACGGGAACAGACGAGGAGCTAAATTAAATAAACATTAAACAGCTGCTTTTGCGACTCGACGTTGGCGGTCTTGCAGCCCATATATTCTCACTATTCTCACTAGGTTACCGTGATAATTCGTAGACGATGACGTGTGTGCGTGTATGTGTGTGTGTGTCACTGAGTGTGTCGCCTACAGCAGGTACCTAACCTACTAGTTGTTGTAACGCGTGGCAGTGACGGGTCGACCCTGGCCACTCGGCACGCAAGGGTTGCAAAATACTTCATCGTGTAGCGAACTTCTACAAAGGTTGCCTTTTTATTCACCTGCGTTGTCCTTCGTTCACGGAGGATTCTGGCCGTTTGTTCGCCCGCCCGTGTCATGCAGGGAACGTGGAATCAGTGGTCTAGCATAATCGGCTCGCGTGGACCGATTGAACCGGAATTAACTTCGGAATTGCTTTGATCGGCCGTTAGTCTCTGTAAAATTCAGCGAATCTTTGAGCTCGAAGGATTTTTTATCGGGTGATGCCGAAGCCTGCTACTGCGTTGTGAGTGGAGGGAAGAAACAACTCTTCGTGGGAGAAGTTCGCTTGTAATACACATCGCGAGAACCGCTTAATCGTAGTGTTTTTCACCCAGTTTTTCCCATTTTGTGAAATTAGACACGCTAATTTACTTGTCGAAATTTTTTTTGCATAAATTTTCCAATTTTCCTTCACGTACGCGGAATCATGCAGACAGAGTTTGCTGCAACTAAAGCCGCGAGGGAGATTTCGGCCATGGCCATGATCGGTGCCTGCAGATCGTAAGAATTCCACGTCCTCGGGGTCTCGGGGCTTCGAAGCAGCCGAACAGACAGGCTGAGGGATTTGGGGGCTCTTGGGGCTAAAGCGTGCGCTCAATTTAGTTTCGGTAAAGGGTTTCTCGAGCGACGGAGAATTACAGAAATCAATATACGGCCAACAAGTCTTCGTCGTATTTAACCGATACCTCATACTGCAATTGATTATGGCTTAAAATCCTGCGTTTCTGAATGCTGCTTTTTTTTTCTCACGGCTCGCTTCGCCTCCCCTCGCAGCTTCTTTTTTGCCCGCAAAAGTCCGACTTTTCATCGTCCATCTATCTTTCAACTTTTCTAGTTTTAGTTTAGGTTAGCTTAGCATAACGAGATTTTTAAGTTTACATACTTATGCCTGTTCACATATTTGTAAATTGATTTATGCAGGATGCTCTGAAGAGACCTCAGTCCCAGAGCACGAAATAAACCCCTCCCCCCCTCCCTCACATCCGCCCTTCTTCGCACAATGCAAATGTCGTACCTGCAGGTTGTATAATAACACACCTTGCATGTTCACGCTCTAAAAAATCCAACGCACGCATCGCGTGTCTTCCCGTAATGATGCGAGTTTTGCATTAACGTATCGCTTCGTGCAGGGGATGTTTGTGAAAGGCATGCACATACCCTCCCTGATTTAACCAGCGTTACCCGCTTTCCCCTCGTCTTCACTCCTGTTCACGTGGACCTTTCACCTCGAAGCTGGCGTAATTTCAAACTCTGCACAGTCGCTTCAACGGATCAATGAAAACTTACAAAACGTATGTGTACATCTACGTACATTCGATAAAATTATTTTCTCAATCGTACAAAAATATCGCAAGTTGTACTTGCAGAATGGAAATTCTCTCCCTTTATTTTCATCCACTTGTTTATTTAATTATTAGAGGGGCTGGGTTTTTTTTTTTTTTTTCTACAAATCGTTTCGAACAAGGATGTACTGAACACACAAAGTTTTCCAGTTACGTAAAATATTCTAAAGTGTATTATATAAAAAATTCATCGCGAAACAAAAAACAAAAAAAAAAAAAAAGGAAACGTTGGATCTACAGTGGGTGAAATTTGTTTTTGGTAATGTATAACCGTGTCAAGAACGAGCAATAAAATATCCTACGTGAGAAAATTTTTATGCCGGGGGTAGGATGAAGTGACAGAGGTCGAAACATTAGGGGAAAAGGTGAAGTGAGAAGTATGTGGTGCCGCGTTTGTACGTTATATATACTTGTGAGGAAATATATTACAATTTGTGGATAAGGAATAGCACCGACGTGACGTAACCGAGTTGGACGTTACATGACGCGGATACCCGTAATACCTTTCTCTCTATACTGTGGTCGGAAGTTGGTAATAGAAAAAAAAAAGAGAAGGAACAAGGCAGAGCAAGAGCAAAAAAAACAAGAGGAATAAAAAATACTCCGACCGCGGGGAATACTTTTGACCCGCAGCCTGCATCCCGCAACGGTCGGCCGCAGATTGCAGCTTGCCTGTGCAGTTAATTAAGCGCAAAGGCAACTCTCTACCTGGTGAAACAACCTCATGCATATTGAACTATCGACAACACATTAATCGAGTTATTGAACCCACAAACTCTCTAGGGTATATGTGCCTAGGAACGACGTGATTATTACTTATGCATCACCTCGCGTACATAAGGTTTTAGTCGACGGCAACCTGCCTGTCTAGCTGTTGAAGAAGAAATTGAAAATAATCTTTCTCTTCTTTTTTTTTTCCCCCCCTCTTTACATTGCGGTGTAATTACGGTTTCGCGAATAAAAGGGAGGAAAGAATCATCCAACTTTCGGTTTTCCAAAGCTCGTTACTGCGGACTTCTCAAGCCTTGAATTCGCGACTTACTTACTTACTTACGAAAACTGGTGACACGCGGAGCGGAAACGCGGTTCTGGAAATGGTAATCAGGTTTTTGCGGCGAGACTGAAAAGTTGTATATTCTACGGTAATAGGAAGCGGAGAGTTCCGAAGATTCTTTGAGCGAAAAATGTCGTCCGGCTCGCAAGTTTCTCACTCTGCAAGCCAGGTGCAGTGATGGAGCCATGTTTCGGACCGGATGTCGCCGAAACTTGGCCTTAGCCCGCGAAACTCAGCAGCGGTGAGCCTGTTGAAGTATTGAAACGGAACCGGAAGCATTCGCCGGTACCCGGAGGATTTAGGGAAGGAGATACGGGTCGCCCAGGGGATTCGTTCGGCTCCGCGATTTGCGGCTAGCGCACAAACTGCAGCTGCTGCAGTGCGGCCAAGTGCAAGAGGGAAAGGTTATCAAAATGACGCCGATAAAAATTATCTTAAAACTACTTTGGCCGAGGTGGAATTTCGCTATTCGAACTGCGGTTATTCTTTGGAGCCACGTTTATCGGCTGCAGAAAATGGCGCCCTGGCTCAGACTGAATCAAGAATAAATAGGAGCTCAAGTTTTCATCAGTATTCAAATCTCGTCCATCGGAGGCTACGGAATCGCGTGCTCCGAATACGTATACCTATGCGAGCGTAAATTGCCGCATGCATATGTACGTACATGAAACGGTCCTCGGGTGAATCGAGGACCCTTCGACTTTAATTTCGAAATTCTTCGAGGTCGTTTAATAAAATTTTATCTTCCAAGGTTACTTCCGCAGAGCGATGAGCCGATGTCCTTCCCAATTGTCGTTGCTCTTTATTCTCTTCTCGGAGGGTTAATGCTGAGCGAAAACCCCGTGACACTGTCCACATGCAGAAACAACCCATCGGGAAATTTTTTTTCTTTTTCATCAAGCGGCTCCAAAGTCCGTTCAAACGTTTTGAAAAATTTAAATGACAATTCATCTATTCATGCAAACGATCTTGGACCAGCCGAGAACTGACCGTTGATCTCTCCGCCCGTCGGTTGACCCTTTCCAATTCGGTACTTTCGAATTTCGACGCTACATTTCAGACCATATTTCGGGATGACGAGAAACTTTCGGAAATCGAAGTACAGCCGAGCCACGAGAGATGAAATTATGTAAATCCTTTACCGATCGCAGTATGGCTTCGAACATTCGGAGACTGGGTCGCACTTTTCTGATCCTCGGCAAACTGCAGGCCTTTAGAAGGCGATTTTCAAAATTTTCTAGTTGTTTCTATAATTTTTTCCCCCTGTAGTAACGCGCTTATACAACCTTAAAATTCAAGGACTCGGAGCCGTTGACGAATCGTGGCTGCAATTCAAAGTGATTTTCTCATTAGCGTGCAATTTGCAGAGCACTCGGTGACGTGCACCTACGAAACATCGGGGTTGCGTTTGAAACGATGCAAAAATCCGACAACGTGGCAGGTAGAGCGAAGGAAGATGGAACGGATGGCTTCCTTTGCAAAGGCGGAGTGTCTTTGTGAAAAAGAAAGAAAGAGAGAGAGAGAGAGAGAGAGAGAGAGAGAGAGAGAGAGAGAGAGAGGGTGGCTGTGCGGCTGGTAACAATTCTAAAACAGCAAGTGTGAGCCAAACAATACGTGTGTGTTGTATAAGCAGTGCGGAGGCACCGGTATTATGTCTACCGGTGAGTAAATGTTTCGCTCAGCTGTCAACGATCCCCCTCTAAAGCATTACTTCGCGTTGCTTCATATGCATGACACCTATGATAAGGATGAGCGTGCGCCAGGGATGTTCAGGCGAGTCAGCTCGAGCGGTGTTTCGAAAGGAGAAAATAATCACGTCGAGAAATGTGTTACCAGCTACTCACGGATAGTCAGTGAATTGACTCTCGCGGCGATGCGAATTTAACTACCAGATTACTGCGGCATCTACGATTCCCAGAAATTGTACGGGTTGAGGGGAGGATGAAGGACGGAGGGTACGAGGAAGAAAATCTGATAAAAAAGTAATCTTATCGATTTTCTGCGTAGTATATACCTCGAGGAGTCTTGCTCCCTCTCGTTCTCTCCCTTGTATCAACGAATCTTGAATTCTATCCGTGCACCCTTGCGTCTTATACTCGCTTCGGCGGGGTGCACCGGGTAAAATTGACTTGCCGAAAAGTTTGTCACTTCTTAGCATAAGTGAAAATCACAAGTTATTTGCCGTTGCACTTGTTAGGACGTGACCTGAACCCCCAAAACCCCTGGAAAACCGAAATAAGTCAGTCGGATGTCGAGAAATCGAATTTCGAAGGCTTCGAGCGATGGTGTTAATCGTTGAAGAGATTACGATTCATCCTCGTTTCGTGGACCGAGCACAAACAAACGATCATAATTATCGGTAATTAATGAAACTTTCCGACCGGAGAAAAAGAGAAAATTCATACCCAGCATCAAGGACTGCATTGAGAACGATAAGAGCGTGGCTGGAATATCAATTCGTGGGGTTTCGAAACGTAAAACTTGTAAAATAGTGAATTACCAATTATGCGATGGGCCAAAGGGCTGCGGTTTCTTTTCGGTTCCATCTATACATGATACGGAAGCATGATAAAGTTGAACAAGAAATCTCAATCACACTGCAGCTCGTCGCGCTGGTCGATAATCATACGGAAGTGGAGTGTGAACCGAGGGTGTAGAATTTATACCTCCCAGAGCGTGCAGTTCGACCGCTTGCTGCGTGTGCAGCCTGCAGAATATCTCTCAGGACGCGGTGATAAATGTCACTCGCAGGATCATACGTCGTTGTAATACCTACCTACGTAACACAGTGTGCGTACACAGGCAACGCGGAATTCTGCAAGCACTGGAAATGGCCTATCGGATGCCTGCTGCACTGGTTCAAATATTATGGGACGATAAGAAATCGGAGCAAAGAAGAGATACGAGAAAATGTTGAACAGTAGCGAACACGGCGATTTATTATCTGTCTAGTTTCCTCTATAATACCAACAGGCAGCAGCTCTACTTAAATATATATTGACTTGTTTACAACTTTAGTTTGGACTATTTTCACTCTACTTAGACGTGTTACACGTACTTGATCATCGCGCTTCGTGCCCTTCCAGAAGTGTCAAATTTGTTTTATCAACAGTATTTAATGTTTACACTGGGCTAGGTTGAGGGCGGATTCTACTGCGGGGTTAAACTTTTACCGCGACAAGATATGAAAACGGTGAGCTTGAATAATGTTTGCGTAACTTTAATTAAGAGTGAACCGTGTAGGCGGTGGTTTTTTTTCTTTTTCTTTGTAAGCAGCGCTATTTTACCGGCAAAATTTTTGTGGTTTAATAGCGAAATTTGTCAACTGTAACGAGTGTAAAAAATGATTGTTTACCCGAAATAAAAGTACAAGCGTTTCAACGACGGTTAAGTTAATATTTTTCTAGCGTTTCGATTTACTTGCTAATATATAACGTAGTTTGAAGAGATTTTTTTTTTTCACTTTCGTCGAGTCTGCAGATTCGGATAATTGTATTGTATACTTTTCGAAAATTCATTTCCACGCTTAGCCTAACTTAGTCACGAATGCTGCTTTACACATTTCCTCGATGGTTTTTAGGAGCACTTTCATTATACAAGCGATGTTGGGCCTTGAATTTATTTCCTAAAGTTGCAAAAAAGTTTTTCACCCGCGATGTAATAAATATACGTCTGTACAGTGTACATATATGCAGAGATATTTCCGGTGAAAAAATTGGATATTACTTTTTATCGTCGGTTGAAAGAGAAGGGTCGAAATAAAAGTAAGGGATCGTCGGTCAAGTTGCAATTGAACAACGCCGAGTTCGGGAAGGTCAAAGTTAACTTTTACGTCAGAACGGCGACCCTCGTTAGTCGCTCTACCCTTTGAATATATCCGGTAAGACTTGGCAAAAGTGCGTTCACCAGTTGGATTAAGAAATCAGAAAACGGCGGAAACGCGGTCTGCCAATGCGGTTTGCGTGAAGTTTAAAAAATTCACCACTTATAATGGATCAGCGGAAGGAAAGGCAGCTTGGTCACGTGTCAGGCGTATCCACGCATACGTATATACGAAACGCGTTTACGCACTTTGCGCAGGTGCACGGATAAAGCGAACCTCGTCCCTTTCGAAGAACGAAACGCGCGATGCGAGAATCGCGGCTGATAAAAGCAGATAAGCTATCGCAATCTGGCCATCGTGACGCGTAAATATTGCTTTTAATACCGGCGGACTCTCCCTCCATAAACCATCATGAAATCTGCGACATGTGATACTTACGGTAAGGTTTTCGAATCTGTTACTTTCCTCGTTCCTGCTTCGACGCGGGGACTTTCTTGACGCATAATTTCAGACGACGACGACGGTTCTTCTTTGACTCCAAGGTTCTGTCGTCGCGAGGGATGTTCCACGAAGCATTTCTTCACCCCTTGAGGGCCCTCTTCGACAGCCCTTTAAGGACGGGTAGGTACGACTTCAAGGGAGAACGAACAACGAGTGCTTGTGTCTTATATTATCCGCGGGACGGAATTCGTTCCGCAACGCGAATGTAGCAGACGTACAGTCATGTTGGAAATCCTTTGAAACAGAAACATTACAAAACAAAGATTTTACGTGATCATTCAGCAGTAAGAAAATAAACATGTTGGAACTTCAGCCGAATTTTGACTATAAACAAATATTTTCTTATTATATTTACGTATTGTTGTGCAATTACACAGTCAGAGAAATCGTGATACTATTTTTTTAAATCGAAAGATCTGTATAGTTCGTACGTATTCTGATGAAAGACAGATCGATTTTATTCGAAAATGCAAATTTCCTACAAATTGTCCAGAGTAGATTTTTTTCGAGATCTTTAGTTGATATTAAAAGCTTACAGTCATTGTCATTATTATCGATGATAAACTTGTGCAGACGATATGTGAAGAATCCGTATTCGCGAATAAAATGAGTTATTATTTATCAGAATCGGAAGGACAATGTGAATTATTCGGTGAAAAAATTATAACACATCGTGACGAGGTCTTGACAGTTAAAATTCAGCAATTTTTTGTTTTAGTAATTCACAAGAGTGACTAGATTAACCTAAGTGACACTTTTCAAGGCTCTGCATCAGGCTTCCGTCTCACTATTTTCTTACCTAATTACACGATTTCCCCCCCCTTGAATTCGCAGAAAAACCGCTTTGTTCAGGTTAAGGTTTTTAGCACGAGATTGATGCACAATGATCGCGAAAGAACGAAGGTGGCAGGGCTACAAATTAACCTCGAAAGAAGTGGGAAACGGCGGTCGTGTTTCATTGCCGTTCGGACAAGGTCCGCGTGATTACAAAAGCGTGTGACTCGCGTGATCGCGAGGAGTTTTGTACGCCGTCTGCATCAGACACCCTCGCAAATGAGCGGAGGGATCGTGTAAAAGAACTACGCCCTCAGGTTAGCCAGTCAAGTTCCTTCGTGGAAACTTTATAAACGGCGAAAGGATTCTCTAAGGGTGGTTCGCCAGGGGTTGAAGAGCGGACGCGAGAAAAGTTATGCGTATAGGTATATATATATATATATATATATATGCGAGCGACGGTGGGCAAGATTTGAGTCGAGCACGTCACGGAGGCTTCTTCACTTCTATAGACAGACCGAGAGACCCGGACGGTCCATTGTCGACGACGACGGCGAGACGGAAGGCAATATCGGTCCCTAGACTAGCCTATATCCTACGCCTCTTTATGCCTTCAACTTCCACCTGCGCCACGATGTGTACCGTACCTCATACCAACGCCCGATCCGTACACACGTTGACTGAACGATACACGATGTGCTCGCAGACAGAATGTCGGTGAAGGTACCAAACGTGAAAGTCTCTCTATCGAATCTATAAATTTCACGTCGAAAGAATCGCTGAAAAATTATTTCGCGAACGTTAGCGCCAATTTTTTTAGTTACATTCAACAAGCACAATCTGTGCGGATTTTATGAATTTTTAATACGAACAAATACGAAAAGTATTTACATGCTGAAATCACTTTGGTTAGAATTTGTTAATAGCGTGTTGATGGAAATGGCGAAATCTTGCAATGTTTTAGGGGCCATTTAGTAATTACGTAATAACGAATTTAGCTATTTTTAAACCCCTCCCCTCCCCCAGGAAATAAGGTTATGTATTGATTTTTTAAATCCCCTTATCACATTTTATTCTAGGACAAATTTCTTCGTTTGTGTGAGGCCGAGAATTTTCATAAGAATATATATATATTGCGATACGTTATTGTACCGGCATGTGCCTTTAAATACCGAATTGGCGTACCAAATAGCCCATTGAATTTTGATACTACCGTGAAACGTGAGAGAATACGAAAGTATCAGATTACGATTGCGATACTCCGTGTCCATCCCAAATGGGTTGATCATAGTTTCAGTTACGTCTACAAATTATCCAGACGGTTTACAATAGGAAATTCAATTTATACGGTGGACGGGAGTAACGATCCGTTTTCATATAGAAATTGGAGGCTTCTAACTGCCGAGATTTTTCGACGTGTATGTACACATTTTTCATTGCACGTCTGCTGCACTCTCCCGTCAATATAGTTACCTGCAAGCGCAATTACGCCGCGAACAATGAAGCGTAAGACTTCTTTTAAAATCCTGCTGGAATTGTGTTCATTTTCTTTTTTTGCTTTCTTTTTGTTCTCTTTCATTTCTTCAAGCTCGTTTCTTGCAGCTGTTTCCGTTGCTTGAGAGACTTTTTATACTTTTGACACACGGGCTGACGTACGATGACGATCAAAACGACAACGTAATTAATTGCCGCGTTATACTTCGGCGTTAACGCGTTGCTGAAAAATAAATACCTCTACTTGATGTTCGAATTTTTGGACTAGTCACGGTCAACTCAACAAGGCTTGCATTGGAGTTGACTTTGACAAATTTATTGAAGAAACACGACCTGATTACTTTACTCTTATAGCGATTTAATTTCAAGTTTTTGGAGAATCTGCAGTAAATGAATGATGCGTACTGACATCCGGGGCTTGTAAAAATCGTTCTAAATAGTTTATTGGCTATCGGTAATTCCACGTATTTGTATAATCTAATCAATCATGCCAGTGAATTATCAGTTCGACATGACAATGACTGCGAATTACTTCATGACTCCTGCATTTCGCAATTTTATGATGCAACGATGATTGATGAAAGCTTCTTTTTACGGGAAATCATTTCACGTGTTATTGCCGCGGCGTGATTTGAGGGGTCGCGTCATATATTCACCGGCAAAATATGACGTTGGGGTCGATTCAGCTCGATTTTGAACCCGGTTTCCAGAAGATTGACTCGACAAGGAGTGGCAGCGTGAGCCTTGCTGTAATATTAATAAGCCGCACGCTGATCCCCGATATAACGACCTACTTCCGGTTGACATTTTGGGATACAGGTCAGCGCATCATACTGCGCCGCCGCCGCGTCAGGGATTACAACTTTTTTGGAACTGATAAAAACGAGAAAATCACGATCGCGTATAACTAGGTATATATAACAGTTTTACGGCGGTGACTACAGGCGAAATTTTTCGTTTCCCTCATTTTTTTCTCCCACGTTGAATAGGTGTACGAATGTAATATATCTATCGCATATACCTATAGCCCGTCGTTATTTTATATAATCCACTTTTTGTTACTGCTCGTAAAGTTATGCGATAACTTGACGCTCGGTGACCTTCGACGATCGTAACTTCTCATCTAGCTTTCGTTGAGGCGGGGCTTAAATCCGATAAGAAACAATCTCCCGTGGCCGTAAACGAAGGAATTCTCAAATTAAGAGGAAAACGATCGAAGCTCAAGGGCAAGGAAGGGCCGACTTGGGGGTGACGGTGAGACTCTAATAGAAAACCGTCGGGTTGGCCATCCATCGTCGGTCATTCCACATTGGGACACGTATTCTATTTGGTGCTGGATATCAGGATTCGCATTACGTTGATCATGTCGTCCAGCAATAGTTTGACAATATCCTTCGGCATCCGCTTTCTTCTCTTACATTTCGTACCATGGCAATCCTGATCACTGGCTATAGAATATTAGTGCAGTGGGTGAAAGCTGAAACGTTAATTGGATATCTCGTACTAAACTGCGGGTCATGAGTGTAACGAGAAGTTAAGGCCGATAATCTACTCTTCCTAACCGGAAAGGTCAATCAACGAATTTGCTCGCCAGTTTATCACGGGATTCCAAATCCGTCCGACGACATGTCGTCCCAATGATTGGGTCAAACACGTTCCATCCCAGTTGACCACTGGGTTATCCGCAGAGTCTGTCTCTTTCGTCTTTGCCTTTCTGCCTTCCAGCTTGTCGCCTTCGCATCCAGTTTTCCGCGTGACGAATCGCGTTAACTTTTGATGGAAAGCGTCGGCGTCACTGGAGAGAGTTTCACGTACTTGAAGCTATTTTTGTCGAAGGAAGTAAAAGGTTCGTCCGATAACCAATGACAATAAATTTCATGCCGCTTCTTATCACCGTCAATGGTAAACTTTCATGTTCATTGATGGACACACGAGATCGCCGCGAGTTGTTTCTTACAACTGTTTTCGCTTGATATCAACGCGCGATTCTCAACCTTGAACTTGTCGGTTTAGCACGTTTCATTGCGCACAGTGCAAAACTGGCACAAAATTCAGCTTACCATCCAGGAAATTTTCAGGCTAACGGATTCGAGTCACGGTATATACTGATGATTTTATCTAGATTTCAACTAGCCTAACTGACATAACCTGTGTCGCGAGAAGGTGATCATGCACCAAGCCGCAAAAACGCGAGACTCAAAACTATGCCATACTTGTTAAACTGTTCGTAAATGTTAGTGATTCGAGGTCCCTCACCTCCACCCTGCACTCCAACAGGTAGCCACCCTCAAAGCATACCAGGCTCCGTGAAATTTCGTGATGCAGGTCTTCCACGTATAGCAGAAGGTATATATATATATATATATATATATATATACAGTATAACTGGCTGGTTGACGCCCGTCTTCGTAATTGTTCCAATTCCAAGTAGGATTTACGTTCTACTGAACGACGACTGCCACACATATGCTGTATATTCTGCTGACGTAACTTGACGTCGGTGCGAAAGGGCGGGGGGGGGGGGGGGGGGGGGATCGTCCGTCAGCTGGTTAGTTATCGGTACACGTCGATATCCAGTGGCAATTGACATTTGACCGCACTCAAGTCGCGACGTAGATGGTAGACATATAGACATACAGCAGATCGTGTGTTGTTACTCCTTACGAGGATCCTGATCGCCCACGCAGCTTCTTCATCACCAACGAACCATCGACAATGTAGGATACTTTTCTCTCATCAATAATCCATTACATCCTCAACGCCAATCGGAATTCGTTGGCATGAAACAGCCTAGGAAACTATACACAACACATTCGAACGCTTTGAAATGAGTTGTCACATCTAAAGAGTAGGTACCTGCGAATTTCGTAATCAGTTTTTTTTTTTTGCCGATCAAAGTATCGCTCGATTACACGCATATAATATTAAGTGGTGTGCAGTTATAACGATCGAGCGGAAGTATGATTTTAAAGGATAAAACTTCTCGACATCGTGATAACATCCCATCTGAAGTACACTGAGTATTCCTGGCCATTCTCCGGCTGGCATCATGATGAATGACGAGACCTGGCTACGTAGCCTCATATTCGGAATTCTAACCGATATAGTATAGGTACGCCGCACCGTCGGGATGCCGCCGTTAGCGCGAAAAACGACTGTCCGCTTTTATCCGAGTGCTCCTTTTCGGTCCCATTTACTCCACCGTGATAAATTGTATCCCCGATTTCACCAGCAGAGGATTTTGCGAATTCGAGCACGCCGGCTTCAAAGTTGGAATTTAAAAATTTGGCATTTTTTCTCTTTACCGAGGGTCAATGGTAAATATTTAATCGGGTTAAGGGATCGGTGCGGCACACCAGGGCGAGTTATGGCTTGATGAATTACACCTCTTTTTGCTGTGCCACTATTTCGTCGCGTTTCACTTTGCCTCGAAAATTTTATATAGGATTATCCAGAGACAGGTTTGGCCTTCCTTTCCGCTGGATTAGGTTTCCTTCTTTTTTCCACTCTTTTTATAAACGCGAAAATCCGGTTCAAGTGAATAATTTTTCCACTTACATTCCGACGTATCTAGTGAGCACTTCTCGCCTCGAGTTGAACTGGATTTGCGATACTTTTCCACAGGGTATAAAGCACCGGCAATATCGTTGCCTGCCTGCTACGTTATTCGGAACGGTGGTGAAATATGCTTCCCACAATTGTTCGCCGATCGAAAAATCTCGAGTCGTGTACCGAGATTGGATATTGAATACGATGGAGAAGGATGCTGAATTCGTTCAGTTCGGGTGCGGGGAGAAATATTATCTTTATCACCCACCCCAGACGTCTGGTACCTTCGGTGAGGGATTAACTCCCAGGTGCGTAACGCAGGATCAGAATTCACAATCGATGAAACTGAGGACGTTGCTGGGTCTCACAATCAAGCGTTTATTTTAAGGTATTCGTTGTATGGGAAGAGTTATTATGCAGCAAGTTTAGCTAATGAACGTGATTCTTAATACTTTCTCAAAATTGGATAACAGTTATGTCAGAAATTCCTAATACAACAAAGAGCTGCAAATTTTAATAAAAATTCAAAATTGTAAGATCGAAATAACTAAAAAACATGATTTTGAATAAAAAATGCCAATTGAAATTTGCAGATTGTTGTTGTATAAGAAAAGATATATCGAAACCTGAAAATTCAAGAAAAAAAATCAAATTGACTGATCAAAATGATTAATTAGTTAAAAAATTATCGTTTTGCCTGCCCACTTAAATTATGATTGCAATATTTTTTGTTTTGGCCACAGAATTTGTGTAATTTCTCTCACGAGTTACACAAATCTCGTTCAATCGTTGTCAAAATATAATCATTTAAGGAGCTTTTAATTTTAATCCAAGAGGGTGAGGGTTCGACCCTAGTCGAATTGACGTGGAATGCCACCTATATCTATAACGACCCCTCTAATACATATAACATAAAATTCGTGAGTTATTCTCCGAACAGATAGAAATGATCCGGATAATATAGCAAAACAAAAAACAAAAAGTGTTTTATTTACTGGCTTGTGTACGATCATTGCTTGCAATTCCGTAGGAGGTGAAATCCAAAGCCAAATCAAACGGGCTAATGAATCAGCGTGGGTGAATCCGCCCCCCTCCACCCCGACATTTAATTCATACCCACTCGGATTGCAAATACATATAATGAGTCGAATTTCTGTATAGTTGCTTTGAATGTAGACTATTGGCAAGTCGTTTATCATTTCCTTTTTCTTTCTTTGTTTCAGTGAAGAAGGCCCGGTTCGTAGGAGTTCAAGGTACGTCCGTACCAGTGGAGTGATTTGCTGCTTCATCGAGATAATCGTGAATTTTTTGTAGAATTTCGAGTCAAATATTGATTTTGACTGTTTTTTTTCGTTCGCATTTATTTTCATTCAACTAAAAATCGGTAAAAAATTGCCAATCCGATCAGGGTGATTTATCAATCGAATCGTGCAAAACGTTTCGACGTCGGTTAATTCGACTCGATGACATTTCAGCGCAACAATTCAACACGTACGTAACGCTGAAGCTGCAGAATGTTAAATCAACAACGGTCACCGTCAAGGGAGCCAATCCGTGCTGGGAACAAGATTTTCTATTGTAAGTATACCAACCTCTGGTATTCGCACACACGGGGAAGTGGTTGCTGAATATTCATTTCGCATGGCGGGCCAACCGACTGGCCTGTTGCCCGTTTCTTCGCTTCTGAATTTATTATCTTCCGACAACACGTGCGTGAAACCCGTTTGCCCTTTCTTTCCTTTCGGCCAATGAGGCGGGCGCGGAAGGGCCGCGAGCGAATTGTCTTAAGCAAAACGCAATTACTCGACCGTCGAGGGCACGTGAAGTAGTTCTCTCTATTCATTCTCTCGCTTTTATCACCACTTTTATCCGCAATACGGATTCTTCCCCGTAATACGGATCGTTCAAATAATTCAACTCGACCCCTGAATTGTTTGTAAATTCCGCTGTCTTTGCCGTTGTCGAATCCTGTTGAGATTCGCGATATCTGGCCATCAATTCCGTTTCGATTTCAAGATTTCTCGTGTCCGTGTCAAACGCGGTTTTAGATATCAACTTATCGGTTAATTCACGGTGTATTATACCTACCCGACTTTAATCTTGTACTCTTTCATCGTCGGTAAATCCCGAGCAAGCTTTTTTCTCATGCCCGATCGAAAGGCTGGAAAAGTACGAGTCTACCCCACCCTCGAAGCGAAGGAGTACAGGTTTTTAAAAATTTTTCATTTTCCTTTTTACTTTTTTTCTCAAAGCATTTTCATTCGTGGTCTTGTAACTCTCCGCGGAAAATCAAGATTGCGGCTTTTCACTGTTGAGGGTATAAGGAGGGAACGGCTCTGAACCTTCTTATTTTCATTTTTCACTTTTTTTCCCGGACTTCGCCACGTGGCTTTAGATATATTTTCTCATTTTACGTTTGCGGGTCAAGTAGGTATTTTTTTTTTTCTCGTTTGTTTATAACGCGTGTTCCAGGACACTGAACAGCTGCCTGTAAAATACTGTGACCTACATTAACATGCCTGGTAACTGTAGCAATTTGTTTAATTAAAACGATTAATGAATACACCCCGCCTACAAATGCAGAATGATATAATAATGAAAACAGAAAAAAAAGATTCTCAATTCGCTTCTTCACAGCCAGAACAAACAATGATACTCACGAAGGGTCGTAAATTGTTTCTGATCAATACTTTGAACTCTCTTGTATTTCGTCTGACTCTGTAAAAGGTTTCCTTGCCATCCTAATTTCCTTCTTGTATACATATACAGAAGAAGTAATTTCGTTCTGTGCGGTCACCGTATTTTTCATTCGTCCGAATTCACAATCCTGCGGTAAAATTACTCTACATTTATACACACATTCCGAGCGTACGACGACGCGCAATGACGCAGAGGAACAGGAGCCCAGTTAGATCTTAAAAATGTAATTTTAATATCGAGTGCCAGCGGTGCAGAGCTTGCAAGCTCCTGCCGTAACGCTCAACCCCTGTGTCAGCTACACCCGGTCTCCCAGCTATGGCATGTGACGTTTATCGCCAGGGGACAGCCGGGACTTGTTCGCGTCCAGCAGGAGGACAGTTTTAATCTTCGTTGTATTCTTGCACAGCGAGACGAACGACCCGAACACTGGACTTCTGGTCGAGGTCTGGAGCAAAGGGATGATCTGGGACCGCGCACTCGGCTACCACTACATTCCCTTGCCGGAAGTGTCCTACTCCAACGAGGTAATGAACAACCCACGTACCTCAGACGCGAGACCCGCGACTGCATCCTCGGCACCTGAACATCCCTCGGCTGGTGCACTCCGGCGATCGTACACACTTGACAAGAACAGGAATACACGCACCGATGAGTCGGATCTCCACGTCACGGTACCGTGAATTTTCAAGGGGAGGGAAAGAGGGAAGGGAACACCTCCTCCGTTCATTTTTCCCCCAATTAGCCCGGGCAGTGATCTTTGCTTTGGGGCGTGAGGGTGTAGATTTTGTTACCGGGCGGGGATAATGGGGTTCTTGGTTTGTTTGCTTCGGTGCAACTCGGAGGAGAGTCGGAGAACGTTTAATGGCCTGTCTCTCTGCGTCGATCTATCCTCTCGTCTCGCAGCCTCTGCGTCGGCTTTTTCCATTACTCACGCCCGCCGGCAAACGTCTGTTTAGAAAATTTGAAAAAAAGTTCCACCTCTCGCAGGAATCTTGCCACTGCGGTGCACAACCAAAAATAATATGCCAGACCGTGGGAGTGTGTCGAGCAAAGCTGGAATATCGCGGAGTTGAATTTGGAGGCGAGGAAAGACCGAGACAGAGAGCAGCCGGCGCAAGTCTAGCTCACGTTACACTGATACTTGCCGAGCTGCCAACTTTCTATACGTACCCTCGCGATTGCGAGGCCAACCCAGAAACCCTAATCGGGGGTTATTAATTTCCCTAATGATGATCAAGTGCCAAGCCTCTCTGGGATTCCATTACCCTTTCCTTGTGGATTTCATTTTTTTTCTTCTTCTTATTCTCCTTCTTTCTCTTTCTGTTCCGTAGAATAAGACCTCGATGGGTTCGCGTCCGCGACACAGCTCGACTTTCCAATCAAAGGCCTAATGAGCCCGCCAATAAGGCTCGTCGCTGTGCCTGAGAATCGTGGTTTTTTCCACCTCGCTGGACAAAGCATATTCTCAGCACACAACGCCGCGGTAAATTTCGAATATAATTTTACTCTCATTAGCGTCAGGCAGCGGCAAGAGGTGACCTTAACCCTGCAGCAAAGCCAGACTGGATCTGGTTGATACAGTAGAAATACGTTAATTCAAACCGCGAGGAGAAGCACGGGACTGTGAAACCGTTAACGATCTGTCAAGGTATACTTTTCGCCCGAGTTACTGCGAGGAGAGGAAAGAGAGAGAGAGGTAGAACCAGCATGCGAGGGAAAGAAAGAGATCGAGGAGTACATAAAGGCCTCAAACTTTTCAAATCTAAATCGTACAAAATTTTTTTTTCATCTATAGAAGGAAATGTTCTGAAAATGAAAATTCCTTCTGTTCGCTCGATGCCTCGAACAGCTTTTCAATATTCCCGTGCAGGTTCGCGTTCTCGCACGATCGGAGGGCAATAATAGCTTCCGGAAACGAGCTTTACACCTACATACATCTGAATTTTCTCGAGGAACGAGTTTCGCTAATTTCAGCTGTCAATAGCAGCGAACTCTCCGGTACATAAGCGACAGAAAAGGGATTCGGGCCAATTTCTTTTCTCTACTTTTCTCTACAATTTTTTTTCTTTACTTCTTCTTCAACAAACGCGTTACGGCAATAATTGTTGGCGCAGTGCACGCGAATTCGTAACCCCTTTTACGTAAAATGCATCGAAATCCCTCGCGACTGGCAGTGTGTTCGCCGTTGGCTTGCCAAAAGATGTCTTACGCGTTATGGAAATGGAACGTGGGACTTTTGCTCGGTGAAAAAAAAAACCATCAATTATAATTTAGCGACCAATATTTGTCACAGTTTCACAAGTCGTTAACTGTAAACAGACTTTCATCCTTTATATCATTCTTGGAGAGCGATAAAGAAGACCCTTAATGGATTGAATGCAGACTGACAGTGTTTAGCAAACATGGTTTTGCCACTTTGTTCACTGATTCTGAATCTTTTGTTTCGTGTCGTTGCTCTCTATTTAAAGTAATCGGACGGAAGTTAGTACAAAATCTAATCCTATAAGAATCTACAAGAGTGAGTCAAGTCGCACTGTGCGCACGTCAGTTTGGCAAAACTTTTCATCGGATCAACGTTGTAATATTCAGCTGCAATAAAAGCTCGGTCAAAACCTTTTTCGAAACAGTTGGCTGCTCAAAATCCATCTCCAGAGTAAAATGATGTCGAGGTTCCATCAGGGGGACGGACCTGGAGAACGTCGAAACAAGCGATATTCGTAACCTCGTCGTCGCCACTCGCCTGCAAAGGCGCAAGGTGGGGGTGTGGGAAAAGGGGTGGCCCCATCCGACCTTTGAATTACATTACATCCCTTATCCGCTGACGAGGAGATCCACAAGTGGGATAGGAACGTGTATAATGCATCGCACCCAGCGCACCCAGAGCATGAGGGTGCCCGACATTCGTCTCCCTCCCTCGTCATTTCATCCCTTATCTCGGTACGTAGAGAGTAAGGCGTAAGGCGTTAGGTGTAGTAAGATACACCCTTGGAGCAAATCGGGGTGCAGAAACGCCGGAGCTTACTTGCAATTAACTCGCTTTGAAAATTGTTTCGACTCAGCGGGGGTGGATGTAGAAAAGTGGCACTGATCCACCCACGAGGATGGCTGGTGAATCGGTGTGACGTCGAATGACGTCTGCGGTCGCAGCGCGTCTCTGGGGGCTCGTGGTACTTGCAAATTAGATTAGACCGAGTTCGAGGAACAACCAGCAGCTGTAGGATTCGCTTTCGGGAGCGTCTCGTCTCGACTTTGGCCCGGGTTGAAATCGCCCCCCGGTCGGCCCTGTCGTGACGTCACTTGGCACTTAGCCAAGCGGCAACGCTCAATGAAACAGTTCGACGATGAGGGATGAGGCGGGCGATGAAGGGGCTGCTGCTGCCGCTCGCGAACGACGAATCGGGGCCGGAGGAGGGGGGCAGACGACGCGGCGTATGGCTGTACTATTAGATTGTGTACACACCGAAAGTAATTTAGCCTTCTCACGCAAGCCACCCACATGTACATGCAACGCGCGCACACACACACAAACACGTGATCCCACGCATTACGTTACGTACGTACGTCGGATCCTGATTTATGTACAGTGTAACGCTATTTGCTCCGAGTCGCGATTTGCGAGTAATTAGTCGTCAATGAATTAATCGAAGAAGATGATTCTGAGACGCTTTGTGGGCAGTTGAACTGGCGATATTTTATCAAAAACAGACAGTACGTGCATCCCTGTTCCTGTGATTTTCAGCGCATGTCTGCATAGTATTTTCATTTCGTATTGAGCGGGTTTTTTTCCATCTCTTTGTTTAATCAGAACGCTGTGTTCAGGTTATATTGTTGAAGACAATCACGTGGAGTATTTTTCTCGGTTCATTTTTAGCCTCCTCGGGTTGAACAGCGACAGCAGTAATTACTATTCATTCTATCGCGGTGATTTATCTACATGCGTGTAGTCGTGTACATTTTGCTATGAATAGTGTGTATGAATTTGATACATTGACGGTAATTATGCATCATGGTTGAGCCTTCGTGATAAAATGAATGATTCTATTATTTGGATTGTAAAAGAAATTGGAAAAGTGGTGAACTTGGACGGAATTTGAAGACTGGTCTTGAGTCAACTCGTCCGAAATCAATACCAGAGGATATGTTAAGAGCGTTTTAAAGAGTCCCGAGCATATTTCAAAGCCAGTCTGTCTCGAGGCATCGCTGTCAGCTTTGATTTTTTTTTTTTTTTTTTTCCTCAAGAAGCCAATTTTCAAAGAGGTAAAGAGGAACGGAAAGAGAGAGAGAGAGAGAGAAGGAAAAAGGAAGGAGGTACTCGTTTGATTGAAACAAAGGGAGACCTCCTTTTTCACAGATGCAAGGAATAACGTTACGTTAGCAATTATTTTCAATAATCTCCTTTGTCGTTATCGTTGATGAAGTCGGGCGTTTTCGAAGAGTTTGTCTTTTTATTCGTCTTTCACTAACTTTTCTGTTGGCTACTTCGTGATGGGAATCGGTCGCCTCGATCAACGCGGTGCATTAGCATCGATTTGAAATTATAAAACGGGCTATATCCGTGATTTTCCTCGTTGTACGCAGAAAACAAGGGATTGTGGAGAGGCTAGCCTGCCTTACGCTCTCGTCGAGGACAATCTGGGTCAGACCTGGCTTAAAATATTCATAAAGCGACACGCGAGATCTACATATGAGGTTTGACTCGCATCAGAAATCCACTCGAGTTTTGTCAAGCCTTTTCGGTACCATGCGGAGCGAAGTACGTCGACGCATTTCACCCCCGTTTAATTCTTATCCTTTTTCCCAATTTATCTACAAGTTTCCAAAACCAGTTATGAGTTTTTCTTTTTTCACCTGGGTCACGGCAAAAAGATGCCCGTTTTCACGCGTCAATTGTGCATAAGATCCCAGATGCATGTGACAGGCTGAAATTCGTATTGAAGATTTCATTTCATTCACGTGTTCAAGTTATACTTTGACCAATCGCGTCACATGTGTACAGGAATTTGAATAAGTTTGTCGATTCAAAGATTCGGCAGCACGTACATATAATATCCATCATCGGGCGGCTATCGATACGAAGTGCCGATCGGTGTCAGGGTAATAAATGATCTGGTGAGATTCTACTCGCGGGCCGAAAGGCGTGGGCGTGTCGTATTCTGAGTTTATAGCACAGACGTTGAGGATTTGTCCCGAGTTTCGAGAAGAATAGTTATTCGACTGAAAAAAGGAGCAGGCAAACGGTCCGCAAGGAAGTCCCTCCCCTCCCCCCCCCCCCCCCCCCCCGCAAACTGCAAGTAGTTTTCCTTGTCCGCTCCTCGCGACACTTTCAGCCCAGATATATATATATATCTGGTGTATATATATTGTATATATATGTATGTATATGTATACACACGACCTACTCACCCCCCTTCCAACCTCGGACCCAAAACTTCAAACGAGCAAAGTTATACGGTACTATAATTACCAATGCCGAGGCAAAGACGGTAGTGTATAGATATATTATAACGCCTCTCAGGCGACAAAATATATTCCGGTGAAGTTGATCGTGGAGGAGGAGCTTACGAGAATTAAATCTCACTTGATTGATGAAACCATTGGTCTAAAACGCAGCCGAGCTGACGAGTGAATCGCGAATGTTGTTCACTAGGTTAGATCGTTTAACTTTCTGCTGACCTCGCGCGCGGATGCTATGAAATTAGTTAAATAGAAGTTCAACATTCTTGGAGGATATTTTTTCAAGTTGGTTGTAATCGTTTCACGTGCCGTGGAGAAAAAGTAAAAGGAACAAAAAATACTTGGCATCGTTGACCCTTGCCAAAAAGGACGGACGGACGGACGGACAGGACAGCTTATCCGTTGCTTCCATGAGAAATCTACGACGTTAGCAGCTACGGGGGGGGGGAGTAGTTTGAAAAGATTTTGGCAAACGCTGAGAAGACTTTTATTGTTGGGAACACGAACGGCCTCGGAGAACGGAATCGATGTCAACGTCAGTTAGTCTCTCTCATATACACTGCAATAATTCAACGGTTGCGGATGTTTCATCCTACTTGCGAAAACTCCGTCGTTGATCTTACCCAATATAGTACATCGCAAATGCAATCATTAAATTAGGCTGAGGGTTGTTCACCTCGGAGAGATTGTGAGAGGACTTTTACCAAGTCAAGTTCTCCCAGATACCTGCCGACGTGAAAACCTAGGACAGGATATGAGGAACGAGGGGGATATATTAGCAAGAAGGGTGGCGGCGAGGGGGGGGGGGGGGGGGGATAATTATCAAGGAAGTGGTGGGAAAACGTCTCGCGTTCAGGACAGGAAAGTTTGCGCTGTACAGAACACGTACTATCGCTGAAGGTGGAGATAGCCCGCCCCTTCATTCGCGATTCTGTAACATTATCTATCCTTCTTTACTTTCCGCGGGGTTGAACGTCCCCCGGAAACCTTCCGAGAACGACCGTTAACCTAGATGAAAATAGCTCGCGCTGATCTATATGTGCTAGATATGAATTTTTTATACTTGGAAAGCATTGTTGCACAGTAGTAACTGAGCAATTACGCCGGCAGCACTTTATAACACATCAAGTTTTCTTCAAGGCATATGGCATTATTTATGACGCTTTATCTTACACGACGTAAATATATGCTTACTTTAACTCTTTGTTCGGTTATGCACGCGGTCAAAATTAATTAAGGGCGGATTTAGCCGACTGCCTAACGCTATTTGTGTAATAGATGACCTTCGATTTCGCGATCGGTATAATTACGGTGCGGGTAACTTTGTTCCATGACAACTTCTGATGTTCCTACCCTGCAAAGTCACCAATGTCCCTCCTAGCTTTAGAGTATAATTCCGACAGAGAATCGACCACTTCGCTGGCATCTGGAGTATAGATTCGGTCATTAATTTTTCACCGTTTGATATGATTGTAAGTTGTAGCTACGAATTTCAGGGTCTGGTTCATCATTGGAAAGGATTTTATAACAGCGTAGGAAGAATCAAGGGTTCCCAGAAGCAGCGCTCTTTGAGAAATGCTTTGAAACAAATATCTTTCATTCAATAATTTATTACGCGTGGATGTTCAGCTGAATTCTTGCACAACGTATATTATACAATGAGACACAGCAATCAAGAGATAATCGCGGGGGCAAATCGATGGGGGAGCGAACGTCGAAAAGGGGGTCCATCCCTCCGAGAGCAGGAGGACAAGTGACTCGTTACGGTCATCATTGCTCTGCGATTGTGGATACTAATGCCGATCGAGTGGTAAAGCGAATGAATTTATCTCGTATTGGTCAAAGATTCAACCACGCGCTCTGCTATCTGTATTCAATCATTTATCACGTGTCCTGTCTGAAACGGGACGGGACTGCGTCACTGTGCGTGAATCCTGACCCTCCTTTTGAACGGAATAATAATTCACCCACGATCCGGTTGAAAACACGTCCATTTGCCGCGTTGTAGCTATGAGACGAGCTCCGATTCGATGCTGCAAAGAATATTTCTTGTTTTTTTCAAATTCCTTCTCTTCTCAGCTGCAGTACTTTTCCGACTGCCGGTTGAATCGGGTTAGTAAGAGTACACATTGCGGGGTATTGACGTGCGGATCCCGGACTAAATTCTCAAGGGAATTTTCCACGCTTCAGCAGTGACCGCATAAACAAGCTGCATTTCCCTCGGGGTTATGGAAATCCGTCATTTCCATCCACCTCCCACCTCGTTGGACTCGATCTCACTCGTGGAGTCAAAGATCGTTAATTAAAGATTTATGAAGAGTGTACAAATAAGAGCTGGGAAGTTCCGCTATTGTTCCGTTATCTATCTCAGGGACAACTTGGGAGACCTGCAGGTTCGATCAGGACAAAGTAATCGTGGAGTAGCCTGACGTTTTTTTTCTTTACACCCATTTGCACGGCTCCGACCGACGCTTGGATTTCACCGGTTAAACAACGCAATTCTGAATAAACGATCAACAGATTAGTCCCCTCGCTTTGCCTCCGACGTAACGAAGTATTCAACTATTTTGCAGGTTCGAAGTCGAGATGATCTCGTTCGTAACCGTCTCGTGGCGTGCATGTTTCATCCAACGCGACGTCCGCAGCAGTTTCGAGGCCATTTGCTCGCAGACGTGCAAAGAGCCGTGGCGTTAATTATACGCGATTCAACTAATTTTAGCAGCAACTCTACGAGCCCAGCCCTCAACTTCTTCTGAAAGGTTGACCCGAATAATTGGCGGTTTGAAAAGCATCCGTTGGACCGTGAAATGATCGCGAATTAGGATAGTCCAATTTCTTTTTTTTCTTCTCATTTTTCACCCGCTGTACGCCCGGTGGAAAATTGAAATTTTAATTCGATTACGCGACGGAAAAATTACTACATGAGGCTGCGATCTCACCGCAAGAGAAAACGAGGAGCAGAGAGAGAGACGTAAAAAAAATTAGTCAGACGTTTTCGTTCTTACTTCACTCATTATTGTTCCTCATCGCTTAAAAAAGGCCTTCGATAGTACGCCTATCGAAATGTACCTACAGGGGTCTTTTTCACGATCATCAAGGTGCGTTTAAGCACACCTCGAGGTTTTCTAGCCACCGAAGCTATAAGAAATACGCTGACGGAGTTTCTCGGAAATAAATAAAGAAGGAAAAAGGCTACCTCAAAGCGAAGGACAGACGTGGTTCGAATAGGGCTTCCACACTGATATAAGGTTGGTATATCAAGAGCGTCGTTAACGACGACCCTGGACGACGACACCCGCTTGCTGCAGCGATAGGCCTCGTTAGAAACTCGCTTTTTGTTTAGGCTCGGGGGATTTCACCGTCAGATGATTATGGTGATGGGAAAGTGACACCACGCCGTTGAATTCATTCGGTTAATCCCTAGGAGGCTGGGGTCATGCATGGACCTCGAAGAGCTACGGTTCCAGTCGAGGAGCTAATCCTGTCCGCAAATTAGGAGCTCGGCGTCTGCTGACCTTCCGATAAAACCGCGGATTCGCATTCGCCGACACGTGACGAAGCTGCCGTCTGATTCTTTCCAGACTGATAAAACTATGGCGGAAAATTTTTTCGCCCTATAATAGCGCTCCTCAGATTCCCCGGGTTGAAAACTTTACTTGTTACCGATTCCGAAGTTTCTCAATTATAAACCGTGGCTCTGAAAACACTTCCATGCATCAGCGCTCTGTTCTTTTCTTGTCACACTTTTTCCACACCTACTGCAATGAACCGCAACTTTCGCATGACAAGGTTGGCAGCTTTTTAGATCGGTGTCGGCGAATCGGATGACGTACCTTAGTCGAATCCACGTTCAATTTCTCATTCGACAAAGCAATATTAGCCAGTGAGTGCGATTAGTTTGTACATTTCATAAAAATATCCCCGCAGAGACTCGAGGCAGCGGATAATTGATAAAAAATTTGCGCTTCTTGGTATCCAATAATTTTTTTCACCTTCGGCTTCAATCACTGGGCAATTTTTCATCTGTTTTTACCGTTTCTTTGCGTTTCCAGATCATAAAAATATTCTTTTTCTACCAATATAGCTCAAATATGTATGTAATACTCAGTATTCAATCTCACTTCTTGGTCAAGATACGAAATGAAAAAATAAACAAACAAATCTTTCCGCAAATCTCAATCCGATGTACGTTCGTTAAAAATTTCAGGTTTCGTGAAACCCTGTGACCTGTTACATTTTGATACCTTTTCACTTCTCGGAACCCTCTCATCCGCTCAAAGTATCTCTGTTCTAAACGTTCAAAGATCATAACATTAAACGTCAAAGAATCGGACGATATGTAATACTGCAAGAAATACTCTCTCTCTCTCCTCGATTTCCTCCAAGTCTGATCACGATCAGCGTCAATGTTTGACTTTAAGCCAATGGTGCTCGAAAAGACGAGAGTCAACTGGTGTGACAAGAACACCGTCTCGAAGAGTTCCCAGCGGTATAACGATCTGACTCTCGAATAAAACACAGCTCCTTAGACGGTCTGTATACATATACGTATATCCCCCGAATCAGATGCCCGGTAATCCGTTTCAAGTCTGTTTGCACGCCCAGAAATACGATCTGAAATTCCTCTGAGCCGGGACGCGTGGCTGATGGAGATATTGACTCATATCACTAGCGGTACTTTATACTGCATGCATAGTGCGTTACATGCACTCGCCAGATCCACACACACACCGACACTTTGCACACTTCGATTGCAGACGACTTCGCAATTGATCCGCAAATAGCGAGCTACAATAATATCTGTATATATTTTTACTTTTGCCCATTTGGTCGACAATCGTCAGGACGGTTCCGGTCAATGGATCAGCCTGGATTCCGAGCTGGAGATGAGAGGTGGAGAAGTAGTTGGTACGAAAACACCGACGGGACACATGCTGCTGATCGATTGTCGGTTCGAGCTGCCTTTTGGTAAGTTTTCGAGTAAATCGCGAATATTTTAACCCTCTACTTGTATTATGTACACTTTATATACGATTATTGATATTAACACTGCAACAGTAAATGTTTATATACGTACGTATATATTATATATATATATATTATAAATAATTAAGACAAACCGTATTACATACCCGTGTCCTGCAGCTATGTATAAAAATCCCGCGTAGATTTATAACGAAGGAAAATTTTCTTTTTCCTTTACTTTTTCCTCCTTCCTGACATATCTTCTCTTCGGTGTTTTTCCGGCTACGTGCCTAAAGAGAGAAAGAGAGAGATTCCGGCGGTTCATTGTCGCCTCCTGACAGAGAGATCTAGAAGGGTTGAAAGAGGTCGTCTCTCGTTCTCGGTCGGTCAAAGTCCTTCAGGGCGGTTTGCGCAGAGGGCAGCTGGAAACTGGGAATGAAAGGCATTTCACCGGCCACTTCTTGAGCAACAATAAAAGGATAGGAATAGTGATTTAGTCTCGGTCAAGGGCTAAGCAAGCAAGAGGCTTGTGAACAAGAATGGCCTTTTCAATTTTCTCGAATTCTGTGTACTCTGCTATGTAATCGGTGAAAGTAAGCGAAAGTTTAATCGAAGAACGGAGAATATATAAGCAAACTTCTGCGGCCAACAATATCACGAACGGTTAATTACGTGACTCGGTTATTTCATCCAATTAACACTGGGGTAAGTCGAGCGTGGGCGATGATAACGCCTCGCTATGAGTTCCGGGAAGGTTGCACTTGCTATTATATTTCCCCGCAGCTGAATATCTCTCTCTCTCCCGCTTTCTCTTTCTCTCGCATTTTTTCTCGCTGAATTTCTGTAGCACAGCGACGGACGGACGTAATATCGTGGTATAAGATTCGAGAGGAAAAGGAGAAAGGAGAAAGGAAAAAGAAAGGAGAAAGGAGAAAGGAACAACAACCCCCTTGCCCCGAATTCAATCCATATTATTATCGTTCGCGAACGTATCGTAGAATTTTGATTAATCGTTAACCAATCAGGAAAGTGTGACCCTCCGACCGGATGGAAATCTCTGCTAAGAAGCGAAACGGCTATGAAGTTGAGAGCGGCTCGGCCCACGTGCGGCTCAGGTACCTTCACACGTCATTCTCAAACCCATCGATATTACCGTATATTGTATTTTTATTATTATTTTTTTTTTCTTTAGTTTTACCACAGTGTAGACCGACGGCGAACCGTTCATTCGAAACGCGATCGAAGCTTGACGTGAAAAATTTTGCGAAGTTCGGTATCAATTCAGTATCTTATTTCGATCGTGAACTTATTGTTTTTATTACTATTTTTTTTTTTTTTTGTTTTTATGTTTTGTCTCGTGATTTTTCAATCGTACCTACGCGCAATCTTTTTTTCTTTTCTTCTACCTTTTTATTTTGTGAATAAATATACTTGGTTCGATTTTTAGATATCGAAAAATTTCGTTCATCCTGTGGAAAAAGTTTGTCAAATTTAATACCTCGTGGCGGCTCGGAAGCCAGCTGGGAATAACTTCGTTACAGCTTCACACGAATTTCACGAACGCGTTCGAAATTTAATCTTGTTTCGCTATAGTATGGAGTCATTCTTCACCACAAAAAAAGACTGCTTTAATTTTCCGTTGTCCTCGTGTTTTTAATTCCGATGCATTCATTCTCTTTCACGTTGCGTCGTTTTTTCTCCAATTGTTTTTATTTCTTACGTGGAAGCAAATTTTGCAGACTCGAACCGCGTTTGGTTAATAAAAGCAGAGTTTGCTGATTATCCTCGAATGAACGGCTGATCACGTTAGTCTGCACCTTGTAATTAGTCGATTTTTACCCTTTCCACCCCTTCTTGCTCGCCATGCCACTGCACCACCTACTTACTATTGTTATATAAACTTCCGTGTGCTTTTCAAACGTCCCTATAACATATATCGCCTATCATGTTATATTATAAATGTACCAAAGTTATACGTGTTATGTAATACACTGGATGATAATCTCCCTGTTTGTGCTCGCCATACGCGCGGAACCCCATTCGTCATCTACCACCCTTATAGCTATTTTCCAAAGCAAAGGTACATATCACGCTTTCGAAATGCATCGATTTTTAATAATAAACGCATCGTTCACGATGGAAGCTACCCGATACCTTTTCTCGAAGGAAAAGATTTCCACGACGGCGGTAAGTTCGATAATTTTCCTCCACCGTGAGTACAATGGATATTTTCTCGCTATATGTACTTGCTCCTATTATGTATCCTACATTCCGTATGTATGAAAGCATATTATATCCACTTGTATGCCTAATATAAAGGTACCTGCCTACCTGTCAGCGATTCGATTTGGTATCATACAAAAGCTTGCGGTCTGCCGATTAATCGAACGCCAGATTTTCATCCTTCAAGTCGTGCTCTTGTTGTTAAATTTGTATAATGTATGTTTTGTTTTAACCCTGAATCATCCAGTGTATTAATTAAGAGAAACATGGCATTGGTATCTAGCGGAATTGAGTTAGAAATTGAGATTCGGATTCTGGAAAGCAACTTGTGCAATTGTTTTTGCTCGGTGTTATCTTGAACTATTTTCACGAATATGGAAATACGAGCGAAAGCAACATAATCCAACAGCACAAGCCCAATTAGCACTATTCCCACACAGAAGCACTGCATTTTGATGAACATTTTTCTACATATCTTTTCAAAATTACCTCTCTGTCATATCAATTTCTGTGCACTTATACATATGATACAAATTTGCGAATGAAACAAATAAATATGTTCGATGTTTTCTCTTTCTTCTTCTCGATACTGATGAACATCGCTGTTTGATATTGTTATATATACTATTTGATGTTCTATTCTCTGTCTTTTCGATAAAGAACAAAAAAATCTCTGTATTCATGTTACCCTTGTATAAAACTTGCAAATGTCAAGTGTACAAACTTTATCGTGCAGCCAAATTGGGCTCACTTTCGAGTTTAATAGCAAGAAAAAAAAAGTGAAGTAACAAACACCAAGCTTTTAAATTAAGCTTGCTTCTCAAACTTGACAAAAAAGAGTCTGAAATACAGGTATAGTGGTAGCGAAAATTATCATCACTTGTGTGTTTCATTGAGCGACCCTGGGGCAGTTAAATGAATTTGCACGCAATAAATGACAGAATAATTGTAGTTGCAGATCTTAGATAAATAATCATTGCCACTTTCAATGCATCAAAATCACGTGCTAGCAGTGGCGCGGCAATAGCATTGATGGGGCGCGAATTACTGTCGTTATTTACCTCGGACTGTCCCGAGTGAATTATTTGGAAGGTACCTGCGGTCGATGCATTGAGGCTTAAGCTATGGCTGCGACACTGTATCAGTATAATTCTATCTCCACTCATTCCTTCTCATTCTTTATAGTTTACCTATTCATATACCCATACGTAAATAAACGTGTTTTCGGCCGATTATAATATTAATTTTATACGTTTCGGACGAATTCTCATGACGTAGGTGTATACCTGTAAGAATAGTGTGCTTTACGGTGGTAGGTTTTGAAAAGAAAGTAACGGTTAGCAGTCTGATAATGAAATTGGCAAAACCAACCTGCAGTAAAGACTTTTTAATATTAATCATACCCTCAGTAGAACGTAATCAGGTATAACCTATTCAAGGGAGTACATGCAGTTGTTGAAGCGAAAAATTTTATCGCCATCAGAAATTGGATTACCAATGAAAGCTGTATGTGTTCTCTTAAGCATGCGCACAGAAGCACGTGTTTCACAGATATCATATAAGATCGAAGCTCGTGGCAAAATGAAACGTATCAACACCAAGAAATATCCGATCTCAGCGGGATGTTACAACTGTGAAAATTCATACTTACAATTGATTTGAAATCAATTTTCTTCCCTACGATATTCACAATAATAAATCACACGTAGAAACGTAGAATACTCACCTGAATTAGGACGATATAGTCACATGATCATTGTAGTACGTATTATATACAAATATTATATGTATTATATAAATTGTTAAATAATCGAAGTCAAATTTCACTGCTCGTTTGCCTGAATTATGATCGTGTTACCGTAGCCCACCACAGTGAAGAGTGTTGACGATGTTAGAAAAGTGGTTGTAGAGCATATTATAATTAAGAAACGGGAAAAAAATATCGAGGATGTACGACCTGCGATTAGTCCTTTTCTAAAAACCTTTTTTTCTCGATTTAACAGATGCGAGTTATATTTTTTTGTGAAACCCTGCCAAGTTTCAGGTCAATACAGCCTTCGTATTTTTATTTGATTTCCTTTGCACATCGCGTGACTTTTTACAAAAGGCGCTGATGCCTTTGCAACAAATTTAAGTGTTAATGTACAGATAGACAGAAATTTGTTGCAATAAATAGAATTTTGAAAGTTTAACTAACGAATTTGCTAAATTGGGCAGCTCACTTTGCTTTGTTACAAAAACCTGCGTTATTTCTTGTTTTGACAGCTAAGATTCTAGCTATTTCTATATTGGAAAGAAAATTTGCTCGTCTATCGAATTGTTTTTTATTTCTTGTGCACAGCACAATTCGAGAATATAGGTTAACCGGTAGTTTTCCGCATGTCAAAATTGAAAATAAATGAAAAAAAAATAATAATAATTTGTCTCAGCTCACCCTGCGCAAATATTCCACAGAGTTCTTGGCATGCAAAAGCAAAGTGGTTCGAAACTGAGAAGGCATATTTATAGCAGAGGGGTTGCCTCCCTCGGCGAGCTGCTCACGGAGTTGAGAATTACTAAGCGCGTGCAGTAAGAGGAACACGGGATTCAAGTTTTTTGCTACTGAAAAGTTTTATTATCCTAAGCTCCAAAGTGAAAGGAATACGATGCTTTAACTAAGCGCACGCGCGAAGCGCAGCGAAGGCGTCAGGAGAGAAGAGAAAGAAGTAAAGAAAATAATAATAATAAAAATAACTGTAGTAGAAAAAAACAAAAAATAACGCCAGCAAGCTGATTATGGTAGCTCGAAAACGACTCCGTCGAGATTTTAACTTGTTTACTGTTATACATATATACATTACATGTATATGTAGCAGGTATAAAGCGTATAACACTGTAGATGTATATTTATACATAACAATACATTGAATTGTATAAAATCCATGTAATATCTGTGTAGGTTCATATATATCCAGAAGCCTTCACACATCTAAATCGTTGCGGTCTGCTTTCAGCAATATACTCGTATATATATAATAATTCTACGCTTTCTGAGGAATTTTTTCCAAGGCTCAGGAAGCTTTTTAAAAGGTTCGTTATCGTCGCCATCACTTTTGTTATTCATTATTATCATTATTGCGATTCTTATTGTTGTTGTTGTTTTTATCATTATCATCATCATTATTAACGCCCGTGTGCATAACTTCGTATAATTACAGTGTATATATGCTAAAACATATGCATGAATATATGTTGTATACAAGGTACGATAAAATATATTTTAGACCATTTATGATCTGAATCGAGTTTATTATGTATAAGTTTCACCAGAGTAAAAGTGAAAAGTGAAAAAAAAGGAAATTGAATTATACCGTGGTGGTAAAACGCCTCGTCGATAATGACTTGTTCCTGGTTAGCAGGGGAAAAAAGTAGAGTAAAAATCCTGAGTGGAAATTCTGAGTTTTATTCTTAGCCTCGTACATCGATCTTCTGATGTCGGATACGGAGGTAAAATATCAAATTTGATTCCGAATCAAAAAGCTTTTAAATCCAAGTTTGATCGACAAAAAAAAAATTTAGTTTCGGAGTTATTGTATAAAAATAAAAATGAGACTTTTCCTTAGTAAGCTTGAATTGCTAAAGAGGTCGTCTTTAACGGAAATCACTCATTCGCTACTTCATTAATTACCACATTATACTTACGCTACGAAGGTACAACAAAGTATTCTAGTATTTTATTATTAGTCTGAACGATATTCACATTGGAGCCAATTACTGGAAGGCATTGAATTGCTCAGTAGCGAGGGAAAGAAAATAAGCAAGCGCCTTGAAGTTTAAGATCCAGCTTCACGTATCGATTTCATTCCTGCTTTATCTATATCCGCCAGGATTTAATCACCTTACCACACGTTGCGCGTGACGGAGTGTGGGCAGTAAAATAATGCAAAAGTTCAATGAATCGAAGGTTTCTCGTTTCATTCCAAATGAGTTTTCAGTGTTAATACTTGTTATTTCTTAGAAAAAGAAACTCCTCCGCTTTTCTGTGGGTCTAGTGACGCGTTTGAATAATTATTTTTGTTAGGGAAATTGGAACCGAGAAGCAAAGTGGCAATCGACACTGACGTCGCGTCGTGTCGAGATGATTCTTTTTCTGTTGATCGTAGCTCATTCCTTTGTTTCGGGGCGAAAGGACTGGATTGCGAAAGCCAACGAAAATGAATAAATTCAAATGAAGTACTTCCCTCACTTTTCATACCCCAGCTCGGCGAAGTTCGGGGTGAAAAAGTCCGAAAGACAGGGTATAAAGCACTTGTTACGTGTTCCGAAAGTCGAGCTGCTCCCCCGAGACCATTGGCAAAGTTTACACGCGAACGGCGCAGCTCAACGAACTGAAGCAATGAAAGCCATAACGATAGCAATAAGAATAATAATGTAAATAATACAATTGTAATGTTCAGTCGTCAATTAGATACGAAAAAGAAAGCCGAGGAGAGGCCAAGGTGGAATCGGCCAGGTGAATATCGAATCGTTCCAGAGCTATCAGGCAAAACGGGATGACATTTCGTTTAAACGTTCTACTTACACGAAAAAAATGAAATGTACATTATAAATATTCTGTCGCGAATAAATGGACAGCATTTTTTTTGAGTCAACTTCGCATCAACTGTGCTAGATTTACCTAAGCATATTGTAACTCTCGCTATTGGCTTTGTAACTCTTATTATTGGATTTGTAAATCTTGTCAGAATTGCGGTAGATTAAAGTAAAAAAAAAAAAAAAAAAATGCTACCCATATATATTCACCAGAGGAGAAGTAAAATCTATAAATGTATTTTTCTTACCGTGTACGTTTTAAAATTTCTACAAAGGCGGCTTGAAAGGAGGAGAGAACAGAAGGATCTCTTCGCGACTTGACCTTTTTTTCTAATTGCATGCCGGGCAAAGTTAAAACCCGGTGGTAAAAATAAACCTCTGTTCTCAGTAGAATTTGTGTCTCGTTTTACACCGTATATGTAATATACACACATGCATAGGTACGTTTCATTTACAGACGCTTACACGCATTCTGTGTCGATGTATGTGAAAGGCCAAGCAGAAACGCGTAGCTACCGATGAAGTACCCTTACACTTCGCGCGTTGAGTATTCCGCCTTTTTGAACCGCTCGGAAAAAATATCGAGCAACACACGAAAAATGGGAAAATCCAAAAGGGATATCAAATAATACCGAATCCAAAGAATTTCCTCTTACTGTACTCGTTATGGCTAGACCGGAACCTGAAATGAGACTGCGCGATGAGATGTAAATCAAAGAGCTCCGGTTGACACGTTTCTCGAGGGGTCGCTGGAAATTGTGAAGGGTGCAGCTTGTAACAGAGACAGTTAACTGTAATCGAATATCGGACGAAACGTGCCGAGAGTCAATGGAACTTGAGAAATGGATCTGCGAATCTTACACAATGAGGAATTTTCGCAGGTTTAAATTTACAATCAGTAGCGAGCAAAAATCCGCACAGCCTGAGGGGTGAAAAAATTTCATCTGAAAGATTTTCGTATTTACTTGGCTGGTTTTTTTAAACACATTTCTTGCTGGATCACAGGATCACCCAGGCGCATTGCATCGATGTATAAAACTTTTGTCGTTATGAACATTTCGCGAATTAATTAATCAGTCGTTTTTAAGTAATGTCACTGATAGACATTGCGATCCGTACACTTTCTCCTCGAACAATCACAGACCGTGAAAGAGTGAATTCATAATTCGTTTTCTGTTTGAAAGACCCAGAAAATACAGAAGCAGCGGACCTTCAAAGGAAGTTGGAACTGCTGAACAATATAATGGGTCAGGAGGCGAGGGCGGAACAGGCACGACGACAGATATTGTACACAGGACACTGTGAGTATAAGTAAAATATCACAATTTCAATTTATCTCGATATTCAATCATCGAGGAGTATATATATACGCTAATTTTCATTTCTTCGTGAAGAACGATCCCGTTTAAAAACGAAGCAACAGCGTACATAATTTTGGAAATCTTATACAAGAATGCTTTTTATCCCCGTCCTACGGAAATCTGGAACCGCAGAATTGTTCGAAAAATTTATCTTTCAACGGTGGAAAGCTTGGGTGTAATTTTGAGTTTGCTTTGATCGGATTAATTATTAATTTGAGCAACCTAAAGTGGTGTCTCTTGACTGTTTATGGCCACGAGTTGCGCTCTTCAAATCCTCACTTTCTACAAATCCTCTTCACTCGGCGATACGAGACGTTTTAAAGCGTTAATATCCGTTTTCAGTATAAAGCTCTTGATAAGTATAATGCGAAGTCGACATCTTCCGTACGAATCGTCGAAAAGCGAAGAATTATACAGTAACACGATTTCAGTTCGGCTGCTATATTCAGTTAACAATAGCATAAAAATACATCGGCACGAAAGTATCGTCTTGGAAATTATCAATTGCCTAGACTGTTTCATTAATCATTGCGGAATATCGATCGGACGTGTTCAAACGGCATTTCCTTGCTCCGTAGGCTTGAATTATACTCCAAGTGTTTTCTAATGAAAAACTACCGAATTCCTTCTTTATCACGAACCGTTGCTAAGTAGCGTGACGATGGGTGATCATTTCTTTCATCCTACGTACAATCCCCCATATATATATATATCCCCCATATATATATATGTATATATTTTATCGAAACGATCAGCAATCGCCCGAAACTATCTGCCGCTGTATCTTAGAATGTGGAAGCCAAAGCTGACCGATAATCCCACGCCTCCCCGCCCACATGTCAGTATCCACCCACCTATCGACTGGTAATAAATTCCCGAAATCCCACAACCTATGTCCCATTCCTCAAGGAAATCGCGGTCGTCTGTTATATCTCCGCTAGCGTAACGCTTTCGGAGTCAATGACTCGGACCGCGAAGATAGTGGCATTAATCGTTAGTTTATATTGTAATCTGGCCTGAGTAAACCGTCCCTCGGTTAACAATAGGGGCTGACTCGGTACCATCGCAAGGGTAAATTGTTTAAGTGCCAATCAGGATGGGTACCGAGTTGACGCACTTAGCTGAGGGCTAATTTTACCGGGAAGATGGAGAACAGCCCTCCCCCCTCCCCTCCCCCCGCAAGCCTCGAATGAACAAACATCGAGCGACCCAGTACGAGCAAGAACCTCTACTCGGAATAATAAGCGTGGCTTCCGCTATTCGCCGACTTTGCGACACTCTTGTGCAGTAGTCAAAACTCGTGTTAGGTCAGGCTGCAACGCCGCGTGCCTGACTTGACGCTGAGCGTACTACGTCACGTCTGTAGATCGAGTTTAACGGACGTGGGAACCGAACTGTGAAGCTCTAATTGGCGGATAGTAGAGACGTATGACGGTGGTCCACCGCCAATCAGGGACTGTTAATTTGTCTTCGAAGCTCATTTTGGGAGGACGGTTGACAGGGATGGATCAAATTCACCTGCGTAATACGTCGCTTGGCGATGAAAGGATCGCGCTATCTGCGTTTATAGCTCTTGTTTGACGTGGGTCGCGTTTTTTTAAACTAGTTTGATTTTCGCAACACCGAGTTTGTATCGAGACTTGTATCATATTGGGTAGAACGAATGTAAATTTTTCGTTTCTCCGAAAAGCGGAGACGGAATAAATGTCTGTTGAGAAAGAACCACTCGAGCAAAAATTCTGGACTGAGTAACGAATGTTTCGCTTTTACTTTCTGTATATACTTTATGCAATATACAGTCTGCCATGTCGAAGCATTAGCGTCTGATTTACAAATTTGTGTAGAAAGTGGCTGAGGAGTTTTTAATACGACGAGCATATAGGCTGCGCTTCTTTCAAGTAGTGTCAAGCTTATAACAGATAATTTTCAAACAGAGATCGAGGAAGTTTTTGCCTTAGAACATTGCACTTTGACTCGCGGAACTTTGAAAAGAGTCTTGAAGCTTTCTTTGCTTGTTTTACTTAAAGTTTACTCGAGTAAGAGTATTGTCGCAGGTAGCTAGAAACTACGGCCAGGCTCGGCGGATAATGAGAGGAAGAACTTTGCAGTTTGATACTCATTTACCTCCAGCCTTCACCTCAACTAGTCCACCTCGACCTCGCGAATCTGCGGCCTTTGACCCGTTCATATTGTGTTAAATTGGACTGATTGATTTCAGCTGGGTACTCCGAGGACTCGGACTACACGTCGGATTTGAACTACCCGGTCGGTGGCCAGGGTGCAAATAGCTCAGCATCTCAGTTCCGCACCGCTGCAAACCAACTTGCCACTCCGCAGCGATCGTTAGAAACATCGAGGGAAAATAGCTACGAGAGGGACGATCATCAGGTTGAGTTGTGCACGTTTTTCCCAACACTTTAAAGTCTTTAGCTCCGTTAGTCACATGTACATAGGTGAACCCATACATCCGTGGTACACGTCAGCTGTAAAACGTCCCGAAAGATAAGCTTGCGAGCCGAATTGCAGCAATGCAGTGAGAAAACAGCGTTGGGCCAATTGATTGGATTGACTCCTTATCGATCTGTGCATTCGCCAAACCACGTATCATCCACGTGGCGAACGTGTTATTCCTATCACCTAGGGAGCTTATAAGCTTAAGTAAAAACGCGAGTATCAAAGAGGCGCAGCGATCTATCGATCGGTTAGGGGGCCTCTGCTGCTTTTGGCGCTTGCCTCGTGCACGTAGCGTTGCGAATAACCGCGCGTTAACAGCTGGCAGTTTGTATTCGATCAATTTCAATGAAAAACAAAGCGGTTACATATAACTGTCAAAAGTCGCCAGCGTATGACTGCCACGCGATTACACAAGTATGGAATTCTCTCGCTACTCGTCGAGTCTGTTAATCCATCCATTTTACTGCTGCGCTGCACGGTATTGCAATTAGTTTGCCCGCGGTTCTTGTAGAAATTCAATAGTTCTCCTTTCGCTATGTGTGTGCAGCTCAATGAAGCCGGTATTAACTCCCGAAATGATTTTACTTTCGATTGAATACTGCCAGGTCAACGGTCCTACGTTATTTTTTTTTCTAATTCGATTTATGACGTGCTTGAAAATGCTTAAACTCGACGCAATTCTTTCTATTCGAATAAATATTGTTTTATTTTGGCAGCCTCGGTAATAATATGCAGTCAATATTTACCGCGGTAGGTAAAATTTGGGTATAACAATATCTTATCAAAGTAGTCCTGTAATAGGCAAGCATCCGTTGACTCGGAAGTTAAACGATACATTAACGAGGTTAATAATTGAGGATAACAAGTATATAGTGTATTAAATTGGTCAGTAGGTGCAAAGCTCAGGTCCTGGTTAACAGACTTTATTCTCCTCAGATTCCAACTACGGTTGGTGGTCGACGGACAGGTGGAAGTTACGGTGGGTACGGTGGTCGAGGACACAGTCCAAGGTACGATGAACCCTATCCAGAAGAGGGGCGTTCTGGGAGGTACGCCTCCTCTCATGTCGGGGAAAGTTCCGAGCCTTTGTTTTACAACAGCAGGCCACGACACTACAAGGAATCCAGGTAACGTCCCGATCACTTATTTGCACCAGAGCCAACGTGAAATTGGAAAAGAATTAATTTAACGGTTGAAGGAATTTTGAGATGATGATGTGCCGAGAGACTCTGTGGTGTTAGAAATATGCAAAATGATGAACACTTGAGTCGTATTATTCGAGAGGAGGAAATTTATTCTAGAATATGTTTTTGTTATCTGTGGGTTATTTCTTGATAAAAGTTCACTTACCGTTCCAAATAATGAGCTGCAGGTATCCAGAGTCCATAAAATGTAACGGTTTACGCTTAATTCAACCCATGGTAAAAGCCATTAAAATCCAATCTATTTTCCCGGCTGTCTTCAAGTCGGAGTCTGTGTTTCGAACGACCATTTCACTCGACACATAAGTGGACACTCGAGCAAGCAGTCTCGCAATACCCCCGAGTCGCATAAGCCCTGGATTCTAGGCCAGCGAAGGACTGATAAAACGTGAACCTCGACAAAGAGCAAGTTTCTTTTAACGTGTGTTCTTCTCGGCGAAGTTTAGCGGAAAAAATAACAAGAAGAAAGAACCGGGACTGGGAGACCTATTCTTAAGGAGTGACCGAGACTCTTTCTTGTCTTCGAAACCCCTCACACGTGTCTCTATGATTCAAGTGCTAATTATTTAGAATCCCGACAAATACTTGACTTAGTTGTGGATGTGGTACAGAGTCTCTTGTCAGTCTGAGATGTACCTTGATTTCTAATAGCTGGATGGCGTCGTCTTCTCCCTCGGGAGAAGGTGACGTTGCCCACTCAGCTCGCAACTGCACCTGCGAGAAGTCTGAACCAAGGAATACCGCGATTAGTTTGACATTTATACTGGCATATAGTCTTGGCACTTAGTAGCTAGTATGTTTCAATAAGACAACAGTTTGAAGTTGCGATCGGTGATGATTTTGCCGGAGTAACAGTCGTTTCGGTATTGTAGAAAACACATGTAACGTTGGGTATGATAGAAAATTTTAGTGCGAGCTCACCGTTAATGTTTGACGATGATGCAGCAGCTCGTGTATTACAACACTGATACAGAGTCTCTGCATTGCAAGGAGCATGGATTGCTGGCCGAGTTCTGAGGCTAAACTGACTATATATATATATACATATGTACTGTGTGCGGTTCGATATTGTGGAGTATTGACATAGTGCAGTAGCATAATAATATCGATTTCAAATAATTTGCGTTGCATCTATTTCTGCAGCCAGTTGAGACCCAGGACTTTGCCACGATGAAAATCAGGTTGATACAAAGTTGCGCAGACCCAGTGTAAAACGATCAGACGTTAATAACAGCGCAACAGCATGAAGTACATGTGTGTGTCGGAATTGTAAGAGATCGCATTCGAACGTAGAAATGTATTATGAATGTTCGTAAATCGTACAGGCTGCAGCACAACAGGCTGCAATAATCATATCTTTGATATACGTATTCATAGATGTTTTCACATTCTATTTCTTGTTCTGCGTCTATTTGAGTTACACGTAAATGTTATTTGGGCAAGTAACGTACACATGCAGCCACTACACGTAGGTGTTATATTATACGGAAATGATCGTGCAAACATGATGTTATACTATACACAAGCTTTCTTCAAACGATTTAATTGCCAAGAGAATACTATAGGCATTGGGGCAATGAAATCTGAGCAAATATTTTAATTTAGCTTGAATTTTAATTTTTTCTTTTTGTTTTTTTTCTGTTCTTCTGACACGGTAATCATATTTTTCATGGAACAGACGGCGGAAGCACACGTGGGACCAGGACGACAGGTATGAGACCGGCCAAGTAAAAAATAGCTGAACATTTCCACTTTCTTGAATCACAAATTTTCATATCACGCTCACTTCGAATAGTTGCAAATGGAAACTTTTAATCACATCCAATTTTCGACGCCACAACATCGTATTTTCTCATCCCGAATATCACCCTTATATGTCACCTCGGTCAGTCCACGGTGTAAAGAAATTCAGGAAGGGGTCATTATGATTTGATATACATATTACTCATGACATATCGCATCCGCAGTCACGTAGTAATACTAGTGATATTGGCTTGAATCACCTTCACGTATATTATAATTACAATACGAATCGTTGAATGTAGCCTGCAGAATAGACGGCGAATGTTTCATTGCTGATTATAGTAATTATGGTCATTTAACACTCATTATCATGTTTCGAAACTTGATGGTGCTGGTGTACTTGATGGTGAAAATTTGTCATCGTTATTCTCGTTTCAGCCAGGACGGGTGGTACAGCGAAGGTTACCAAGACTACCATGGCACGCGGACCAAGGGAGAAAGCAGTATTTTCAGCGAATTGGATTTTCTCACGAGCACGACGACGAATACAGCCTCGAAAAAGAGAGGTACTTTGAGAAATAAATCAATCGGGGTTCCCTCTCCAACTCCCTACAGCTCCTTAGAGCTTCTTAGAATTATAATATACGTATATAAAGACGGAATTTCCCGGGGCGGTAATAATTTTTTCTTACGACACCGGGTCCGAGTTCAAGCCCTCGGAAAACTGCAGATCAGATATTAAGTTCGGTAAGAAATTTCGCGGAGTTGTGAATTACCGCTTCTCAGGCGTTAGGGTGATAGAAAAATGAGCAATCCTCACGGTGATGCATTTACTTGCATCATTGCATGGATTTAAGTAAAGCCTGAGCGAGGAATTAGTTGTAATAAATTTTCCCAGACGCCCTTTATTCCGGATCCCAACGGAGGCCGTCGCTGGAACGACAGACGACTTTGTACGACGAGCATTCGCACTACCCTCAAGAATCGTACCTGAATAACCAGCATCCGGACGCGGCGACGGACGCCAGGACGAGGAAGCTAAGCGCAACATACCCCGAAAGCTTCACGGACATCAGTTATAACGAGTATTACGACCCCGTAACAGGATATGCCTACCAGGACGAAAGGTGAGCTAGAATTAAATATCGAATCTCGCTGCACGTTCAGCTAATTTCTAATGGAATTTAAACTACTGAAAACCTAGAGCCAAGATTTTTCTCAACTATTCAGTGGTCTTTACTAAATACATGGATTAATTAGCATCGCTGCGTTATGGCTAATAGAATTCTTAATGATTTTAACTAACCTGTTGTACCCCGACTCCTTCGTACCCCTCGAGACTCGTCCGGAGAGATATTGATGTTCCAGAAGTTGGAAGTGCTCCTAGCCTGGTGATGTCAGAAATTTTTTCTCCTTTCCAATAATGCGAGAAAGTTTTCCATTCAGATAAAGGTTCCTTGATATTGTTAGTACGGTAAAAAGAAAATCTTTTCGACGAAATTGAAAGTACTGAACACTGGAATGTGGCCAATAGTTCAAAGTTCATGCGCCTCATATCGTTATTCGCTTCCAGTCGACGTTGATCTGCACCCCCAAAAATAAAGGTCTAAAAAAAAGTGACAAGTCGAAGAGTTCAATCGAACGCATAATTCTGTTTGATTGGTTGATTGAATATAGAGCATCTAGTTACATACACCCGTAAGATTTACCTCATTGTAGCCGTTATATTTTTGTCTTACTGATGGATAACTGCACCAATCGAAATTTCAGATACGGTCAAGACGAGGAGGACAGACAGTGGGACAGCGGAGGGAAGTGGTACCCACACGGTAGCACTCCTTATGAAAATTTTCGTAACCGTAAAAAAAATCTTCCTCAGAGACCTGCGTCAAGCATTGGAATTCACAGGCCGGATTATAGACCGGCGGTCACCAGACAACGCAGTTGTGACTCGGAGGAAATGGACTATAGGTAATTCGGAGAAAAAGGTTTTATAGAAAAATAAGACATTGGCTGCAACGTCAATTTCAGTATCATAATCAGTTTCTTGCTAATTTCAATTGCACGATTGTTAAGTCGTCAGACCAGACTTTGGTTTCACTACTTGAATCTCTATCTATCACTAGTGATAGTTTTATTTATTAAAAGTGTAGTGATATGACTTGCAAAGAAAGTTCTTAATAGACGCTCGGCGTGACTTGGAATTTCATAACTTAATCCATGTTTATAAGCTCTGTCTATAAGGACGTCACAAAGTTTGCCATTGTTTATAATTCAAAAGCTCCCTCTTTAGCTTTGACTGACGAGTAAGATCTAACAGCCTCGTCGTTGTCTGTTCAGCCAAATGTAAACTACTCGATAATTTGTATACACACGATTTGTTCGCATGAGCAAGTATTCAAGCATCGTGCCACGTCATGTGGGGAAAGAATAAGAAGAAAAACTAGAAGGAAAACAATAATACTAAAGCATCTGAGAATAGAAATGTTTACACAAATATTCAAAATTATTTCACTGCATACATTTGACTTGAAATATAGTGCGTGGTAAAATTCAAATTAGTCAAAAATCAAATCTAGCAATGCAGATGAAAATTTGAAGTTCGTTTGAATATATGAGCAAAGAATCTACTGTGCTATAGTTTTCTTCTTAAACGCATTCGTTTTACAGATACCTATATAGTAAAAACTAAAAAATCGTTCAAGCTGAAATAGCACTCGGCTTAAAATGGCGCAGGCATGAACCAGGATGAAAGTTAAAGGGACGCGTAAGCTTCTTAGTTTTGGAAATTATTTGCAACAATCCGATTATAGCATCAACCGCGGCTCCCTCTATTTCTGAGAGGGATTACTATCGCTGTTCCCTAAATTTGAAGGGTTCAGCTTTAGTTGCAGGAATTCCAAATCTTCCTGCATACTCAGGACACAATCAGGGCTTGAGAATCGTTAGCTTGCTCATAAAAAGCGGTGATAATTACGTCTTAACTTAATATTTCAATATGCCGTATAATCAGGAATTGGTTAAGAGCATGGGTATATTCTATACGAGAAGCGAAAGTGTTTTTTTTTCCACAAGCAATCGATGTAACCACTAGACTCAGGTTGCATGGACATGCGTTATAATAAAATCAAAATCATGTGACCAAAATTAGTGTCCATAATACCACATTCTCGTGAAATGTATACCCATATTCCAAGAATATGTTATCGCAACGATAAATATCAGTTTATAACTTATTGTTAGCTGAAATGGGCGGTCGTTAGCCAGTCGATTATTAGAGAGGTTTATCCGTCACTGGCACACGACCATCAGCATCGCCACCATCGCCTGAACCGCCTCCCACGCATTTAATTAACGTGTTTTTTTTTTTTTGTGTAGTGGACCAACGTCACGGCGTCGAAAAACCCTTCAACCCCAGCGTAGGCCGATGTCGCGACAGGAAGGCACCGGCAAAAAATTACCCCCAACGCCGACGAAACCGAGTAGTATTTTAGTTGGTAAAAAACCCGCCTCACTTCCGGCGACCCCGGGGAGGCAGCTGCCGAGGACTAGAACACCGTCCGAGGAGGCATACTACAAGTCTGATTACAACGAGGATTACAACTACGCGTACCAGAGCCAGGACAACCTGCCACAGGATACGTATACGGAAAATGTTTACGGCGAGACGTATCTCGGGCTCAAGGACTCTTCATATCAGCAACCATTCACCCAAACTTACACCAGCGACTACTCAGCAGAAGCGTACAACACCGCGGCCGTACAAGACCAGGGAATTTACAATCAGGCTACAGGTCAGTATCCTGAGGAATACGGTCAGGATAGGTTACAAGACGGAGCTTACGAGGAGCCTACCTACAACGCGCAGCAACCATACGAGCAAAACAAGCCGCTAGGCTACCAGGAACCTTACCAAGACCCCTACGACCAAACGACTCTCGACAATTATGGAAAGGGCGTGCCCGATCCTTACCAAACGTCGCAAAGACGAACCAACGACGAGTACGAGGAACCTGGGATTATTGAAAACCCGATGGACTCGGCGTCGTACAAAGATACAGGGTACAAAATAACGCCTGATAATTATCAGGAGCAGTATCCTGATCAGTACGACTCGCAGTACAACGTTCCCGCTTCCATGAATTACGATCAAACGAGTCTGGCCCAGGGAAACTATCAGGACAGCTTCGATCAAAACAACGTAACGGAGGCTTATGATCCTGCGATATACCAGAAGCATTATGATCAACCGGCGGAAGAGAATCACCAGAAGAAATATGCGGACCAGTATGCCGTTCCGACGTCGGGGGCGTATGGCGATGGGTACCAGGACGATTTCGGTCGAGAACCAGTCCCGGTTTCTCAGGGGCAATACGACGAGTCCTACAAGCAGCAGGACGTGTACGAGGACCAATATACGGTGTACAAAGAGGAATATGTAAACGAGGGTCAGGGTGATTACAAAGATGATTATCAAAACCAGTACCAGGATCAGGACTACACTGAGCAGTACGACGATTCGTACCAGGATTTGTATCAAGGATCTTTCGAGAAGTACAAGGACAACGATATGGCGGAGACGGAAAGGCGGCAGAGCGAAGTGCCGGAACTTTCGGTCACGACTCCGAGAGGACAGACTAGGCTGAACGGCTACCCTTCGAGCGAGTCCGAGTACTTTTATCCCTCTCAGGACAATCAGGACATCTCGCCGTTAGGCTTGTCGAGGAAAAAGAAACTCGGTAAGCGGGAGGTGAGCCCTCTTCAACAGCAGAATACCGACTCTCTCGAGTCCAGAGACGACGAACTCAAAGAGTCTTTTGAGACCGCGGTCAGCTCCATTGGCAGCAGCCAGACTAGAAGAGGATTTTCCGAGTACTCAACAGCCGGGGAGTCAAGTCCTGCGGCTGCCACGCTTGTCGACTCACCTCAAGGACAGCGTCAAGGTCAAGTTCCAGTGTCGGGACTAACGTCAGTCAGCCATGTGGTCGTGGGCAGCCAAGCAAATGGAATGGTCGTCACGACGTCGGCGGTTGTTCATAACGGATCAGCGGTGACGACGAATGGAAAAAGGTTGACAAGAACCGACTCGTATCAGGCGGAAATGATGGAGGACGAGTATCAGGATGTTATTCCAAGTGAACCCCGGAGAAAAGACTCGCAGCTTTCTCATCAAAGTATCAGCAGTCAGCCCTCCGTTCATTCCCAACAGAAGCCAAAATTAACCAGAGGTGAACCTTACGCGACGGATCACATGTCGAGGGATGATTCGTACGATAATTTATCCAGGAAAGACTCTTACGCACAGTCGGTGAGGAAGGATTCTTACGCATCTATCCACACTCAGGACGGGTTCAAACCCCCGCTCAACAGGACCGATTCGTATCAACAGAGGGAATTGTCCAGGGGCGGATCATACGCCCAAAATTTCAATGCACCTCAGCCCATATCCAGGGCCGAGAGCTACCAGAGAGGGTATTTTAAACAGCAGGACTCTATGGAGGACACCGATATTGTTCTTAGCAACACTGTTAACGGAGAGTACAAAATGAGAGACGAAACTCTTGAAAGGTAATTATTATATTTGTGCAGCTACCGGTTGGTCTATGTTATCGTTGTGTCATTCAAACCGGACGTTATATACTTGCCAAAAATCCTCTCAAGACTTTTAGTCGCAGAATATTTTTAGAAAACACTCATACATCGATTGTTCTACTAACAGGTATCAACGTGGAGAAGAAGCCATGATTCGAGGGTCCAGGGAAAACTCTTTGGTCGAACCCTATAAGGGCACGCCGCCTACATCTCACTCCATCAGTCCTCAAGGTTTGCCCTTTTTCATTCAATTGTCAATCGAATTAGTAACTGGCGAGAAGTTTAACTGCGATTCGCATTTTCTGCAATGTTGAAATTTCGATCTCTTTCTTACCAAGATCTTCAACTTTCGAATTTTTTTGTTATTCGTCAATGAGATGCAGTTTTGAAGGTTTTAGACGTGGTTGATTTTGAATTTGACGTTCGGATTATCAAAAACAAAATGGTCGATCCTACGACTGACACAAATGAATAAAGACTTTATTGTTAACAAGGAAATGGTTATCAAGAAACGTGATTTAACACCCCAATAATTTTTACGCAGGAAGCGTGATCAAACAAGCGTCCCTGGACGAGAGCGTGCAGATGGATACTCCTCCGAGAAGTCCACCAGAACCACCTGCGGACGAAGAACTCCTTGACCTGGTCGGATCAATTCCTGTACCAACTCAACTGAAAGAACGCACGGAGATGACACCGAAGCAGAGATGGCATTGGGCTTACAATAAGATCATCATGCAGTTAAACGTGAGTTGTTCTTTCACTTATATTAATCGTAGTACGACTGGCTATTTGACCACGACTTAGATGGAAGATATCTGTCAAGGGACAAATTTTCATGATTTGAAGATATTGGTAGCAAGTGCAAAAACAAAACTGTTACAAGCGTTTCAGAGGTTTAAAACTCGACTTAAGTTTATTAAAAAAATAAGCTTTCTCTTTCGAAATAAAACCCATAGTCATTGCGATTACTCAAATCGCGCCTACAAAGACGATGTTGAAAACATTAATGATTTCTTTGATTCTTAATCAAAGAATTAACCTTGATGAAGTCCAGGAATTGTACGCTCCGACCGTTTGTCCTCACTATCTACTATGAGTAGAATGCATCGTCACAAGTTGTTTTCATTAAGGTCGACATACCTATTGTTGTTAGCTGATCAGGGTTAATATTTGAGATCTGAATTGTGTTGTTAAAATCGTAGCGCCCGTGGGCCATTTATTATGTTCACCATCGTCCGTCTCTCTTCGATGTCCAATTCAAAGGCTTCCGGTTAACTTTCAGGGGTACATTAATGATTTTTTTTTAGAGGACAGCTACTTTCCTGGCGAGGATTAGTGTCAGATTGCCTACCGTTATTAAACTAGCTTTTGCACGCTCGTTAATTTCACTCAACTAAATATCGTGATATACGACTTTATATGACTGCCACGCCTACTTGATCCGAGCTTTACATGCTGTTCTTGCAGCAAACTCCGAGTTCTCGCGGAAATTCAATGAATTTCAACACATACGCGCCTTCGGAAAGCTTTCAACGCGTAAATTCTATTCAAAGCCACATTTCTGACTAATCCATCGTACCGAAAATACCATCTGTCATCATAGAACTTGGCAAAGACAATAACCGAAAGGACCTCTCTAGAGTTACAGAAGTGAGAGATGGTTAACCCCTGTCATAAACTAGCTTCTTGGAGTTGATAACAACCCCTCCCCGCCCTAAATTCGCATCCCAAAATTCTAAGCCCACGCCTCGCAACGTTTTGTGATGCGACTAATTTTTTCTGCTTCTTTTTTCTTTTGTTCACTAATATCGCGTGCCACTAACCTCAGATTTTGGCCATGACTCGACTTACGACCCGCATTCTGTTATACGATCCTTCGGGAAAAGAGAATGACATTGTCAAACATATTAGTCACCTACACCAGCCGAGGCCATTGTAGAGTTGAATGGATCCATTGAACAACATTTTACTCGCGATCAAATTCGTTCGTCGGGTAAAAGCTGGCGAGAAATTTTATGATGGATCACCGACGAGTATCAGCCACGTTTTAAACAAGTATTGAAACTCGATTTTCTCACGAAACCGCAGCTCGAATTATTCGTCGGTTCCTTTTACGTTTTTTCTTTACCTATTCGAGTATCCGCCAGCATTTACTCAAGGCGGAGAATTCCCGAGTGACTTTAGGTATCGGGAGAACTTGGGCTGCTCGAATTTACGGTGGTGGAAAAACTTTCGTCATTGCCCTTTCTTACGGACGAGTGTATTTCTTTGACACTCGTAAGAATCGGCAGACTCGATTTCTCTCGGCCAAAGCGAAGCGATGTTTCATTCTCACCCGTGGAACGCAGATATTCGATTCATGGCAAAAGAGCGAGTTAATCCGATATCTGATGCGAGAAACTTGAATTTCAGCGACAAGGGTTTCTCGCATCCGACACCGTTTCACCGGGGCCGATGAAAAGTCTGAACTTGAGAATATTTGCGCTCTTTCAACCGTCAGGACGGCGCGGTGGCGGGTCAAATTTGCAATTAATCTCCTGAACTATTCTGTTCTCGACTATCTGAACTTCCGAGGCGTCGAACACATTGTCACACTTGAAATGCAGCAGCAGAGATTGGCGTCGAGCACTCCGGAGCCTCGCATTGTTTGCTTCTGATTAACGTGGCCTACACGATCGTTCCATTAACGTCCATGTGTGCTGCTGTTTGCTCTGCATTATTGTCCTGGTAGATTGACGAATTACATCAACCTTGGAGTCGAAATACGTGCCGTAATTCCTCAAATTGCATCTGAGTACCCTTCGAGTAGCGGCCAATCGATTATTTAATCAAGTAAAACTAAGCAGCTAGGTGCTTGCCACACTCAATACACGGCAGTTTTAGAAACATCAGCTGATTAACCGCTCTGCCAATTTTATCTTTATCTTATTTATAGGGCGTGCAAAGTGGCAAATAAATTAATCGAGCGTTTACCCAAAACAGTTTCCACCCGATCGCGATATCGACCATATATAATGTTGGCTTTCCAATTATCGACAGGAAGAATGGAATATTTCCAGTATACCCGCTTCTATAAGCACACAGTACATAGATAACGTAAAAATATGTATCTGACAGGTTTTTTTCCACCATTCATTACCATGCTGTATCGTTATTAGTCATTTATGTCGCGCGTGTGGTAATCTACCGATCAACAAATGCCCGAGCATGATTAAATCCCGATAAAGTTCACATATCTCTGTTATGTGCCGGTTGAAGTAAACGCGAATTTGTCCGTTTCGTGGGTTGCATTACGTGACTGTTGTGTAGGGCATAGCGTAGGTACCGAACAACACTGTGATATGCAAAACTTGTTATAGAAGTGAAATATCGCGGGTGGGAGTAATCAAACTGCAAACTGGAAGCGTTCCGGAACGCGAGGAAAAAATTGATACACAACAACCGCGTTGTACGGAGGTTTAATTCGATATTAAAAGGCAGTGAGCGTATTGCGTGCGAGCAAGATGAATTCGATCTGATCGAGCCACAAAATTGTGCACTTTTCAATTCCTCTATTTTTTCGTCGTTATTATGAAATGAAATTACGAAAAATCTGATCGTACAACAATTAAAACGTAGGTGTGAACTTGAGACGGATTCGGTGAGTCTACATCACGCTTGTACAGAATGCTGACAATCAATGTAGGCCAAGCGTGTTCAGTATGCAACAATAAGCAGCCCGTATAACAAGCAGTCGGATAGGCCGCGGTATCACCTTAGAGACAAGGCCAGGACTCCCACGCCAGTCATTCGTCATATCAGTTTAAATGCACCTGTCCATAACGTTCAGTAGCTAATTGGTGCTCGCCGTGAACGGATTTCCTGCACCCTTGGCCGCAGTAGGGATAAAGTGACAATAAGTTAGCGAAAAGCGAAGTAATTTATCCCGATAAGTCCTACCCCCGTACTTTTGAACGCCCTGCAGGAGTTTCCAGCTCCCTCGACGAGTGCTATTCTCGATGGTGTCCGCCCTGGGAGTTCAAGGGGTGATTTTGTGTGACAGGCCGAGAACAAGGTCGATGTAAAGTTCGGAGGTATACGCGTGAGACAAGGTCTACCCAAGGGAGCTAAGGACGAGGTTATTAGGTTCCGTTTTTCCTCGGAAAATCCGTATCTCGGTGTATATGCGCCTTTTGTCTCTCAGCGTTTCAAAGTTACTTTGACACCCTTTTACACCTTGCATAGAGTCGAGAACTCGGCGCGGTGCCCTAACTAACCGAGGACGTAAAATAAAACCCAAACGCTCATACGTTTTAATTTAATAAACTTTTCAAGCCCGAGTTTATTTTCGACTAGTTTACCGCCAGAAGCGTAATACTTACCCCGTTGCTCGTGAAAGTGAAAGAAAAAAAATTACTCTAACTTTTTCTCTGCAGAGTTTTATTACGTAAGTCCGTTAACCTCCGCGTTGTGATATTAACACACCTTCTCTCTCTCTTTCTTCCGCTCTTTTCCTGTTCCTCTCTTTCTTCTCTTTCTCTTTTTATCCTCTGCGTGCGGAAAGGCTGAAAGTAAAATCTATTTATCGATCGTTATTAGCTTTTATCAGACGGAAGTGTTAGTAACGAAGACCCCTGGTGATCAGGGGGTAAATCGTCAAGGGTGGTTGTGTTAACTTAAGTGAAAAGCTCTGTGAGAGGTCTCCGTCAGAGTATCGCGTACCTAGAGCAGATTCGCATTGCCTACCCAGGCATCGTCAAATGTGGACGAAGAAAACCTCGGCCGCTGACGTCGGGACGATACAAGGGAATGTGACGGAATACCCGCATAGAGTTTTCAGTTTTCTGTAGTTTTCGTATAAAAAAATCAGTCCTTTCACGTTCGTCGATTAACCCGCGAGTGCTAAAGCTGTGATAAGTCGGCCATAAAACGACCAAGCAACCGACGTCAACCTTATGATACGGATAATCGCTCGTTTTGCGATTAACAGCGGTGAAAAAGGACTGAACCAGAATGGTCGAAGCACGGATTTACGAATTGGAAAATTTCAGAGCATTCGGATGTCGGTGGGAGGAGTTTGAATCGGACCGGAAATGTGTGGCGCGAGGCAACCGGACGTGAGTTATCAGTGCGATAAACAATACGGCAGCGGCAAGACAACGCGCGTACGGTTTGCCGTGAAATATTAACCCTTGCAGCGTACAATAGCTGTGAGCAATTCAACGGACTGTTGAAATTCCGTTGAATGTTTCGCATTTCATCTGACACTTATTCATCTGTTTAATTACGCGACTCTTGGAGAATGGTTCAAACGAACAATTAGGCCGTTATATATAATAAGCGCAGAAAATTATTACCGCTAAAATATTCAAAGATAATATTAAATCGGCTAACCGTAATTATAATAATAATAAGTTCAAGTGTTTTGACTGAAGACGCTTGACGGAGTGACTTGAATTTATCAGGATGGAATAATTTTGCTTATTACTCGCGCGGTGGTGGTGGAAACGGGTGACGAGCTGGAAAACCTCGAGCTCACCGTCCTTTGAAACAGAGAGAACGTCAGTCAATATAAGAATGGATAGTAAAGATAGGTCAACCGAGTGGGCCTTGCTCTTCCCTTTGAAGGCCGGGTTCTTCGCTATGCGCTCTTCCATATCGTCAAAGAGCGTCCATAAGGAACGGGAGAAACTATTGAAGGAAAAACACATCCAGTCGAGACACGGGATGCGCCGAGGCTCGTCTCTCTCGGATCTTGACAAGTTGCAGAGCAAGGAAACGCTACCGGACATTGTAAGGTCGGTGGAAAAGGGCTCCGAATCGGTGCCCCACTCGCCGGCCTTGTCCAGAACGAATCTCCAGCTTACGACCCAGGTCCGAGGGAGCATCGGGGACCTGATGAACCTGAAAAAATACGGAGGATCAAACTGGAGCGTCCGCAGCGAGACCTTGATAGCGAAAACTGTCCCACTGAGCACCGTCACACCGAAGCAAAGTCCGCCGACCGAACAATCGGAGGATGACTTTTGCACCGAGATGCAGGTCTTCGTCAGGACGGAAGAGAGCCTCGAGGACGGTGAACTTCTCACCTGCGCTCAGAGGACTCAGAGGTTGAGCAGGCTTATCAAAAGTCAGAGGGAAACTTTAGTGCTGACGCCCAGTACTTTGACGAAAAATCTTGTAAGTAAACCGAACGCGATATATGAATTGTAGGCTTTGTTCTAATAGCAACATTAATGCTCGCGGGTTTGGGGGATTTGATGGTTCATTGATCCATAATTTCCCGCAGAGATCGGAGATTTTCCACGAATTTTAGCTACCTCGAGTAACGATGAAACGTCATACGGATATGAATAGATAATTCCTCGATAAAAGCCTCTACGCGAGAAACTTTCGGGATTTTAATACACGGATGGATTCGCCGATTCTCGTTCAAAACGGCACGCGAGCGTGTTCCAATTCATTTTCTATTTGCGCGTTGGAAATTTGTTTGCTTTGTTCCATTGCTCAAGTGCAGTGCGAGTCGTGTTTAGTCTGCAGCACACTTGTGTCCAGGGGCATTTGCTGGTTTAAACTGACCTATTGTTGTACATTCTACTTGATTGTATTACACAAGCTGAAGAGTAGGGGGAATTGATCAGAGGGTTGATAGCTTTTGTCCGTTTCTACGTTTCTACGAAGCACTACCACGACAATATCGTCGAGGGTATTGTTATTGCTTTTTTATCATTAGCATTATTATTCTCTTCATAAACGAGAAAAATTTGAAAAGAATTTGGGATAACAAGCGGCACGGATATAGCACGATACAGGATATGCAGTCTAGTCACGTACAAGTCTTTCCGCGTAGTTTCAGTGGAATATAACAGCTCAGCACGTGAAAGCTGTCTGGCTGCCGAAAGTGGCCAAACTTGTAGATTGTTCGGCGCTTCGAAGAGACGTTTTCGAATTTCAGTTTCCATCAAACTTTTTTCCAAGTATCGTCTTAGGAGCTGCCAGTAAGTTTTTCACAAGAGCTCGTTCAGCTGCCGGTTCTCACAGAGAGCGTATACGTTCTCTATTGAAACGTATTCACCACTGGGCGAGCTAGTGGAGATATAAATTTTTGCTAAATTTCACCAGCGATAAAATCGTTGAGTATATATACGATTGAGGAAAATCGATTGCCTTTCTGTACCTAAGGCGTACGGAATTGTTTTACCTTCTCAACCGCTTAAAACGTGACGCTGATTCTCTCGAACGATAATCACGATCCCTGCCATTTACTCGCATTAGCGTTGATAATTATATTAGCTCAGTTTTGCGAAGCCCCGGTTTGATTTATCACTTTTAGCCGCATAATCCACGCTCAACATATTTATGAAAAAATCGGATAAGCCCGGTCGGTGGGTTAGGTACCTCTAATAGCGCTCACTCATCGTTACTTAGTTTTATACAAATAGGAATACTCCAATTTTATGGTCAGATCAAACACGAGCTTTATTTTCTCCGGTCTTCGTGATATTGCGCGAAACGTTACACATATAACGTATCTTCGCCAACGACGTCGGAAATTTTCTCTGGTTATTACATGTAATATATATAATATGTATTGTTATTGTTTTTTCTTATTATTGAAATGGTTCCTCTCGTCTCCTCACTGTCCGGAAAATCTCGATCCGCGGTACGCGGCGTGTAATTTGCAGCAGTATTCTACGCGACTCAAAACAATCTCATGGTAAATTGTGCTCACTTTTATTACGCTGGAACGTTTGTCCACAGCGTTACTTGTGTTGTTTAGTTTATACCTATATGCTCATCGTTAGGCGAGATATAACGATTCGGAAAAATTTCATTCCGTCTCTCGTTTCGCCTTGACTAGCTGCTATATCTGGGGTTATTAATTAAAACATACACGTGTACGGATATAAAAATCCTTACATTAATGTACTCTTGGATTGACTCTGTACTTTTGTGTTTCGTAGTATGGAAAGCAATGCGATCTGAACACTTGTTTTTGTCTGATTTATAGAAATCTTCTAGTTTTGCTTAGACATCTGTTACCTTTAGTTTCAGTACATTTTCTGTACCGAAATACCCTTTAATTTCAGAAAAGACTTCTGGAGATAATTTAGCTAATAGTAGTGAGCCTTGTTTTTCTTCGGGAACGTCACTAAGTGATATAAATGTATCCAACTGCATAAAAAATATTTCTAAATCGTTGCCTTTTTTATCCTTATCCAACTAGTTTTTTTATTTTTTATATCCTGTATTATTTCATTAAATTTTTCTTGATTCATTCTCAAGTGACTTTCATCCTCGTCGCCATTGCTATATCTGGGGTTATTAATTAAAGCACACTCATGTACGAATGTATTAGTATTACATTTTTCCAATTCGCCATACTTAAATTGGAATATTAGATGTGCAGTTTCAATCCCAGGACGTTGAACCGTATCGAGAAACTCTCGCCGAGAACGATCGAACCTGGAAACTCATTTATTTTTCATTCTCTGGTTGAATTCTAAACTTCATCCACCTGTCACGAGAAACACTTAAACTTGGTTAAATATTCAGCTGAAAGTATTCCAACTGCATGGCAGATGCACTACATCAGACAAGTTCGCTGCAAAAACTTTCTGCAGTGACTGAACAATTTCAAAGATTTTCGTCCTGAATTTCCTCCTGAACGCATTGTCAGATTTGGCCTGAAGTTATGAAAATTCTTCAAACACGTAGTCCCACAAAATTATTTCAATGCATGCAAGATTTTCATCATCATTTTTGTATATTTTTTGCCGATTTAGTTGGTCAGGCTTAAAAACAACTTACACATACGTATTAGTTATTTCATCAATCATGATCTGCGTTACAGTCTCACTCGTTTCGCCTTCAATACACTCAAATAGCGGTCGTGACTTTGTAGCCGAGAATGTTTACATTTACACGAGTATTGTCTCGTAGATGTACAAACACCTTCGATGCCAGTCAGTTTACGTTGAGTGTTGTGAGTGGCAGGTCGTACGACGGGGAGCGGAAAAGATACTTTCAGGTAAAATTGTATAAGAATATTTATATCTGTTTTGTATCTTACCATATGGTCGTTGAAGAAATGGATGCACTCAACACGATCGGAAACGTAACGATCAGTCAGAAAGTCACACATACCAGAACTTGTCAATTCAATCGTATGAAGAATATCAGGAAAGAACTTGTGAGAGAATTTATTGCCACGGAAATCGTGACAGTTGTGAGATACAGGCATAAACAGAAAGTTGTTACGTCGTTAGACTAGATAATGAATCGGCAATCCCTGAAGATTTTTAAATCATCGCATACGACTTGTACCCACGTGGACAATTTCGGCCGTGTAGGTATACTTTATACGCGTCTTTCAGATCAAGTTTCGATCTTAGAATTCGATGAAAAAATTAGGACAGTTTCTCAACTCTCAAGTAGAGATCTGGGAATGCGAGAGAAAAACGTCCACCATACATGTATATCGTTTTATATACCTGTGCGGAACTGTATTATAGTTTCTGCATCGTAAAAACTTTTTCCAACTTCGCTCTACGCGCCTCGGGGCTATTAAAGCCAGATAATGTCAGAGTTGACAAATTTCGAAGCTTATACGTTGCGCCACGCTACTGGGTCGCGAATTACGGAGTTACGTGTATGCAAAACTGCCGGCTGCTAAACATTTGATCATATTAACACTTATATTCTCGCTCACCGTTGGTCGGATGTGGAAATTTTTCACACTGTAGTAAATAGTTACCGATGTATCATCGGAATTCGGTTTATATTTCGTAGAGTGAATCTGTTTCCTCTACGTTACATTTGTGGCTCAACGAACTTTGCGAAATTCGAAAAGAACGGTGCGAATTCACTGATGTTTCGTCGGATCTTTGTTCCTTGCGAAAGCCTCGCTTCGTGTTTCGGAATATGGATCAAATCAGACACATCAGAGAGCCTTCGAATGAAAAATAAGATGCGATGGAAATCCGATTACCCCCAGAAAGGTGAAACCTATTTTTCAGATTCTGTTTTACTTTCGTTTTTCGTACCAGATGCACAATGTTTTACCTCCAGAGTGGCGTCAGCTCGAAAGAAAATTTATTCCGACCGAAGAGCCGCGAGTACTTTAATGGGTATACACACATGCATTACACGTATACGTTATTTTACGGTCCGCGCTTACTCCCCGACTCATGTAATCCTCTCGTTAAAATCTCGTTAGATTTGTCTTTCATTTTTGGCTAATTCTACGCAGGCACGTCAACCGCTATCTCGTTTACCCCGTAAGCTCCAACGGCATAACACTCAACATTTCATTGTTCCCTCGAGTCAAGACACTCACACAATCGCAAGAGATTTCTTCGACTGCGAAAATATTAATCAATTCTTATTCAGCACCGAGCCATTTCGTTGAGAAGAGGAGTAATGTTATCTAGACAGAGAAAGCTCTTCTCGCAAAAGTGAAACTCGCATACCAGCGTGAAATCCTCTGTCATCGATTGTATCAAATTACTCTAGTAAACTAGAATTTGCGATATTAATAGCCATACGTGGTTAAAAGACAGCGCCGGGCTTTTGATTTTTACTGAAGCTATTTTACAATTTTCACCTTACAAAGCTGAAATCATTCACAGTCAAAGTGGTTTCTCTATTTCTCCGATTTCTAACGACTCACTGCAAAGTTTTAATTTCCCAGATAGACCTTCTAAAATATTCTAAAGATAAACTGAATTACTGTTAATGTTTTACTCGTCGTTGCCCGCATTATTGCGACAAATTTCAAACTATAATGAGTTGATTTTCCGTCGGGATAGTACACATACACATTTTTTAAAGCATAGTTATTTACGGTTTATTTTCATTCATTTCCTTTATTACCTTGAGACATGCAGAGCACGGGGGGGGGGGGGGGGGGTCAAGCCTGCGATTCTCCGTTTCTCGTCATTAAAACCACGCGGAAGAAAAAGGCATCCCGAAGGATCAGTATCTAACGGATATCGTTAACTATATCTCGAAGAGGAAGTGTACAGCTTCGCAACGGGGAGAAGGCACGAGTAGGGAAGAAATTTCCCCACTTTCTTACCCCCGGAAGAAATATCCTCCCGGTTCTTCTACGTACGGAAGGAAACACACGCGCGGCGACACTTAGCAGAGTAGGTCAGTCGAGATATCGCTTTGTACGCGCAGACTCTCCGCGTCCAGTTATCTCGGTCGTTGGACTCAGTCAGCTACGAAGGCAAACTCAACATAGAATCCGCATAAATAACGGGACGAACCACGTCGAGCGTGCTGAAATTTTTGCGAAGATCACGCCGTTCTTTTTATTCTCAAAGAAAATATATCGATTACGATAAATGGATGCTAAAAACTCGAGGCCATTCACGTCGATGATTTTCAATTTGGAATTTTTTTTTCTCTCGTGATCACCTTACAGATCGCCTTTGGAAATGGGCGTTTGTCGGAACTAAACATTTTTCTGAGGGTATTTAGTTGTTAAGATTAATCTGCGAAACGGGTTAAGCGACGCTTCATGTACCCGGGTTTAGGGGTGTATTTATAGTTAGTGTCTTAATGTACAACCCTGCAAGTTGCAAAGGTCAAGTAGGTATTAAAGACACACGTAGATTGCGCTTAGGATGCTGCAGCTGTAAGCCCCCGTCTTTTTCTCATCTCGACAACGGTTTATCGTTCGATAAATTGCAGGGAGCGCGAACCCGCGTCGGAATCCCGAGGGATTCGCACGGAAGTGTATAGTCAAAATCTGATTTCTCTCGCTGGCGTCTTGACCAATCCGTACAAAGTGTTTCCTACCTTCTCTATTCTCAGAACTAGAAAAGGAGCGCGTCGCGTGTCTAATGCGCAAATCACTAGAGTTTTCTGCGGGTTCATTTTTCACGAACAGTCTATACCGTCATTTTTATTTTTGAATGAGTGAATTCGTTCCCAGATTCTCGTAGTGTATATAATCACGCAATTCGGCGCATCACATTTTTGACCCAATTTTCTTTAACGAGGGTTGAAAAACGTGATAATTATAGTCTGTGATTCGTTCGCTGGAAATTTCTGCAGTTTTGCAGCTGTAATAAACCGACATTCTGTTGAGAGAGCTTGAATATCCTTGAAGTGCAGGAATCCGCGGCATCCATTCAATATCGTGACTGCAGCGTGCCTTTTATACTATTCGCGCAAGAAGATGAGAGGAAAAAGACAGTTAATCATCAATTTCGAATTTTCTTTACGCCCAAAACCCTTGAATATTAGGTAATTAATTTCGCGGACTGTTGCTACAATCACAAGCCTCAGCTGGACGTAAATTTTCAGTTTCAGTGACCGTTTAAAGCGAATGAGGTACACAAACTTTACAGGCGGACAACCGCAGTAGCAGATAAACAATAGCAAAAGTTAGGCTACCGACAAACCCATTTCCATACAGCTTTATAACTTTCCCTGTGATTATAGAATTTGAGAAAACCATTTCCCTCTCCCACAATCGATTTCTCAACATATTTAGTCGTTTTTTAGTTTTATTTTTTGTTTTGCAATGACTAAGATTCTACATAAGCCAGTAAAATAAGGCATCTCGAGAATGAAATTTTTCTTTCCTTTTTCTATCGTGACTCGCACCACACCTAGATAACTGTGGGAGTTTCTTTGGCTTTGCCAATCAGCAGTAGATACCTAGACGACAAAGAAGTTGAATAAAAGCACGATTCTTTGTTCGATTCCACGAGCTTCTTCTCGTCGGAAAAATTCTTTCGATATATTCTTTGGTCGGAAGAACTTTCGCATATCTGAAGGACGCTCCAGGGTGTTGTCTCTCCGTGTCTGCCACTGTTGTGTACTCATTATTCAGAATTTTCCATGTTAATATTATTTCATGTTTCGTCCGTGAGTTTCATCCGCCCACGAATTTTACAGACAATGGTTAACGTCGATGTCTTCGGGCCAAAAGCGTAGGTGAAAGGTCAAAGGTATTTGTTCGCGATACCCACGTCCACTACAGAGGCATCTTCGCCGCCAGAACATGTATATAAACCCTTGTAAACTGTCTTGCTGAAAAAGGAGTTTTTTCTTTTCGTTTCGATGCGCGTAACAGGAACGGCATGTACACATGATTCTGGATTGGGGCCAACGGTTTGATGGTCGCGTGGATAATAAAACGAATGGAATGCGGGAAGTCCATTTCTTCCCTTCGAAAAACCAAACACCAGTTTTGCTTTCGTCTGTTTCCATCATGTGTACTGAAAATTTCTAAAATATCGTTTCATCGGACGCGATATAGATTAATTTTAACGAATGTTCGTCTTTCCTCGATTTCGCGATTAAATGAATCGGTTGAAGGATAGTGACCGGAGCAAAAATGGATGAACTGTGCGACTGAGAAAACCCATAAATCAGTGCAAAGCTAAAATTGACCTGGTACGTGAACATATTACATATGATTTCGGGAAAATAAAACGTAATGCTTCCGAGATTCAAGTGCCCAGTTTCAAAAGCTTCCAACATCTTCGGATCATGTATCAACCGACGTGGCAAGGGGTTGGAGAAACTCTACGAGAACTAAAAGAATGAATTTTGAAATTTTTTCGCAGCCTGTATGTTTGCATCGTCCGTTAGAACGATGAAATCGCATCGTTTATTTAAACGAATTTCAATATGCGTAATCAAAATTAATGAAATGTTGACCTCAGGCAGAGCAAGCTATCGTATTTGCAAATAGTAATCACACTGTTTACCTTACTCTGTAACGAAGGCCTTCCATCTCCCCGGAATTCATAAATAAATATGAATGGGACTAATCAAACCTATGAAAATATTTACGCGTCACCGAGTCGATCAATTATTTCACTTCTCCCTTCTAAAAAGTGAATTACAAACATCGTTGTAAAGGATGATCCGAGGCAGGTTCTATTCAATTTCTCATTTTTTTAAAGATGTTTCATAAATTCAACTTCGTTGCAAGATTATTTTTTCGCCCTGTAATACCGGCGCAGATGGTAATGCGAAAGTAAATTTTTTACCCAAGCTTACGAAACTGCTCGAAACCAGCTGCGCACGGTACGTTTGCCGTTCTCGTAGCAAAAGCGCAGCTCGAGGCGGTAAATCCTTCGGATAAAATAAATTCAATCGCATTAAATTACTTCCTCGTTGATGCACGTAGTGAGCGACGTGATTTCTTCGACAATCTTTTCAATCCGGGAGTAATACACGGACGTATGACATACGTAGGCTTGTAAAATTTGACGTATGTACTAATCGAAAATGTTTTTTGTTTTTTGTTTGTTTCAGGTGAGTAATTACAACAGTTACCTATTTGCCCTGCAACGTTTCAGTTTCATACCCTGTGGTAAGTCTCGATGTTCCACTGATTGTTTCTTCTTCACTTTTATACGTTTAAGTTCTCGTTTTTCAGTACAATGTTTTGCCATTAAAATATAAAGATCGATCAGCGAGGCTGCCAGTTTAATGCTACGGCATCAAAATATCGTCAAACTTACGCCAAGAGTGTATAACGATACAATTACTCTTTATTGTTCAACGAATATCGCTTATTGAAAAATTTTTGTCGATACCGCCAATCGTTTGGACGACATTTTAGCGTGTCGTCCAAACGATTGGCGGTATCGACGGATAGCGCGACGTCAAAATTAAGTGTAACATCATTATCACTGAAAAATCTCTCCCACTTTCCTCTGGAAACGAGTTATACTTACAGGCAATTCTGTGTACGCGTAGTTTCCGCTGCCGCGTGATGCACAGTGCGTACGGATTTATTCCGCGTTTGTGGATCAAACGGACAGATGGTTTGATTACGTTAATTAATTTTGACGAACCGAGAGTGCGGTTTGCCCTCTTCTACATCGAAGGATCGCAAACACTGTCTAAAGCTCCAGAAGCTGAAGCATCTCTCAAGCTTTGGCAGCCGACTGAACTGCGTAACTTTGCTTACAGACAATCCCACGCAGCTGCTATAGAACCCAAGCTTTCACCGATATTCCATTTCACAGACAAAACTCCCAACTCACTGTATTTTCTGCGAATATTCTATATTCGCACAAAATCTATCAGGACGTACGAGGCTCAGTTTTCGCATCTTCTGCGTGAGCGAAAACCGATTGAGACTTCTCCGATTCACTGTCCGTCTAACAGCCTTGACCGATATTCGGTAAAAGCATCAAGCTTTTATATAGAGGGAAACTTTTCCAAAGTACTTTTCCTTTCACAACTTCCGGCAAACACTTGGCGCAGAAATTGTTTACGAATGGGTATCTGCTACGAGCACTTTTTCGTCTTGCTGAAAGACTTTATCTCTTCTCTCTCTCTCTCTTTTCATCCATCCATGATAAAATATGGTCAGCAAATACCGTGCTGCACACATCGATATTGTATAAATTCCCTCGCGAACGTTCAAGTTTACTGCACATAAATTCACGTGTATAACGCACACGGAGCGGCGCTGACATGAGCTGGAATGAAATTTAATACGCAGGTGTATGTTGATGCATGAGTTTTTAAATATTCACGCATAATGCTCTGCACGAGGCTGCAATGTGCCGGACTTTTCGTTGTACTGCCTGGTCAGTGTTTCCAGGAAAACATCCTGCAGCTCGTGTCCTGAAAATGGATAGGCTTTATGCGCGGATTATGTCACAAACTCGGTTGATTGGGGGAAAGGAGAATCATGCAATTTATGGAAGGACATCCTGCAACCGTTTCTTTCCCCATTTCTGGCGTCCCGGAAACTCGAAATCTACGCGGTGGCGTAAATTGTGGCCTGAATATCTCGCGGATTTATTAAGGTTCGTATCTCTAATTTATTCCGATCAAATTTGCCAAAATTCACTCGCTCCGCTCGCCTACGTGAAAAAGACCGAGATTCGAGGTAACGGATTTTCGTGTTTTTTTCAGTCTCAGGAAAAATGTTGTGAAACTTCTTTCACATTATTTTTTTAATTATGCTGCTTTAACGTTGAATCGAAGTAAAATAATATTCTGCAATAAAAGTGAACTTGGACAATTTCCTTTAGGCTCAAAATATGAAACAATTCTTGCCTGTCTGTCGATCAGAAAATTGAATGAAGCCCAATGTTTGTCAACGATATTTCAGTTCTTCGTCTCTCGTGTTCTTTTCTTATATTGATTTTAATCTCGCCAAAGCTACGTATCAGCCCGGAGCCAGAATCCCTCTTGGAGTTGAAGAGGCCCTCTGGAGGTTCCTTGCCATACCCTGACGCAATCATTTTTTAAGTTCTAACGCTTATTCGGGAAAATAATCCTCCCTGAGATTTCTTTTAGCGATATTAATTTGAACATTACGCAAGCATTCAAAGATCCCGGGACATTGAATCGCGTGATTTCACTCGTTGAATTATTTCTGGCGACACTTTCTCACACCGACAATTGATGGCAATCCGAGAAGCCAGGCGAGAAAGCTTTCTGGCATTCAACTGACGAGCTTTTCACATTTCATTTTCACGCTTATTTATCTCATTCGTAGCACTTTGCGTTATTCGGTGATCCCCATAGCTTTTACGGGGTTGAAAATTTCTCACGTAAGTCAATATCTAAGAAAAATTTTCTTTGAATTGAGTTTTAAATTAATATTCAATTGCGGCAGAGTGACGCGGCGTTTTTTCAATTTAATTTAGCTTGTGATAATAAGCGAGAATTTTTACTCAAATGTACTCGTTGTTTACAAACAATAAATCACCTTCGAAATCGAGTTGGTATGTCGGTTTTGTTATACCTTTAATATACATACATATATACATATGTGGAAGACCGATGAAGTATTGTCACATTTTCGTACAGTTTCCTCGGCGTCAACGGATCCATTTAATCTTTGCTATATTATCTCAGGCCCGATTCTGATCGTGCCTTTAGCCGAAAACAAACTGAATTCCAAATCAACCCCTGGTCCTAAATTACTTATGCATACCGTCGAATCTGTAAACGTTGGACTTGCAACCATCGGCTGATTAATGCAGGCAATGGTAGGTAATTGCTCCTTCGTGGAATCCGAGATCAGCGAATGCATTTGGTGTGGGTACCTACTTACCGTCCGAAAAGCTCGCCTCGCCGAACGTGCCAGGCTTACACCCTCATTTTGATGTTCCTTTAATTTCATCATCATAATTGATGCTGATTATATCCCTCCGGGGAATTTCAAGGGATACAAGATATTCCTGTTTCGTATACATAACTTTGCGACTGTGGTGTAAATTTAATTCAAAGATTCCATAAATCGCAATTTATGCCGGCGAGTGAGGTATTCGACTCGCTCGAAGCATTCAACTGTGCAAATTGCATCCCACGTACATATTATACATGTGTCTATGTGCATTTACAATAATAAGCTATATATAGACGTGAATGCGCATGTGAAGTTGGTAAACTTCAAATTGGCTATACATAGACCGCGAATTTCCGAGTATTTCGTTCACCTCAATTTCACCTGAATACAAGAATTAAATCCAACGCAGAAACTCTCGCATTATCCGCTATCGCTCTCGGGTTTAAAACCGCATTGTTGAAATTAACTCACACTGAAGTAGTGTCGAAACTCGCTGGCAGTAGGATTTAACAGAACGAAGAACGAGTAAAAAGATCAATCAAACTATTAAATCACTCGATCACATTAGTTAGACCCAATCAAATAAATAAAATGTAGAAAAAATGAGGTGAAACTTGGAGGAAAATTGCGGTAATATTTTTCACTGCGGAACTCGCAATGTGGGTGCAACTAATTCTTTGATCACGTGCAACCGGGATAATACATTTCACTTAAAACTAACCAAGTAAGATGTTCCGTCGCCTTCCAGATCACACACACACGTGTGATTCGGGTTATCCGTCTTTATCTAGCTAATCTCTCTCGGTTTTAACAGCTCCGGGTATTAAATGTATAAACGGTAGTGGAAAGGCGAGGAATATACAGGACGCGAAGACTAATGACTCGGAAAAATGATGGACGAGAATTTAATAGAGATATCAGAGGGAGCGTCGGGGATGATGAAGACAACGCTGCAGATTGTCCGTGTCGAGTTGCCGTTTTTCTTTTTTTTTTCTTTTTCGTTAAACCAGTTTTTCTTTATTCCTCGTCATCACGCTGTGCGCTTCTCTTAACGATCGTTACGAGTCGCAACGTAACATCGCATTGTTTTACGAAGATGAAGGATTCTCTAAGCTCGTGAAAATACCGGAAATAGTGGATAATTTCATCCGCAGCTCCCGGACGACGCGACGTCATCTGCAAGCACCTCGTTTATAATATCCGGCGTCGTCCTCTAACCCGGAGTAATTATCGTCAACGTGTCACTCGAGGGTACGTACATATGTTAGTAAAAAAGTTAATATTCGCGGATGCAAACTCGGCGGTACATAGTTAACAGGATAATTGCGGGTCGCACTCGAAGCCGGAAACGCGAGTGTTTGAAATACTTTTGTGTGACATCTGGTTTCATATTACGAACTCGGTTTTCGATTTATTCGTTTGTATGTTTTTTTTTTTCCATCTGTTACGCGACAATAGCGCGTGGCTTATTACGTCATAATTGTTAATTACCAGCCTGATTTCCAACTAATTCAAGGCTATTGGATTTTCAACAAACGATTTATTCGACAGATTTGGAAAATTGTTTTTTCATCATTCTTATGCTTTTTGAGTACTTTAACGATGGTTTTACTAGCTACAAGAGACATTTGTGTTTTACTTGCTTCCCAAGGTGCCCCCAACAAGTTTTGTGTACGGTATATACTTATGATACACCGTGTTGAGTTTGACAAATTCTTTGCGACGGGTTTCTGACGGGGAGAAGGCATCCCCTTCCATGATGAGTAACTGGTAAATTTCTCGGATGGGTCGACGTTTGTCACCTGCGAAAGATATTCTCTCGTTGATATATCGCCCGACATATTGAGTATTTTTCAAAAAATTCCCATCACATGACGCTCGAATAGTCGAGGCTGCGGCGAGGGATGAAACGGACATGAGAAAAAAAGGCGGGACGTGTTACGACAGCGAAACGTTTTAGGAATCAAGAAGTTAAAATGGAGTTTTTCGTCTCGGATTCGAGGCCTTAGCCATAAACGGAGTATCGCACAAAACGTCGACGAGTGTGTCGAGACAGTGACAACCGGGCTTTATAATCTCCCGTAAAAGCGACGCTTTGCGATGCTCAACGTCGCTCATCGCGCGGAGCGCCGTCTGAGCTTGAGCTTGAGCTTGAGCTTGCAGTGAAAATAGACCGTCGCGCCTCCGGGCACCCGGAGAAGTTGAGTGAGCGATATTATGACATGGGCGACGGTAAACATCAACCGGAAAGCCGTCAGCTAGCCGAAAACAATTTTCATACTGCACAAACGTGTGCAAACCGTCAGCTCTCTCTGCGTCAATAAACCCGCAGCATTGCACAGCTCGAGTACCTGCATACTTATATAAGGAAGGAAGAAAGGAAGGAGAGAATGAATGAAATAAGCCGTCAAAGACTCTCCACGCGGACAAATATTTTAGCTCATCTTTTTTTCCCTCCTGTTTTCAGAGGTGAGTGATACCATATTTAGATGGTAACTGCAGGGCTGGTCATACGGTAATGATGTTGACGTAAAGTTAATTCAATTACACACGAGGTGCTGCGAAAGGCGCGCTTTAATTGCGTTTTCACGCATCGGGAACGACGGACCATGGAAACTAATCGGCCTAGCTGTCCACCGCCACCCTCCGGGGCTTTAGAGACGACTTAAAATTATCCCGCAAAGCAATTCTTGAATACATTAGTTAAATTCAAACCTGCAGGCTCCCGTCTCGTCCAATCTCGATTTCCCTCTCCGCTCTGTCCACTTTCACGTGGGTCCTTCGCTCGCTCGCTCGTAGCCACGACTCGGGGAACAGGTTATATATGCAAATCGTTAAACCAACCCGCCATGGGTAGTAAGACCGGGGTGAGGAAATCGACTCGGAATATGTGAGTCTGAGGTGGAAATTTTCCCTGCAAGAGATGGGATGGGATTGATTTCATCTCTTTTCTAACTCTTCTTCGAATATGAATTCCGTCTTACGGGTTGGTATAATAGAACCGCCGACGATCGATGGAGGATCTTCTATTCTGACACTGGTTTGAATCTTTCCACTCCAGCAATGGTCCAATGATTTATACAACGCCTTGCAACATCTTGGCGAAGGCACCGGCTGCGGATATTTGATTAGTTTCATCGTCCACATCCAAGTTTTAATTACTCGCGACGCCCTGATCGCGATGTGAATTTACAGCACATCGTTTAGGTGCAGTTTGAATTAAAGGAAGCGAATTATACGAGCCGGTGAAACGAATTCGTCCACGAGACGGCCAAAAAACGACGCTGCACATACCTAAACCTTCAGACAGGACGCTGCAATGTTGGCTTTTTATGGGATTACGCTGTCGTGGCGGTAACCGCGGCAAAAGGACTAAAATATCATCAACGAGGCAACTTTTGCTCGCCTCTCTTCGCTCTCGGCGGCGAAGCCGCTGTTTCACCTTCGCCCACTTTTCGCATATAGTTTTTCCTTCTTTCTTCGTCGTCTCCTTGATATTGAATTTATTTTAGATTTCTTGTCCGTCGGCGCTTCTTGTTTCGTTCATACTTTTAAGATTTTTTTTACTCGCGATCTTCTGACAGACAGAATTTGTTCGAAAACGTTCCCTATAAGCGAATTTTTACATTTCGTACAATTATTCCGCAGAATATATTCTATTTACTTGATTAGTTATTTTTATCTTCTCTTCGATCAACCTTGCGTGGAATTGCTGTGGCTGCAGGACGAACGGGTCTCTCCTTTACAACTTAGGAGACCCCAAAAATGCTGAATTTGATTCAATCATCTGAAAATTAAGAACCTTGCGATGTGCAGAGAGCCGAGTTTCGTGAAAATAAAATTCAACTTCTTATACCAATAGCTATAATTTCGGGTATATGGTAGAAAAAGAAACCTTCAAACCCTTTATGGAGGTATCGTGTTTCTTCCGCGAGAATAACATGCTGGTCGATATCGTGCATGGTCACAGCGATAAGAAGTGATCCTAGAAGTACATACCCAGACATGTTAAGGAAGTTAAACAGACGTGGAGAAGTTTTGCTTTTTCGTTTACCAACTGTTTACCCGGTAATCAAATTGCCTTTGACTACCTTCCCGACTTTAGAGTTACAGTGCATCCTTGCCTTCCGGAGACAAATCAAGCGACTCGGGAATGAAATTAAAGCATGTTTGACAAGAAAATTTACCAAAGCTTAATCCGTCCGTGTCTGTCTTCGCAGTTTAAGTTGCGAAGTTACGAACGAGTTCGCTAATGACACTGTATTAACTCTCGTAACGAACTTGACCCCGCTTCTGAGACGTAAGGATATTACGCCCCATCGACGCGAAACAAATATTATTAAACCGCGTCAAGTAAACTTCAGAGTTTTATTTTAAAGATTCGCCAACCATAGATAAGTATAACGCAAACAACCGACCCCTCCGCGAAATACTACAGCAATTAAAAACCAAAAAGAAAAAAAGAAAGTAAAAAAAAAAAAAACAGAAACGAACGCGGTGGCTTCGTTACACTGCAGTAATGAGATTTAGCAATCAAGCGAATAACGCAACCCGAGAGTTTAATGTTCGCCATTTTACGCTGGAATATCGCTTTAGCATGTCAACAGCAGCAGGTCTTCGTTCTTGTGTGATCTGTTTTAAAGCCGCATATTCTGCAGCCAGACCTACTCAGCTCGGGGCTAATGTTTTTCTGTCTTGCAACGGACAGAATTTCACCCCAATGAAATTTTCACCCCCAGCTGTGCGTATAATGCGGCTCTAGGGGCTCGCAGGCTTGGCCAGCTTGCACGAAACGCATTAATTAGTTATTGTTCAGGAGCGCCTGACAAAAGAGGCCACATTCGTTTGAATTCTTATATCTTCAGTTGGTTTTTTCTCACAAAACTTATCGCCGTTCAAAAACGACCGTCACTTTGATTCACCGACAATATTTCGAGAGCAAGACAAATAATCTGCGAGGTCGAGAAAAATGTTGATCCGACGTGCAGAGAATATTTGGACTTCGGCCCTTACGCACTCTTCGAATCCGAGATAAAATTTTTCCTTATATGTACCTACTAGATAAATTTTTCGAAGAGGGAACCTGCTTGTATTAAATTTCTCAGTACTTATAATTTAGAACAATACTTACAGACATGCATAAACTATAGTATATATATACTCTGTGCGATTCACGAAAGAATAAGAATCGCTAGTATTTTGCGAAAATTTATTGGGCACTTACTCAGAACTTTTGTTTTGATTTCTTTACTTGATAAAATCTTGGTGCACGAGATTTAGAGCAAACACTTGCTGCGCGTATAAGGGTTGTCCGATAATTCTCGAGCTTCGAGCTTCGAGTTGCTTACCTGCACGTTTGAATTCCAATTCCACCGAAGCCCGGCTGTCCTATCTGAAAATACAGCTGCTCCTAGTGTCTTCCATTCTCTGTCTTTCTTTCCTTTCACGTTCTCCCGAAGCTCTTGAGGCACCGTCAGGGCGTTGCCTTTCTCATATTTTAACCCTACGCCCGTCGTCTCATTGCGCTTGAAGCACGCCTGCAATATTAAATAGGTCCCAAGGTGTATAGCTGAGCTGCATCAGTCACCGGGTGAAAAAAGGGTTTAACAAATGATTTTTAGGGGGTGCAAAAGAAAAAAAAGAAAAACGATAATAATAAATTACAAGTTCTCAGGCAATTCGCATGTTTTGTATTCCTTCTGCATCGGGTGCAGGAACTCTTCCGTGGTCTTAACGTGCTCAAGTGGCTAAGGCTAAAACGCTCGAGGCTGGATAACAATACGCACCGACACACGTGAAATAAAAGCACTAGGTCATCAAAGCGGGGGGCGGGGACTGAGGAGACAGAGACGAAACATCGGGACACGAGGCACGCGCTTACCCGAGTGTGCCGACGTTCACGTTCAGATATATTGCCCATCGTTTGGGCGACTGGTTTTTCGAACCAGAAAAAAAACCGACCGGAAAGATGAGAAAAGAGGAAAAAATATGAGGAAAAATCGAAAAACCTTGGAGACCGCAGACGCGATGTGGCGAGGAAAACTCCTCGCTCCGTTGAATCTCAAGTATTTTCATCCGCGGATGAAAAAAATGTCTAAATTAACGAAACGTTTGGAATATTTCTCGTATTACTCGGTCGGGGTGAAATTTGCCTGAATTTTTAGTGAAAAATATCCCTGCGAGAGGCTTAAATACCAAAATTTCATAAAACTCTTTAGCTGCTGGATCCCTGAGAAAGTTAAAACACCGGGAAGGATAACGTCTTGGTACTTAGTAGTCCAGCCCTGGTCGTATTTCAACTTGATGATAGCCACGTTTTCACGACTAAGTGTCGGGCAATTAGCACTCTTCCTTTCTCCGACTTGTGCTTACCTACTTTTATGTCCTGGATGTAAGTACGCCGGCATACGAGCGCATGGACATATTCGAATGAGTATGAAAATTAGTGAGGATTTTGTACTCGAGTACTCGGAACAGGATAACCGGTGTGACTGTGGTCACGATCTGTAACGAAAAGAATTTTTTTTCATACATATATATATATTTGTAAATTTCAACGATAAGCTTATCAGTTTCGGAATTGCATGATCTGTGTTAAAAACGACGCACCTTATCCTTATCCTCGAAAATCCAGCGGATCACATCAATGGGTATATCGCTTGAGGTTATTGAGGAGAAGAGTATTTTCGATATCTGAAAACAATAACCGTGATCTCGTCGGGTTGACATTTCGCGAGTAAAAGGGTATTTTATTTTTATTATCTGCCAGGTATTATAATGGGTGGGATCTCGACGGAGTAAATCTTTCGGATTGTTTCTCTGTAATAAGAGTGCAATACGACTAGTTTTCTTCCCATATCGCGCCTCGGCGTCGTTAAATGTACGACTTGGATTCCAGCTGGGAGGAAACGTTTTTCGCGGCAATATCGGCGACGTTGGGTTGAAAGAAAATGGACTTTCATGCGGCACGATTGAGCGAGGAAACCTGTACCGGCGGGGTATTATATTTTTCGGGAAAGTCAAGGGAAGGAGAAGAACATTTTTCGACCCGTTTACTTCACCCCTTGAGGCGTATACCTACATACGGATCTGAGAAACCGAGAAATATTCCGTCGTGCGGGCGAATCAAGTCGCCTAGATCGCTGTTGAGCCAGTATTTGATCTTCCGATTGCAGTCGAATGCAAGGCATTGTACGAAGAAGAATTTCTTTCCTTGGCACGAGCCGCCAGTTATATGAGTTCTTCGCTTTTTGTCGCCCCATTTTTACATCCGACCGTTGAATATTTCCTCGGCGATGCGGTGCGTATTTTCAATCCACATTTTCCCACCCTTACTAACGGCCTCGTGTCTCACATTTCGGCATATTATAGCACGAGCTTATACTTGGCACATTTCATGCCGCGAAGATATTGTCATTCTTCGCATACGTGACGTCTGATGTCTCGGGTAAATTCGTAACCCGATTCAAACTGAGGCGCCGCGTGAGATGGGAACCAATTATTCAACCCCTACGGATCGGCCGCAAAGACGGAACCATGCAGTTAGTCGAGTGTATCCCGTCGCTTTGGAGAAATTGGGAACGAAATTCACGGCTACGTTGACAATGGCTGCTGCTGCTGTTTGTTATATATCCTTATTTACAATGCGGTGAAATTGTGTTTTACCACAATATTTTTTCTTTTCCCTCTTCGCGTGCGTAGTTTCACAGTTATTAAAAACTGCTGTATTCTTCGCTGTTAATGCACGAATGAATTTCCACGAGTACATACTTTCTCGTTATAACTATAGTCGCTTCTGACTCTACGGCACCTACGTTGATAATTGCATAAATAGAACTTTGTTTATACATAATTAATACCGATCGATTCCTACAACGAGTTGCATTACGTGTACAGACACGTTACAAGCATGCACTTTATCCTGGATACCGAGACTTGAGGGATCCTTATCAGTTGCGCGGCAATGAATTCAATACCCCCGAATGAACGTGTCCCTCTGATATAGATACCTTTGAATCTCATCACTCATCAGGTTCACCCCGGCCTGTGTGTCATCCTCTCCTCCTGTCCATATCCGTTGAGAATTCTTGAACGCCGATAAAGATTTTCTACCAATTGTATTCACAGCGGCCAAGACTCAATTGTGTATGATTAATTCAAATTAAGAGTTGAAGTTTAATCGACTTTACAGTCCTGAATTGGTCCCAATGAAACTTCGTTCTTGATTAATCGAACAGTAACGAACGACTCGGTGGATTTCCTCTCGAAATTAGAAGCTCAAATAATAAAAATAATAACTTGAAACCGCCACCTGCTCCGGAGACGCTGGTGCAACTGTTAATTCGCAGTTGCAGGTCTTGGCTAAATATTAACGTGGATGGACCCGTAGAGATGTAGTTAAAGCGGGATAGTTATCGTTAATTAATCCCTGGTTATCTATATCTATAGTAGCTAATTACTATCAAGGAGTATGGCGTGTGGGTGCGGGTCAAATGCCGATTAACCGATATCGCTCGGCTGTCCGGATGCGAAGGATGTATGTATGTATATACAATATACACCCGAATTACAGGTGCGTACTTACCTTGGTTCGCATCTCAGGTTGAAACGTCGAACGGAGTACAACCACGGATGGATCGAAGCGAACGACGGGAGGCTGCAGAGCAAAGTGCGGGCGTCATTGATTAATTAATGCTCCACTCTGGTTCTCTGCGTGACCAACGATTTCCTCGCAGAATCAACAGGGAATACCCACCGCGAGGGGTTCAGGGGACGTGATTAACGAAAGTGTCTATCTTTGTCTAGATCGAAATCCGACTGCTCGCGTCATTGAGAGATAAGGGGGATGTCAGCTGGAAATTAAGCTTTTTTCGTCGAGATGCGAAGGGGAAGAAAGAAAAGTAAATCTCGAAAATTGGAAAACAAGGATTCTAGAAGCTCCTCTTGCTTTTGCCGCGACGCCAGTTTCTCCCGTAACCATGGTAGCAGAAACGTAGCTACCTACGCTATAAATTCCAAGACGTTCCCACCAGCGCGCGGAACTCGTCTACCTCTTACATAGATCAGCTCTGCAGGTAGCAGTTTTCCTCACCTCGGCTCGGCTCGATTCGCCACACCACTAACGCAGCTTGGCTGAGCAAAAACTTCTCGCTGCATTCCCGTAACGAGTCGCTTCAGCAGCCTTCGTTTTCACCCCCGAGGTGCAGGTTGTATTTTCAACCCCGACGGTAACCCACAGCTCCGTTTACCGCCAATCCTCGTGTCCCGCGTTACGTGAAGTCAGGATCGCGGACGTTGGCGTTGCAGATGGAAGAAAACATCACGTTACGATTTGAAGAGAAAAAATAAAAAACTAAAGAATAATGACGCATCGCAGAAATTTGCCGAGGATCGAGAAAATTATTGCTGCAAGGACGAAGGGGAGGAGGGTGTTCGGCGTGGTTTTCACGAACCGCGCCGCCGAGGATGGCCGTGGAACGCGACCGACGAGGAAAATCAATATGGAGGAGATGGCCGCGTGGACTGGCTGAACGCGCGTCGCGACGCTCCCGCCACGTATAAAAGACGCCGCCTGGTTCAATTTCGTCACGTCCCGCGTGCCCCAGGCCTCGTGGCCGATCCGCACCCCCGTCGACCGACCGACGGCATCCCCGAGGTGAACGCCGCCGACTCGAGGACCGCGCCCGGACGCCGTCTAAGAGACATGCATTAGCGCGTTTCGGTAGGACCGGATCGGCGTGCGTGAATTCAAAATGTAGGGTCAATTGAATCACCAGAGGCGCTCCTCGCCGAGGCGCATGCGTAGTCGAGGGGGTGGCGGTCGTGCTCGTCGTCGTCCTCCTCGGGTTGATTGAGGGGTGCCTCAGTAGCCTGGCTACACGTTGTGGCGGGCGGCAGTAGCAGAAGCCGTGCTGCACGGCCCCCGGCCCACATTGGGTGTCACAACCTGGGTCCGGAGACGGCGGCGGTTCGAAATCGCGACGAGTTTTAACGAAAACGAAATTGCAAAGCTGTTGTACGAGGCTTGTTAAACTGGAAGTGAAAAACGCTTACAGTGCCGGGGATAAAATTTAATCTTATAATTGTTTGTCTAATTTTTTCTTCTACAACAAAAAAACATATATGTATATATGTATATATATGTATATGATGGAAATCAATTTTTCATCGTAATCATTGTTGTCGTTTGTATTTTACAGTACCACTCGAGTGTTGTTATTGTGGATGTGCGGTGAACGACGGTTTTTAAAAATCCGTTTGTATATAACAATATCGTGGATAATTGTTGATTCTATCATATTTCACCATGTTATAGTAATACTCTTTTCATCGTGTTCCGCGTCGTGTATTTTATAACTGTTCTTCTGCTTGCCACGTCGGTGATCATAATCGAACCACTCTTTTGGGAGTTTAATCATTTTTCCCGACACCTTCGATATACGTATTAAGCTGCACGTTTTTTTGATAATTCGTTTGACTTAATATCGCTCAATATTCACGAAGCTGTTACAATACCTTTAAAGTGGCAAAGGAAACTTGAATACCTGTATTACATTACGTTAAGCACGCATTCACGTACACATATATGTGTACAATATCGCCACCAACGCACGCAAGTTTCACGCGATCGTTCGGGTTATCGCGACGTCGAATCCACTCTGGGGAAAATGCATAAATTACGTTAATAATCCATATCTGCCTAATACAAAGTTGAGATATTTAACTTGGAGTTAAGAGGAAATAGATAAATAAATTGAAATATAATTATACACGTTCTATAAAATATTATATGTATCAAACGTATACAGATACAGCTTGAATGAACGCAGGTCTGTATGCGCACAATAACGCTAATGGAATAACAGTACGGAATTAAACCGAAGGAAGAGATAATAATAAAGAGAAAAGAAAAATAAATAAATAAATAAATAAACATAAAATCATTGCTAGTCATTTCATCGGTACAGTAATTTATTGTGGAGTGATTGTAATCACAGTGGCACTAATGCGACAAATTAGTGTGGTAGATAGGAGTGAAATTAACCTAGTGTCGAGTTGAATTGAAGTGAATGCATCGCGAATTAAATTACACAGTTCCGAGTGTATGTGTGTGCCGGTATAATAGATGTCATAGAAATCGTATAGAATATTTCGACCAATCGAAAACTGTCAATTATTATAAATGATCGTTTGTTGAAGTTAAAGTTGACTTGTCATATACTTGACATATAATATAAATCCACACAAGAATATATATACATATACATATATAGATATACGTAGTATATATGTGTGTTTATAAAAAATAATGACTGTTGGGAAAATTTCGTTATACAATATAAACTTCGCGTTAACAACGAAACGCCAATCTCGGCCTACATTATACTGTGCAGTGTGAGATGAATTTATGATTCCTTTACGAATACCTACAGGTGTAAATCGTACGGATGAAATCCAGCATTTTGCTCGAGTGATCCTCTGTATCATGTATGTATCTGTATCAAAGGTGTAAATCAACCTTCTCGGTATAGATTGTGCGCAACACCACCGTCCAAGGTTGTAAATGTACATTATTTACCGTAAATAATCAACGATATCAGGTAACACCAGCAAGTAAAATAATAATAGTTACAGGTAAATGGCGGTTCGTCGGGTTGACGCGATCTTGGCGTGCGGGGTAAGCAGCTATACAAGCCGCCGTTTGACGGAATAAAAGGCCCAGAGTGTAATCCAAGTTTTCTACCCCCAAGTCTCGGCTTCACCCAGCGACGCGCCATTCTTAGGTTTAAATTACGATATACGCCTCCTAACTCCGCACCCCCGAAACTTGAATTCTAATTCCGTCCTTTGGTGTGATAGCGAGTTTTAACGTGGGTCCAAATTCCCTTCCCAAGGAGATTTGCTAAGTTTGAGGGTAGAGAAGTCAAAAACACACGTCGCGCGTCGTATCGAATCGGCCTGCAAAAGCAACGAACGATTCAAGGAGCGACGCAACGATGACGTTAATAAAGTGCTTCACGACCTAGAACACACGGTGTTTGATATTGATTGCAAGCTCGATGCGTAAAGTTGCATTGTAGACTGTGCAACTGTTCGCAATGCCAATCTCGCAAGGGTCTTTCGCATGCAGGATGACGTGGCGTCGCGATGGGGTTTTATTGTTAAAAAAAATTAACCGCAAGATGCACGCGAGATAGGGTGCTGACTGTTTTCATTTTTTCTTCCGTCGAGTCGTGGCGCGGCGATATCAACTTCCGAGAATCACGTTATCACGACATGAAAACGACTGCAAGCCACGGTTGTTGGCCGCTTCTTCGGCTGGGCCAGTTTCGAAGCAAGTCACTGTTTCAATTCGCACGACTTCCCGCGATAGTTGGCTGTTAGGGGTTCTGCCAGGAATATATCCTTCCATCTCTCACCCCTTCCCAGACTAAGAATGAAAAAAAAAAAATAACAAAACAAAAGAGTCGAAACGACAAGTCCGAAATGGTGCCAACGTGAACCCACTTGTTGACACCTAGGTTTAGCCCGGACTATACGTACCACCTACACAATTGACCTGGTAGACACTTTCTATTCAGTACTGGTAGGCAGGCGGGTGCCTCTTTCAGCTTCCCACCGTCTCTCTGCACGTCTCTATAAGTCAATAGTCATTCCAGCAGATTTCTCTCATGATATTCCAGTCTATTCTCTTCACCAGGGATGTATAGACGAGACTGTTAAAGAGATGCAGCGGAGCGCGAATTTTCTCATTTATTAACCGACCGAATACTTTTTGACAGCTTGAAAATTAATTCAGACAGGAACCAAGGCCAAGAGAACTGAGCACCTTGTATGGTTTTACAAAATATAATTCAAGAACCAACGCACCGACGAGGATTAAATTATTTATTTACATTTTTTTTTTCTATTCCAATTATGCACCGCGCTCAAATTCTTAAGTCGGCTTTAGCTTCAACCCTTATCAGACCAATTCCTCCTTAGAAGCATTTAGGTAGTTTTACTTTTCGAAACTAATAATAATAATAATTGTTTATTTATGTTCATGGCAACTATTCTGATTTCGTTGTACCTATGTTTTGTACTTTTTTTTTCCTTTTTTTGTTCACCCCGCGTCAAAGCAATTCCATCCTTGTCATTACCTTGGTCGCTTGGCCACGCGTAACCATGAAATTGCCTCCACAGCTCTTTGTTTTAGTTGTTTTTTGTTTCAAGTTTTTTTTTTCATCCATCTGTTGCCCTTTTTTAACGGCCACGGGAATCCCGTGATCAGCGTGAACCATGAATAGAAAAAAAGCAAACGACACAATTTGTATAATTCAAGCTCGTCGATCCTCCCTCCCACGGTTTTCTCTTCTTGTGCTTTGCGCTACAGATCCACCCCTATTGTTATATTTTAAATCATTGCCTTTCACCATCACGTTTTCCAGCAAGCCCGTGCATTGAATCTGACGCCAGAAACAAACTCCGCTCAGCTTACGGCTGGCCACACAATGCCTTGTTCTACTTTATCGTTTTGTTAAATTTCAGCTCTTTTTCTGCTAATAATATTTCTGCCTCTTTCCTGCACGTAGATAGTACGTTACCCAACGTCGGGCACCGTAATGTTGCGAATAAACCGATTTCGGAGGTCACGGTTTTCTTCTGCGACGTTGAAATTAAAGTCACGCAGGCAACGAGTGGTCGATTTTAAACTACAGATTGTTTGGTTACAATCACACGATGATCGTTAGAAATGTTTCTGGATTTCCAGTGTTTTTGCGGGGTTGTTTTTCCGCGGTGAACAAATACCTGATGAAAAACTATCGCAGTACACTCCGTCTGATTGCTGAAAATCAAATCCGCGAGATAACTCAATTTATTATGGAATCTATAAAATTGCATTAAAATTCCGATTGTTTTCGAACGACGAGTTTTCACCCAGTAGTTTCTCGACCTGTAGGTAAAAAAAAAAATGAAATGTAGATAAAAAAAAATTATTTGGCAGCCACGATCTGAGGAGGTGTCGGGCTTTCTCAATCGCGCTCAATACTCCCTTACGCTTATGGTGGTCAAGCCATCCGAAACGTGTCAAGCCCTACTTATCCGAGAAACCGGTTTGACCCGGCTTTAAATATTTGCAATCGATGCGAGGTCCAAGTCGTTGACTCCCCTCAGCTCGGTCGAAGCTGCAGGAGATCTTCCGGCACTCCTCGTCTCGCCCCCCGTGGCTACCGCGACGCCAACACGGCTTTGTCCCTCTATTGTCAAGATGTCCTCCTTTGATCGATATTTCGATAGGTCACATAATACATATTGTATGTATACATATTATATACATGTACTTACATACACACTCACCTCAAGTTTTTCACATTACCATGTCCGGCGACGCACGTAGGTACCCTGCTCCGGACCATCCGCGAATTGCGCGAAATGTTTATACGGGCTTTCCGATTTCACCTTTTTTCTCACCGCGAGACCGGCAAAAACTAGACCTTAATTTTGGATCGACGACGTCTATTGAAGCTCTTTAAACTTCTGAAGGAAAGTTGGTGAGAAGTCGCGCTTTTCAAAAGCGTGAGACCTTTGGCGAAGGGGCGACGAGACGCCATGCGAAGAGGCGAGAGCAGGGTGAAGGGGCCTCTACTGCACTCGTATCAATGGAACTTGAGTGGCTCGTTGACGGGGTGAGCTTGTCCTATTCTCGGGGGAGAAGCTGTTGCTAAAAATTTCGCGAGTAACTCTGTGCCTTTGTCGCGTAAGGAATTTTGATCCTCAAGCTGATCAATTAAAATCGAGTGAACCGTTAGGGTTCGCAGTTCACTTCCTTGCAATAACGAGATTAGGTTCACGGACGGAAGTCTAGCGACGGTTTGACGTCAGGGGAAATTGATGTTCCCTAAGTTCTTGCGCTTCTTATATATCCTTTCTCGTGATCGACGGTCAAAGACTGACACCGCAGCATCCGTGAGTGTCGTTGTCTCACTTTTCCAAGCTCGCTGACAGGCCGTGATTCTCATAAATTTATACACTCGTGAAAAAGATGGACTGAATTCGTTGAGAATTATCACGCTAAGACAAATTAGCTCCCTTTGATTTTCCCATAACCCAATCACAAAACTGGGAAAGCAGCTTAGGGTAGAAAATAAATCACAACCCCCGAAATCCAACGAGGGTATTATTCGGAGATGTGGACTGTATCCTTACTTCCTGGGTGGGTCGTAATGACGAAGATGAATCTTGGGCCTTTGAGCTGTAGTCATTAACTTGAAGAGGTTCAATTAAGCATTCCGTTCCTCGTTCAGCTTTCGAGGTCGTATTCAATACAACAATTTAATTCGAGCGAGAGTCACATACTTACATATAAAAATCGATTTAATCCTATTTTTCTTGCTACTTCATCCCCCCCTCCCCGTTGATTATTGTCACGAAATTATTTCGACCAGCAGATTTTTTCCACGTTGCGTTTATACGTTTTGCATTCAATGTTTCGCCGACCAAACCGCGGATATTCAACTGCGGATTCACCCGTACGTCAAAAGCAAGCAAAGCGGCGAAACGCCGAGTCATTCTGTTTCTATCATCCCTCGGCTGGCTTTTCTGGGACAATTCCCCACCACGAGGCTTCCCGGATCAAAAGCGTAACCCGACGCATCCCCCCTGCACCTCTGCGTGAAATGCAACAGCGCACTGCGGCAGGTAAACGTTGCACGTATCCACGCGAATAGAAGTCTTAATTGCACCAAAGCCAATGGTTGGTGTAATTTTAAAACTGGTTAGCCATCAGCCGTGATCTCGTGACTGCTCGATCTTGTTCTTTTTGCCCCGTTTCACATTGTGCAAGTGCTGTTGGAGTTCAACAAGGAAATGGTAACGACGTTACGGTTCTTCTCTTCTCTCGGCGAAATGATGCCAAGTGTGACGAATCTGGTTTAATCCTGCAGGAGTCGGCTCTCCTTCGTCTTGTCATTTATACCCGGCTTTCGAGTCTCTCCAAGGTCTGAAAGGAGGGACTATTACACCGGCAATATATAACGCGGAAGCGCTTAGAGACCCGTTATGCGACGCACATGAACCCTCGATGTCTCAGCCAGGGTGAACCGCGTTTGTAACGAGTTTTCTTAGCGCTGATGAGCTACCTGCCAGGTGAACAATGAGCGCGTTATACGCGACGCGCATCCACCTGAGGGTGTGTTTCCCTGTTACGACTGGGTGACGTCATGCGTTGAGAAGGCCGCCTCTGAAGACACATCTAGATCTGATTTACAAGGTGGAAACGAGAGCGTTATTTCCCGTGCGATTCGAGAGCGTTCCTCCTTCCTCCTTTCCTCCTTTCCTCCTCACTCCGTATTCACCCGGCCGGAACTTTCTCTTCAAATCAAATCTTTCTTTTCCGACTTTCCGGTCCTCCAAGTCAGAAGCAAAATAAGTTTACCAATCAAATTACCGTCTCATCTTTCCATCTCAATCCAGACGACGGTCAAATTTTCACTTTCTCTTGCCTGATGGCGGATCGGGATGCCGCGCCCTTCTCTCTAAACTTTTCCTGCCATGATCGAGTTTCGGTGTCGGAAGCTCCTGTCTCGTTCCGCTTTCCCTCGTACGCACGAATTAAAGCGATTTATGTCGTTCCAGCCGTAGTGATCTCGGATGCTCACAGCAAATCGACACGGTCAGGTTGTTACAACAGCAATACCAGATCAAACTGTAGGTTGAATTTGATGACGACGCCATGTCTGCAGTGGGCCACTGGGAGCCATTGGGAAACTCGTCATTGCGATTTGCTTTTAGCCACGGTAGCCATGGGTCGCTGCTCGTTGAAGGCACCGGTTTGCCGGGGTTAAGCTGCATAATTCACGGACTCCCTGTTTTCGCTCTGGTTCTCCGCGCTGCCCTGGATACCGAGGGGAAATACTGGGTATATCGAGCACACGCGTAGGTACAATGCTCGGACGTAATTTGTAATTAGCCACTCGGTGTGGAAACGCGAGAATCCCTTTGCCGCATACCCTTGTGCGAAAAAGAGTCGTCTTTGGGTTTAGGATTGGGAGGAAAAGGGATTGGAATGTAATGAAGTGCAGCGGCTGCCGAGTCTCGGATAAATTTTTCACCCTCAAATTATCGGGGCTACGAGCGAGCAGTTTTCAAGTAGCTACTTGGGATCAATACGGATTTAATCCTCACTACCACACGGCTGAGGCATCTGACGTATTTATAAGCTGGGGGAAAATTCACAAAGGAAAATTCGAGTATCGCCGTGTACTTTGTTTCTTAGAATACGTACGTAAAAGAGAGAGAGAGAGAGAGAAAATATCGAAACTCCTTCCAATTAAGTTCAACCTGGCAACTCTTAACTCCAAGAGTCACGAACGTTTTCTCTTCCAAAGAGACGTGAGAATCAATTTACTCCAATAGGATAAAGCAGAGAAGTTGGATACTGTTGGAAATACTGGTTCACAGGTTGAAGAATCTTGTCAAAGAACTTGGCACGTGCTGAAAAATTCAATTTAAATAAAGTAACCAACGCCAAGTCACCAACTCAATTTTAATCCCTCGCTGCACAAATGTGCAATGTGCTTAATAGAAGGCACTGCTGAAGGAAAATATTTACCGCTGTTATACACGCCGAGTGAAATGTACGCGGGGTTTTGCGTATTTCCATTGAATAAGCCTTGGTATTGCACCATTTTAATGTATCGAACTCTTTTCCTTCTATGTGCAGCCATCGATTCTATCTTTGTATACTTTCGTCGTATTATTTCTCTCCGTTGCAAAAATTTCGATCCCAACGATAGCAGAGAACCCTCATTTGCCTACGCAAATACCGCGTACTTACTTTGGAACCCATACAGTAACTCGTAATCAGACGGTTCTATCCCATTGTTTGTCAGGCTGCAAATGCACCCCATAGAACAACACTACAGGTAACAAAACGGCAAAGGGAGGGTAAGGGGGAGGGGGGGAGATAGTAGGGTCACCGAATAACTTTTACCCTGAAAACCTTGACGCTGGATCCGCTTGTACACCACTTCCGGATGCCAGGGGCATACCAATATCGCGGAATGTAAGCCTTCGCCTATATCGAGCGTCTTTGATCACTCTGGGTAATTCCAGCGCTGTGGTAATTAAACAGAGCCAAAGTGATCCAGTAGACAAGGCTTTGGGTCGAAGGTCTGCTTTTTATTGGTCACGCACCAGCGAGCTCGCTGTGAAGACCTAAAGTCGAGAAATTGCGTCAGCTGCTTTTTTCGAAAAGGAGCAACTGATTATCGGTTGCAGCGCCTGCAGTATGGATGCATCTTTCGAATTCCCGTCAAAACGTGATCGTCAGTTAGTAGTGAATAATTGCACTTTGAACATTTTACCAAATAACTGAACGCGTGATATGTTGAACACGATTTCCGGTCTGTTGGCAATCGTTCGGCTGCACGGAAAACAATGTAATGTGGATTTTACATTTTCCCTGGTGAATACTCTTTCGACAGAACTTTGTTCGAGTCAAATCTACATCAATTGTGGTAGATCTATCGGTTTTCTAACTCTGATTAACGGATTTGTAAATCTTGCCACAATTGCTGTTGATTTAAATCCGAAAGAGTGCCGTACACATATTCACCACGGGAGATGCAAGATCTATAATATTTTTTTTTCCGTGTGGCCGACCTTGCTTTGAAATTGTGAGGGTATAAGTGGACTGAAAAATACGCTTAATGTAGACTCGGGCAACAAGAGAAGGGTTTCAGGATCACGGTGAGCAGAAAAAAAAACGTTCGAGGGTTCTTTCACGTTCTCGCACCCTCGGCACACTCTGAACTCGACGTACGAAAGTAACTCGACTCGTATAACGAGTCTAAATTTCTGCCATTGGCAATTCCTCCGAGGGCGATGATCATCGTTAGGACGAAAGTTGCCTATCTATCCAAGGAGTGGATCCTTACACCAGAGCGCGAGCAAGGCTCACAAAGAGTTTCCTGCAGAGACACTAGATACGGCAATTCGAGACGTGGTTCAAACGGGGAAGGCCGTTCCCCAAACTTTGGGTTATATGTTAGCTCGGAGCATTGTCGGGCGTAATATAGGCGAAAGAGAAATAGTGGAGGTATATATACATACACACCTATAGCTATATCGGGAAGAAGAACTTTGCCGAGCCTGTAATTTATGAATTCAAAGTGCCCGACTTTCCGGGCTGCTGCTGCAGTGTGGCCGGCGCGGCGTGGTTTCAGAACTTGCAAATTGTTTCAAAGAGAGTCGGAATGTATTTGAAAAACGCTTCTCATCATCCGATATATTCCTCAAATCTTTTTCCTCACATAACTATCTGTTTTCCTGTCCGTCCCGCAAGATGCCTCGGCGGCTTTTGATCCCAGGCTTTGCAACATCTTCGAGGATTTTCCCCGTCGCGTCGTAGATTGACCAAGAAAATAAGATACAAAATACACACGCGATCGAAAAAATGTCATATGTTTCTGCCGACCGTCTGCTGAACACGCCTGAGTGCGCTCCCCTTGCCGATGTGTGTCACGGGTGTAAATAAATACGTTCAGCTTCAATATGTGATAAAATTTTATAACCAAATGCCGAAATGACGATCCGATTGACTCTTCAAACCTCGGTACTTTCATGTTTACGAGTTTACACACACATACCGCGGACTCGGGGAATGCGGGGAAACTTTGCAAAATCTATTCAATCCATTTTCGCGAAACTTTGACGTACCGTGGAATATGCTGACTATATGGCTTAGAGATACCCCCACTCTCGCACCGTTTACGGAAGATTGTTATTGTTTGCTCAGCCCGCATGTATTAATATTTACAAGAGGCGAAGTATTTCAAGTGGAAGCTGCACGAGAGGCTTAAGTATGCGTGGAAATTCGGTTCAACTTGCCAGGCATTATACCTCGAAGCTTGATCGATCTCGGCAAGTTTTCTTCGTAATTCGCTTCATTCGCCCCTCGGATGAGTTGTAAAAAATTCAACAAGTTTTGCGAATAAATATAAATTCATCCTCAAGACTGGTTCACGTTGCGATAATACGCCAGAGTTCGGTAGATAATGATAATGGTAAGGTATCAGAATATCATTATTATTATTAATAATAATAATGACAACGAGAGCAGCTTGGCTTGTTAGAATGTATTTCAATTTCATCCGTAGTCGAATACCTCGTGTATTGGTCGTATAAATATTGGAATCTTGTAGAGAGCTCCTTGTTTCATTAAAATGAAACCAAGATCTGCCGCTTGCCGCTGCGAAAGCTGTAATCTTTGCACCACTCAAATCTCCTTCTCGTCCCTTTTTCTATATCATCAATCTTGCAGTTGGGTCATAGGTTTTATATATATATATATATATATATATATATATATATATATATATATGTACCGGCTGTGTGAAAGATTTGCAGGTGAACCAGGGCGCCGGTAATTACAAGACGAGAAGAGATCTCAGGAAGAAAAGTTAGCACGAGTTCAATACTCGCTGAACATCCCCTGCACCATAGATGCATATTGAATGTATATACATGTATACATGTATTCAATGTGAACGTGCGATCGCCGGTCCAGATTTATGATATCAGTTTCACCACTTGGAGTCTAGTTTTCCGATTGAAATTAAAAGAAGAAGGATTTTGTTTTTTCCGTTGATTTAGAACAGGACTGGGCTGAATAGTTTCAACGTCGCGAGTCAAAATAGTAACCCGTTTATCATGAAAAACTTGCCCTTTAATTAAAGAACGCACGATCAATTCGCATTTCTCACGTTCATGTGCACCGCGAATTGGGTCAACCTTTGCTGAACACTGAAATACGGAAACTTTATGCCAAGTCGTAAACGCGATTTCCTTACATCCGAAACATGCAATTTACCGCGTGATCGATAGTTGTTCCCACTGCTTCATAGAGCTGGTATGCTGTATGTTATTATTATCGACATGGTTAGCCAGCAAATAATAAACGTGATTTTGGGGAGAAAATTAATAAATCGATTGACAACAGAAAAATATAACGGCGGAAAACGACTATTGAGTCTGTTCACGACCGTTCAGAGTGAAAATCTTCGCGATTTTGTATCGAAACAGTGCCAACAGCTGGGCCGAGTGTCCTCGGGTTTGAAATAATCCCCTTAAACTTTTTCTTTTAATGGAAATATGTCGCACGACGAATTATTGCCGGAATATAAATGGCCGCAGGTGTACAATCTGCTGCACGGAGACCATAAATTGGCTAAAGGATATTATTGTACCGTGTGACAAAAAAAAAATAGTCAGACATATTTCAATCTCAACCGTTGGGATAACATTTTTTTTCCAATTATGGCAAGGCAACACAATTTCATATTTAATATCTAATATACGTACGTGAATCATATCAGAAAGGAATCAGCATTCGAGTTTAACGTGACAGAGAGATAATTAATGAAAAAAATATTATTTTGGCAGCTGCTAAGTTATAATATTGGTCCACCGTGTTATAGACCCGCGAGTTCGTTTGCATTGTTCGATAATAGGGGCGGTTTGAGTGCCTAATCGTGTTACAACATCAGCCAGCAAGTATAACCAGAGAGATATTTTAAATGTTGGGATAATCAGCGAGCTTCGTTGTGTTTAATAATTCAGCTCACGGGTGTGCGAAGCTTCGCAATTTTCATACTGTAACACGCATTGAAAAGCGGGAAAATAATGTAACAAAAGATTAGTCCGTCTGCAGGGTGAATAACGTCGCGACGAGGGGAAGTATGCGGTAGATTATATCACGCAAAATATTTGGTATCACGACGAAGCTCACGTTACAGTCTCCGGCGTTAATCCAAGTGGTGCAGAAAATTCTGCGTGTAATAATATTTTGCATAATGTTACTCACCTTACGCATCTGCCGTAAGCCAACTGTATTATTCGGATAATGGCTTTTAATATCACCCCCTGGCAGGCAGCGAGACAGGCAGGCGTGTGGGTTTCACAAAAGCTTTGGTAGCCTGATCAAGTTGATTTAATAAAAAAAACTTTGCCGTGCAACGAAACATCCCCTAGTGTTTGGACGTTCTTTTCCGACAAGCTCAACTCTTCTCGACGAAGCTTGCCGCCCTTGGTTGTTAATCAGTCGTCTTTACTGTACGCCGCGGTGTCTGTTTATTTGCAGCTATAAATAACGTCTGAAATTCACCGAACCTTATCATGAATTTCAAACTCTGGGGGTAGAAGTTTGTACGTGTATACAGCGCATGTGTTTACTGGCATACTCTACAGCTTTAGCTAAACATTTCACCTGTCCACAATAGCTGAGTCGAACAGTTTTCATTCGTTCTTTTTTCCTCCATTTTTACTACCTCGCGTGGTTTACGAGCGAGGCCGAGGAATGCGAAAGAATGTATATATTCAGGTGAAAAATGAAGATGCGTTCGGGAAACGCGAGGCGATGTTACTTCTACTAAATCTACGACCTCTAATAAGCGCTTGCGGTTCGGAAAAAGGATAAATTAGAAAATAGCTTTGTCTGAGTCGAGAGAAGCGTTCTCCTGTTACAGCCAAGTTGTTATCACAGTTCTCCTCTTTCTCCTTCGACAACACGAGCGTAAATCGCTGGCTAAAATTACCAGAGACGTAATCGTTACGCGAAAAGTGAAATTTTATCATTTCATCTAAACCAGTTACAATCTTCAGTGTCATTAAACAATTCGTTTCTTTAGTAATTGTCAAGTATCGTCGACCGTTAAACCTAAGCCTTTAGTTAAATTTTCCAAACTTCAAAATCGTCCCATGGTTTCGCCATTTTCGTGCAATAATATGTGCACAAAAGGCGAGTTAATCGTGACGAATCTTTCCCGGAACTATGACAGTCTCATTTTGCGCGTCACTCACCCCTCGAGGTAATTGCCTGTCGTAATACTCGACGCAGCAGAAGGCTAACACAAAATAAAGTAAATAGCCGGAACAGGGTTCACCGAGAAACTGCCGCAGTGGACAGGGATAAATAATAGCGTCTAGCTCACCTCGGGTGAAGTAAGTGCCGTATTAACTTGAGGCGTTCGATCATCAGCGGCAATTAGAGCTATCAGCTCGGCCGAGTTGAGACTGCCTATAAGCCATCACATCACGCCTTATAGAGCACGCTGCGTTTAATTGAGTGGTCAATCAACCTAGCCATCCGCGAGACGGCGAAGAGCCTGGAAATTCATTCAATCGCTATACACCTTCCCTTGGCTTAGGGGGTAAAGTTGTGAAAATAACGTAAGAAATGTCGTCAAAAGCTCTGATTTCTACTGAGGAGCGGTGCAACGTTTAATTTTTGATTTTTCACTCTTCTTGACGTGACTGGATAATATTATTGATTTTCGATATTTGATATTCTATAATCGATACTACTGAGCAAAGCTTGAGTCAGCCCAGCTTTTTCGGGAAGTACGTCCGATATTTTTGGCCCGCCCCACGGATCCTACTGTAACTGCAGTAAAATTCTAGCCTTTGGCGATATCATATACCGATTTCTGTTTTCCGCTATTAGACAAATACCTCCGAGGCAGGCCTCGGAAGACGACTAGGGCTGGGCAGGGCGATCGATGATCCCTATTTGGCCTCGACGACGCGACGATGTCCTCAAAGTTCTCTGTCATCGCTGCTTCGATTCTGATCGTTTATAACTCGAGGAACAGTGACCAGCGGGGGTTCAGCGCCTTTCCAAATGCGATTAGGCCGACGATCGCGATTATTGGACGCCTATTATCACATCGAAGTAGGCCAGTCCGATTTAGATATTGCGAGGAAAAATTACTGAATCGCATAACCGGGGTTATGCAGAGTATTATTTACTGAATAAATGGAAATTTAGTTTCACGTACAGATTTCCTGCTGGTCATTTTCTCGCTAATTAAATTGCATAAATTACTTCCCTCGGCAAACGCGAAATAGCATTGTACTAACGAATTAATATAACAACCTCCAATGATATTAAACTTTTATACCTCCCATACTGAAAACCGGGGTCCGGTCATTTACATGTGAATATTTACCGCTGTGGAATATTATTTTTGCACGCAAATCCACCTATACGTATCTCTGAGAGAAAAATGCAGAAACCCCTTTTATAACTTTCATCACGATACCGTTATATTTTGAGGTTTAATACACCAGGCGGATGACGCTGTTTCAGCAGTTTTTAGACAAGCCTCGATAAGCTGAAACGAGATTGGCTAGCTTTCGGAATCTGTTCTGCGAATAGATCTGGCCGAAATTCTTGACGCCCATAAAACACCAACGAATTTCAGCTGCTTCGGTCCTGCAGCTTCTCGACTCTTTTTACTACCGGGGAAAATCTTTATCGCCCAAGATGCCTTGACGCGTCGACCATTGGGCAACTACGGTACGTTTAACTTGTACAGAGGGCGAGAGCGAGCAAACCATTTCGTATATCCTCACCTTGCCCTGGAATACATATATCTACACCTTGGACTGGTATATAAGACTTGAAACGCGTTCCGGTATCAAATCGAATACCCCAAAGCTTCCAAAGACGGGAACAATTCTCGAGATGTACGTGCAATGCTGGTGAATTCTTCAAGTTCAGATTAAATCACCGGTATTCCATCCTGATCCGATACAGAGGGGAACACGAAAATATCATTCCATTTTATTGGAATCCAATCTCTAACGAGTACTCATGCCGAGGGAAATTTCATCCAAGTTTGTCTCCGCAACTTCGAGAAAAACAGCCTCTCTGTACTCTCTCGGTGGATGTCGAGTGTTTCGAAATTGCTAGACAATTCATGCCACTCGGCCATGATCCCAGCGAGCTTGTTGAGTAAATAACTCATTGTCAGTGATACCAGTTGATGGTTGAAGGTATAAGAACCTACCTGTGCAGCTGGTTCATTTACAACGCTGCAATTCTATCTCGGTGAAACTTCCTACAATCAATTTTATTCATTATACCTCAACGTGGTAGAGGAAATGCTTACGTAATGCATGGTACTAAAACAATCTTACTAACTTCTCTGTTAATAAATTAGGAACTCGTCAATTCCGTTATTTCTTCACCTGCACTTTTGCCGGCCAAAGTTTCATTCTAGCAACGAACATCAGCTATTCAGCTGTTCAGTCATCAGGCTCATCAATTTTCGCTGGTCATGAATTTTTAATTACGTGTACCGGATGGTTGTAATAACTCATTACATTGAGGTGGAAGGGTGGATATTGAATTTTCGAAAATTCCACCAGTTCCCAACGACAGCAAAACACCTCTGTTTCATTACACGGTGACTCAGCTGGTTGAAATTATATCTATTACAAGTTTTTGAACCAACTCTGCTCCTTTGCGACTAAGGCCATGTGAGTTGCGACAGAAAAATTGCGCAGAGCAGCTGAGTGCGTGCTGGAGTGGAATATCCATTTAATTGTGCCTCGACTCCCGCACAGAAAACTCCACCGAAGTGTGTACGTGTCTTATATCCACCCTCTTCTGTTTCCTCGACTTCGGTAACGACTCGGGATGGAAGACGATAAGATGATAATATAATAACGGCAATAAGTTACGTGTTCACCATATCGAGTCGCGCTCAAGTCATGGTGGAACCCTGGCACCACGTTGTTGATATACCCTCGGAATTCCTGAACTTAGTGCGTGTCACGTCCTTCTATTGAGTCTTGAGCCTTGATTAACCCGATCGGATCAGCTCAAGGCCTTCGTCAATAGCGTCCCGTTTGAGCTTGATTTTACGCAATCTTGTCGCTAAGTATAATACTGAAACCTGTTCCATCTATCGCGGCTATAAATTTGACGCGAGTTAACTCGAATTTAAAGAGGTGGCGTAATGATTTTATCGACTTTATCACGGGCAAACGATGGAGTTCAAAACGCTTTGTAATTAGCGGATAAGGTTCGGCAAACTGTAAATGGGGTCGAGGCAAAATTGGGGATCGTAGCCATTTGTCTTGGCGATTGCTTACGAGTCGCAAAACGACCGAATTGATTTCGCCCCAGTTCGACTATACCCACGACGGACACTACGGCTTTCCACCCTTCATCCGACAGTTAGGATTATGTTTACCCGATGCCGGCGGAGTGTCGCCACCCTCAATGAGTTATCGGAAATTCATTTCGCGTATTCGTGCCTCCGGGGAAGCGTTGGTACCGAAATAGCATCGGCGTATTGGAATGCAGCCGGGTTTCAGAAGTCGAAAGATTATTTTTCCTCTTTCTTTTTTTACTCTTTATCCCAGTTTTTTGCCTCCTGGCGTTGAGTGGTGGCAGGGCTTTCACCTTTCCTGGAGTTCGCACAACGCCGTCGCCGCGAGGAATCCCAAACCACTTTTCTCCTGGGAATAAAAGCTGACGCGCCCCGTGCAGCGCGGGAATGACGGCGTATGTAAGAAGGATTGAAAATCCGGGACGCAGAACTACGTTCGTGGGAGGGGGGAAACCTCCCCGGGACAAGGTCGAATCGACCTTCCTCGAGGGTTTGATGAAAATTAAGACAGGCGCCTAGGAGTCTCAAACTTTTGTTGGTCTACCGAGATTCAGCTATTCCTACGCGGAAAGAGCCCGGCCGGATTTCATTCGGAAAAACGGGGTGGAGAAGGTCGTCCTCGAGGTCGAAGCGGGAGAGAAATAGCAACTAAGAAAGTCGAGGGTAAGAGAGAGTCCGAGGAGAGGGGCTTCTGGTACTCAGAGCCACAGTTTTTGTTGCTGGGAGACCCTTGGAGGATAGAAGAGGCTGCTACAGCGTCTCCGAGGGCCTGGAGAGCTGGATACTGTAAATAGAGGGTGGGATTCTCTGCTGACGAACCTCTGGACTCCCGGCTATCCGAGCCTCGATATTTTCAAGAGTGCGACTTGCAATTTATCGCAAGTCCGGTCAACCTGCACTTGATGGTAGTGGTGCATGACGTCACCATCTGCCCATCTGGGTTTCGTAAATACCATGCAATCACCTACTGAGTATCGATCTCGCCGCGTTAAATAGGCGCATCCGTAACCTGAGGGCTGTCAGAATCTTACCGCAATTTATACGAATAAGAATAATTGCCTCGTTATCATTACGTTCTACTTCTGCAAGTGACTTAAAAGTAATTAACAGAACAGCTGGTTTTACGTAAGACATCGATGCAAGGTAATTGATTGTCCGGTAATCTGAAAATTAATTCTATTCGAACCTGGCATGATTTTTTATATCCACTGGCAAAGTAATACCGTATAGAAATATTACTAGCAGTGATCGACGATCTTTATCCAGCTTTGGAAGAATCATCAAGGAACGTTCATCCCTGCAGCAGGTCATTGAGCGATATTAACGCGGTCTTCGAAGCTGAAAGATAAGAATTCATCGGGCTACGTAGGATTAAAGGAACGCAATAAGAGCGGAAGATCAGTCACGCATTGTTCGCAAAAATTGGCTGAGTCGTCTCCGGATCTTATTCGAGACGCAAAAAATTCCACCGCATCACCGGGATTCTTCGTGATATAGAAATCTCACTGCTACCGTCGGTCACGTTTGCACGTTTTGAACTGTTCCATGTATTTTTTCCGTAATCAATACCGCGAAAAAAAGACTGGGTGCAAAAATAATCACATGCTAATTATGGACGTCTCCGTAAATTGATGAAAAACCATCGACAGGGCTGCCCGATGACCCTCTTCCATTGCCGAAAGACCGCTGCAGGAAATGCATTGTCACCCACACCACTGGCTGCCGATATCCGATCAGTTCGACGAACTGGTGCAGATTGCCAGGTCAGTTGTAACAACGGAAGCCGGCTGGAATCGACTGGATTCTTGCTCTTCCGTTGTGAGTTAAAGGGGCGATACGACGTGGCCACGATAGCAAATTGCTACTGGGATCAACCTCCCTTGGCAAATAATTCTCTCGAATTAATTGCCAGACGACTGATAAGGTATCGAGATCAACCTTCGACTGTACGAACGTCGGTAAGCTCGTCGTACTCTTTATTCCTTGGAAAAATAGCGCGGTGATCACGTAGCATATATCCCTGAAATAAGATGGAAATTGAAAAACAATATTAAGTCATTGACATAGCTTCTCAAATTGAAGAAAAACGATAGCACATGGAGTAATTGTAAGAAGCTTTTTCTTTTACCTTGTTTATTTTTTACATTGCCATTTTATTCTCACCAACTTCGCGTTGTTTTAACGATCTACCTTTTTGCAAAATAACGATGAGTGTGGAAAATATTGGAAATAACCAGACCTCTCGAGCGGGCAGCAGGTGCTGAACAATAAAATATCCGTCGTTTTGCGTTTATTTTTCCAATAGAAATAACATAGCAGCGACAGTCGAGCGAGGAGGCGCACTTCCTGGTGAAGCGAAGGGTTGTGGCCCTGCCTCATTTTTAGGTCCTTGTAACTCAGTCGACGGTGGGTCGAAAATTGTTTGTATATGTAAAGTGTTCGTTCCGCATAACTCAGTCCCGTGGATACTTAGGACTGGCAATGGGGCCTGTCAGGCCGAAGATGATGGTCCTCACTCAAGGGCTGCAGGACCGGCAGGATCCGAGCCAGCGAGCGCGAAAATGAGAAATTCAGAAGGTGAATGCTGGGCTTAATTATTTCCCAGAAAGGAATTTATACCGGATAACTTTGTTAACGACGGGTTCCCGCCTTCGCCACTCTACAGGATCGCTGCGCAGGGTCGTAAGAGTTTCCAGTTTATCCCGAGGAGAGTGTTGAAAAGAAGAAAAGCAGAGCCGCCCCCGCCTTTACAGGCTGCGATTCCAATTCCGCATACCTAAGTATGTATAACCGTGTCGGGGTTGACGCTGCTGCGCTTTTCTCTTGCATGAAAATGAGCCGGGATGAAACGGCACATGTATACCAACGCCCTTGAGAAATTCACCCCCTTTTAGTCGTTTAGCTAGGCTCTGATGGCAATGCGAGGAACTCTATTCGGCGGACGAGGTAACAATCTTGTTACCGCGATCGATCGCTGTGTCAAAGCATTTCGGCTAACGCCGAATTCCTCCGTTCATTGTCAGTTTGGTCCCTCCGAGTCCCGAACTGTTTTTTCCCGTCGACGTGGCTCATTATCAAATCGTCACCCGACCGCGATTACGCGATTAGTTTACGCGTCTCCGATCAATCGTGCTTTCTGCGGTGTGCAATTTCACCCTCTCACTACTCAAATCAGGTGAGATCACGGAAACTTCGAAGCTCTGAAGAGGATACGTGCGCTGCACTCTCGACCTAACCGGTCACCTGCAAAACACGTCATGGACGATCCACGTGTGATACATATATGGATAGGATGACCGGGTCTTTGGTCTTCCCTTGAACTCCGTGCCTCGAGAGAAGATGTGGAAGGTAAACACGTCCTGGTTAGTCCAATGGCAAAGGCTTCCGGGTAGGGATGATCTTTTGAAAAATTTCCGGTCACGTGATTTGAACGGAAACTTGAATTTACTCAGCTAGGCTCCCCTCGCTTCGACCTTTACCTTCTTATCCCTCGAAGCACGATCCCTTTTGCAACTCGAGGCTCATATTCTTGCCCCTCTTTCGCTGCATGAAAGGGGTGGGTAACAGAGACAAGGAGGAGGGAAGTGAAACTTTGCACTCCGCACGCGAATGAAATTTTCATACAACTTTGGGGCGCTCTGACGATTATCAGGACGACATTTAATTGTAGGTATAATTCATCCATCGAGTTTCACTTAAATTTAACAGCAGATATCCACTTCGGGTAAGGGATATTAAATTGTCACAACCTTTGATTCTAACCTGAATTCCGATTTACGCGTTCAGTCCATGTGCAGCCTCGTTCCTCGTGGAACGATTAGGAGGGATACCAGTTTTTACAATAATTTCCATGCGTTTCAGTTCTCCGAAAGTGGTTCATAGAACGTGAAGGTATTTATGCGAAAATCGTTGAACCACCGAGATCTTCGGTCATTGATTGTGACCAGCATTTCTGTGGCTGGGTCTAAAAAGCAAACGAAAAAGCAAGCGCCAATCGTACCTCGCTAGTTATCACACGTTGGCTGTCACACGTCGTATGTCAGGCATCGCACAGCCCGCAACCTGCCAGTCAGACGGGTATTATTCCGAAACCCGAGCTACCCCGAAAGTGCTCCCAGTTATAGGGTGAGTTTTTCTACGCCACCACTTGGGGCTGCGCTGCGTCCACGCCTCGCGTAAAGCTCTTCTATCATCGCTATCGTGCACAAAAGAATATTTTGCCAGGTGATGAGGAACTCACGGGCAACCTGCCGCGGATAACGATCAAGATATCTCATTGTCAAACCGAATTCGATCATCAATATTGCCGTAATGATCGGAGGAAATTATGTTCCGACGTTAATTGAATCGTCGATACGGTCGCATGATTGCAACTTAGAATCTAACGCATCGGAAATTATGCCCACGTTGTTCGAAACTGTCTTATTCGATACCCTTGATCCTCCAAATTTCAAGAGCCAATTATTCTCTCGGACATCCCAGAACCGATACCCTTTCCGAGGTTGCGCGAGCAGCCGTGCAGATTTTGTATATTCAGAAAATTGAACGAGCAACGTGTTTACGAGCTCGTTTTCATACGGAACTGGGTTATAAATCAGTGGCTCGTAGACGTATCGATCCGCAGTTTCCGCCTGAAAACATTCGCTGAGTGAGAATTGTCGTTCTCGAGAAAGAGGCCAGCGTAAATACATATAAAAGCCAAGTATATCGACTAAAGATCTGCTGCCAGTTAAATCGAATTGAACTACCTACCTGAAACTATAGATACAGGCAACCAGAGTCGTTCGTCCGCCATTGAGTGAAAAATTCTTTATCGATCCAGGTCGCAAACAAAACTGTTCAAAAATCTTACCCCATCCAATTCAGTTTAATGGTATACCTTGAACTTTACCAAGGTTATATTACAACGAAACTTCAAGCCGAATAATATTTTTTAAGATTATAATGCAGCCGAGGTCAGTCGACGTTACTTACTTCTGATATTTTTATGTTATACCAGCAAGCCCGTTCTAGTTAAAACGAAATATGTCGCTAACGAACCACAGACTACGGTTACGTTACAAGTCACCCAAAACAGACTGGTCAATCGGGGTGAGTATTAAGCGACCCAGAACAAACGGAGAGCCACAGTACAAGTTTTATGTTTCCGAACGTGAGACGCTCCGACACCTTACCCCCTTGCATAGTTAAGCATAAGTGGTGGCAAAGTGCTTTTAGAAACTCGCCCCGAAGCCAACGACCTTTGTATCTGAAATTTGTAGCGAATCTTCCTGACCTAGTTCCAAATGCATTTTGGGGGACAATCTAAACCAACATTTGACTTTGTTGGTGGATTACCAAAGCGGCCAGACGTAATCGGCTCAAGTCCAGGTGGTCACGGCCCGTTTCTAAATAAGGTTACGCCCTTTCATCCGAGTCATAAACGGTTTTCGATATAACGTGGATTCTCGGTTTTAGGTCAAGGCAGAGACGAGACATTATATGGCATTCGTTTTATGTTCGGCTTCCCTTTATCCACGATTTTTGACTAATTTGATGAAACCGGTTAACTCGCAGGCAAACATCACTGGCAACAGTGGAAGATTCTGTCTCGCTTTGACCCACCCACACGACCGTGGTTCAAAGTCTCGTCCGCTTCGGCTGGCACCCCTTACACTAAATTAAGTAATTAGTGGGACCCACTTCGTTGACTTTAGACGGTTTTGCTTGGATGGGATTTAAGCCACTATCCTTCTTGTCCATAATCCCCAGTGCCTAGGGCTGGCGATGGCGATACAAGTTTAGAGTGTCAGGCCTCAGTGTCCAGTAATATTCCGTTTGGACCGTTGAGGTTTTTACTTCGGAGTCTGCATGTGCTTTCAACGAACCAGTGACCGCGGATATGAAAAAAATATGCTCAGTATGTATGCAATGAATGTTCGTACGCGGATACGTGGCGTGTAGCTCTTGTTGCAATGAACATCAATCACTTGAATGGTGATTCGGAAATGGCCGATGCGAAAAAGCACATGTTATACAAAGAAATTCCTGTGTATATCGAAATACCGGAGTGCTTCGTTCATTTCAAGCATTGCCCCGATCATACAGTCTCTTTTTCTTTTTATTCATCCATCGAATATGATATGCGAAATTAGCGTGCGCAGTGATTGTTGTGAAAATTTAGGCATCGTTACTCAGCATTCCTTATTCTCCAGAGACAGAATAAGTAATAAATTGAGTTTAAGGCGAGTAGTCATTCATGAAATGCTGAGCCTTGAGTGTTTTTGGGAAAATATTTAAGCAGGACATTAGATAAAGGTCGGAGAGTGTGTTTGAGTTGAATAAGGTGTCTTGGCAAACACAACGCGGAAAGTTGGCGACCGCATCACGCCACCGCAAAGAGCAAGAACCGTTTAGTACCGTTCTCACCAGTTCAACAAGTTTCAAGATAAGACACTCGGTCCTGCGCCATGCGACATGCTTCCTGCCGTTGACTAAAGACCTGGCTAACCAGAACCATAAATCCTTCTTGTGGTTCGATTGGCTTCCGTTCCGCGTTTGAAAACCACCCAGCTTACACTCACCCCTGATGCCATTGTAGGTACGATACCGTTCACCCGATCGAAATCCTCCCGTGAGACTTGTGCATATTCGCATAAATACAAGCGTACTTTTCTCTCTCTCTCTCTCTCTCTCTCTCTTTATAATATATTATATATTATAAGTATAATATCATCTCTGTGTAATCATATCGTAAGCTCTTAATGGGTTAACCCCCAGGGCTAAATATATATATCAATCAATCAATCAATCAATCAATCTCTTTCGCTGCACAACTAGCAGCGTGCCATATCACAGATCGATTCGGGAAAAAATAATTTCACTCATCTTCGAGCATATTTTTCCCCGTGTCACATAAATGGTATATATGGAACTGAAATGGAAATGCATGCAGCAGCGCTCGTATTTTTAAGCAATAAATTTCAGACGCCGCTTTATCGTCCGCTGGAAACTACTGCGTATATGGCAAAACTTCGATTGCGACCTACATGTCTCACAGCATTATCAAGATACGATACGACACTGCGGAGTGAAAGGCGACAGTCGCGCGAGTTTGTTCAATTGCTTTGTATATAAATTCCTCACGGTTTCGTAAAACTTTAACATTTCCATGACGCGACGCGTGAATCCGCATTGCTCAGTCCCTGTCTGGCCGTTCGAACCGGTCGATATAAGAGGATTGCAAAGCGTCCGAAATCAGGTTGTCTTATAATACATGATTCCGGAGACAGAGGGCAAGGGATAAGTTGAAGCCGGGCTTATCGAAAGTCCAGAGGAAGTAGTGCTGGCGCGTGACAAGTTGACCTCTGACTCGTGGTCCGAGGAGGGGGGGGGGTCTTTAAAGCTTCCCTCGCTCTACTTCCGCCAGCCAAAAACCGTGGTAAACGTCCGAGGGCTACGCGCTAGGAATTTCCGAGATACCAAACGGCCGATAAATTTTGAGTCAGTCTTCATTCGGTCCTGGTAGCCACGAAGGACCACCAGGAGGACCTCGTGATACATGTCCTGCCGCCCGATCGGCGGGGAAAACGCGTGGAGTTTGCTCGAGCGGCTGACCCTTTATTTTTCTCCCTTTTTTTTTTCTTTGGCACTTTATTTTATTTCATTCTTTTCGATCTCGCCAATAACGCTGGGAGCCGATCAACAGGAGGCTGACTGAAACGCGTTCGTATGCAGAAAACGTGCTCGTACAACGTCCCCCTCCCGTGTCTCCGATCCAGATAATCAGCTCCGTGTTTCCTTTCCTGTAGGGGGATTCGACCTTCGACCTCGACGCCCTCTCAGAACCCCTCAAAATTTATCCTCACCTTTCTATACACCCCCGATTTTTTCTTAGTTTGCATTCCTTTAATACGGTCTTAGCACGTTTCAAAGTGAAAAAATCGCCGCGTGTTGAGCTAATTTCTAGGAATGTTTATGCTGATGTCTGTACCGAATTGAAAAATAACAATCATGCTTGCAAGCCGACGTTATCGATCGGTGCCTACTAGAACGGATGAGAATTGACATAACTCCGGGTTATACACTCCCGGTAATTAGAAGTCGGCGTACTCGTTTCCGGCGCACTTTCCTTATCGAGTTTGTCGATCAGCGAGTTGGAATTGGCATAATTTCCAACCGCACAAAGCAACCCGGCAGCGCCATTGTCGGTACCGGTACTTTTCTTAATGTCTCCTCATCCACATGTGTGTCTATAAACACGGGTTCAAAGTCGACCTCGCGCTAGAGCCAGTAATTAATTATGCTATTTACGACGCAGTGTAGCGTACCAAAATTGATATTTTACGACCCAACGAGGACTACAATCGTGGGCTGATATACGCCTCTGCAGCGTTAATCGCAGTGTAACTACACGAAAGGTCACAAAGGATCCACATCAAGAATTGATCGGATCGATCTCTCCGTCGGATATATCGTATTAAGGCTGATTTCACTCGGAATCACAATTGGCAGGTAAAATGGAGGCGGAAATTAATGCCGCGCAGATGTGCGAGGACCTACGAATTCTGCCAACCATTATGGGCTAAACAACGTTGGGGTTCAACGCTGGGAATACAATTGCGCGTTGCAAATAGCGTGTACCGTATATTTTTACCCACCGTTGGCTCACCCTGGAAGAGAATCGATAAATATACTGCGTACGTATCGTCGAACGCACGGACCAAGCACGCATCGATAATAGACGAAGAGCTCTCCGATCGACAGAAAGTTAAGCGACGCTACCTTGACTCGTATTGAGGCAAATGAAACTTTCACCCTGATCGAAGAACCCTGATCGAACGCTTTCGCATCAAGCTTCAGCTCCACCTCCTTTTACTTCGCGTAATCCAACGATTGAAAAAATATCGCAACAATTTATCGCTGCGTTGAGAATCTCGAAATTTCGTGTATATACTTTATCGACCTCTACAGTATATACCGATATTTCACAAACGCGAGTTTTTGTTAGCGCCTTTTTTCCGGCAGTATCGCACAGTCCTCGAATTACGATATTTCAACCAACAGGCCATTAAAAACTCATATTTTACAAATTACGCTTGAGCAAGGGGAGAAGAAATTTCTGCCGTATGATAACGTACAAGTTACAGGCTGTAGAAGAAAATATATTCTTATACGAATATATCGATTTTGAATTTCAAATGTATTAAATTATTCACAACGAAAATGAAATTCCAAAAAATTCCAACGTTTCGCAAACTTTCTCTTAAAGCCAACCTTTAACCTTAAGTTGGTAAAACGTACAAGAATAAGAAAGCCTATACCTCATCGGTCAAAGTTCGTACGAGTGATAAAAAAAATGTCCACCTCCTTCGCCGAAAAGTTCGTATAATATTATGATATGTATATGCTTAAAGAAATACGTTGACAATTTTATAACAGCGAGAAATTACATTACCGGAAAGCAAAAAAATTCTCTCATAAAAAATTTACATTAATAGAACACCGAAATTCTTTGATGTATTCTATGTCAACTTACCAAGTCACCAATAATTCCGCAATTGTGAAGGTGAAAAAATACGCCGGTAAAAAAAAATTCTATATCCTGACGTACCCCTATAACCTTGGTCTTGGCAGAGCGTAGCGAAGAAATTTTCGAAGAAATGAAGCGCAAAAATGTCACCATACATATCAAGTTCACATCAATAATCGGCCATGACTCCTATTAACAGAGGCACGAGAGTGAATGAAAATTTGTACAGCAATACGGGCGTTCAAACGGCACGGGAAGCAAGACGCTGGTTGGCAGCACTCTGCGAAGAGACGTAGGGAAGGGAGATGGGGGAGAAGGAGGGCTTTGGGGAGAAACAGATACCAGCCTGCACGTCTACAGGGTGTCCCTCTCTGTACGACGAGAGCGAGAGCGAGAGGGGCTGAAACCGTAGGCTGTGGTAGAGAGGGAGGGTTTCAGGGGCTAGAAAGAGTCGGTCACAGTTTTGGGGCTTGGAGGGTTGCCGAATATTGATCCTCGCCGGCAGTGAAAGCTCGGTCTCGAACCCCGGACCTTACGTCGTATGCGCGCGTACAACGTGGTGGTATTCGTAAACGTGCTTTCCCCTCCTCCTCCTCTTCCTCTTCCTCCTCATCATCGTGTCTATGTGCCGGTGTATATGCCGTCGTATGTGTGCACCTGTGAGAACTTTGCTGCGAACATATATATGCACAGCACCGGCACCCGAGAAGCATAGCTATGCGACACCAAGCTGTATCCACACGCGTCCGAATTATACCGAAAATACAACTCACGGTGGGAAAAGCACTCGTCGTTCCTTCTATTGAACATTCTGTTCCTTTCCTCAATTTCCTCATACGTCCTGTGAATTATAGGGGAAATTTTACCAGCCGTTTTGCCACCGTGATTCGACTGGATGTAATTTGTCCAAATGTTTAATTTTCTTCTTGCGTTCGACGTGTTGTTTGTCTGGTGATGTTAACAACGTTTTACACGTTTTCACTCGTTACAACTCTCAAAAGGTTGGCTGATTTCGTAAGGACTTACGCATAATCGAGGAGTCGAGATTTTAATGTTCCTAGATCAATCGTAATATTTCATTTGACACTTCTTTGCAGACACTCAGAGATTAAAAAAATGTCATAATTAACAGGTATTTTCCAAAAGTGGGTGTGTAAAACCCGATATCTCATTTTCAGCGAAATCCTGATCAAATCGCTTGAGGTTGAGTGTGCTAATTAAGTTTGGCATTACGGGTATCATTTTGCCGTGAGTAGAATGTTCCCCACTTTTTACGATTCAATCCGTTTATCATCGATCTTGTAATTAAAGAGAATCAACAAAAGAAACGTGGTGTCTCAGCTGTGGAGAGAATTCGTGAAATTCTGGGGACCACTCCAACACCGACCTTCTTTGGTTCGTTAACTGCTAGCTACGGGAAATGGGGATTCATTGAAACGTGCTTTCCATAAAATAGAATCACCAGTGACAAATTTCCAAAGGTCTAAGCCAACCGCTAGACGTCGAGATAACGTTACAATCTGGCAAATACGCCTGTTCAGATTCTACTAGCGAAGCGTTGCACTGGCGGGAAATTGAATGAAATCGGTATACATATATGTATACCCGTCGCCATTTTGCAATATCCGTTTTCATGTCGGTTCTGCTCTCATGTTGAACACCACGAGGCTCAAACAGTTCATATTTCAAGCATACACTGTATAACAATCGATTCGATGTAACACTGCGAAAATGCAGTGAAACGAGAATCCAGACGTACGAATAATAATCCATCCCAGTCATATCGCAACGTGCATCCAGAGTTATATTCAAACGATGTTTCTCCTCGCTACGTTCTTACTCATCTCTTTTATATCAAAATCAGAGCAATGAAAAGCATTTCGCCCGATAATTCACCCATGGTTGGTAATTTGATATTTGAACCGAAGTTTCCCTGACTTTACGAATAGGCCTGTCGCCAGATTCTTAGGATATATTTGTCGAGACGTTTTGTGGAATGCCTAAAGTCAAGTAAGCCCGATTTAGGCAAGGGACGTTGGTTGGTTCGAGTACTCAATATGAGGCGATCATTGGCCCTCAACTTTGCCATAATCACCGGGTAAGTAAGGACCGCTTGACTATAGGCGAGGAGGAAGCACGTGCCAATCTGTTAAGTTAGGAGAAGTTTGAAATCACAGAGTTATAACGAAGAGCCATTTCTTGGGTCGCAGAATATACCTGCACATAGCAGCCCTCCTCTTCCGGGCATTTTGAAAGGCTCCCGAATCGTACAGAATTGAACGATTGCATTTCCAAAGACTCCGAAGCATTCATGGAGGGCTGGGAATATCTCTTCCGTAACCCCCAGCATCTTCGGGTTCTTCGAGCAAATAATCGCTGGATATTTGCAGTCCTGAATAACTTATCCCACATGGAATTCGACGAGGCTAAAGCGTTTCACTATTACTGGTATTTATATCGCCAAGGTTGAATTCAAAATGACAAAGCCGCAGATAAGGGTCGTCAATTTCGACAATGAACCATAAGTTTGGGCTCTTGACGTATTACGAGGTAATTGGCGAAGCTGAAAAATCCACGAGTCGATGCGGAAAGAAAATTCACGGCCGTGATATTCGAAGGGAGAAAATTAAAAGCATATTTTACTTGGGAAATAATTCAGAATTAAAGAGGGAGCAGAAGGCAGGCTGTGTGTACACCAGCAATATTCCTTGTCACCCGAGTGCGTCGGTATATATTCCCGTTTCCGAAGTGAAATTTTTTCATTCATGGATAAAAGCTGATCTTCTTTGTTCGATATTTTATTGGCTGACTAGGACCGCCTGCCTCGAAAACCCGGAGGGTGACGTCGCCGTTCTTACGATTGCTTTTTGCACAACTTGCAAATTTCCTCTCACGTCTTTTCAAAGTAATCTTCGCTCCCTGTTTTCGGCAAAGCAGTGGCGTGTGTTGTAACAACCTGTTTTACATGGTCTCGTATTTCTTGCCATTAGCTTACCAACGCTGTCATTACAGCTAACAAGCAGCACACAGTCTTGGATTCTTTTACAAAACAAAATCGACTAGCAATGTTTTTGCAAACTACCAAGTATCCGATTGCATTGGAGGGTAATTAGTAGGTAATACGAGAATCTTAGAAAGACCCTGTAACTTCGAAATACAAAAGAGTCGAACTTCGATCGATCGTTAATTAAACGCCATTTATCAACAAGTAACGACAACAGAAAGTGGGGTGTGAGTATTTCACTGGAACGCGAAAGATAGAAACTCCGACTAATTTCAAGTTGAAAACGCGATGGGTTTACATCTGGATGACCTTTCACACTATTTTCAGCATCTGTAACCAGCAAGATGAATTCCATTTCACGCCGTCTGCTGCTTCTGCAAAAGTTTCGGGTAACAGCTCGCCGCTGTGCAGTGACAGTCGAGAAATATGATTTACGTAGCGTTATAACCAAAATAATGTACAGCTAGAATATTAAAGCCCGATCGACCAACTGGCTGAAAGTCGAGTAAATTTTTATCAAAACTCTGGATTACAATTTTAATCTCTGAGGCAAACGATTCCCTAAAAGACCCTCTGAATTTGTTAAAGTGGTTCAATTCGCTAGGATAACTGAATTTCAACCCTCTTCGGTGTGCTGTGTCAGGTGCAATTTTCAAGAACGCCGATTTCTGCCTAGGTCAACAAATTGTGCCAAAGAAAGGGAAAGGGGAGTTGAATATCGAACGCGAAAGCGAACCTCAGAGGATCTACCGCGAATACCATTGTAGAACAGAACCAGGACTCATTGATTCCCGATTCGTTTTCAAAGCCGTGTCTCATTTCTCCCCGCTTTCCGCCTCAGGTCGTGGTGTATCGATCAATTAATTACCACCGAGATTCACGCCTACATTTTTCCCTTTAATAGGCATCGCCACGACTCACGCAACGTCACTCTGGCCAAAGAAATGTGTTGAGAAGACATTTCTTCTTTTCCTCTCCTTTTTCCTTTTCATTGGAAAAAGTTCATTTTTATGTATGTTACAATGGCAGAATGAGGATGTAAATCCTGATAACGTATATGCATAAGACAGGCATGTGTGTAGTGCTGTACCTCTACACCCAGAGGTAGAGAGATTCTGGTGCGGTGAATAAACTCCGCCATTTGAGACTGGCAGAAAATTACCCGGGCGCTGTTTCACCTCTTTGTCTAGGGGCCCTCTTTCACTTGCGGTCTCTCAGTTTCGTTGTCCAGGTCGGAAGCCCGGGGAGTACTGTGAACAATGCGACGGTAATGTAGTTCGAGGCCGAATATATTTGTCGTTGCAGGTGTCGTAGGGAGAAAATCTTTCGCGCACGTAAATCCTTTCAGCATGTAGATTTCTCCAGTTCGAAAAGCACTCTTGAGTCCTAATTTCGCAGTCTTTTAAACCCGAGGTGCTGCAGAAGTGTCGAAATTTACTATCATGATTCCACGAGATATTCCACTTGCTGTGTGAATAAAACGTAACAAATATCTTTTTTCCGAGTACACAACGAATGATTCCTTGGCGAGTATCTACTGGCTTCAAGAAGCTCATCGGCAGAGTTCCTTCATAAATAATGAACAATCCAATTACATACGTGTGCCAACTTTCTTGATTCCAACGATATTGCATCCTTGTATTGCTCTAATCATTTATAACCTAGGTCCCACGATACTATGCGAAATGGAAGTTTGAAAATTGAACGTAATATGCCCTCGATAGGCAGTCCATGCCGTATGTTACACTCCTCCGAAAATTGACGCGCAGATAAAAAGGCTGATGAAGCCGTCACGCTTCATGATACAAATGACACAAACCTCAAGTCACCAGATACTAACTATGAACATCGTCCTCCTTTTCTCTAGAACATAATCACTGAGCACCATCCTTATCTCCCTGCTTCGTATAACGTTTCTGCTTCTGACAATGAGACAAAGGTAACTCGTTCCGACGAATAGGGGGTCAAAGGTCTCCGGATTAATCGTAATAGAGTGCAATAAAGCACACTGACAAACTGCCGGTTATGCGGGAAACGTGTCGCAATAGGACACTCGGGAATTCGCCGTCGCCTCTGGCCAAGTTTTTGATTATCACATGCTCACGGTGAACGTTATATCTCGAGAGTATAGCAGCCTTGGAGATGTGACCACAGGTTAAAGGCTAAATGGGTTTTATTGGAAAGAATGCCTCGCACTTTATTCACTTATCTTCACTTCACCGCCGCAAACGAAGGCAGTATCTAATAAATCCATCGTCACTACTAGAAATGGGCAAAAAGCAATTGAATCACCTCGGAAAAATTCACTGAGAAATGAAGAGAAAAATGAAGGCTTAATTGTAGTTCCACTGTGACGGGCCAGAAATTGAACAGCCATCCTCGAACGTGTCCACTTTTGATAATTCTCGCATAATCAATTCAGTTTGACCGCATCGCAATTAATTTAAGAGTGAAGTTCCCTTCGTGATTTTCCCAATTCAACAATCTCTACATCGCAGTCAGCAGCGCCCCTTGTCTCTCCAAGGATACGGGATGTCTGAAGAACGAGAACATGTCCAAGGATTGGTACAAGGAATGCCGATTCCTCAAGTCCTGCTGGATTGACGAAAAGTATTCCAGTAAAAGAATTCATCTCAGGTTTCTCAGCGATGCTCGTGCTCCTAGACCAGTATTGTTTGAGGAGTTGACAATGGTATAGAAAAAGCTGGAAGGATATTGAGAATACGAATAACACGCTGGGCGAAGATCAACGGGTAAATTGGCCAACTAATGGAAAATCCGGATATCCATGTTTCCAACTATGCCGGAGTTTACCCGTTTCGGGAACAGGTTCGTTAAATTTAACGCCCGTTACGCCCTTCGAGACCTTTTAACGTCTTCTATCTAAGACAACAAGCCCTGACTACCGCGATAAGGGAGCCGAACCTCGCTTGGTCCGTATGACGAGCCATTTTCGTTTTAAGCCTCATCCACGTTCGGACGTCTGTCGTTTCGTATCAAAAACTTTTGGGAGATAGTGAGAGAATCGAGGTTCCTAAAATCGGAAGGGCCTGGCTAGGCTTATACGCACAACTGCCTTTAGGAGATTAATTCTTCTCTACCCTGGGCTTACTTTCAGGGGTTGTTACTTTTATGGAACACCCGCGGCGCGAGACTTGTTACCGTCTTGTTACCTTGCGTGTTCCCGCTAATGTTGGATAGAACGGTATATCAAGAGGCGGGACCCCGGGAAATGTATTTCCGAGCAATAAACCGGAGGTTGTCTTTCTGTCGGCTGGAATACCGTAAATCTTCCCAGACGGCTGACTATATTCTTTCGAACAGAGCTGCGGACACCTCTGAGACAAGCTAGTCGCTCGAATTAATCTCGATCGAGTTTAATTATACCTACCGAAGAACACCGCCCAGTCAATCATCCTCCACAACGACCAAACGACGTCTATATGCTCCCTCCTAAGCATAATCCATCTTCAATTTAGTCCTTAGCTCTTCAGGCTCCTGCGGGCGGTCAATCATTATATCGTCACATCTATAAACGCGTGCCAAGAATTCTATTCACATCTGTTGGCTCCGTAGGTGGGTGAGAAAAATCAAATCCAGCGGTTTGTCTAGTGGAAAAAGAAAAATGTTCAAGTTTTTTCTGTATATATATTTTTATAAAGTTAAAGAGTTTTTAGTAAAAAATTGTTACGCTTGCACGGCTCGGTCTGCAGCTCGTTTAATTTCAAATTTCCAGGCAGCTCGTTCAATTCGCCAATTTTCTAAAGAACCGTTGACTATACGACCAGCAGCGAGCGGTCGGTAAAGTTGGTCAGTAACCTTTAGAGGCTCCTTACAACCGAAATCGAAGTTTGATCTTCCGATGGGCTGAGGGGGATTCACGATCTCTTTCTTGTTAAACAAATTTGATTGTATTGGAAAGATTTCGCAACGATCAATCTTGCTTCTGACTTCATTTTCAACAACACAAATGAGATTCGTTCAACCTGAAAGAGGGAGTTACGTCCGTACAGACATCGAGGCAGTTGTTTTAATCCGTTGGGCGCCGGTGGAATTACCTCGCAAACTTCACTCTCGAGCCTGACTAGGAATTGGTGATTTGCGCTTTTTTTACTATCGAGTGAAAACAGTGGACCTGTACGGCAATTCCCGATGCGCAGCATCAGAGCCTTTTTACTTTCACGAACATTGCGCGTGGTGCAAATCCCAAGGAACCACAGCATGATTGAAGGAGTGGATTTGATATTACACTGAACGAATTGAATGTCAAAGTAATTTGAGAAAAGCTCATATAAGGGCTTACCGCGGATTTCGTTCGCACTAATTACTTATAGACGGAATTAAAACGAAAAGTAATCCCGTTGTGACAGATGAAATTGATGATACTTTCACAGAGATTCGCTGATCACACAGCTTTCACCGACACGAACCTCTCGTCTCTTAAAAATCCGTGAGTCAGCCTACGTTGTACCTACTCTTAGGATTGATGATGAAGCTTTGCAATTAATCAAAATATATTTCACGTACACATATTTCTGTAGGAAAAAACCGTCGTTCCACGCTTCAGAACATCCAATATAACAAACTTTGAATGCACTGCTTATCTTTCTACTTAATACAACGGATTAAGCCACCGACTCTATTTACGTTAGGCGAGAAAACTTGGAGAAGTAATCTCAGGCTTTCTCCCTAGTAACATTCATTCAAAGATTTATACTACGCGGGGGGCTTTTCTGGTGTAGTTTAATTGTGAGCGTGGCGCCAACCTCCAAGTTCGTAGTACTTTGAGTTGCACTTTGGAGCAGAGAGCTTCTGAAAAGAGGTATTGACTCCGTCCCTTACATCTTGCGCCAGCTCGAGCTGGTTCTCGCTGAATCTTGTTAGTGTACGTTAGTTCAAGATGAACCTTTGATCTGAATAATATTTGTAAATCCCTAAAGCGTTTTTCAACAAAATTTCACCCAGCCTCTTGTCTATTTTCCCCGATTCAATTCACCCCCGAAAATCACTGACTGTTTAACAAAGTTGAGTCGCCACGAATTTAGTTCGCTGTCTTGGGCTGATAATCGATCGGATACTTACTTGGGGAAGATTCAAGTTCTCAAGTTTTCGGCGGGACTATCATTACGCAGGGCGTAATACATTAACGCGCAGGCGGGATTATTATCGATACAACATGGATTGATTAAAGAGACGTCTCTTCTAAGTTCACTCCAGACTGGCCGTGCCGTGCCACCTTAGCAGTCCGGTTGCCTTCGACCTAAATGTAGGTCACAATAACTGTCACCTCGCAGAGGTTCACTAGCTAACTCATCTTCTCACACTGAGTATTCCAGAGTAATTTCCATTCTGTACAGCAACGAAGAACCCTGTTGTTCTCGCGGTGGCCCTCGCCAAGGATTGTAATTTTCATTTCCAGTTGTCCTCAGCGCCAGACAGTCCGAAATGCGTCTCTGACGTATATTAATGACCTCCGTAGCTTCTCGTGACGTAATTGTTGTAACGCAGGAAATGCCAACGGCTTGCAGCATGTTTTACAGAGATTCGTGAATACTCTCAGTCTCTTTGTAACCTTTGATTGCTCGGTGAGCTTTAGGCAGAAATCAGTCGTTGAAGTAACTTTATCATCACTACGAGGCTTCATTCGGACCCACGATCAGTTCTTCTTTTTTATTTCTTTTTATCTTTTTATCTTTTTATCTCCCTTTCGGCTTGGTCAGTCGTTGCACGATAGAAATTCTTCTGATCAATTTATCGTCAGGCGAGATTCTAGACTGTCTGGATTTATTTGAAACCCCATTTACTTTCATGAATTAATCACAGATTACGCATTAAATATTCTCAGCTGATGTAGAAGCTCCAAACGTTTCGCAGAATACTTGCCACTCCACGTAATTTCAGTCTGATATTCGAATTTTCGAATGAAAATAGAACTCTCTGCATTTTGAAAGTCTTCTCGCGTTGGAACGACCCTCCTACGTGAAACGTACGAAAGTACATATCGTAAAATTGATGTAGACGCATGATTGTATATTTAGGAGGATATTAGTTGCTTTTGCTCACATTGCCGCAGCCTCGTTGTTTCCCCAGGTACAAGAGAACAACAAAAGCGAGCTCGTTTATGCAGAAAGAAAAATATTGTCTGAGTGGTTACGTGGAATTTAACAAAAGCTTGCTTGTTGGGCTCATAATTATGATTTCGACATAACCAAGAACACACGTGATTTTCGTATGAGATCCTTTGAACAATTTTCTTTGATATAACGTGAGCCTTGGGCACATTTCAAACAAGATTCTGACTGTAACGGGGCCGAGGAGCAAACATGGGTTCAAATACGAACCGGTGAAAGTTGAGAGAGGGACTTTTCATTAGCTAGGACCACTCCTCGACCTAACTAAATTTGTTGCGGTATAACTGGCGGGATGGAGTATGAATTTCCCCTGATTAATTGTCAAACTTGGTTTTCTCATATTTCCTCGAGACTATTTGAATGCCGGACATATAGTGGCGGCTTTATTATTCCGTTATTTCAACGTCCAAGATTCGTAAAAATTGATCAGCATTATTCACACACCACCTCTGCAGACGGCATTTCGAAGAAAAATATTCACACCCTCACCCTCGTTGTACATTCACGCAGTTTCTCAGGGCTCCTTATGAACCCATGGCGCAGACGTTGTTTCGGCCGATCTATCGTCGTCGCCGTTCTATATTCCCAGCACGTGAGGACAAAACATGGAGAAAATACATATAGACGAAACCCTTACATCTGTTAGATACGAGCTATGACGTCATATCTTGTAAAAAGCCTTGTAAGATTCCGCAAACTATTTTACTATTTGTAATAGTCGACAGAGATTTTCTCTATAGATAAGAGATATCCCATTTTGAAAAATCACATGCTAAATTTATAAGAGGCACCTGGACGTGAGGTGACATCCTTTCCGTAGAGCGGGTAAAACTTGGACCTTCTGCGCGTCAGTGTTTAAATTGAAGTAATAATTAGCGATGACTAAGCTGTTCAGGCTATAATGAAAAAGATTGAATATAGCTTAAACTTGGTAAATAACGCGAAGCTTTTCCCAATTGCCTTTCGGACGCTTTAAAAGTTATCAAACTGTGGAGAATTTTAATCTATGTAGATGCTCGGATCTTTTTCGCACCTGATCAACGCCGTTATGTCTGTACTTACAAGCACACTGTGCATGTCTAACAGCTACTTAAAACACGAAGCCCCCGCACAGCTGAGAGGCTTCTCACTCAATCAAATCCAGTCTTTAGCCTGGCTCTGTATTTTTAGTCCGATACCTTCAATAAATCGAACCTAACTCGACTCAAGCTCGACAGCCTTACCCTAAACCATAACCTAAACTTACTGCTACTCCTACCTCGCTCCGTTTTAATATAATATCCGACGGTCAACGGTAACTCTATTTGACGAGTGGATATTTCACATTGGAGAAATCTTTCGGGAAATTTTTGAAGTTTGGATATAGCATGGGATGTATTATATCGTGCAGGGTTCAAAGCATTGATCGTCCTGCAAGCTAAAAGACGCCACGATTTTTACCGTTCGCTGGGCCTGCAGGAAATATTTCCATATCTGAGAACCATCCTCGAGGAATTTACTTTTCTTCGATCCCCGGTTAAGCAGCTGAATTTTAATATTCAACTCGACAGCATTGAGGCGAAAAATATCCGGCAACGGAAGGCTTGCTTATCTTGCGCCAACGGGTGTTTAAACAGCGATCGATTTTTATTTCTCGATGCAAATTATGGCGAAACCTGGTACGATGAAGAAGAAGAAGAAGCAGAAGAACGTGTTTTCATTACATCAGGGTGGGTGCCCCAAAGTATAAATGAGTATGAATGAGTATAAACAGGCTGCTACCAGAGTGACAAACTTAGAAAATAACTTAATGTAATAACAAGAAAAGAAAAGAGAAGAGGCCCTGACACTTTTACGAAGTTAGAGGTACATTGTGGTGTGAAGAGAAGTTAAGATTGTACTACAGTAAGAGAAATGGAATAGAGAAGGCCGTGTAGTAGAGTCAGTATATGAAAATAGAGATGAGAGATTAAGAATTAAAATCAAAAATCAAAATTGATCATCAAAAATCATGATTAGAAATAGAAATTAAAAATCAGGGATAAAAGCTGGAGGGCTTAAAAGTTAACGTAAATTAGTCACTACAGTGTTAGTACGGTGAGTAACAAAGGAAAAGAAAGAAGCGAAAAGAAAAGGAGAGAAGGACAAGAAAGATAAAAAAAGGCAAGAACGACGTCGAATAACGAAAAATAAACGTAATATTGACTCAATATCATTTCATGTGATTATTTTCACAGAGACAGCAAACCCAGCAACAAATTTACTCGTTGCATTTTTAAACGAAATAAAGCCAACTATATACGTTTGGCGAATTCTCATGACGAAGATTGATTGAGTATATTTTTTGATGTGTAACATTTGTTTCATCGATATATAGCATTTGGTGGAACCAATTTCGTGAATGTCACGGAAATGTGTAACCGGAAGTAGGGAGAAGTGCGCGCTACTCGAACTATTCAATTTACTATCATTTAGGGACTCTAGTGTTGGTGAACACAGCGAACACCAATATTTTGATAACGTTTGAAAAGAATTAGAATGAACTAGAATTAGAATTTAGAAAAGAGAAAGAGAGAGAGAGAGAGACTAATCACTTCAATCAATACCCGACTCTAATATCGTCACGAAAATGTTGCTCGTTACTAGCTGTTACGTAACATTGGCCGCTACTGCAGGACTCGCTGATTTTTTTTTAAATCTTCAACATTCAAATTAGATTTCCATCACGTGTCCGGTGTAATGGAAAATCGCCTATTTATATCGCACCCGCCTTCACGCTCCGAAGGTTACAGTTTTCGCTGAGAGAATCCCTCTGTAACTCGATTTTTGAGAAAAATGTTTCAAACATACAGCAGTTGGGATACGATACCTCGTTCCACGTACCGTAGCCGTGACCTATATCATCCGGGGGTGAAACCACCCTGGACGAAATTCGCAGGTGTCCAACCAGATGCGAGTCTTACCATGTATGAAGTGGTCTCGAAATCCCGTCGTCCCCGGGATCCATTGATCATTGTTTACCGAAGGCAACGGAGCTGATCCCATTTTTTCTGGGATATGAGGCAAAAGGGAGGTAAATACTCGGCTGGAATCCTTTTTAAAAAATGCCGAAAGAGCCTCTCTATCGTTTGCTCAGCCCTCCGAACTAACCTTAGTGCTGCTCTCGTTTCTTTCGCGATACAGAGCTGTATAGGTATGCATATACATAACCTTATGTACATGGTATATAATCTGGTATAGGTATACACGGTTACTTTTACCTCGCATCGCGCTCGTTTGATTAAGTGGAAGGGAGGACAGATAAGGGGCAGCCATAACCTCTACGAGACAGATAAGGTTCTGTTGAGCGAGAAGAAAAAATCTATACTTCATCAGGGGTGCAAACGAATTATTTGACGAAAATTGACCCCCTTCTTCGGCGAGTCTCGTTTACCGTAGAAATATGCTAATTCAATTTCTGGCGAGTTTCACTTTAACGAACCAAACGAATGAAAAAAGTGAGACTAAGAATGCAAGGCATGCTATTTTTCATACCGCCTAATGACGTACAATATCTGCAATGCTATACCGAAGAATCATTTGGTCCGTGAACAAACGACTCGAGGAGGTCGACCGCCAAGCATGAAAAGAAAAATCAACTCCTCTATACCTGGAGGACTCAAGATTTTACCGCTTTTATTTAGGAACCCCTGAAACACTTCCAGGATCTTGCGAGTCATAAATTTACAACAGCTTAGAAAAGTGTGATTTACGGAAAGTGAAAGGAACAAAACAACTTGATACATGATTTCGGTTCAAACGTATTCCACGCGTCATTCACCTGTTGAAGTAACGTTCACACCGTTTCCTTACATTTACATTTATTCCTCTCTGGCGACTATTTCAGAACGCTTTTAGTACACATAGAAAATCCAACAACGTGAGTGTGGGATCCGGCGCAACTATCAGCTCATGGAAATTATGACGTAACTAACAGAGGGGGTGACGAAGTTTCCAAACCTACGTACAGAGTCGAAATTCCTTCAAGATTCGGGGCGCATTCCTGCGCTAATATCTGCAGCATGTGTGACTCTCGAGTTAAACGAAACTTGGATAACAGACGCGAGACTTTCCAGCTAAAACTCGTCTATCAGTGAGGACACCTGAAACGTTGGTCTATCTCACTTAGCGGAGGACGTATAGAAAGTGAAAGGAGTTATCCGTTCGAGGGTCGGTGTCCTTTTCAAGGAAGAATCCGGGCATTGACATCTTTCCTTACTTTTTGAAGCACTTAAACGCGGCTGTCATTCTACGCAGAAGCGATGAGTGATAGATTCAGATCTCCTTCGTCCGACATCCAGGAGGGTTAACACTGTCACGTGGATAAGGGATGACGATCTACCCTACGGACCACACGCTCCTTGGCTATGCTGTCCCGCGGAACTTCTAATCCTTATTCATCATTAATCACAATTACAAAGGACCCACGTTAAACTGCGGTTATGTTACACCTTGTCCTATTCCCTGTCGATTTTCCTGATACAATCTTAACCATTTGCGGCGCCGTGACACCTAATTTCAAGCTTATTCGCCTCATCTTACGACACGCGTAATCCTCCTCGGCAATGTCTAACGAACAACCGAGCTCACCTCGACAATTCCCACCGACTCACTGTTGATTAACTATTTACCTTGACACGGGCACAGAAATACCGGCTCTGCCGAAACCTCTGACTCTAAATAATATATCACCATCGATTCACTGACGATGAATCGCATGGGCATTGCTTACACCGAAATTTGTAGCCAGGGTCTGTGATGGTTGAAAGGCCATTGTCGTATCTGTCAGCCTTTGGTTTTTACGAAATAGGTTCAACTATGTGGCACAGAGTTGATACTGCCAACACTGGCTTCTGCTGCTTGTCGAATCATTCATTGACACAATTTTTTGGTGGTGAAAATGGTGTACATTCGCTGTCACGGCGCCGGTGGTTTTAATCTGTGATTTCCGATTGTTTACAGGCAGAGTAATTGCAGCTTGAACTCGCCAGTTGTTATTTCATGTTCACAAAGTGGTGTGTAAACTCAACGATTCAATGACTCATCCCGTGTTTGAAACATTCTCTGTGTACAGTGTGATCAAAGTAACTAAAAAAAATATGAGTATAAAAAGTAAAAGGAATTTGACAACGAAAACCGTTACGGACCCAGTCTTTTGAAAGTTTCTTTAAATAAAAAGTTTATGAAAAAAAAAATTAATACAAATGTGCTTTAGAACTGTGTGAATAGTTTTTCAATTTCTCAATAAGGACACAATAACTGAGAAACGAATAGAAGTAAACGAATGTTTCATCAAATATGGAGATACTCAGCTCCACTAATGAGGGCCTACAAAACCGCCGCAACTGTACCGGCTGCGAGCGAAATATCATCAATAAGTTTCCGACTCTGAACCCGGCGAAGCTATGGCTGTTCGGACCGAGAGAACCAATCCTACTATTTTAACGTTGCCTCGGACGTGATAACATCGACCGCCGGTGACTGCGATGTCAAATAATAACCTGAGTAAGGCAGCCATATTTTAAAACTCTATCACAAACCAGGCAGTTTAAAATGGAGTCTGCAAAATTGAGTTCCGGACCTGCCCCAAGCAGCCCTCCTGGTGCTCATCCCCCGATAATGCCGAGTTACGGGATATCGGGAGACGGTAGCATCGATTACATAATCAGCGACTACATGGAGCGGCTGGGTACGCGATTGAATATCCTCGAGACGGAGCTGAAGTACGCTTGGAGAGCTCTGGACCTCCTGAGTCAAGAGTACATCAAGATGTGGGAAAGACTGGAAAAACTGGAAGGTCTGCTGTACGAGCAGCAGACGGTGATAAGCCAGCTGATAGAGTTCTATGCGACCGGAGGAACTCCGGAAGGCGTTGCGGGAGTCGAGGATGGGCTCGTTGCACAACACAGTTCCGTCGGTGAGCTTGACGCCATCGCGGAGAGTCTAGGAGCGGCCATCGGTATCGAGGAAACGAGCGTGTTGAGGGAAAAATTGGCGCAGCAGGAACTGGCGAGGTTACACGGCATCACTCAGGACAGCACGGGTGCCATGGCAGCCGTCGCAGATATGCAGAGGAACGTTCGTAATCTTGATCGCGAGGCCTTAGAGACGCTGGAAGAAGAAGCAAACACCCCCGACGAGGCGTTTTACCGGAGTCTGAATAACGCTTACCGGGAAGACTTGATTTGCGGCGAGACCTCGAGGCCGACTTCCCAGCTGGGCATGATATGGGAGGAGGCCGAAGAGGCGGAGGACGGGAACGGGAAGAAGGAGGCGGGTGACCACTTCGAACGGATCTCTTTGAAGGAAAAACCCGAAGAGGGTGCGGCAGCGTGCGTCGAGGCCTTTGGGGACAAAGAGAGTCATCAGGTAGGGTCCGCTGTCGACGACGGGGATGACGAGGACGAAGGTGAAATTTTCAGCGCAGCCGACTACAAGAGCTACCGTGGAAATACACCGTGTGTCAGCGAGCAGGACCTCGCACAACTCTCGAGACTTAGTTCCATCGACCAGGTCGCACTTGAGAAGCTCCACGAACTCGATAGGCTCACTACGAAACTCCAAAAAGACTCGCAAAACCTTAAGGAACTGCAATCGAGACTCATGGAGTCACCAAAGCACCAATACGCGACGGAAAACGAGGCTAAACTCGCCGAGGAATCGTGCAGCATTGACGAACAACTTCGGAAAATCTACGCCGAAACGGATGTCGACAACTGGACTTACTCCAGAAGTCCCGGATCTACGGGCAGGTCCGCCTCGAGAGTGAGCACGGACAGTGGAATGGCCACTGACGCCGAATTCACCACCAGATCAATTTCCCCGAGGGTAAACACCCAGAGAACTAACGCGGACTCCACGTCGTCAACGTACACGCCACCGAGACTGGGATACACCGCTGCACTGTTGGAGAAAAGTCCGGAGCCGGTTATCCCGCTGCCCATAGACGTTGGAAATTTTGCCAAAGGGTATGCGGAGAACAAGGAGCTCACTGATCTCATGGCGGAGAGCTTTGCAACGGTGACCTGTGCCTCGCCAACAATATATAATACTCCAACCGACAAGGTACCCTCCCCCACTTTGTCCGCCCACAGTGTTCACAGTGTCCATAGCGTACAGAGCCTCAGGACCCGCCAGGATGGCTACTTTGGTAGCGCGGCGAGGCTGAACCTAGAGTTTTCTGAGGGCAGAACGCCTCCGTCTCCCTCGCCTAGTTCCCCCCCACCTCCCGCCCCTGAGGACGCTGGTGACAGCTTTTTGATGCCCGGCTCGGATCCGAGAGCATCAGATTCCACTGACGCTAAAGGAGCCCCGAGTCCAAGCTTCCCGAGAAGTGGGGATAAAATTACCGCCCTCGATCAGGGGCGGCTGAGCCCACGAACCCCGCACTCCCCCAAATCACCGAAAATCTCGCCTAAGCATGCGGTGAAATCGAATAGTGCGAATATAGTCGCAGCCAAGTCGGATTCTGGCCTCTCGTCGATGAGCGGATGGAGCAGCCTCGACAAATCCCCAGGGTCGCCGAAGAGTTCGATAAATAAAATGCTGACGTCATACTCGGTCGACCACAGCAGATCGAATTTAATTACAACACAGACGCTGCGCACTAGTAGCCCTATACCTCCTCTGCCTGAAAAAACGCCAATTTTCACGCAAGAACCATTATACGATACTCCTGAGGGTAGAGACGCTTTCGCCAACGCCTCCCTGGCGAAAGCTCACTCCACCACGGACGCACTATCGACAACGATCAATCATTTGTCCGCATTTACAACCGTCAAGTCCCCTGCCTCCGCTCAAGATGACTACAACTTCGTGCCTCCGCCAGCTCCGAGCTCTGAGAACCCGTGTCCAAGTCCCAAAAGACGGGGCCAAAGACAGCAGAGCCTGCAGCATACTTACGATACCGTTCCTACTGGTACCAGCGCGGACTTTGTTTATCGCTCGGAACAACCCGCCATATATTCCGTTGCTGGTAGCAATCGTCAGCAAGTTATAACCAGTGTCTACACGAGTGGCTCTGGACCGTACATGTCAAGGACGATGGACGCTGACAGTTATCCGGAAATTTTAGAGCAATACTCAAATTACCCAGAGGACTACAACCTCCATCCCTACCCAGCCTCGACCATAACCAGTAGTAGCTCTCACGGTAAAAAACCAACGAGAGCGATGTCCTACGGTGACGGTATGACAAATCACGAAGGTTACAAAACAGCAATGTACCGCACCATGTTCCCGACAGGCAACATTACAGACGCTTTATCCTACTACCCAACTAGTGAAAACCTACCGCGGACCGAGTCGAACGATAACTCGTGGCTCAGTTCAATGGAAGGACAAATACCTCACGACTCTACGTCGTCGAGCATTCGCTCTCTTACTTCGGACGGCAGTTACGCTCAAAGCCCCTACACGGACAGGAGGTATCCCAACCCACCGGCCTATCAGTCACAGCAGTATCACGCTTACGCGAATCAAATGTACCGCCAAAACTACATGCAGCAGCAGCAGCAGCAACAGCAGCAGCACCATCAGCAACAGCATCAGCAGTATCCGGCCTACGGATTAAGACTGACCCATTCGGAAAGCGTTCAACTAGCGGATGGTTACCAGAGACAGTGGCAAAGGGAACAGCAGTACCTTCAGGACCTCGAAGCTCCCAGGTTATCCGGCCTGGAGCAGCAGCAGGCTCAGCAAGGAGAATATTATGGCACCTCTGGGGTCATAGTGTCACAGTCAGGCTACATTAGCATATCTGCCGATATTAAGGACCATGAGGAACCTAAGTCGTCGAAGAAAGTCAGAAGGGGAGCTTCGTTGAAGAGCGCGATGAGCTCTATGAGCAGTTGGCTGCCTGACTTACACCTTAGCAAACGATATCGAAGCCAGTCCTTGCCTGGAGGTGTCAGGAGAGAAGACTTGGACATGCCACCGGAGAATGTTCCTCAACAACGACCCCCCGCGGAAGTAATGGGGCGAGGTAGGGAACGTGGTGGCCAATCTACCCGCAAGAAAAAAAAGCACACTTTGGTTTCTACCGTATCGGGAATTTTACAAAAAGCAAAACGTAGGGGGCATCAGACACAATCACTTTCCGATCCCGAACAATCAGAGACGGAATGGAGTAGCGGACGTCAGAGTGGGATGTCAGAGGACGAAGACAGTGCTCTGTCGGACGCTCCACAGGACACTGCATTTTTTGCTAAAGTCAAATCGAGCGGTAAGAGGAAACAGAACCAACAGCAATCGCAGCAGCAACAGCAGGCGCAGCAGCTTCATCATCAACAACAACAAACATTACTGCAACAAAAGGAACTCATACAGCAACAACAGAACATCCAACAACAGCAGCAGATCCTTCAGCAACAAATACAGCAGCATCAGGAACAGCTCCAGCAGCAAGTAGCACAGGAAAATGTAGTCAAGGAGCGTAAGCCGGATGGGAGTGAACACGAGTTTTCGGACAATGTAGGTGCGGAAGAAGAGGCTTCCGGTAAAAGCACTGGTTCTGGGTCAGGTGGTTCCTCGATATTCGCTACCGTCGGTGACATCAAGAGATCGGCGGGCAGTTCGGACGAGGCTCCGAACGAAAAGGCGCCGAAATTACCGCCCGTCGCTCTCATGGGCGGTGCAAGCATGGAATTCGCAGTGTCTAGGGCATTGGGCAAGTATCGGCAAAGGCAGTCTTCAACCGTTTCCGACGAACAGGCGAACAACGAGGACGTCGGAGTGGATAAGAAATCGGACGACGGATTGATTCAGCCGTTGGACACAACCATCGAGTACACTGAGGAACCAGTTTCCGAGAGGGAGGAAAAGCCGTCAATCGCCAAGCCTCCGGAACTTGTAACGAGCATATCTGAAGAGGCTCCACCATCCGAAGGCAGCCCTTCTGCATCCAGCTTGCGAGGACACGCAACGAGTGGGAGTCGGTTTCTGCCAAGGCATCAGCAATCTCTCGAGATTCCTTGGGGGAGGAGCGGCGAAGCTGACGAAGACAACCGAAGCACGCACTCATACCGGAGCACCTCACGTGTATCTTCCAGAAGGCAGAGCACAGAGGATTCCATAGACTCCGAGGACGAGTGGTACTGCTACGAACTGAGAAAACTCGAGGAACTCGAGAGACAGACACAGATGGAGATGGAGATGGGTGTGATACGGGAACCCGAGGATCCGGAGCCTTTCGAACCGGACGAGGACGTCAAGGAACGGATGTCATTCGTCCTGCGCGAGCTGCGGCTCAAGGCCCAGCCCAAAGAGGAGGTGCTGAGCAAGGATGAATATGCGAGAAACGCGAGGATGAACGGCACTATGAGGGATCCGGAGAGAGAAAGGGAGTTGGAGAGATCGCGGGACCGGGACGAGCGGCCGATTCCCAAGCGAAAAACCGCGGAAAGCGTCGAGACAGTCTTCGCCAGAGTTACCGATTATCACACCTGGGCTCACGAGGAGGAAGCCAGAAGAGAGGAGAGGATGGAACCAGCCGAGGAAGGATCCTCGGGGGAAACATCAGGTCCCGATAGTCCTGGAAACTCGATGGACGAGGAAGAGGACGAAATGCCGAACGAAGAACAGTCCAGAAGGAGCTCCGGCGGGTCGACCCTCCGCCACGGTGAAAAGCATCTTCCGGGCTCAGACTCGCTGTCCAGAGAAGGTAGCGTAAGTGTACCACCTAGTGAGGTATCCGTCAGTATCCCGGGGGGCTGGGATTCAGAGAGCACTGTCTTAGAAGGTGACAGAGAAGACGCCGGGAGCGAGGAGACCGGGACCACGGCAACCCTCAGCCTCCCAAAAATCAAAATCGACTCTTCGTCGTGCGGAAGTTCCGACACGACTCTCAAGGAGGGCCAAGCGAGTCCCGGACCGCCAGCGTCCAAGTGGAAACTTCTAAAGGCGCTCAAGGAGCGAAAGGCCGAAGAGAAGCTGAAGGAAGTCGAAGACGCGAAAACCCAACAAGAAACCACCGTCACTCATCCTCCCACGGCAGTGAGTATAATGATTAAGTGAGGGCACGAAAACTTGTGTAAAGTATATTCGCGATTCAATTGGGCAAAGATTTAATGCGCTTTCATCGAACTTCGGCTAGTTTTGAATGATCCCGTAGTCAGTGCCCGACGAATCCCGAATGTACCTTACAGCCGCGCGACTCTAGGTGCGGTAATCAAATGATAACAGAGGTGACGAGTGAGCTATCCAGGATAGCGAAATAAACGAAAACAAGTCAATATCTTATTTATTAATTAATCGTGGACGTTGCACGCGTGTGTGGGTAATACTCGTATACGCCAAGTTTGTGTTCTTTATTATCTCTCCTCGTGCCCGCTGACTTTGTCATGTCGAACATGAGTCAACACTGCGTACACCCATCCTTTCTATCAACTGATACATGATAAACAAATATAAACTAGTCAATTCAAAGAAGCACCATCGACGTTTTGCAAAGCAATATCTTTAAGAATCTGAACACGAACTATCAATCCACCCAGCCGATAACGAACAATGAGCGCACGTAGTAAAATAGGTTATTAATACCTGTAGTATAAATATATACATGCATACATATAGATAGATATATATATATATATAGGAACGTAGGAACGATATCATGACTCTAGTTTAATCGTAAGTGTAAGTAGACGGTGTCTATACAGCGTCTATAATGCTTTGAGACGACATCTTCGAAAGCAGATGCAAGAATTTGTTTCAAGGATACAAACTGCTGATTTTTGCACCTGCGATTGAGGCATCATATACATTTTCACGCACATCGAATCATTCGTAACACCATTCAATTCTATTCACTGCACTCTTTACGCACAATTTCAAATGTAAAAGTTTGTGGAAAATAACCGTACGGTGTATTGCTGTCCGCCATAAATGTATTCAGACACACGTGTGGGGATATTTATTGTCACGATATCCGTACTCCTGTATCAGGTAAATTTCACCGAATCGATCTTATTGTTAGGTACGGACATATGCGAGGCTTTTCGATGAGACACGTTTGCGCACAAAAGAGCTGGTCACATAATTCCGATATACCGACTATTTTTACTCTAGTTCAATTTGATTGCCCACGGGGGGCTTCAAAATTTGACTATTCATTCTCGTATAAATGCAATCAGGCCAAATTGTACACTTGCAATCAAATAGATTACAGTTATTGCGTGTACGAGCGTATAACTCGATTGTTCGATCTAATGAAAAACTGATTGATTGGCCATTGTCAAAAGCGTACTCGTTGTCAGTCATCTTTTTGCCATTTCCGTGGTCATAAAGACCGAATTGAAATAATCTGTGGTGCGATTTCAATACCGCCGTAAATATCCTTTGCACTTTCCCCGATAGCCCGCAGAATGTGATTATTTGAATTTCTTTGTAAAAAAATGTCAGAAAATGAGGGTGAGTTTACGTACGCGTGGCGTGAACCAGCCTCTGATCCAGCAAAAACTGGTGGCCCCTATAACGTTGGGACCGGAAATTTGAGCCGTACGTTTGAAAAGACGAGAACTATCGTGCCTTTGGCACGAGGAACCCTCGGCTTCCCTCGTCGTTCGCATCTGACGGAATTCCAAATCGTTTTTTGCCCGTTATAAACGAGCTCCGCCACACGCAGGGACGAATAGTGTTTGACGTTAATTTTGACAGCAGTTTATTCACGTACGGTTATTTCCTAGCAAGCGTCTTGATGCCGTGCGAGCACTTCCCGCCGCATTTCATATATCATTTGGTGTTTAAGAAGGTAAAGAAAATACATGCTTCCGTATCTAAAGACTTGCTCTAGACTAGCACAATATATAGGAATCGTGCATACTATCTTGTATTTGGTGTTATAGGATCACAGAAAAAAAAAAACCAGTATGCAGGCATAACTAGACGATAAGTATACACCTAGGTAAATACAAATATATAGATATACATTATACATGTATACATTCCGTATGTTTAATCAACATTTCGCCTATAAGCTCCGTCACTCTCCGTACGCCATTTACTCTATCAACACAAACTCGTCAACGCAGCTTTGAATTCAGGACTTTGGCATCCCTCCACCCTCCCTCCTTAGTCACGGACATACACATACCTCGGTATATATATATCATGCTCGTATGCTCAAACGCAACTACGTAACACGCAAGTCATAGTCGGTATAAGGCCGCTTCGCATGCATCTCTGCACAAGCAAGGAGATTATTCGCGATATTTTGAAAATGGGTACACCTGACTAATCGTTGATTAGGTAGTTATCCTCGTTATATTGAATACTTCGAAATTAAATCCATAGCAGTATTTCTCGGCTGTCGTAGGTTTTTATGATTCATTAATCGTTTGTTCATTCACCATTTTTATTTTCTAGGTTTTTTTTTTTTTTGAACTTTAAGCCACATTCATGTGATTGTCTTACCAGTATTATTGTTATCGTTATTGTTATTACTGTTATTTTTATTACTAGGCATTTCCATTACAACATTATCACAACCAGTCGAGTATAGCTATTACAAAATCGTTACTCTCATAATTTTCTATTTGCAAAGTTTATCAGGCGGGTGGAGGTGGTTGGAGCGATGGCGACGTTAATACGTACTTATTATGACCGTTAACAAGGTAATTGACATCAATTGCGCTAACAATAGTCTTGCATTGTATGCAAAAAAGAAACGAGACAAATAGACGCGAAAAAATGTTGCAAATCTGAATTCATTGGCAAATCATATTGTTAAAATAATGCCGCAATAAAATTCCAAACATTTCAGTTGGGCATTCTGAGCTTGATATCTTCCACTTTATCGTTTTTAACGTCGAGTAATAATCCGATATCCTGCCAAGTGACAAACGTACGTTGATCATCGAGGATTGTCCTACATGTAAAGAAGCATAAGTAATATCGACAATGATCAACTGTGACAATTACGAAAATTCGTGTTCCAACGGGATTCGGTTGGATTTCAATAAAAATGATTTCGACAAACGTAAAGAGTTGAAATCGCTCCGCCACCGCCTAAAATAATTAAAAAAAAAAAACAAACTAAACAAAAATTTTCGATAAGCTTTGGTGAACTAGGAGACCAACAATTTCACACTTTTATACAAAAGATAACTAACACGCCTATGTAACAGTAACTTCACGTGTTACAATTATAGTCTTACGGCATATAGTCTTCGACTACATTATAATACGCGGTATATAATATGCGTGCATAAGATTATAATGAATGTTTTGTTTTTCCTTAAAAACTTACCAATTCACAGTTCATTGTCATAATCAAGTTGTCACTGTTTCTTATCGAACAAAGTGTAAGTAGCAGTGTCTCTGTGTCAATTAATAACTTACGTAATTATATAGACGGTATATAGTCTCACGTTTTGAATTTTACATGAATTTCTGTAATTGAAAAACCAATTACATGTGAGAATATTATTATATATAATATATTAATTATTATAGTATATTATACATACATATAGGAATACATTTCATCGTAATATATTATACATATATACACATATATAAAATGTATCATACATATAGAGGTGTATTATCTTCTCGTACAAATGTATCGAGTGAAGATTTACCCGACTCCTGTTTCAAAATGCCGTGCCTATATGCATAAATAATCTACACGTCGCTCCAATCTTTCTGCGTTGAAATAGCGAAACATCCTTCCAAATACCCGTACAGCCGTTAACCTGTCAAAATTCTCGACAACCCCTTGTCTGACGTTAAGTCTGCGCACGGATTTTCCGATAAATAGTGAGAGATCAATCGGAGATTGGGATTGCAGGCGGCTTCCTGATTTCTTCCTTTTTCTATTCTTTTGTCAGATCCTTTCTCTCGTTCCTCGTGACCATTGCGATTCAAAAAACGACTAAGTAAGCCCGGTGCTTATAAAATTTGAGTACTGAGCCGAAGAAATGAGATTCGAAAATTAGTCAAGCAATCAAAGTTGAAAATTATACGTCGAGTAAAATAATTGGTAATTTCATTGAAGAAGGAAAGTTCAGGTCAGGTTACACGCTCTACCACTGCAGCAGCGACTGAGACTCACGAAAATTGTGTGAAAATTTTTAAATTACTGCAGCCAAGAAGAAAACTGCACTAATTAAGGCAATTATATGCAGCAATTAAAAAGTTCGCGCATCCTGAGACCCGCGACTCAATTCTTTGTTACGTACGTCTGAGCGAGTGAATACATACACAGGTCCTCGGTGAATCGATATTCCGCCTTGCTACACATACACACGTATGTATAAATATTTAAAAACAGTATATATAAATATACACAAATACAATGTATTTTCAAACTTTGGTAACTAGAAATTCAGGAAGTACGTAGAAACGGTGGTAGAAGGACAGACGATTCAGCTACACATTCTCACGCTCGAGGCAAAGTAAAAAGGTAATACAGAGAGATGAAAATAAATAAATGGCAAACAAAAGAAAACAATATAATAAAAATAAAAATAAAGGAGGAGAAGAAAGAAAAAATCGGCCAAACGACACCGGAGGCGGTGCGAACAGGAATGAAAGTGGAAAGTGAAACGTAGCGAAACTTGCAGGAAAAGGTCCGTCGGCCGGTTTCCATTTTAGCCTCTCGTCTTTCCCTCAATTTCTTTTCACCCTCCTCGTCACCTTTCTCGGGGTTGTTTCAGAGATCGCGCAAGGAAAGTTTGCCATTCCCGAATCGTCCCCTCGATGTTCCCCCTCCACTTGCAGCTGGCCAAATCCCAACGTTTCTTCTCCCACGTTTCGCGCTTCAGAATTAGCTATTACGCCGAGAACGTCGCTGTCGATCTATTCATTCGGAGACGGACTCTCCAGAGCAGAACTTGAAGCTCGATCCTTCGCATGCAGCCTCTGCAGCTTTGAACGCGACAGAGCTTTAATCGTGAAACTTTTCCGAAAACTCCTTTCCCCCTGAAACCAAGTATAAGAGGCTTAATTAATCTATCTTCTGAATAATCTACTCCTCATTAAAATCCGACCGCGTATATCTCGGAAACGGCCTGCCTGCAAAGCTTGGCAGCCTTTCATGCGATTCCGCGTGTTCACCGAGTGGGTTCGAAGAATCAGTCAGGCAATGATACCTCCCCCCTCTCCTTCCCCCCGGAACGCGGAAAATTAATTCCTCGCAACTATAAGGAAAAGCTTTTTGCGCACAATATATCTGCATCCACATAGGTATTATAGATATAAAATGTTGGCGTGAGATTAGTCACGAAAACGGGATCTACAGCCAAGCTGGTGTAGAGCGTAATTATATCCAACATACACGACACGCGTATGTGACACTGCATACACTGACAAACTAGGTTATCGTTACACCACACCACACACACACACACACACTTACACATTTATACATATATGCATACATGGGTCAGGCATTAACATATCATACAATGCACGCAGAGGCGGAAACGCACACGCGACTTCTGCAAAGGCAAAACTCCGTAGGCCGTTGTAATTCTTCTATCATGTATATTTCTGTATACGGGTATACTATAATACATAAATATATCATACATATGTATATATATTTATGCATATAAAAATAAGAGGAGAGAATTAAAAAAAAAAAAAATGAGAACATATTTTTATCTCTTTCTCCCGAGACTCAAAGCCAGTGAATGGATCCGCAAGTAAATGAATACAAGCCGTTGAACTGAATTGTTGACAAATTACCGAATTCATAGCGATTCCTAGCTATGTACGACTGTGCGAAGAGCATTCAATGACACTCGATTCCGAAGCGCTAGTCTCGAATAAATCAATCAAACAGCTTGACTGCTCAGGAAGCATTATTCCCGTTTGTTTGCTCACGGTGGTTGGTCTACAAGCTTATTCATGGTATCCAATATAAGGTGCATGTACTCTCGCGTACGTAAACAAGGTTTACATCCACTTCTCGTATTGTTACGAAAATACAGCGCCATGAAGGTAGTTAACAAAGATGTCAAGCAAGTAAGAAGCTGATGCTAGCTACACGGACTGGAAAACTTTCGTCATCAATTTGTAGCAACAAAGAGCTGCTAATTTCCCTTGGAAATACATACACAGGCATACTCGCCACGCCTACCTACTACCGCTTTGGCTTTCCGTTTACCGAGTTTGAATTTCAAAGTTTGTCGTACAGAGCTTACATTCTGTATTACACTTGGATGGAAATCGCGGATAATATCCGAATTGAAATTAAATTGGAACGATGTGGAAATTGTTATCCAGCCTTTGCTAAAATTTGTGACAGTAAAAGTTTCAAAATTTATTTTTCACGCGGTATGATTTGATGCGGAAAAAAACTGCCGCTTATACAAAGTCAATTAGCACATCGCAAAGTTTCCGGCTTATGGTAAACGCAGGCACGTAACTATTATATGCACCTATTATCATAGTGTAAAAGTAATCAAAGTAGCAGAGAACAAATTTTACGCTCCTCTGAATCTAAATAAAATTTTAAAGCCAGTTAAACGGAAAACCGTGAATCCATTTATACATTGCCGCGTGTCTTGCAGTTTCAATAATTTCGAAATTTCACACTGCGGACCAACGATATGAGCGTAGACATGGAAATCAATTTTTTTCAAGTAAATTATACACCTAGCTCCGTAATTTTACGACGGAAAAGTTACAGTTGCATGTAACGGGATCCTTTCACTTGCTTTGGACCTCGATAAGAATCAGCGGTATACTTATATCATCTCTCCATATCACTTACATTGTACCACACTAGATGTCATATCATTAAAATCATCGATCGAATATGTTAATGGCTTGGTATAGAAAATAGAACATCATATACCTTAGAATGTTCAAGCTTGCAATATTAATACCGTAAATGTAGAATGTTAATAAGGCCTAACTGATAACTGAACCAATTTCGTTGTAAGTGTTGCTTGTCAGACGTGTATTAACTGTAAAAGAAGCAAAGCTAAAAACGTTTATTTACTCTTCCTTAATTTCGAAAACGTCTCGAACCAAGAAGACTCGCAAAAAGTTGAACGCGTTATACCGCCAAGTAGCCAGTTCATTTCGCTGGGATCAATCCGACAGGGCGGATAAGTGTGTTTCAGTAACATTGTTTTTTTTTTCAAGTTAGTCGATTGATGCACAGAGTTCTGACGAAGATAAGACGCCGTTTTATGACGTGAGTTTTTTTTTTCTATCCGGATATCTTCTCTTTCACGAAGAAAAATGAATGCCCAGAGGTATGGATGATCCCCGTGAACTTAACTGACTCGCGGATCTTCTTCGAGAAAGGCGTTTTTGGACCACCCCACAATCTGGTATTACGAGTATAAAAATACATCGAAAGACGTTCTTCCAGCAAGAATATTGAAAATTTCGCAAGAATTTCGCCGAAAGATGTTATATTCTGCCACGAGACTGTTTTTCACTCACGAAATACCCGTGGGAACTAATTCTAAAACACTTGTTACGCTGTCTATAAGTTTATCTATTATATATCAACGACAAAGATTCTACTATACGTATTAAGCATATATTTATATTGTACTGTTGAACTGTACCCTTTGCTTCGCGAGATAAGAGCGGCGAGATTCGGAGTTTCTAAAATTTAATTCATTCTTCGCGGCGAATAATCCAAAAAAGTTCGAAGAAGATTCGAGTCTCCTATTCGATCGCGTCATCGTCGATCCTGCAGCCACGTTCCTCGAATCTCGCTCCTCGAGCCTCGCGAAAGCCAAACGAACGATTACATGCAACTTGGTGCTCGAGGCGAATTTCCAGCCTGCATATTTATTCGATAAAAGTTTCAGAAATTTCATCGTAATTCCGCAGGTCGCTGCCCGTGGAAATCGCCTGGCACCGATATATTTATATTAATTGCGTCAAACTGTAATATGGCAAAACATTGTGCTTATGCGGCCACAGAATTAACCAAACTATCACGTATGCCCCGCTATAATTATCTTCGTGACATTACGTTACAGCTCCGTAACACGAAACGTCCAAATTTGCAGATTCCGGTTTTTGGCACGGTCTAACCGACTAGATACAATCGCCAACCCAATTTCCAAGGTATATCCGTCTATTGCAAAAAGTGAATTGAATACATCCTCCCACTGTTTACGGGATAATATTAATAGTAGCGCCTAATGGCTCGGTAGTAGAGTCCGAAGTTTTTACGTCACTTTTAATGTATAACATCAAGTTCGCCCATTCAGCATCGATTTCACAGTCTACATTTCAAAATGTAACTCTTCATTTGTCAAATGTGTTTCGACTATACCTCTGTAATTAATCGGTATTGTTTCAAGATTTTATCTTTACCACGGAGTAGTACAATTCGCTTTGGCATTGTCAACTCGATTATCATTCCTCGTCAATTCACCCTCCCTGTAACGTAATGGAGTATATCTATCGACCTGCTCAATTGCCGACTACGTAGAAATTCTTAGAAGCTTATAAAATAGCATTTCGTTTAGTTCGTTCTGCGAAGATTTATACCGTGCATTTTACACTCAACAATGTTTCGGATGACTTATAATTGACAAACGCTGACTTCTAATTGCTCACTCTTGCCGTTTTACATACCTACATAGATGAGAGTAAGAAAAGTAAGTAAAATTCGTGTTTAACACGCGTAGAAGAGAAAAGGCAGAGCTTTGTAAGCATTAACAAAGTTATCAAAGTTAGTCGGCAATTGTATTAGGTATATATGCCTACGCTACTACGCCGCAGCTCTTCTGTGGCCGCATGTTTCTAATAAGACTGTGAATTATGATTACTATTATAATTATTATTATTGTCATTGTCATTATTGTTATTCACACGACAAAGTTTCCCCTTCCCCTACCCTCGTAATTATTATTTATTGTTGTTAGCTTGTTTTAATAAAACTGTTTTTTGTTTGTTAGAATGGCAGCGGACCCGGAGGTGACGCAAGCGGACGTAGCAATGGGTAAGTTATCAGTTTCGAATTACACGTTTCTACATTTACCGATTACGAATTACGAACAGTAAACGGACAAAGAAAGACGGAACATCGCAGGAGAAATTTAATTTCCAGCTCATGTTGAACTGACGTTTTGATCTGTAGGATCGTGAGACGCGAAACTCCCCCGGCGTTTATTTGGCTCGCAGAAAATTGAACGTTAACTGAAGACCGAACTGAACGTTTTTGTTCAGTCAGACACAAACAAGCTATTCACCCTCTGTTTTTGAACACATTTCTGACTAAACTGGGATTAACTGTGAGCCTCAAGGCTTTGTACGGACTCTGGAATATAATCGAAGCCCGGGGATACCCGGCGTCGACACTTATCGGGCTTGGTCAGAATTTCTTTTTGTTTTTTCATTGTTAATTCGTGTAATTGCACGGTTGCGATTCGAGAGACGCCGGGCGAATAAATCATGTTGAATATCCAATGTGGTTCACGTGATATGAAAGTGGAACGACGCGAATGCAGATTATAGGTGGGCGTCTCCGAGGTGCTAGGTGGTAACCTAGATTCCACAATACCGGCCATAATCCCCAGGAACCGAGCAATCGAAATTAACGATAAGCCAAAGGTAAATTCAGTCCCCCGGTTGAGACATCAGCGGGTCTTGAGGGCCACTTTCAGGAGCAAAGCAAGTCGGCCAGACTATCTTCTCACGATCTCTGGAACGCCGCGAGTTACCAGTTAGCTTCTGTCTGAATGCTCGGTCGGGAATACAAGGCAAGTAATTCGTGTCTTCCCTGAATGCACGCTTTTCTTCCTCGTACACCGACGTCTATCTCGACGGAAATCCACGACGCGCCTGTCTGACCACCGTCAACGGATATGGGTATGCGTGTATACGAGTAGGTACATGGGTAATACGCAATTCGGTTGGCCACCGTCTCGGCGTAACCGGGCGAAATTTATTCCCGTTTCGCATGCCAACGGAGTGTGCGTGCGTCTCGCCCGGTTCAGGCTCGTACTGTTAGAAAAAAAAAGGAGAAAACTCGCCGAATGATTAATCGCTGACTTCGTTTTCATATTAAAAGCTTGAAGAGTTTTCATGCCAGTCACCTCTTTACACCCTTACAATTAGGTTGAATTATTATTTGACCTAATTTTGATGGGTGCGCTTTTAATCCCGCGTACAAGATATGATTAACGGCTCATTTCACAGTTCAATCTTTCATGGATTTCTTTTTCTTTTTTTTTTATCTCGCTTTCTTTGCGAATCCACGATCAAAACACTTGATTACATTTTTGTAACGATGGACCACAAATTAACGATCAATCGTATTAAAATATATACTCAAGGTGAAAGTAAGAAATGACATTCAGATACCCTGAAAAATCTATTAAAATTTCATTGGTAAACAGACAAATCGTGGGATTCTTTCTTTGAGAGTCACTTCCGGTGACCCTTAACGAAAGAAAAAGATATCCATAATCGTTTCGAAATCGCATCATTTCTTCTCCTCTTATACCCCTATAAAGTCCGAACGAACCCCAACCTACACGCAGCTGAAAATAATTGCTCCTACGTGCCGTGATAAGTTTAGCGCAAGGATGAAACGGACAGAGTAGTACATACTGTAAGGGACTTGGTTGGCAATGGATGAGTGGCGTGGCCAACTCGGAGTCCGTGGCAATTGATTGATTTTCGAGTTAGTCTTCTACGAGGGTGTTTCAAGGAGGCGTGTTTGCGTCAGCATTACACGCGCATATATATATATATATATATATATATACACATCTAAAGATACAAACACAGTGACATACTATAGGTACATAGAAAATTGAAGCTTCCGAGTGCCGGGTAATAATAAGGAAATAATCACATTTGCTTCCAGCCATCCTGGAGATAACCCATTCTACAGCAACATCGACAGCATGCCGGACATTCGGCCACGTCGCAAGTCGATACCCCTGGTCTCTGAGCTGGTACGTAATTTGCTCGCTGCTTCTCCTCTTCATTCATCTATCTATCTATCTATCGATCTGTCTATGTGTCTATCTTTCTCCGTCACTTCCGTTTTATCCGTCATCCCGCCCCTTGCTTCGGCAGCCTACCTTCCCTCTTCCTCGTTCTTTCTCTATCTCTATCACTCCGTCTCTCTTTCTCTCATCTCAGCACCTCTCTATTCTTCTCTATTTCCAGCCTGTCCAACCCTCCGTTTCATACTCTCACTTAACCATCAGCTACTAACTCGCCGATATTCTCTCTGTGCTATTGGAGACGATAAATTACTGTTTCGAATAACCACAGGTCTCGTGTCGATACCCAAGGGCAGTGAATTACCGATACAATTTTTTTATTTCATTTTATTTTAGAATTGCTCGTTTCATTTTTCACTCTCGATTCAAGGCTTCGGGTTTGATCGACGATACAGAATATCCGGATAGTCGAATCGGACAATTCGACAACTTTCCGGCACGTGTACAACACGGGTCTTCAAGGGTCCCCGAGAACCCACCGATTATTATCGCGAGCTTGATCGTTGGGCTTACGTTGAAGTCGTTCGAGGAAAAAAAAGTTTTACGGCTACCTTGCCGTGATCTTCACTCCCTTGGTTATTGCAGCACGATACTCCCACTTCCCTGACAAGATGACGGTTTCCTCCAGGCCAAGGGTTTCCAAGGGCCCTAAGGGCAATGCGTCTGAGCCCCGTTCGCGTGCAGAAAATCGCCCGTTCCTTCTAAGGCTGAGAGGGATTTTCAAGCCCCTTTTTCAATCATTAGCTGGAATCTCGTGTAAGGTCTTGTGCTACAGCCAACTCCGCAATTTCAGATAATACACTTTCCTTTTAACGTCCTCAATTATCCCGGATACCGTCGAATCGCTTCTGACAGTCTGAGTCACGTGGTGGCAGACGAGCCGAACAGGTATGCGGTTCTGCCTTTTGACATTGCCAAAAAAGCTGTTGGGAATAATTTCCTTTAATATCATGGACTTTCTCGCGGCGATGCACCTCTCGGCTAATTGTGCCAACGTCCAATTACGTCTTGTCTGAAACAACAATCACAACCACCGGCCTGGACTAGCCGTCCGTCTTGAAATTATACCTGCAAGAACCGTATATTGTTATGCATTCACGTGTATAACCGGTCCCCTGTGTGTCTGGAATCTGCATACCAAATGACGATCATTTCATTAAGTCTTTGTCGAAATGTACACGAATAGCAAAGTGGGTAAGCCAAATGGCGTGCTCAGGTGAATTCCGTAAACTGCTGAAATTACCCTCGGTAACAACGGTATACGCGTATTCGCTAATCTAACCGTCAAATTTCTAAATGTTGTGTGTCCCGTTTTCTCGAAACATTTGTCAAGCTCTATTTTCACACTTACGTATATCTATCTCTCTGTGCACAGCTCAATATGTTCGAGTGCCTCGAAACTTGTCTCTTTCGTACTTACGCGAACAGTGTAACAGCTTGCCGGTTCCTTTGTTACAATTTTTCCAAATGTTTCGACGAACTACATTCGTATTTCCCGTATATTTAATGTGTGTTCTACGTTTCAGTGTGTCGTCGCACCCATTACAAACCATTTTTCCTCACCCCAAATCATCCCTCGTGCTATGCATATACATCAACGTTCAACGGGAGACGCCTTCGTTTCGATGTCCCTGATCCTCAACCGTACTTGTTCAAATATTTTCCCACGAGACGAGACGAAAGAAAAAAAAAAAAAAAAAAAAAAAAACAAGCAGCATGTGATCGACGTGTCTGTTGGTCTTCCCTGGGTCATGGTACTCGATACTTTCTGTCGATCTAATTCGCGTCAATCAAGAGGGTGGAAAATTGCAACGGATGTCAAAGATTTCAGAAGAAAAGTCACAATATTATCGATACGACAAAAGCGTCACAAGACTTTCTTGCAATTTTGAATCACAGTTGATCACGTGTACCGTAAATGTTGAGTGTCAATTGTCGAAACGGTGACTGTCTAATTGTTTGTTATTCACATACATTCGTTTTCCATCCATCGAAGCATTTACCGATAATTAAATTTCCTGATAACCAACTTTTTTTTTTTTTTTTTTTTTGACAATTTCACGATATTCCGACTTTACACAATTTCCGCATAGACCGGGATCGGATAATTAACGCATCTCTTAGCGCAGATTATCAACGAGTTTTATTTCCAATAGCGGAACATTGTCTTCACTAGTGATAAACACGGAGACTGGAAATTGAGAGAAGAGGTACGTACATGCGTACCAGTTGAAGTGGTAAACACCCTAATTGCGAGTAGACGAGACACCGATTCGCTAAATCGTTGATTGAATTGAATAACCTGTGTATTTGTAATCGCGGCTTTTACGGTATACCAGCCAATTAAACGAAAGTAGTGCTTATCTGCGCCAAATAGAACCTCTCTACTTCCAGTTTAGCGAACCATTAACTGCACCCGCAGCTATCATCGAGTCAATTTTTTCCTCATGCACAGAGCAGTGTTCGTTCGATGTTCAACTGCAGACGTGCATTCATCGAAGATTTATCACTGTTCTCGTTTCCGAGTTTTGACTCATCCCCCCATGTCTGGTATTAGTTGCTTTCATTGGATTTATCAACACGTCGATTAACCAACCCCTGCATCACAGTATATGCAATAGATCAGTTAAATTCCTCGTATTCGCGCGTAAATTCGAGACGCATCATTTGAAACGTAATGTCGCAATTTTCATATTATACTCCCCCACTCCTCGCCGCATCCTAATTTCCCGCGCTTCCGTCTGAATCCCCGTAATCACGGTATCATCGCCAACTAACTAATCCTTCCAGGAAAACAATGATTGTTTTTATCCACTTTTCTGAGTGTTTGTATATCCGCGTGGAACAAACCTTCTCCCGTAAGCATTTCAGTGTTGCCAGAATAAAGAAAAAAAATGAAATTTCACATCGCCTCGGTGTGGCTGGAAAAATTATAGCAATTTTGCTGCAAGGATGCGTAACAACGACTTTCGGAAAATTTTATCGCGGTAAAATGAGTTGAAAACTTGAGTATAGAGAGAACCGAACTTTCAACGTGACACGAAATTAGCATCATGTGATTACAGAAATCCAGTCAACATTGATTATTTCTATCAGCCATGCCGTGAAAGAAGTAATTTCATTTTTTTTTTTCTTTTCTATCCAAGTTTTTTCATGTACCGTAATTTTGTAACTTTGTACTTCTGTAGTTCTTTAAAATCGCGTATATACATACATGAATATATGGATACAGATGTGGGCCTATTGATGTATGTATCTACGGCATATCTGTAACGTCCATGGAGAAAGAAACAAACTCATCAGCACATAATTACTATTCTTGTTTGTTCTCTGTGGCGACCGTTGTACTCTCTCCAACACACCTGAACCACTCACTGACCTCTCAAATTCAAAACTCTACCTCCAGGTCTTGAAGGTACAAAATCAATGAGTCCTTACCAAAATTAATATACGCATGAGTTATTGTTGGAGTATTGCTGCATGCTCATCGAATGGGGCTTTTTGTTGCATTAATTATCATATCCGTAGATTGCATTGAATGCGTATATATTTATATTTATATACTATATAAAATTACAACTGCGTCGTGAGTCTTAATTCTAACGCACCTTGCGGCCATGGATCGCTGTTTCTCGTGTCGCACTTGGCGTCACGAAATCATGGAATGTGTACAAAAACTTTCGTCGCATGTGGGCAAATGTCTGAAATTACTACCGCACACAAAACTTGGTCTATACAATCACATATAAATACGTATGCACATATACACGATTTATATGCATGAGTGCCAATTGTATACGGGACTAAACTTAGCCGAACTGTGACCGCAAGGTGCCAATTCGTGGTTCGTACAACGTGCTTGGCGTAATTTATCACAGCTTGTAGAACAAGAAACCGCCCCGAAAATCCTACGTTATTGATTCAAGTGATTAGACGACGGTTCGAGAATAATTTCGATAACTATGAATTGTCCAGAACGACATCGTTATCGTTTTTACAAACTGTTAAATTGTCGTCGAAATTCTTCGGCGCACGTAATACAATTTTATTTACATGTATTGACTACTTTGCTTTTCTACGCGTATCCAATACATCAAACAGCATGCATTTTTTATGTATAATTGTCTACGTACGTATGTATATACATATATACAGGGCCGCATGACTCCACCGACAATAAATCAATACCGTAAACAAGGTATTCTGTTTTTCCCAAGGACGGCAACGCACGATCAGTAATAAAATATAAGTAGAAAAATAAGTGAAAAATCAGGAGAAGTTAGGCGTTAAACGTACGACAAAACGTCGCCGCGATTTTTCATTTTATCTACGATCACAAAATTTGTACGAGCAATTTTTCAGAGCGTCCGATCCTTGGAGGAAATAAAATTCCTTGGCTACAGGTATAGAATAATATCATGTATATATGCCAGGTATACCAAATCGCTGCTTTTATCTTTCTGCCATTCAATGCCAAACTAGTTGTTATCTTTACACGACTTATACTAGTAGGTATACGAGTATAGAAAATGTATCGATCTCCTCACCTGCAGGTTTTTGATCGAATCAAGGATGAATAAATGATAATTAGCTCCAGTAGTTACACGAAACGACACGATATCGCGGCGGGGATTTTTGAACCCTATAACTTCGCCTGGTGCTTGGAACAAAAGTGGTGTAAGTTGTAGGTCAAGTCAAGGCCTGCAAAGAATGCCAAGTAGAGCACTTTGGAAGAATACATCCAGTATGTGACATACCTATGTATAGGTAGGCGTGTGTATATGCATAGGCACATACATAACTATACATATGTATAATACGTCAGGCAAGATCTTAATTGAAATCTCGAGGCTCGGGGCTCTGCTCGCGCTGCGAGTCACGGCACGACTAATTGGTCTAGATTTTTACCTTATTGTTAGAAAACTTTTTATTATTGATCTATCGTTTTCGTCGTATGCTTATACATATACACACGTATTACGTATCGATGTAGAATTTCTCACTATTAGGAAAACAGCCGATGTTGACGCTTCGTAGATTTGTATCGATAAGTAGAGCAGACATTCAATTTCGAACAACGACACGACTGCTACATATACCTATACATATATGTATGGAAAATTTTTTCAACTACCACTCGGCGCTCCATATTCTCCCGGACATCGCTACGCCTCGCACCCTATCAATTGATCCATAAAATAATCGTTGTCTAGATGTATGATGAATTGCGTGGAATATTTCATTACGGATCAGAGTCAACAAGGGTGCTCAGCTTTGACCGGGAAATTGCGCAAACATATTTCATATACGCTGTACTACACAAAACAGGTTATAATCGAACATCCATCGATTTTTTACAATCATTCGCTTCACCCATACTTCTCTCGGCTCGTAATATACGCATTATTTCATGCATAGGTATATATAATACATAGATTGTAACCGTATGTAGGTATATATATCTATATATCTGCAACTGTGAATACTGTTAGGTATATGTAATGCAATTGGTATTATGTGGCTACAGCATTGAAAGCCCGTTGGCTTTATTCTCCTCATCTTTTGCTTTATCTCATCATCTTGTTTCTACATATATATATAACAGAATTTATTTTTAATAACGCGCTCGCTTTATCCGATCTCAAAATATTTTGGCAATCATATTCGAACTTTTTATTAACAATCGAAAAGCTAGGTTTACTAGATATTTACGTCCGTTTTTCCACTTGGATTAAAATGAAGGAGATACAAGGTTTTGAACACGTTCATTTCTTATTATCGCTGCATAACGATTCGCGATTATGCAAGTATGGCTGCAACTGCAATATTTTGTAGTCCGTTACTTTATTCATTATTTAGTATTTCTTCTTTTTATTATTATATTTAATTTTATTGAAATTCAAATTATGCACCACAGATTCAGAATGTAACCATGGAAATTTCCGTTACTGAACTATATTTCTGTTTTTCCATCCAATTCTCAATCAGATCAAATGGATCGTGTAAATATTTTACTTACAAACTTTTCCATCCTATTATTTTATTTTCTTCTCTCAAGACGTATACATTATATATATATATATATACAAGTTGGACCGGTCTTGTCACGAATTCTTGACAGGAACTTTTGTACATACGAAATGTCTACACACATGTATGCATAAGTACACATTATGTACCTACATAGTTTGAATTTTCTGTAAACTAATATCGATCTAAATTTGCACATTGCAAAACGTCTGTACATACATCATACTATCCATACCTATAAAGTAATTACTGAATTGAAACTACATATGGCTTTTCTATATACTATTCTTCGACTTGTATTTAGGCTCGAGTCTTAAAAGTAGATACTGTTATACTCGACTATACTTATATATTTTTGGGCACTATAGTTGAACTCGCACGTGAATTTATCGAAAACGATGTGAGAAAATTAATTTTCAACATTTCTCAGACAATGGCAGCGACGAAGAGAAACGCGGGACTTACTTCAGCCGTTCCTCGAGCCACCCTCAACGACGAGGATTTGGTAAGTCTGCTCACCTAATTTCTATACAATCCTGAACCCCTATGAGAATAATTTCACTGTATAACTCTCATAGCCGTCAATAACGGATTTGAACCCTTCTATACTCACAGACACAATGCCTTAAACCTAGAATAAATTTTCATGAAAATTCAAGAAAGCCTACGACATTAACCCGTACGATATTACATCCCCAAGTACGACACAGGTGTGCGTGTAATTTCTCTATAGTACAGGACAGGTTCGCGGGGTGGGTTTTGATTAAAGATAAAATGTAAATTGCCATGTCAGGGGGAGTGAGCTTTATCCAGAATTAAGTTAAATATAACACACGACCCTCCGAAATGAGGATGAACTTATCTGGATCTCGGTAAGTTTATACAGACCCGGATACTGATGTGAAAAATGTTATTTCGAAAACGCCCGGAAATTTTTCACTTATCCATGCAGATATTATATGTGTCTGTATAAACGTGACGGATTCTCGACAGAGACTAGGCAGTGCCCGTGGCGTAACTTAATCGCGGATTTTCGCGGTTTACGGTTAAGAAAAAAAAAACAATTCTTTCCACAGCTGTGCTCCGTTTTATACTCAAGTTCCGCCTACAATCTTTATTCACCGTATATCGCAACTCGTGTTTATCGGCGGCTTTCACGATCACGTTTCTCCATTTCTAGTCCGATTTGACGGTAAAAACAAAATTTCGTATTTACCCAACTGCGTGTAAATAAATGTACGGCGGTGAAAGCATTGTAAAACGCGAAGGTTTTGCATTCAGCTATTTAATAGTTTTTAATTTTTAATACTCTCGTGTAATTAATATACAACAAAAGCACTTTGCATTCATCCTACGATAAATACCACGTATACCTACACCTGCTGTTACCTGTTACCTGTTACCTGTTACCTGTCATACACGACACGCCTCATTTCACTTGAAACCAAAAAAGTAAGGAAAAAGGAATAAAAAATTCTTATCAATGTGAACCTATTTGTATATAATAATATAATTTGAAAGGTTTTAATTAAAACATCAATCTTTTCTGATATCTACTATGCTGCGTTTTATGCTCATTACCACGCTGTCTCTATTTTATTGCACGTAAGTGTGTCTCGCTCTCTGCAAGGTCTATAGCAAGTTTATTATTCATATATTCATAATATATAGAAAATCAAATTAACACCCCCCGCATAGAAAATACTAAGTAGGTCTATGAACAGTAGATTAAGTTTCAACTTCCTCTCGGGAATAACTCCGTATTCTACCTATATCACATATTATAGGTATTATAATAGGACCTTACATAGGTAGCGCTAGGGTAACGTATCACCTTCAATAAATTTAAATTTCGTCACACGAAAATAACGCAATGGCAAAAGTTCGCTACAACTGCTCCTGTATCACCCACCTGAGCCACAAGCTCAATCACACCTGAACAATAACTGTGAATATCCACCTGCACAATTTTCCGTTTTTCATGTCGGCCTGCGGTGACATCGAACAGATTATATTGCAACAAATCGCTCGTCGCCTGCACTAGTTGCCGCTCAATAATCAATGGACTTATAAAAGCATTTATTATCCAGCCCATTCGTCTATTGTTGAACAGTCGCCATTGTTTGCTCGCATCAAGCAATTCATATGAATTTTTATACATCATGCGGCATTAATATATACATATATATTATATGTACGGTTAATCAAATTAAATGTGCTTGGTTACTTCCTTTATTTCTCTGCGAATTGAAATTCCAAAAGTAGCAAACTTTTGCCATAGACGCTGCAGTGTGACGAAATGAACTTTCGACGAAAAAGCTTCGTCTTGTGAAATTGGGACGATTGTCGAGATGTTCAAGTTCACGCAATACGAGCCGTGCTTTTTAGGTCATATATAATGCTTTATCCTTATAGTTTTAGCGAAAGGTTCGAGATATTGCGAAACTCTTTTCAAGGCGATTCGACACGTTTTAGATGTTTTATCGGAAATGCTTGCCTGAAAAGTCTCGCAACTTTCTTAAACGATCCCCAAAGCTAACATTACATGTATGTATATATATCATATATACATGATATATATTATACATACATGTTAATGTAATATATGTATAATATCTGCCAGTATATAGATCACATATTTATATGTATGTATATATATACATACACTGCCGGCCAAAAGCTTTGGTACACCAGTCGAAATTTCTTGCCGCACTAAGAGTTAGATAGCTGACTCGAATATACAAATAATTAATTTTTCCGAGTGGCGTTTTAAAGATGACAAATTTACCTTCATTTTGATGTTTTAGAAAATCCTCTGCAATTTTGTTTTTCTTTTTTTCTGGACCCGGTACGTACTTTAAACATGACCGTTTTCCGGCTATTTTTTAGCCACCGGAAATTAACGCCACAGTTTAAGAAAAAATTTTCCCTCGGTTTTTTCTATGGTAAACTTGAAAAGTATTTATCAAAACCTAGATTTTCTTTTTTCAGAAAGTTTTGTACGAAATCTTTTTCACCGCAGTATTGCATTTTTTGTTTTTAATATTTTGTCTTAAATCCGATAGTTCTCGAGACACAACAACTCCGAAAAAAAAATTTCCAGCCGAAAAAATTCTTGGGACAATAATTAAAAAAATTCCAACTACTCCTACTGGATTACGCCTTTTTGTAAAACGTCTTTTTCAGCTAAAAATGCAATAATGCAGCAAAAAAAAATCGTCCGAAACTCTCTGAAAAACGAAAATGTTGGTTTTAATATAACCTTTTTAAGTTTACCGTAAAAAAAAATCGAGGAAAAAACTTTCCCTAAGCTGCGGAGTTAATTTTCGGCGGTTAAATAGCCGGGAAACGGTCATGATTCAACGTACGTACCGGGACCAAAAAAAATTTGCAGAGAATTAAAAAAAATAAATGAAGGTTTCGTCCTCTTTAAAACGCCGCTTAGAAAATTCGATTATCTTTATTGTTAAATCCGCTATCTAACTTTTAATGCTGCAAGAAATTTCGACTGGTGTACCCAAACTTTTGGCCGGCAGTGTATGTGACGCATATTGGCAGACACGCAGGCACCGTTTGCCATGTAACCCAACAGTAGAGCTTCCGGTGTGAGATTGTTGCCCACCGAATGTTTGCGTGTACGTGTATTATATTCATATATACGCAATTTAATATGTACGCGCGGGTGGAAATGAATGTACGAAGGAGAAAATGAAGAAAGAGAAAAAGAGCAGGGTTGAATTTTTCATAAGGGCAAATACGCGAAAACGTAATCGTACCCCGTAGCGAATAAAATACATCCACTACCACAGCAACAAGTAACATTGCAAGTATTAGTTCGAGGTACATAATTTCTTTCACATTTCCGCTTTCTATTTCAATACCGACAATTGAATTCTTCACACATGCATGATGCTCGTGAGCGAATTTTTGCGGAAAATGTGGTAGATTGTTGCCTTTGCAAAGTGTAAAATCCCATGTATTCCGACAGCTTTGAACGGGAAGATAAAAACGCCGTTATGCATACACCATCGTGGTCTTTTCGTTTATTTTGTTTTTTTTTAGAGTCGTTTTTTCGGCCGGTTGGAGGAGATTGAATACGCGAGTTTTCTTTTCACACGTCTGCAGTTAAAGAAATAAACGCTTCCCTCATTTTATTATTTCAATTCGCCGTAACTTTTGGCCGTTAAAAAAGAACAAGAAGAAAGAGAAAGGAAAAGAATACCACAAACTTATATTTTATCACTCTTTCTCGGGCTGACATCGTCATTCTACCCGTTATGTGAACGATCAAATTTCGGATTTTGAATTAAGAAATTCGATGGTCGTACATTGTAAGATCCGTTTTCATGACGACTGGAGTTGAAATTAGCTACGGATGAATGCATTCGCTAAAGAATGGAAATTCAGAGAATCTATTCTAATTCAAATCCAAGTATTCTGGGGATGAGGGTTGTTGAAATTTGAGTTTCCACCATCTCGAAGTCAGTTACAAGTCACTTTCTTCTACTTCTTACCGAAGCTTCAATTAGAATATGAGCTTTTCGATGAGATAATTTCCTGTACATGCAACACGGGAGTAAGTTCTAGTCGTTGCCAAGCCATCAGCTGCAATTGTGCATGACTGAATGTGAGAATGTGACGCTGACGAGTTAGACGAATAGAATCTAGGATACGGAAGAGATGAAGGAAAAAAGGAATCAGAAAGAGATAATCTTAGAGAAACAGAATACGCCTTGACTCGTTCCTATTTGTTAAAAACTTTTGTTTGCGCTATACTACGAGACTATAAGTCTCGATCTTCCTGCGCTGCAAAACCAATTGGTTTACGAAACTCATATTTATTCATATATTCATTCCTCACTCATTTTTCTCGTTTTAAGCACACGTTGTCTGTTCAATGCCAAACTTTAAAAACTCCGAACTATAGAAGCGAGACGTCGCTTTAAACTAGCGACATCATATCGGCGGGAAAAAAGTGAAAAGAAAATGAAATATAGAAGAACGAGTCTATGGCTATCTGTCACCCGCGACTATATAGGAAGCAGGCATCACGTCAATTTTCAAACTAAAACAGACAACGCGTTCTCTTGAATCTCGCAGAAGATGCACGTCTACAAAAAAACACTTCAAGCCCTCATCTATCCAATATCGTCGACGACGCCGCACAACTTCGTACTGTGGACAGCAACGTCGCCGACCTACTGCTACGAGTGCGAAGGTCTTCTGTGGGGCATCGCAAGACAAGGTGTTCGCTGCACCGAGTGCGGGGTCAAATGTCACGAGAAATGCAAGGACCTTCTCAACGCCGACTGTCTACAGAGTGAGTTGAAAATAAAAAGATTATTTTTCACACCAATTTCCGTCCCGGATTACCGAAATTCGTTATTATCATTAGTGGCGTGTTTGTATGGCACTCAAATTTTCGTTTTAACCGCTGCATGAGCTAAGCTAAGCAATCAGCGTGACAGGAGGCATTTGTTTAGGTGAATTAACGATTTCGGGATGACAGAGTGTTTGGAATACCCTTTACACACGCACGATCCCCATACCTCCTTCTCGAGATGTTGATTAATCGTTCGCACCGGGATACAAACTCGACTCGGCTTATGGCACGAACGAATTCCCGACAGATTCGTGAGAGGCGCCGTGTGTGCCAAGGGGGAAAAATGTACAATTTATCCACATTATTTCCAGCGTTATTGCTGACTTGTCGAAGAGATTTTTCAACCTCTTGTCAAGTCCCGCGTTCAAAGGTATACATATAACTCGACCGTTTAAACGGCAACTAAATTCATTCCACGGAATCAAACTCGCGGGTACTAGTTGAAGATTTAAGCAAATCAAAGGCCGGATATAGATTATAAAGCTACGGGGAGGCTGGCGGTCTCGGAAAATCGAACGTCTCCTCGATGCGGACACCTTTGACTAATTATAATCTCATCAACGATGAGACGTAGCCATTAAGAAAACGTCGAATTTATTCGCGGGCGTGACAAACCAAGAGCTGAGTAATCTTACAGAAACATGACTCGAGGCAATGGAAATTCCACCTGAAAAAGTTTAGATTGTTATGGTTTAATTGTGAGTTGTGAGAGAACTGACAAGGTAAGGAGCTGTGAATTTACCACATTTTAGAAAATACTTAAACATAGTCATTAACAAATTATCGGAACTGTCGGTGGAATTGAGAAGAGATCGCCAGAAGTCAACAGAGGTGATCCATCGTGTGAAAATTTTATATGATGAAGTACGCTTCTGACATTCGGTACATACACGTATATACATAGTTAATAGTACAAAAAAGACGCTTTGTAAAACGTCAGAAGCCTGCGTGGAGTCCAACGAGTGAAAATTAACTTCGAAAGTAGACGTGAAAAAACAGTTTCTCTGTTTATTTATCATAATTATTGGGTGTCTATCTAGACCTAACGTGGCAGGTAGAACGTATGATCCAAATAACAACATTCTTTGTCTTGACAATAAGCTATTCGAATCGTCCTATAGAATATCAACAATATATAGAATATAAACAATAGCATCAGTCTGAACCTTCAAGCGCAGTAGAGTAGAACATCTGCTCCAAACATTAACTGTCTGTCACTCCTATTTTAGTTTATAACCGTTACGTTATAATTATGTGAACTGGAGTTTTGAGAAAGCGAATCAGAAAAACGCTTCAGTTTCTGATGAGATTTCAATGTACCCAGTGCTGAAAGAGAAAACATTCGTGTTTCACTGAATATTAAATAAACCGATACAGTGATTCCCTATATAATTAATTACTGGATATAACGCTTATTAATCAAATCGTTGAAAACATTTCATATCTGTTCCGAAGATGTATCGGATAAAATTATCACGAAATGAGTCTGAACCGAAAAGTGACAGATTCTGCCAGTCATGTAGCTGCAGCCAGAAACGCAGTATCTACCTCAGGTAATCGAAAAATTGTACGTCCTTATGTAATATTCTCAGCATTATTTTCATATTACTTCCAAGTGAAAATTACACAATAGTTAAAAATTTCTCTATGAATTGATTTCGTTCGTCTTTCTCGTTTTTATTTTCAATCACTCTACAAGAATAATATCGTATTTCGCAGTTTTCACTATTTATTGGTATTCAAGACTTAGATCTATGCTATTATTCGATGTTATATAACAATATCCGTATAGTTTAGACGAAGAGTTAAGACAAAGAGTGTTGTTATCTGGATCTGACGTTCTACCCGCGATTTAAGGTCTAGACAGATTGGCTATTCTAGAAAATTCGAATGACTAATTATTGGTGGCGAGTTTAATACCAAAGTTGAACGAACAAGTATAAAATGCTTCTTTCTTTTATATTCTACGGATGTAAGAACTGATAAGAACTACCTTTCTTACAACCCAATAATTTCAGCATTCATTTGCAATTGTTATCTCCTTATTAGACTTTTGATTTTTCCTAGACAATTGACAGAATACGTGGTGAAAGTATTTGCAAATTATCAGAAGTGCCCCCAATCCCGTGTGTATGATAAATAAATAGAGAAATGGCTCCACGCTGTTTTTTTTCGCTCGTCGGACTCCACTCGGGCTTCTGACGTTTTACATAGCGTTTTTTCTGTACTATTAATACTATTAATTATACGTGTATATACCAAATGTCAGAAGCGTACTTCATCACGTAAAATTTTCACACGATGGACCACCTCTCTTGACTTCTGACGACCTTTTCTTAATTCCACCTTCAGTTCTGACAATTTGTTAATGATTATGTTCTAGTATTTTCTAAAATGTGGCCAATCTTCAGCTCAACGCCTTGTCAATTTTGGTACCTGAAAAATATGAACAAGTTTTTCCGTCCACGCGTACATTATACTCCCAGTTCGCTCTCTGACAATCTAAACTTCTTGGTCTATAAAAAATTCGTCTCATGAAAAACGACCAAAATTGAGTTCCCACGGGAGAAGGTTGGACGCAGTATTCAACGAAATTGGTTATAGTCCGACTAACTGATTAAACGGTAAAAAACTTGTTCACCCTGCAGTTTACATATACATGAACCTCTGGAATAGTGGGGCAGCCCTGCAGGCTCCGTAGTTTTAGCCGCAGTTCCCGCGAAACTAGAACTGCAACGGGTGCAATTCCCGCGGGAGACGTTGATTGAGATCGGGTCGAGTTTATAGGCTTTTGGCTCGGTGCAGATGATGCAGCTTCCGTGTGCAATAGGGTCGTGTAAATCCTCGCCGCGCCCTAACGTTTGATGGCAGTCGATCGATTTCCCCGTATTCTCTCTCTATCTCTCTCGTCCATACGAAACGTCTAACCAAGGATCAGGGCCTAATCAATTCTATTCCGGATCCAACGATTTCACCCGCCGTAATCTCACCGCAGGCAGGCTCAATACGCGACAAGCACGTGCGTTGTCCTGATCGAGGAAGGGTTGTGGGACAGTAAAAAAAAACCTTAAAATACTATGAAATGTTTTCATATTCTTCTTAACACCCGCCGCACCCTGCGGAGAAATCAAAGTGAGAGAGAAAGAGAGAGATTTTTGAGCCACTTTTAAAGCTGGAAAAACCATTGCAAGCTTCCTCGGTCTATTCCGTTCGGATAGAAAAATGTATCAGGGTTTCGTGTAGATCTAGATCTTCCGGTTCGGTTTAACGATGCGGATTTTATTGTGCCTTGGAAAAGATAGTTCCAGTTTTTACGGCGCGCCGTTAAACGTCCACAGGATATTTTTTTGATTTTTTCTACCACCTTGTTTTCTACCAACAAAAATTTTACCGGGCGCCTCGAGTAGACGTGGATAATAGAAACAGCAGACCTGCCGCCTATCGAAAATTGTCGGCAAAAAGTAAAACGGCTTATTCGCTATCTTTCTCACCTCGGCCTCACGTGAAACTTACATTTCTCACCTGTCTGCAATCTTTCTTAGGTGAGTCATGATAATCGCGCCTCGGTGGGTGTAGTCGAAATTTGTCGAGCTTCCAATCGCCCCAAATTTACGAAATAGTGTTACAACTATATCTATGGATACGAGTTTGCACTTGAAGTTGGTGTAGTATATAATATGTGCGTAAAAGCGATTCGGTAACCCCGATAAAAACATGTCGCGGTAGCATAATAAAATTATAAAACTCTCCAGCTCTGCGACCGTTCTTCCAGCACTTTCTTAATGGCCAGCGAACATTAGAATGATTGGTATACGTAATTTCCGACCCAGTTAAGCTCGGTTGAAACAGGTTTCGCCGAAAATAGAACTTATTACGCTCTCGCGTAGCTATACACAGGCCTGTACATACCTACGTATGTACATCCTGCACTGGCATGAATGTGTTACCGCTTTGCCAGTTGCCTGGAAACATATTCAAGTGAGCGAAGAGGCGCACCGGAAAATTAGAGATGCCGAACGGCTTCTGGGTTGAAAAAAAGGAGAACCAGACGCGATCTATGTACGTAGCAATGCGTTTTTACCGAGTACTGCAGCCTTGGTCTAGAAGCCGAATCTGAATTTTCTCTTTTCTATCCTCGTTCTCATTATCGCGTAACAATTTATTCTATACGTAATTTAAAATCTGCGAGGTTTTGTCAGATAATCGTTTGGAGAATAATCGACGAACTCTGATTGCTGAAAATTGAAATCAACGATTTGATTTCTCGGTGACGGGTTATTGGCGAAATCGATAAACCGTGTACCGAGACTTTACACGATTGCTTTAATCGCCGAGATAATTCGGTTTGACAATCAGCGAAAAAAAATAATGTAGACACGAGGTGTGAAAAGCTCGATCTATGTATCAACGCTGTGAAAATATCTCGCCAATTTTCGAGGACACAACGCACGTTGCAGACTCGTTATTACTGCAGTAATTTGCTTGAATCGATTTTGAAATTATACATTGAAACGGGGCTTAATTATTTTACAGTTACTGACTATTCTATTTCTCCATAAAATCGTCATGGAATACCCGCGACGATACAAGAGTTTCGATTAAATATCTGTGCTTAATTCTTGTCGGGTTAATCGTGTATTGTAAAAACGCCATTGAATTCCTCTAGAATTCCGCAGCGGCACGTAAGAAATGTATGAAAAATGGAAAGGTGAACCGAAGAAAAGGTTAGCTAATTGTTTGTACCTTAACGTGCTTGCAGAACAAATAGCTACGACTGCGAAACCCGCACGTGATTGATGTACATGCAATAATAAAGTCCGACCTGAACTTGGGTTCGACGACTCGAACTCACCCCCGGTTATCGGTTAGTAATAACCAGCGTTCGATAAGAACCACCGTCTCGTTTTCATTCCCGTTGTAGTTGCAAGGATAGTAGAAAAAGAGAAAGATGGAAAGAGAAGACATAGATCATTGCCAAATCGTTTCTAATTCAAGTGACAGGAGAACCGAATTCGCATTCGAGTATCGTAACGTTTCATCTTCCTTGGGTTTCAGGAGCTGCTGAGAAGAGCTCGAAGCATGGAGCCGAGGACAAAGCGAACAGCATAATAACCGCAATGAAGGAGCGAATGAAGCAACGAGAAAAGGAGAAGCCGGAAATCTTCGAGCTTATTCGGTGAGTATTATTCGAAGGTGGAAAAAACCTTCCATTAATTAAATTTTAACACGCAAAACTACGCATCATCCGAGTTCGAAAAGGGGAACAACAAGAAAGGAAAAATTATCGAGCAATAAATAATCGACGTCTGAACCGGGTGATTTTCTTTTCCACCGAGATCACTCGGACCGCATATTATATATACCTGTTACTCTTTCTCCAAGCCAAGTCGTTGGTTCCGAAAATTATGACGACCTTTCACGATCTTACATGACTCACCGGACATCCCAAATTCCGCGGTAAATCCACCTAGGTCGAAAAATCGCGTATAAAAATCCGAGGTCTTGATGAAAATTTAATCATACGTCGTCGATGCGGTTTCCCTGCCTCCGAGTAGGTACAACCTCGAACAGAGACGGGAATGAAATTTCATTTATTTACGAGCAGATAAGTAATCGAATTCCCAGTAGCCTTTTTTGCCGGAAGTGCTTGCATTCAACGGCCAGGCCACGCGTAAGGCTTTTGGATATGGGTGCCTTTATATGCCCCGTTCATCAGCGTATAGCGATCACCATCGCATGCGGACTACGTATAAGCAAATGTAACCATGGCGCCGCGTGGCTTACTGACACTTATAGGTACGCAGACCCCCAGACACGCGTCAGAGTTGTCACAGATACGAACTTGTACGGTGGATAAGATTTATGAAAATTGTGTTCCGCGCACGGCGGCTCTTTTATTTTACCTCCGGAGATAGCTGGATAGTCTTATACTGTAGGTATAACCTTTTCTCCCTTTGGCCGATCGCCTCGGAACGGATAAAGTGAGCGATGCTTTCCGACGCGAAACGTAATAGCCATCAGCGACTCGATACCTTCCCTTTTATCACGGGGTGAAAGACTGTTCTCCTATTTCAAAGATCCTTTTGGGGATAGCCCACCGCCTTCTGGCCGAAAAGGTTGAGATTCTCAATCGGACGGCTTTCAGCAGAGAGAAAATATAAATATCAAGCTACAACGTAATTGCACGCGGATCCGAGATTCGTCGGTTAGTAAATCGAAACACCCTCGTGTGGCCAGAGGCTACGGAGTAGCTCTGATATGTATTTTTATCTCGATACAAGGAAATCATTATGCGTGAAAAATTTAGAGCAACGGGGTGCAGGATTTTACGGAAAAATCGTGTCGGCCGTAATATTGTTTGCTGGCTTTGAGGCTGTTTTAAAATCTTTGCGCGTTAATCCAGGATTTACCCTTTGTTTAAACTCATTGGTTATAGGTATGAGTTTTATCCGCGACAAAAGGAGAGGCGTTAACGAATAATTCTATTGTTCGTTCGAAAACGCGGCATGCAAATATGCTTGGCTTGGAGAAGCGCGGACGACGCGGCGTTTCGAGATATCGTGATGGTGAAAAATTAGGGAAGAAATCGCATTTTGCGCTTCGACGCTAGTCCTGGATCAATTCAACGGGACTAACAAAGGATTTCCACTCCTTGAACCTTTTTCCACGCTGGGTTAATCAAAATTTTACACGCAAGGCCCGTCAGGGTTCGATTATACTTTTTCATTATTATACCGCGATGCCACTCCATTCCAGCCGTTGCTCGAGTATCGCAGGTATTGTCGTGACTTGTGAGCGAGGCAATCGCGTCGTCGCATCCGAAGCCCCGTCGACCCCCAAACGGATGCGCCAAACCCGCTATCGACTAGTTCATAATGACATAATAATTGATCATAAGCCTGAGTCAATCGCAAGCCAATCAACCCGTTCACCAATGTTTCCATGGATGTATTGTGTAAATTTCATCGGAGTCTAGGTCGGTGTTTGGAGTAAGCGAAAAGGCCCACATCAAACATATGAAGGAGATCAACCAGTCGGTGTTGGACGGCACCAGCAAATGGTCAGCGAAGATTGCTATTACAGGTTTGTTAGCTGCAATCGAAATTCCGCTATCACGTCTCGTCGTCTCGCATACATACATATGTATATATATGTATATGTATATATACTCATAGATACGTTGCTCGGTGTTCATACTATACAACATAATATTTATACATATATATGTATAGATAATACATTACGCTGGGCGGCTGCAACCCTCTGTTATATGTATACAAAAAAGATACCTTATTATACATTATTTATAATGTCACGTAACTTGCCATGATGTTGAATGTTGTTTATTATATGTATTTATATTTATACGTACTTAATCGTGTGTTATTAAACGTCAGACGGGGGTAAGTCGGGGTAAAACTAGACGTTTGGGTTGAAGAAAAAGAACAACGTGTACGGTATTGAACACGTCGATGCGGATGAGATGACTTTTGTGTTATAGATATAGGTAAATAGTTGGGCTGCTATATATAGATATAGGTTGATGTGGAACCGTCGTTTTGGGGGTAAAACTTCAGCATATATTGATACAAGCTTACCGAAGAGCGCGGAGTTGATGAGGGTAAAATGGGACGGATCGGACGAAGGCTCGGGAGCAATTTTGAGTAACAACAAAAACGATAACGACACGCTACAGCTCTTTGCGTTTCCTTTCGTTTCATTTTCCTTTGGTCAAAGAACCCTGGCTGCTCCAGGGTGCAATTAATCAATTGCACGCGATTAACACCGATGATAAAGTATCCCAACTTTGAGCTGAACATTTAAAATCTCCGAGTACTATCTAGATTTATGATATTCGAAAAACAAGTTTGGCTTTTGCATTTTCTCCAGTCGCTCGATTATTTGACATTTGAACAATTCGTGTCCCGTTTTGCCCCCACTTTCCCTTAAACCTTGTATAGTTGTGTCGTACCTCGATGTGCTTCGACTGTATTTTGGCAATTGCAATTGTTCGCATGGGCGACGGGTAGAATTAACACGGCAAAAGTTTGCAGCACTGCGAAACGACGGAAATTGGATGAGCATTGATGAAATTGCCAGTAATTTTATACATCGAGTCAAATATCCTTTAAATTGCTGGCTACTTTTTTTTCCTCGTGAAAACTCGGAGATTATTCACCAGCCCAATTATCGCGTTTAATTATTATTTTATTTTCCTACTCGAGACTCGTACCGGGGAAAGTTGTTCGGACGATTTAATGAAAATCCACAAGCATGCCTACTACGCACTTGTTTTCCCTCGCATATAACCGTGCTCTCTAAACTTTTTCAACTTTTTAATTATACATTGAACATAACACGCGCTTCTCTTAAAGTGTCGAGAAAATGAGACTGCGTTATTGGTTTAATCATTGTTGACTTCAACGTGTGGCTTATAAGTACGAACAAACCAAAGTACCCACTCTGCGAGTATTTCCTGTTGCCATGTTTTTTTTTATTTTAGGACGGTTTAATTTTCACGGTAATTTCACTAATTGTAATTCGTTAAAATTTCTCTCGATTTTGATGAACTGCGTGTCTACCCACTTTTCAAACAAAATATAATTCAGACGATAAACATCCGGCGACGAGACGAAGCTTGAACGCGTCACAAAGGGGTTGCCATTGATTCAATTACCGTTCATCGACAAATGAGATGTTACCGTTCGAAATACGAAGCTCAATGTGAAGAAAAAAATTGACGCGCAAAGAAAATTGCCGGAAATGATACGTACTTACACCGTTCGTGCCTGGGATTGGTAACCAGAAATTTGTAGCTTGCTAACAGCTATTTTTGAATCGTTCACTCGTAGTTTTACGATTCTAACGTTTAACGTACGTTGTACAACCTTCGTATTTACTAACGACGCGGCAAAGGATTGGCTGAATAACAGAAAGACTCCAACAGGGACCGACTGATCGGTGCAAAGTAAGGATCCGCCGTCTTTGTTGAGTCACAGCAGAACGGCATTAGACGCAATACGATCCGGGGAAAGCTTAGAAACGCAAACGCAAGACCTTAATGCCTCTTTCTTCGTATTAGGCATGCATAAGAGTGCATACATCGCACGTGTTCCGCAGACGTACCAACACCAGGTGACGGAATATACGCGGTCTTCAAAAGCAGTTATTGTAAAGGATAGCATCAGCGAGAGCCGAGGAAAGTTACGAATACAAGAAGCGTCTTCGTTCTCCATCATGCTCAGTGGTCGCATTCGAGTCTTCTTTAGTCAACTTTTATTTCTCTCTAAACTCTGACTGCATCTTTTCGAGAACTAGTTTCCGACCATGTTAATTCCGTACATTTCTACCGGATGAAAAGTCATCGAGTTATGTATGAAATAATTACGCCACGTCAAGAATTCATTCCTTCGCTCACTAGCTTTGATCGAAAATTCATTTACCTCACTGGGAGTAGGTACGGCCGTGATATTGTACCGTCGTTATCTGCACGTACGTTCGACGTCTTCCTGTCCTTCATTGACACAACCAACCAAGGTATAGAACATGATCCTGAATAGTAAATTGTAATTTGCCTTGGTTGTAGTCCGACGTTTCACATCGAATTGGTAAAAAAAACCGGGATCGGGACGCGTTTTGGTTAGACTAATTATTGCAAGAAGATGGTAACTTGCGTTCACTTAGAGTCAGTTCTTGGGTACCGTAACAATTATTTCGTCGGATATAACATGAGGGCCAGTTGGCAGCCAGCCACCAAACGATCAGCAACAAGTACCTACCTACCTTCCTACCTACTCTTATTCAACTGCAAGGAAGTCTATATTCCGTGCCTTGTCTACGAGGGGCGCATTCGTGACAGCGCGGTTAATCGTTAGACCACCGCCGATGCCAGCCAAGAGTGGGCGATGCTAATTTGCTAATTGTGCAGATAACAGGTGGTCGAATCGCTTTGAGGGTGTGCCCAGGTGGCGGCTTTTCCTGGGAGAGTAGGCCGAGGCTCCTCGCGAAGTTTTCGGGATCGAGTCGGCAAAAAAGAAGACCGTCATACTTGATGTTTCTGGTCTCTTGTTAAGTGGTTACAACCCCGCGTTACCGCCTGTGTTAGTTCGGTCCTGTGTGGAGCCAATTCCCCCCCCTCATGCCGGGAACACACCGCAAGACGCAGGATGTTTCCTCTCGAGCGTAGAGAACAGTAGCCTTTGTCAGTTAATCGCACAAACGGAACCCTTACGGTAGTCGAGTTTTTATCAGACCATTTTTTACGTTTCATCAACCCTGGTTGGGGTATTCCGCTTAATATTGATCGTCGGATATCGCGCTACGTGAAAGTTGCGAGTTAGTATTGGTTGCAATTCGTAGCCCGAACTCTTCTAAGCATAAATCTGATACTTTCTAAAATCCTACGGAAGGTATTCACAGACGATGTCACATTTGACCCGCGGTGCAGGAAATTCGGTTATGGAATTTCAGATTTAACGGACATTAGCGGACGATGTTGGGCCACGAAACATTACACGCAAAAGCTCTTTGCTCCGAAAAATTGTGACCACAATATACGATTTACTAAAATCACCTCGCCGCAGGCTGCGTGCAAGCCATTGTTACAAATGCGTGAGTGTATAAAGCCTATCGGGTAAACTCACTGGTGTTTACCACACCATTTTACCGCTAATGGTGTATCTGCACCTATTGACCAACTCTCGTACCTTGATCCGTGGTTAATCACGCCGGATAAAAAGTCCGAATTAAACCTCGGGTACCTGTTGTAGTTGAACTGTGTATCAAGCGCGAGCCATCGAGGTACGGGGAATAGATATTCGCAAATCGTCAGTACATAATAACCACAACGCCGTGTAGTGAAGCCACGACGCGACGTGACACGTGAGGCTTGTTTCGTACACCTTCATAGGCGAGCATTATAACCAATACTTGCTTAGGAAACCATTGAAACCCGATGAAAGCGCCAAATGATTGATTGATAATTACTGCTGCAGGCATTGTCTGCCAGGGGTTGATTGATTACACCGTTTTTATTTATCTATTTCTACGATCTACGATTCATTTCCAACCGAACATACTTTGATACGGGCACCTGTGTATGTCGGCTGTATATCGATGTTGTGCTGATGTTCATGCAGGAACGATGTCTAGACGGTTTTATTCTGGACACTGTAAGTAAGTGTCGTCTCCTCGTGTCACCTCCGATCATGCGGAATTCAATTTTACACATTAAAAACCTCGACGACATCGTTCTCGGCTAACTATACTTGCAAAGATATCTGTGCATCTCCCCCCGCAGCGTAAACCTCACCGATATCAACCTGGTGTTGGCGATCGTCGAGAGCGGCTAAATCCTCGTCAGGAAAAATGAGAAAGGGATTTTTAAAGTGAGGTAAATGAATGTTAGATGACAAGTAAATTATTCTTTTCAGCACCACCTTTTCAGTGGACCCCGACACGCACATAGACACCCTCGAACAGGCCGAGGAAATCGTTCTGGAGGGGACTAGCAAGTGGTCCTGCAAAATTGCCATCACAGGTGATCTTCGAATTAAGCTTCACTCTAATCTTCATCTCGGATTAATTTTCATCCCAATATCTCGATGCCTTCTAACAACTATTCAACCAACACTTACCTGGTTTACTTCTAAACGACACAAACAGCCTACCGACTTATATTTTTTCAAACTTACAACTGCAAGACATGACTTCGATAAACTAGCGATAAAACCGTTCCTGCTTTAATTAACATGAGCATTCGTCATTAGGTGCGACAAAGTGCGAAAAAGTTGTTTTTTTGACTTTTCTTTCACGAGATTTACACTGCCGGAGCAAAGCGTGATATAAAATTATTAATAAATTAGCCAACGAATTGATGGGACGTTCAAGATAATTTTTTCAATGGGTTCGATGCGAGATCCAGGGTGATAACCGATCGTTAAATTACTCTCCCTCGAGCCCCTAGAGACTTCTCGAGCATGTAGAGGCAAGGGTATTACTTGGAAGGCCAAAACTCCATTAGAGTTATTACGTTCCACAAATAAATGCGGTGAAAATTCTACGATCTAACGTCACCGATATTATATACGATACACCGTCGTAACTCATCATACATAATATTTTTAAAAATTTTTGCGCTTCGCTGATGCTTACATCAAAGTTGACGTTGATTCCCTCTCGGGATTATCGTCTTATACCTCGTCAGTCTTCCCCGTATAAATTTTCGATCAGGCCACAGAAACTTCCAGGTAGTTTTACCATCAAGTACAGGATCAAACGCGACGCATATTACTGTAATTAGCTAAACTCCGCTGCGCTGTTGATCAGTAGACGTTCCGCCATTCGCGGTACTTGCTAAAGATCAATCGATCAAGCTGAAGCCTCGGTCGGCTAAAAACGCGGCTTTTTGAAATTTTTGGTCAAGTTTGGATACGTGAATCAGACGTGCAACTTTCGGGGATTCACTGCCAAGGTAAGACCGAGGAATAACGAAAGCTAATACGGGGTGTAAAGAAAAAAAATTAAAAATAAAACGGGAAAATCCGTGATGAAGTACCGGAGGTAACAAAAAGGAACCACGCGGTTACGTGAACCTTCAAGCTCGTGAAACCCACCCCTTCTTCATCCCCCCGGCTTCCGACCGGCCTGCACGCGCTTCATTTGTGTGAGTTTCGAAAGATCGATAGTTCAACGTACACCCAAGCACGGTGCCACCTACACTTTCACCCCCTCTTCACCCCTCCGAACCTCCGACGAGCATTCCTCTCTTCTACCACCGCGTCGCTCCCTCTTTCACTCCTCGGCACCCCGCTTGCCCCTCCTCTTACGCTCCTCAGAGCTGAATTCGAGCTACCCTGTTAAGCCCATTATGTCGTTTTTCCTCTGATTCATTCGCGACTCGATCCTACGATCTGGACTCTTGTCCGATCCGTTTTCCTATTATTATTATTATTATTATAGACTCACCGATTTCGCAATTTCTTCAGCCGCGGTTACTGATAGGATGGTTTTAAATTCCATTCAATTCGATTCAACCCGAGTAATCGCCGATTGTTCACACGCCATGGCGTGTCCTAGTTTGTAGGGACAGATTCAACATGTGCCTGCGGGCCATCGGTGTAATTTTCAATAGATCGTACAAATCGATATTTGGAACCAATTACAATGATAACCACAGTGTGACACGAATACTTTACTTGTCAGAATTTATACCAATGCTGAAATTCGATTTGAAAATGAGAAAAGTTCAATTCCTGAGTAGCTTGTGGGAAGTTATAGAACAGAGCTTAACACCCGTTGAATTCCGTTGAAAAAATTTCAGAATTCGATTTATTTGCAAACGAGCCTAACAAACTTTTGTTTACATTAAAATTTAACCAAAGATAGATCATATCTTTTCCAATACAATATATTTCCCTCGCCTAATACTCAAGTCTCTTCGATTAGGATTCACCTACGTCGTGTCGACTATCGTGTTCCCACTTCCACCGATTACAATATCGAGCCACACCGATGTACCGACTCGTCGATTCAACCCGTCACGTCACGTAGCTGTCGGATTATCAAATTGCACGGTACATAAATCCAAACAGATTTCCATATCCATGGTTTTATTTTCGATGTATTCGTTCACCACAGGGAAAAAATCAACGCGTGATTCACAACGGAGGAGAATAATCGTTTCCCAACAATGTAGGTATGCAATATCGGTACCCGCAACGTCCGCTATTGCCGGTAATTACCAAAAGTGGTTATAAATCGATGCAGCAACCCCTTCAGGGTCACTTAAGCCGCAAAAATGTTCTCAATTTCAGCCAATTTCAAGTCTCGTTATAATGCCGGAAAATTCAGTCGCGGCTTCCTGTCAGCTTGGTGGGCGTGGAACCGCGTTGGGCGAACAAGTTATGGCCTTTCACATATTTTCCGCATTGACAGCTGTACCCAAACCTATATTTGATATGCGAATAAAGTATCAGTAATTTCCTGATAATAAATTTCCGAACGTGATGGGAATTATAATGATAACGCAGTCCGACCAGCAGAAAAGCTTTTCGTCACATCAGCTGCGTTCTCGTATTTTCAAAAAACCACGCAGTAACTTTCACATTATCGTAGGTGTAATAAACCTGCACCAGCAGAATGGACGTACGCTGTGATTTTTTACGCGCTTTTTACGTTCTTCCGTATCAACTCTAGTCCGGCATATCCGAATATTTTATATACGATTCACGCAAAGCTATTCTCAAGTTCGGTTTTTATTTCCATTCGTGATATCAGGTCAACCCCACGTTGGCACTTTTATGCAAACTCGAGCGGTAAAAGAAAATTATTCATTCTTGTAACGCGGATTTTATTCGCACAATGATATATTCATTTGCGTTGTCGAATGATACCGAGATGAAATTTCGTTTTAATAACTTGGAAACGGATTTGTTCGCGGAAAATATTGAATTCACAGAATCTGACTTGAATTTGAACGGCAATTCGGGATCTAATCGGCCGCACCGGCGTTGGAGATGAAATTTCACCTATATATCAATTCCGGCAGCTGATCCCTTTCCAAGAAGCCCGCTGGTCCGGGCGGAGATAGTATTCCACGTGCAGGCACTGGGAACAATGGATCCAACCTGCCAATGACGAATGAACTCGTAATTCTAAACCTAAAGATCTGATATTGTCCGTTTGTTATCCTTGTCCATTCATTTCCAATCCAAACTTGGAAACGTCGAACTTCCGCAAGCGGGAGCCGAAGCGCACGGTGCGGCAGGCGGTGTGAGGGCAACAGTTGGCACCGTTTCCATTTCCGCATCCGCTTCCGCTCCAGTAATCAAATCTCTTGATTCTCTAGGCGAAAATTAAAACTACATTGCGCAGCGTCGAAGGACCGCGAGCTGCAGTAATTCCGCGCTTGACGAAACGCGACTCGAAATAGCGAATCGGTCGGGTGACTCCGTGAAAATAACGTCCCCGTTTTCGTTTGACAGATTTATTCGGGTATGCGGAAAGAAAGACCGAGAGAAAGATACTCAACTGCAATCGTAATCGAAATACTCGGTAGAAATTGAGAGAGAAACAAAAAGTGAAAAGAAAAGGAGAAATAAAAGTAGTCGAAGTGGAAAAAAGGCACTCCGAAATCCTGGTTGGTGGAAACCCTTCTTCAGCCTGCAGCAAACTGGAGATGGAGAGCTTATGCCGTCCGGCTGGGCTTTTATCTCCTGATAAAGCTTCCCGGGAATTAGAATAACGCGGACGTGGTGGCCAGGGTATAAATTATTGCAATGCTGTATCCTTTATATCGATTGGACACAACTTGAGCTCCTGTATTTCGACTCACGCTCGGACGCTCGGTTGAATAATTTCCAGCTATATGTATAATGCTCGGTTGTGCCAGGACGGTTTTATCGCCGATATACTAATACGAACCAGACTCAGAACACGATCTTTCACGCCTATACGCTTATTTATTCATACGACGTAACATGGCGTGCAAACACTTTCAGCCAAAGGATTGTAGTTTTGGACTTCCCGCTCCAACCCGACAAAGACGGCCCCGCAACACGCGGACAGATATTTCATTTATATACCCTGATTCGCTCCTTCACTACGAAAAAAGTTAGACGGCAGTATATATCTGTCGAGGGGGTGGGTTTAATGTACTACGACGTGACGAGTCGACCCTTGAATGTGAAAAGTATGTTTGAACAGTTGTACTTTGGAATCGAAAAGCTCGTCCATTAAACTCACGTCTCATGCATTTCGCTTGATTTCGTGGCTCGACTAAATTACTCACCCTCTTGAATATTTATGTATACTGCTGTATACATATATGTATTTTCGTCACTCACAACTGTGTGCGACTCGCGTGTGCTTTTACCAGTTCTTGTTTGTTTTTTTTTTTTTTTCTTTTTTCTATACTGTAATTCACTGATAAACGAACTGTAATATAATTGTGAATATTTGAAACGTAAATTGAAACGATGGGGTAAAAGAGCGAGATGAAAATAATAAGAGGGAAAAAAAAAAAAAAAAAAAGTAATGGACAAATGTTGGAATTGAAAAATAATCTCACCCCTAACAATAAGTCACGGGTACGTATGACTGTCACGCAATCATGTGGAGCGCACTCGCATACACGCGCCGAGCACGGAAATAAGAGAGAAAAAGGAAACAGGAAAAAAAAAACAACCCTGAACAATTCTTTGTCGCATTTAGGGTAGGAATCAATTACCTCACATTCATCGACCGAGGATAATTCTGGCCCTCCCCACCAATGGCGGACAAACCGTTTGTAGCATGAGCATGTGTGTCTGGTATAATACGGCAGTCCGACTATCGTGTATAATGATATAAATTATGTATAATATTTGTATGTTGATTTGTCCGTCTGTGTGGCTGCGTCCATATCACCGCACGTATAACAATTATCGCGCTTATAATGCACGCTTGCATCGTGGCTGCTATTATAACAATCAATAACAATAATGAACACACGAGAACATCCCTGAAACCTAATGCATGTTTCATTCGTCACACCATCGACACATTTCACAAGAAGGGACAGCAAAAAAAAAAAAAAAAAAAAAATTGAATAACGTACCTACTATACGCGCTGACCTTATGCAGAACATGAGTCCCCTCGACTCTAAGCTCCTTGATAAAATTTCACACCTACGACCCGACGGCATACGGACTGAGAATTTAATCATTTCAACAGCGACGTTGTACCTTCAAACTCTACGTCTCTCAGTTTCGACGGAAGGACAGGCTGTACTTTTCCTCCCCCACTGAAACATTCGATATCGATTTGGGGAAGGTTGGAATGACGAATCGCGTCTGAAAAATTCAACGAAATATCAGCTTTCCTCGTATAGATGTAATCTGCGGGATACACATTCCACGCTCTTCCGCCCTTTAGAATAACCCAGGCCAGAAATTCCAGGGCTAAACTATTGACGGCTGACCCCCTCGCCCTCGAGCCTATCTTCGCGCACATGTTGTCAGCTCTTCGAGTACACCGTGTCGAGATTCCTATCTTTATACTTCCGTGTAATCACGCATGTCCATGAAATCCTTGAGTACTTACACGGAAACGCCTCCACACTTTTAAGCTCGAAATTTTTCGCACGCGACTCGTGGCCATAAACTTCAACTAAACTAATAGCTGACCTATTACATATACATGTAAATACGCGAAGGGAAGAAGCTGGGGACATTCGTTTCGTACGGTCGTTTCCACAGCTCGTTCTGATCGATTTCATGTCACCGTCAAGTCGAGATTTGGATAATTAAATGGAATTTGATTTTTAAAATAAAATTGCACAATTCGTACTTTTTTTCGATTCACGAGACGAGGAATCGGGAGGAGAGCACCCACCGTTTGCTTTTTACGAATCTTGACACATCTACACTTTCCTCTTGACATTTAACCGACCGACGCTGGTGAAAAGGGGAACGTGACAAGCCAGTACTCACGTTGTAAAATTTCTTTCACAGTGATTTGCGCCCAGGGGTTGATTGCGAAAGACAAGAGTGGCACATCAGACCCTTACGTTACCGTGCAAGTTGGCAAGGTGAAGAAACGGACGAGAACGATGCCGCAAGAACTGAATCCAGTCTGGAATGAAAAGTTCTACTTGTAAGTAAATTGAATGCAGGACCGAGCGGTTGACGACAAAAGTCGCGAACGGTTTTTCTCATTTCCCTTCGTTTTTTTTCTCCCCTCCCCACCCCCCTTCTTTCTCACTCTTCTTAGCCTTTCATCCGCTCGATCGTAGAGCCCGTCAACGAAGTGGCGTCCGATCGTGAAAAGGCAAGGAATTCCTTATAGTTATTTACCAGCGGGCGCTGCTTAAGCATATAGTGAAATCTTTAAGTCAATTTAAACTTTTCACCATGATGTCAAAGTTGAAATTGTTGTACCAGCCAGTTTACAGCGACTTCTTCATCACCTTCGAACCGAATCCTTCACTCTGTACAAAACTGGGATGATATTAACGAAGCATTTGCATCACTCAGGCTATACAAATATGGCTGTAAAAGTTTTGGTGTTTAAATCACGATGCAGTATGACCGCGCAATCGCATGTAACTTCGACGGTCGAAAATCAAACGAAATATACGACGGTTCCGCGTATCGCGAGGAGATTATCGACATGAAATCGAGCTATTCATCGTTCGAACAAAATTGTTAAATCCATTGTTTGTTTCCGCCTGCACAGCGAGTGTCACAATTCCTCGGATCGCATAAAGGTGAGAGTATGGGACGAGGACAACGACCTCAAGTCGAAGCTGAGGCAAAAACTGACTCGGGAGAGCGACGATTTCCTCGGGCAAACCATCATCGAAGTCCGGACGCTCAGTGGTGAAATGGACGTATGGTACAACCTCGAGAAAAGGACTGATAAAAGTGCGGTGTCAGGTGCCATCCGGTTGCACATAAGCGTAGAAATCAAAGGCGAGGAGAAGGTCGCCCCGTACCACGTGCAGTACACCTGCCTTCACGAGAACTTGTTTCACAGTCTGTGCGAGGAAAACGGCGGCATTGTTACTCTTCCACAAGCCAAAGGCGACGACGCGTGGAAAATATACTTTGATCCATCCGGCGAGGAGTTGGTTGATGAATTCGCAATGCGATACGGCATCGAGAGCATCTACCAGGCTATGACGTAAGTGTGAAATACTGCACAACACCCTATCGCTACACTACTCGATCTATTATGCAACATATGTATCCGTATCATAATTTGAAATGCCAGCGTTCAACCGCGATGGTTGGGTTGCTACTAGACTCATGATACTGTGAATTTATGATAAACGAGAACTGCAAATGCGATACACCGTAGAGTTACAGCCTTTGAAACGATGTTTTTGGAAAATGAATGGGGGAGACGAATCTGATTACAGAAATGTTAAATGACAATTCTGTAATTTGGTCGGTTCATCCAGATCTCGTCTTGATCCACTTCGGTTGATCTCTCTCTTTCTCTCTCTCCTCCCCTCTTTCATCCTCGCCTGAGGAGTTTATCTATTATTTAATTTCAGCCACTTTCATTGTCTGTCAACGAAGTACCTTTGCCCGGGTGTTCCCGCAGTGATGTCAACTTTGTTGGCCAACATAAACGCCTACTATGCCCACACAACAGCCAGCTCCGCAGTCTCGGCGAGTGATAGATTTGCTGCCAGCAACTTTGGGGTGAGTTTGTAGAATTAGAGTTTGCAGGATGAGATACGTGGATGGTTTTTTTTATGTCAGTCTGTTAACCTGCAAGACAAACGATGCGGCTGATTTCTCGACCGGAATTCCGCACCCTGTTTACCTAACAAGTTACACTTTTTGATTGAGTGTCTTTTGCGCTGCGGAGTAGATTAATAAACAAACATTGCAGTCTTGACTGATTCGACTATCCGTGGTCGAACGAAAAGTTCCAACTCATATTTGCATATATAACTCGATCCTTTATTACGTTTGTAATGTGTGCTGACTGAGGTAATATACATAATTGGATCTTTTGAACTCCCATTGAATGGAAACAGACGTATAATCCGACCCTTGTAAAACATGTTAAACGCAGACATTCCACTAATTATAATGGCGTAAGATTGGAACCCGCATTTTCATACGTATATTTAAATTTAAACTGCTCTCAAGGTTTTCCAGAAGCAAAATTGTATAAGAATTTGTAAAATCATATCAGTAAATTCCATCCATCCATCAATCCCACGTCACACCTACCGCAAGATAGAAAAGAAGAGACGATATTTTTAAACGAAGAAGAAAACCACTCTCACGTTAGTATTCTTGACACGGATTGAATCGCCGATGAGCCTTAGCTCGGATACGTATTCTTGTCTCTGTAGAAACAACGCTGATAATAAATTATGCCCAGAAGCTGCATCTCCACTGCTCTTTCGAAGAAATATACGTGAAACACGGCGGTAAGACGCTGCTTTGAAATCTGGCCGAGCTTTAGCGCTAGCAAAAAGTAAAATATGGAGCCAACACTCTCTCGATATGTCGAAGGCAATATTTCCCTCAATATATACACACTTTGGCGTACTACACGAAGCTACAGACGCAATCAAGCGAATCCACCCTGGTCCATTGATGATTCACGACGACTCAAAGTCGCGATCAAATCGCCGTGCGCTTCGAGTCTGAATCGGCGCTAAAAAGCTCGCGAGTAGACGTGTCAAGGGAGGTATAACCCAGAAACAACGGCAAAGTTTTATCCATATTGATGATATCGCGTCCCTCGACTATCGGGCCCATTTATAAGACGAGGAATAACCAAGCCGCACCCTGCCTCGCTCTCTCGCGATACCGACTAGACGTTTCCCCTTTCCTTTCATCGTCAGTTCCCTTTCTCCCCCCCCCCCCCCCCCCCCCTGCTTGCTTTTCCAAGTGCCTTTTTTCCCGTTTTTCACTTTACTCACGTGCACGTCCTGCGCCCGAAGGCAGGCAGCCAGCAAGGTGCCATAAACAATGCACCTGGATATTCCACTATCCGCAAAATTCTCGTGAACTTTGCATGGAGAATAAGGTGTTCCGGCAACTTCATCCGACCGCACCTCCCTCGTTCCTGTTTCCACCTCCTCCCGATCCCTCTCTCCTTTGAACCCGTTCTATTCAGCGCCCTGCCTCTTCGAACCCATGTGGCAACCCACCGCGACCTCAGCTGCTGCGAAAATCAAGATTCACCGGATATTCCTACTATACATTTTGCACCGCCGCAGTCTGGGCAAGCTTGATCCCTTGAGTCTCGTATCGGAAATCTTAGAGATCGTGTGCCATTATGCAGTGCAATGGGTCGTGTACAGCAGACTCGTCGTCTTTTAATTTCAACGCCAGGGCCTAAGACTTATTCATTTGATTGAGCTGAAAATTTTATCTCTATTGACTCTTTTATCTGAAAGTATTGATGGAGAGATTCGTCAAATTATTACGCGGAGGAAATTGTTGTAATTATAGAAAATTCTTGAGAAACCTCGAGAATATCTCGATGAAATCTTGTGTTGGATCTTGGAAATCTTAACGAGAATTTGAAATATTTGAAATTTTAGAATATAAAAAACCTGTTTACGGAGTGCCGATTTTAAACTATGCATCCACTCAGGTAATTCGCGAACGTATTCCAACCAAGAATAATTACAACCAAGATTCATAGTTCCATGGAACTGTTAGATGCAAGGCAATCTGTTCATCGGTAAAAGTTTGTTACGAGAAACAAGTAAGCGTGGTGCGATGTAGGATATTGAACCGAAGTAAGTCGATAAGAAGCGATCTAGAGTTCAGAAATAAAACTTGAAGTTAGATGTTCTACGCTTGTATATCGCAGATAAAATATAGAATGATAAAACGGCGGGAGAACTTGGTGTACGATCTGATTTTATCGTTTGCAGAAAGAAAAGTTCGTGAAACTGCTAGACCAGCTGCATAACTCTCTGAGGATAGACTTGTCGATGTATCGCAACAACTTCCCAGCATCGAGCCAGGAAAAACTGATGGATCTAAAAAGTACAGTGGATCTCCTCACGAGCATAACCTTCTTCAGGATGAAAGTGCAAGAGCTGTCGAGTCCTCCACGAGCCAGCACTGTCGTCAAGGACTGCGTCAAGGCCTGCTTGAGGTCGACGTATCAATTTCTGTTCGAGAATTGCTACGAGTTGTACAATCGCGAGTTTCAAGTCGATCCGAACGAGGCTAAACGGGACTCTGAAGATCACGGACCGCGGTTGGATTCACTCGACTTTTGGCACAAGCTGATAGCTCTGATAGTGTCCGTGATCGACGAGGATAGGAACAGCTACGCGCCGGTGCTCAATCAGTTCCCCCAGGAATTGAATATCGGTCAGCTATCGGCGGCCACGATGTGGTCCCTGTTTGCGGTCGACATGAAGTACGCCCTTGAGGAACACGAGCAGCACAGGTTGTGCAAGTCGTCCGCGTACATGAACCTCCACTTCAAGGTTAAGTGGCTTCACGCCAACTACGTCAAGGACGTCCCCCCCTACAAGGGGGCCGTTCCCGAGTACCCCGCCTGGTTCGAACCCTTCGTCATGCAGTGGCTCAACGAAAACGACGACGTGTCACTCGAGTATCTCCACGGGGCGTTTAATCGTGACCAAAAGGACGCGGTAAGGACTTGCGAAGCGTTAGTACAAGGTGCTCAAAATTATTCCGCATGTTCGATTTTCACCTTTCATTTTTACAGTTCCAAAGGAGCAGCGAACACGCTTTGTTCAGTTGTTCGGTGGTCGACGTGTTCACGCAATTGACCCAATGCTTTGACGTAGTGTCGAAACTCGAGTGTCCTGATCCCGAGATATGGAAGAGGTACATGAAAAGGTTCGCTAAGACGATCGTCAAGGTCCTCGTTGCGTACGCCGACATCGTCAAGAGGGAATTTCCGAGCCACTTGAAGGAGGAACGGATAGTAAGTACCCGCGGGAAATAATTAACCTCGTTACAGTGTCGTGACGACATGCTTTCTTTCTCATGTAGGCTTGCATCCTGATGAACAACATCCAACAACTTCGGGTTCAACTCGAAAAGATGTTCGAGTCAATGGGAGGGGAGAAACTCGAAGAAGACGCTGCCAACATCCTGAAAGAACTTCAGCAACAACTCAATGGCGCTCTCGACGACCTCGCAATGTTATTCGCCAAAAGTTTAGAACCGAGAATAACAGCCTCGGTCAGAGAACTTGGAGATCTTCTTTTGGCCATCAAAGGTGGGGGACAAGTTACCCTCACTCAACCCGCCCAGAGGAACGCAGTTGCGGTTGAAGCGGACGACGTTCTGAGGCCGTTGATGGTTCTTCTTGACGGCAGCCTTTCGCTTTATGCACAATCTTGCGAGAAGACAGTGCTGAAGAGACTGCTCAAGGAGCTCTGGAAAATCGTTATGAGGATTTTAGAAAAAACCGTTGTTCTCCCACCGATGACCGACAAGAGCGTGAGCATCGATGCGATAGTACTTAAGATTTGCGTCGAAGCTCGTCGCTGACTCGTCGCTTCGATTTTTCAGATGATGTTCAAGAACCTGACGGACAACGCAAAAAACTTGGCTGCAAACGCGAAGATCGAAGACATGTCGAGGCTGTTCAAAAATCACATGGCCGGTAAACCAGACGTGAAAAATGCCCTCAGCGGTGTCATGGTAAGCTGAATTTATTGTCAAACTTCTGAATTCCGTGTATACTGAGCCACGATGGCTCGGATTTTTCAGGACATATCGAAGGAGGTTGAGAAGAATTTGTCACCCAAACAATGCGCTGTACTCGACGTGGCGCTGGACACGATCAAGCAGTATTTCCATGCCGGCGGAAATGGACTGAAGAAGAATTTCCTCGAGAAATCACCGGAGCTACAGAGCCTTCGTTACGCCCTCAGCTTGTACACGCAGACGACGGACACTCTCATCAAGACCTTCGTGACATCCCAAGTTAACGAAGGTAGGCTTCGATTCAATCCGTATACCTTATAGTCAAATATATTTCAGGCTCGCGTTAGCTGGGAAGAAGTTGTCTAACTGAAGATGTTTCGATCACACGGTAAATTTGCAAAAAGCAACTGGTTTCATCCACGATTACCCTTTTCTTCGTATTCCTACATCGTGAAATTATCTGGATTATTAGTTGTTTCGCTGTCGTCCTTATTTTACTGTTCACGACGTAGTAACGGGGTCAGAACTTTACGTGCGACACATAACATAAATTTCCATGTTGCAGCAAGACAAGCACAGACATAAAATTACCGATAGTAAAATAACAGTGGCTGGTCACTTGCCGTAAAGCTGGACACTTTATTGCCACAAGGGCTGAGAATTCTGAGAACGACAAAAACCCATTTCACGTAACTCACAAAAGGATGATGAAAAAATTTCACTCCACTTGCCACGCTCCGTGCCATTGGTGTAAAAATTCTATTTTTGCTAACGCCGTGCGTTTTCCGCGCTCAACTTTATATCAACGTAGCGTTAATAGCTACCTGAGCAATTACCCAGGGAGAGATCACGTTTTATCACTTATGGTTCCTCGGCCTGGTCTCAAGTCTCAAGGCTCAAGGATAACTGGTTAGGTATACCCGGTGGAGAGGTTGATTTATTGCCAATGATAACACTCGATCGTAACAACCTAGTAATGCTAATGATTTAGTGACATGGACGACAATGTGAGGTATAATTGAGCCATTAACGAATGGTGAAATTGCAAACTCCACGTCGCCGTGCATACATGATACACTTACCCAATTGATACTCCATTATCATTGCATCGATATTATTATGTGAACACTGAATCATTGTTAACACAATCGTGCAAAACACTGTCATAAAGTCATCATGAATGATTGTGGTGGAAACACAGTGCCGCTGAACGACAAGGCAACGTTGCGTCAACGGTCCATGAGCAGCGACCGGGGTGATGAAAGCGACACAGCCGAAGGCATGGAGGGTCTCGAAGAGCCTCTTCGCCAGCGAAATCCCCCGCTTCGACGGGAGAGCCGCCAAGGTACCTTGTTGCCACCTTAGACCAGGATCGTCAGCTAGCCTAATATTCAGTTTCGAATATTAGACGTTATGATCGTAGCTCGTAGAGTTTGCATTGAATCGAGGCGTCCTTCGGTTTGACTAATTGCCAATTATTACCGACCTGCGTAATGACACACGCGCAAGGAAACGAAGGTTTCGATTAACCATGGAATTGCCATTGAACCGGAACGTCATTCCTGTTCTACCAGAAATTTTGTTTCAAATCGGGATACAATTGAGATTCGGAGAAAGTGAGAGGATTCGTTCAGTTATACCGGAGCCGCAGGGGGGGGGGGGGTAATTAAGACGCGACGCGCCTAACTATATGCTGAGTATTTTTCCCTTCTTCGTAAAAGTGGAGACGAACTCGATTCCAACATTCCTCAAACTTTTTCGTTCCCAGGAATCATAAGATTCCATTTATTCGACGAAGTCTTGTGGAATAAATCAATTCAGTACAACTTCTCGAATCCACACTGAAACTATACCTACATATAGAGGCATTGTTACTGTATAGCAAATGCAAGCAAAGTCACGAATTCAGATGAGCCAATTTTCATATTGAACATAAAACTTTCAACAGCCATAAAGTTCAAGGGCGATTCCGGAAACCCTCTCTTCCAGCTATCATACATCATATTTTGTACTCTTCTACGAGAAATATTTCCGTTACGAGTGTCACGATTCACGGTTCATATTCCAGCTGGGTCAAACTCTTTCCAAGATATATTAATGAATGGTAAAATATCACGCATCACGTGTTTGAAGGGAGGCAACGGCTAGGACTGATCAAACACAGCTTTTACTGCTATGAGCGTGTTTATTCGTTCGTGATCGATAGATTCAAAGTAGTAACACTCTTTTTTATGTACTGAGTCCGTGAACAATCGCAAAACTTTGTAAAATTATACCCCCAATTAAATCACTCGCAACGGAAATGTCTTATTGTTCGTTGGAGGTCCAAAGAAGAATAATAATGTTGCTCCAATGCAAATTTATGAATATAGCTGATTGCGAGTTCTTGAGAGATATTATTTCCCTTGACGTTGTTTTTTTTTTTTTTTTTTCACCGTCTCCCGAAGCACTTTTCTCTCTCTTTTTCTGCTCGTACATTTGAATATGTAGATGCGTAAATTCACTTCCGAGAGTAAACGTGTGAAAAGAAACAGCGTGGAGCAACGCTGCAAGGTTTAAACTTTAAAGGACGTCTCGATGGCTGTATTAGGCGCTGCTGCTGCTGATAATAACCAATTCCACTTCACGATCCTTCGACGATAGACGAAAAAAAACCACAGCTTAACACTCAATCATTGACACCAACTCGCATAGATCATTGTACATACACTTGAGTCTGAACAAATTTTAAGTCAGTCGTTTCGCTCGCTATATTGCATACATTCCCACCACCTCACAAAACCCTTGACAAATCCACATAGTCGCAAAATTATTTCAGCGGAAAAAGCTGTCCAGGATCCTGTTCCAGTCTTACACGTGCTAGTTTTCATTAGGAAGCCGCTTACCACTTTACACCCACCATATATAATAATGCTGTGCAAATAATTATTTATTTAAATGTACATATAGCCGCTGCACAATTATACAGTAGGGCATGACGTTTTTTCTAGGATTAGAAACGGAATAGATTAGAAAATTTTTTAAAGTAGCTGCAAGTGAACGTCGGGAATATGCCTGCAGGAGGCCAAGGAGAAGAAGGAAACCTTGATTTTAACCTCTAGGGACCCGTTGAACTTACAGAGCGTCGTCAAGCGGGCGATTTTTTCTTAAATACTTTGCGTATTTCAGATACTACCGGATCTGACGAAGGTTCCGTCGGGGAAGTCAGCATCCAAGTCGATCTCTTCACTCATCCGGGCACTGGCGAGCACAAGGTCACCGTAAAAGGTACCGAACTTCTCACTCAATTCCAAATGTAACCGCATCCTCGATTTCAACAACTTTTACGTTCTCAGCAGAAGTAATTTAAACTTTTTTGTCTGCACGTACACAACTTTTCGTAGGTGGCTGCTGCAATAAGTCGAAAAGCATTGTTCCAATTGCAGAGATAAAAGCTTTCTGATGTTGAAGAATCCTGCAAAACCATCTTTATGCTCGAAACAGCCACATTTTTCACAGGCGAAAATTGTTTTACACAGCTTCACGCTACTTGTCTATGTTACCCAATGGATCTTGGTCATTCTTAATTCTAGTTGTCGCTGCAAACGACCTAAAGTGGCCCTTGGCGACAGGAATGTTCCGACCGTTCGTTGAAGTGAACCTAATCGGTCCTCATCTCGCCGACAAGAAGAGAAGACACACAACAAAATCGAAGAGCAACAATTGGTCACCAAAGTTCAACGATACGTTCCACTTGTAAGTTGAGACTCACGCTTCTGTTCTGTTTTCATACTAATTTCAACCCCTGTCTGTTGAATTTGCAATACCCTAGGGCTAATCAATAACATATAAAAGCCATGGAATGATGATCGAATATTCGAGGGTAAAATTTTCTTCGAGATAATCTGAGATCTGAGAAATCTGAGTTAGCTGAAAATTTATTGATTTCGGAGTAGGGAGGGTAGTGTACTTAGGGTTGGGGGAGGACAGGAGATCTCACGAGAGCTGCATAGAGTAACGAAAACTGACTATTTCCACTTGGACAGCATCGCTATAGCAATATATATACTGAGTCGGATAATTATTTTTGATTTGGTGTCTGGAGGGCACAAAGTGACGTCTACAGCTGTCATAAAATTCGTACTTAAGTAGAACCGTGTTGAAAGCACACCATGTTGGTAATCTGCATATTACAATCGACTGACGATAAGCTTCCTCTTCGACTTTTCGCAGTATAATCGGTAACGAGGAGCAGCTGGATTTCTTCGAGCTCCACATCTGCGTTAAAGATTACTGCTTCGCACGTGAGGACCGGCTGGTGGGAGTGGCGGTGATGCAGCTGAAGGATATCGTTGATCAAGGATCCTGCGCGTGCTGGTTGTCCCTGGGGAAGCGAATCCACATGGACGAGACCGGATGGACGATACTGCGAATACTTTCCCAAAGAAACAACGACGAGGTGGCGAAGGAATTCGTCAAGTTGAAGAGTGACATAAGGCAGGAGAACCCGTTGCCAAATCCGACTTGAAGTTGCAGCGACACATAGGAAGATAAATAATACAGATAAATCCCGTTCGACGCGTTCTTTGAGCTTCGAAAGAGCTCGGGGGAGAATTTCCATCCGATAAAAATAGGATCCCTCACATCTGAGCCGTCGAAGTCAGAGTGCAGCGAAACGCGCTGCCCGACGTCGTCGAAGAGAATGACTAGAAATCTTTTGCGAAATCGCAACCTGGTCATCTTCACCGCAGTTGCGTACGCATCGCATCGAGATGAGCAAAGGGCACCGGGTTTTATCGAGTCAAGTATATCTACCTCCGACTGGCTGCAACGGTTGAACGATCGCATCAGGATCCGGACGAACCCGTCGACGATTTCTCAATGAAACGAAGAACGCGTGAATCGAATTGCCACGTCTCGTGCGTTCGCGAACGAATGAAGCCCCCGCAACAGAGTGTGTACCTTAAACGCAGGACGCAATTATCCGCCAAGGAAATTCATCTTTGGCTGTGTGGACCAAAGCTGACGGGTTTGTCGCGATTCGTATGGCGAATCGATTTCCGTTTGTCGTTTTACGTCCTGCATTCAATTAGGTTCACGAATATGAACGAGGATCTGAACGCCGCGAACGCGCGTCGAAGACGACATATGGATGGAAGAAATCGTATGACTGTCATTGCCATGGACATGTGGAATTATGACACGAGACGATGCGTAATCAATTATTTCGCCTCAAACATGCATGATATGACGAAACACGAGATTACGGATATTGTACATATTTTTTGTACAGCGATTACGAGGATGCGAGGTGATGATTAAAATATACGGGGAGAAACTGCGGGCGGGGAGGAGGCTAAGCAAATTGGATTTTAGACCGTGAAATAAGTGCTGCCAGTACGCAATATTAACCATATTCGTATATAAGTAATTACAATTGAATACAAATAAATGATAAAAAAAAAAGTTCATTTGAAGAAGGCGACTAAAAGAAAGGCAAAACGTGAGTATCCAGCCATTCGAAACAGACTAATTGCCATGTTCGTGTATGTATAGCTATATAATAACTGAGACTGTGAAAATATGTAAATTTTAAGTGTGAAAAAATCCATGCCGAATAAATTCATCCGTTGTCCAAGCACATAAGCACGTATTAAAAACGAAGAAAAAATAACAAACAAATACAGAAAAACAATAAATAAACATAACAATTTGATCCGTGTAATAAACGGGTTAAAGGTTAAACCAAGAGTAAGTAGTAAAAAACTTGGACAAAAAAAAAAAAATAATAAGCTGACAAACAGATATTAAATGAAAGAATAACGAGAGAGTGTGGCTGAATGAGAGAAAGAGAGAAAGAGATCCGGGCCTTGAGTCTAGCTAGGAAAGGTATAAAAGAATCGATGTACATTTCGGTCGTTATTCGGAGAACAATTTATTCTATAGATTTACTATATAAAATTGTTGACGATAACTTTTCTCATAATTTTCGTTCGTTTCTCTTTCTTACTTTTCTTCTCGTTTTCTCTCTCTCTCTGTTTTTTCTAATAAAAATTAAGGTATATAGCATTTGAGGACGACCAAAAAAGACGCGCGCCAAGCTTCGTTGAAACTGGCGCGCTGCTTTAGTAATAATTATGATTACTAACGTATAAAAATTATCATAAAATTAAATTACTGACATTTATTATATCAATATCAATAATAATAATAATAATAATAATAATAATAATAACAACAATAATAATAATAATAGTAATAAAAATAATAAGAGTAATAACGTTACTAACCTATTGAAAATTAATCATTATTGATGAGAATAATAATAATGATATAACAATAATGTTATCAACAATAGTAACAATAACGATAATAACTATTGAAATGTTAATAACGATTAATGAATGTAGGCCCTTGACTAACGTGTAAAAATATAGATTTACATGTACCATGTGCATACGTTCTTTATATAAATTGATATTTAAGTGTGATACGCCTGATTGTGAAGTTGAATAATTAAGCAGTTTTTTGGTATTTGGAATTCGTAAATACGGGCATTTGCTGGGCGATTCACAGGGAATGTATTATAGCTCGAAGCGATCGAATGGGAATCGATTAAACCATACATGGTTGAATACCAATACTTATTAAGCATACAGGTACGTATGCAGAAAATTTGGAAGATCAGCAAATCAGTCGACAATTTGCGAACTACTGGGCGTACCCGGTGATTCGCAAATTCGTATTATATTAACGTGCTGTGTAAAATATAGTCAAAACGCAAATATTGTCATAATAACGTGAAAATTGTAAAGGTGAAACGGTGGCGACTTTGATGTTTGAAAAAAAAGTTTCGGTAACTCGTAATTGTGAAAGTAGAACAAGAAAGAATAAAAGAATATTTATAAATTGTTAGGTTTGCTAATCATTCAAATTCAGGGATTGCCAGCGAAAAAGTGTGAGTATAAAGGATTGATTGTGAAAGTGAAATAACAGAGAAACGGTGTATATTGCAATGTAGCAGACAGAATTGCCAGATCAGATCGCGAAGGTATAATTTTTCTTTGAATTAGACATCGAATCGCGCGCCTGATAACCAAATCGCAACACACGCCTATGTACATATTCCATTGCATATATTCGGATGACGGAGAAAAACGGGAAACCAAAGGTTGCTAGATAGAAGTCGAGGCAGGAGGCAAAGAAAGAAACAAATATGCATTCAAGATTATCTGTTATAATAGCGCGTACGCATGTTGCCCAATTTACGAGTGGCCATCAGATTTTTCAACATGTTTCAAATTAGAAAAATCAAATCTATACGACAAAACTGCAGCTCGGTTAAAAAATTTCACATTACTTTACACACAATATTAGGTATATCATACCGTAAAACATATTTACGTACAATACAGCAGTTATATCTGAAGTTGAAACGGAAATGACAAATAAATGGACTCACTTACCTGACGTTAATCATAACATCTAGCCTCAGTTGCATATCTCAAAAATTAACGTGTTCAATATTGTATGTGGTTCGATGTTGATAGAAAACAATGTAAAACATCTTCGAGACAGGGTGTGCAGTATAATAGTTAACGTAGAATACTGGATACACTACTTTTAGTTTGGTTGTGGCTTACATCGGTTGGTACGACGCGACTATTTTCGGAAATCAATAGTAGAATAATTTAACAATTTACAATCAACATTCTCCGATCAATCGATCCAATTCAATATTCTTCTCCCACGCTTACAATGACGCGCGATCAGTCTTTCCAAATGTTCTTTGCCTATATATTCTATAATTTTCTATCAACATATATTATAATTGTACTTTACTCCGGGACCGTATAAACATAGGCATGTATAACAATCCTCTGCAAGTCTACTCAAAACAATATCTATAAACAAATTAAAAACAAGAAAAAAAAAAAAACATACACATCACTCATTAACGTAACGCAGTAAAACTCCTAGCAACTTTCATATAATTATCTAGCATAATTTTTATTGCAATATTCAAAACGCTAGACTCGTGTTATCTTTGTTTCAAAAAAAAAAAAAAAAAAGAAAGTTCTATACATATATATAGATACCAAAAAAAGGCCGACGATAAGGGCGCGTTTGTGGCATCATAAATATATAATAATAATATGGATGTAAATAATGATTTCGTCAAACGAGAGATGAAGTTCGTCTATAATACCAATATGCTATTATGCAATATATATGTATATACATATATGTATGTATATATATGTATAAATCGATCAGCTGCTTGACGAAATGCGTCATATTGTATTTCTCCTTCTATAATTATCATTATTAATAATTATCGACTCCGCTTGGATTATTATAATATGTCCTGTATAAGCTTGAAATATCTCGTGTATTCTGTGATAATTACCCTTTAAAACATATTTTCCCAATAGCAACGGTATTTTTCTCTTTCGAAAAAAAAAAAGCAAAAAGGAAAAAAAAAAATTTTGAGATAAAATAAAATAAAACAATATTATTAATGATAGTAATACATGAATAAATAAATATTGATACATAAATTAAAAAGATACTAGGAAAATAATGCCATTACAATTTCTACTCTATGTATGTACGTATCAACGTCCACATCAGTTCCAATCGAATCTATACACACATTATATATATTACGTAATTGCAATAACCTTGGAAAAACCTTGAGAATCACAAATATATGTACCTATATTGTATACTTGCAACTTGATTATCGCGAGCCGGGTCCATCGACTATAATAATTTACCTTTTCCGTCGGTCAGTTATTCAAAATTGCATCATTTTCCTCTCTCCTTCAATTTTCTTTCACTTGTTGATTTTTTTTCACTTCGTTAAACTCGAATTTTCAAAATACATTGAAAGCAAAAAATTTCGTACATTTTCAGACAATTATTTTCACCAAAGTTCAGTCACGCGGTCATCAAGTTTAGACGACAAAAATTAGATATAACATTTATGGGAAAACAATGTTAACAGAGGGGAAAAAAAATACGTTCTTGTGAATCTCGAGACGAATTTGAGTCGGCGTTTGGCACCAGTTTCGCGTGCATCAAGTATTACGTAATCACTTTGCCACGCCAGTGTAAAATGTATATCTATACATAAAACGCGAAGCTGAAAATCAGTGATGAAAGGATATACGGCGAAACGAGAGTACGCCGAAAGCCGTAAAATGATTTATCAAATGCAGAGACAAAATATCAGAGATATAAACTAGCCTGTATAATATCTAGTTGAAGGACCAGAAAAGAAAAGCATGTAACAAATAAGATAGCGAAATAGCGAGATAGCGAGATAGCGAAAGAGAGAGAGAGAGAGAGAGGGAAGAAAAAAAAATGAAAAAGAGTTTTTAAAAAAAGTAAGTAAAAATACACAACTGTTGACAATACTATGCTTGAAAATTCGTATATGAAATTTGCGTGTGTTACGTACCTAATAAATATTATACAATATATAATAAAAAATGAAGAGGGTGTTTGTGTTGTCTTTCAGTTTTAATATACAATTAAAAATAAAAATTCAATCATGATTATCGTTCGTAATAATTATCGGTATTCACATACATACATGCACATGTAGCTCATGACGTATTTGCAAGAAAGTATTCTGTGTGAAATTATGGCGTAATTTGTTACTCGGGCGTTTATGATGCGATATGACTGCGTGTTTGTGTATAAAATTGTCATTGAACCAAATATGGTGTCGTTGTTACTAAAAAAGTTGTTGACGTAAAGAAGAAGCAAAAAAACAAATATATATATATATAATATACATTATACATTATACATATATGTATGACAAAATATATGTAAAAAAATGTTACACCCTTATTTGCAGCCTCCCGTGGTATTGACGTCATCAAACCAAACACGCACATTTAGAACGAAGAAGAAATGTCTAGGGAATAAAAATCTTCTCTTCATTCGCTTATTACTTCTTTCACTCATCTCTCTGCCATTGTATGTACATTTCGAATAGGTATACTTTGAAACTCGTTCGACGAATCCCGAATTCGATATTCCTCGCAACCTAATCGAGGAAATTCACTCTAAATTCACGCCTACATGTATAACTACATGACATATATGTATGTACTAATGCATCTGACACATAAAATGAAAAGGATTTCAAGATTAAGTTTTTTAATTACTTTTATCTGCACTTTTAATTAACTAATTTTCCTTTCTCGTGTCGTATTACACGTTCAGTATAAAATACATACATAGTGCATAACGATAAGAATAATTAAACAGCTCGAACGCGAAATCCTTTACACTTTATGCGTCATATATATTATTGCCTACGTGTAATACACTAGTGCATGTATATGCATCCAGGCAAGTGTATCCATAATTCAGACGCAACTGCGACTGTCCATTTCGCGGATACAGCGGTGGAATTTTTCGCAAATTTTCGTTAGATTTGCCGAATGTTATATACGGTATGCACTTGCGCCCTTTCCATATTCTCGCGTTAAAATACATAATTCAGCGTAATCGGCCGTCAGACGATTTCACCGTTCTCGAATTAAATCTGCTGCAACTTCTTCGCGGGACGAATGAATGAGTTAAAATTCTAGAAATAAATAATTGGGAGAATGGGAATACATAGGCTTATTATAGGTATAATCGGCATTCGTGTATATGATAAATCACCGAAATCCTCTTTACAAATACGTACCCCATCATGCAAATCGTATTCAAAGGTCCGGAGGCGCCGCGTGAATCGATAATTATGGTAAAACCATGGTGTTACATACCTTATAGGTATAGGTTTAAAGTCATTTAAGCTGGTATTATGATGTACCAAAAAGATCACCACACCTCGTACTCATACATAAATGAAAACCATTGGCGATATATTCCAAAGTGTAATAGAAAGTTTAAGATAAACATTATAGTCTGTATAACCTGCGTTTCGAAATGCGCAGGGGAAAATGGTTTGTTACGTCATTCATACATAACAGTAAATTTAAATAATATATACATTTAAATATGGTATATGGAAGAAAAAGTGAGCTCGAGTCTAGCCCGTAGTAGCTAGATAGCCTACGATAAACGTGAGAAATGATTATGATATGCATCATAAAAGTTAACGTTACCTTAATAATTTATTTATATATATATATATATATATATATATATATATATACATACATACCATATAGCTAAGAAATAAATAATTATATATGTGTATATATACTTACATATATATATATATATATATATATACATATGTAAAATTTGAACAAATAAATTAACTAAATTATATCACCGTTGATCATTGTGCCGCGTTTCATATCATTACATGTTTACTAAAGATAAAATAAAAGAAGGAAATATGAATATTATTAAGTTTCGATAGACCTATCTAAATAACATTGAACCGTGATTAACATTAAACTGCAGAGCGGCTTTGAAATCATCCTGGCAACATCTCTTAGATCGATGTATAAATGAATCCGACATTGTGTCAGGGTAATAATAATTAGCCGACATATTGGTTAAAAGAAGAGGAGGGAAAACTAGAGGAAGCGCAACAAGGTGAGGGGGAGAGAATTAATCTGTCGAGATAATAATGATGAAATGTCTGTAAATTTCACTCTACAGTAATTACCAAACATATATTAGTAAAACTGATTCTTCGTAGATGTTTCCTCGATCATTACGTAAATATATTTCATGTTCCATTTGGCATTATTCGACTCAATTTTACATCGATACATGGCAAGCGTTAAAAATAACTTATATATGTAAAGAACAATTTAATCCTCCGCGTTATGAAATATAATTCCTGCATATACCTTTAAAACGAATGTATACGTAAACTGACTACACAATTTTTGCAAATTCGTGTTATCTTCTTGTTGAAAAGGTGCAGAGATTGTTGAAGTGTGCAAAAATAATTCCCAAATACTCCCCCCTGCCCCAAACTTTTGCTGTTCAATCATTTGCAATTTTTCGCGAAACCTTTTTGCTGGAACGAGTGAAAATAAATGTTAAACTGATTTTTGTCTCACAAACGCATTTATACGCAAATAGCTTACGAGCTTTGGTCGTAAAACTCTTTAAATATGTGTTTCCCTTCCGCGTGAATGTACCATATCCCATCGGTGCTCTTATACAAGGATCAGTGGATCAAAAGCGTTTAATTTTTAGCCAAGATAATTGACTAATAGTACCTGTTATATTAACGTTGGTCACACCTCACGGGGCATAGTTTTGAAAAGTTGAAACAAAAAAGAAAAAAAACTAAACTCGAAAGCTGCCACCTTCGTGTGTCCAATCCGATTATAAAGTATGAAACGCATGTGTATAATATAAATATACACACGGAGAAACGTACTTTGGCAACTAATGCTTTCAATTTTGACACTTAAAAGGTGCCGAAATACGTATGAGCGATTTTTCAAATGATTGCCAAATTAATCTGTCGGAGTCTTTGAACTTGTCCGTATTGGTTTACGAAATTCCTTTTTCATTATCTCCGTGTGTATATAGGAAATACACATTTATTCATCTCAGCTTTATTACTGCACGCATGCGTACACACATAATATGTATTATAATACTGCACACATGATTTTGCCATGCCGTTTGAAAATCGTCATTTAATTTCGCACCGATTTGCCAATGAGAAAAGAAGTGAAAAGAAACGAAGAGGAAGAAGAAGTATAAGGATAATGGATAATAAGAATATGTATATATTTATGTAGCTACATATGTACATAAAATATTCACAGTGCGATACTAATAGCGCATAATACGATCTATCGTGTGTGCGGATCATCGTAGAAAGTACCGCATACTTTCTCATAAATATATACATACATATATATACATATATGTGTATATATTTATATATATGTATATATTTATATATTATTGCAAGATATGTCCAATCATCGTCAGTCGCATGGCTCGTATGTATAAATTATAGACGAATACAGACCCTACCTAATTCTCAACATTTGTATTTCCGGTCGAAAAATATTACTCATTCTCTCTTTGCGCCTATTATTATAATAACTATAGATAATCCATTGTACTGCACTACGTTCTTTCGTCAAGTGACATACATTTTTATTAACACTTTTCAGCGAAAATATGTGATGCGCAAAACCGGTGCAAAACGCATAATTATACAATCTAATCCAAGAAACTTTTAAACATCGTCAGAAACGATTAAACCTGCGCGTTGAATTTTCAGAATATAGATAAAAATGGCATTGTGACAAATACGCGGTTTTCTTTTCACGGAGTTTGAATGATAATTCAACACTATTTTTAACTTGGTGATAGAGTCAGGACGATTTTTTGTATACTAGCTAAGTGACGTCAAAGTTCTTCGGGTTCATGACAGTCAACAAGAAGCCTTAATTGAGAAATAATTTCTCTGCTGTATAGATATTATTATATATAATACACATGCATATTTTACCGACCAAGTGAATGTGTGCTGATGGGTTGTTGTTCAGAAAAATTGTAAAACACTTTCAAACTTCATTTTCAGAATTTAGCCTTGCATGCGAAATTCTCATTCGTGAAATGAAAATTACTCGATTATGTTAGTCCTACAGCATAAAAAATATGGAATCCGTAACTCACTGCGCGTTTGAAGATTATAGTTTATGACCAAGCGTCGAAAATACTCGTATGCATTTAATCAACAGGTAGATTTGCACAATTAGTACCGCCCGGAAAGGCAGGGAGAAAAGGCTATCGTGAATTGAAATTTTTATACCAACAGAGAAAAGGCTAATTCCGCAGCGGAAAGTAGCATCGATACAGCGGACGAAAGTCAAAATTTCTCTGCGTCATACTTATAAACGAGTATTGAGATATTTTTTCAGTATATAATATTCAGATAATAATTGACGGGTACGATTATAAGTAAGCCGCCGTTACACAGGCGATCCGCGCACATCATTATGTAGGAGCTAATTTAGCAAGTTGTTCAATTAACAGTTATAATTAAGCTCCGTTCAAAGATGAAATGATATGCCTGCGTTATTCTTGCCGTTATTTTGTTCGGCGTTGAGTAGCTGCACTCGTTAAATTAATAAGCGATTGAAATTATCGTGAAACAAAAATAAAATCGCAAGTGCGTCAACGGTGGGCATTTTGAAATTTTATCGGTTTTGAAATGTAGCGGTCATTTAAAATTCGCGTTCTGCTGAAACTGATTACAAGGCAACAGTGAGTCACAAATTTCAATACTACATATATTAACGCGCAATCCCAAAAATGAATCACTAAAAATCTTATAATCAAATATCTGCAGAAATACGAGCTCATGTATAAAAAATTCAATTAAATCAAAGCGGCTCATGCGAGAAGTGATTCTTATACCGGAAACTTTTAATTACGTAAGACTAATTCCCGTTCATTTCTGAGTTTGGTATACTTCACTGATTAGATGCAATGTATGATATATATAATATACGTTAAAAAAGAACAGACATTAATGTTGCGTAATAAAAAATTTTCGATGAGTAAAAATCACTTATCGCATGAGTCATTTCGATTTAATCGTTTTTTCTCTCATATATGAAATCGTATTCCTGCATATATCATTCTAAGATTTTTCTTCATTTATTTATAAATATATATGTTCCATACAGCGTTACAGGTTACTCGTTGCGTCGGAAAATATTTTAGCGTTAATGCTCTCGTACTGATTTAATAAAAACCCTAAAAAGATTGTACGCAACATGCACATTTGCAGTTCCCGGGGCTCGCATTGAACGCGCTGAAGCGGATAGGAGTAGACTTTCATGTGTAAATAAACTTAATTCGATCGCAAATCGTCCTAATCAACAGATTTCGTATAAAGCTCAACGAACCCTTCACACGTAGTGTTATAAACAATATACCTACCACCTACAGCGTCAATGAAATAATAAAGTATAATATAATGAATAATTTATTTGACGAAAGAACGAAGTAAAACGTGAAAGGAAAAAACAAAACCCAAAATCTATATACACATACACATTATATATTTATACATATATGGTATATATATATATATACATATATATATATGTGTGTAGATATATACATATATACATATATACTATAATATGTTACGTTCGTTAATCATATTCGATTTGTTGAAATGTACAAAATGATATATAGGGTGATAAGTGATATAACGTATTAAGATTATACGATAATCTTCGTTATCGTGAATTTTATTATTAAAACCAGTAATGTGTACAACGGATGAAATGCCAACATTACTTCATTTACCTATTAGCATTATTGATATACGTATGTATATGTATATACACATGCATAAATATAAATAATGATAAATTATTATTACATACGCTAAATTATAACAATAATAACAACAACAACAACAACAACAATAATAATAATAATAATATACATTATTACTTAATATAATATATAGTTATCGTTTATTACAGATAAGTTTTATTGTGTATTATTGAATGAAAATACATTTCTAAAGCACAATGATTACAATCCAAACGGTCAGTCAGTTATCCCACCCCTCGTTATTTCGCAATTTGCACCTCACCCTTCGGTGCCGGTTTAAACTCGTTGCCATTTTTCTACCACCTTTGTTACCGCCCAATCCAAAGGTCAACACCTTTCGCCTCCCTTCGGCTTACGGTAAAATTCGTGGTAGCTGTAATAATACAGAGCCTGCATTATACGTTATGCGAACCGGTCATTCGACGCCACGGCCTGCATAGCGTGCGTACAGCATGAAGAAATTCCAGACTTCGAAATCGAGTAAAACATTGACCCAGTAACTTTAAGTCAATATTCGAGCTGTGCGGGTTTCCGAAATCTAGGGGGAAAAAAGTTCGGCTTAGAGGCGGGTTTGTATCGGATCAGGTTTTTTGGAAATCTTCAAAAAACGAGAAATCTTTGAGAAACCCAAAACGTGGGGATACCTAACTCACCTACTACTTATAATATTGGACAAATATTGATAGTAAACAGTGTATCTAGATGACGTCAATATTTTCATCAAAAAGTATATCATCTTTCATCGGGGGATCTGGGAATCCCAAAAATTTCGACAAAATTAATATTTTCGTGAATCATGATATTTTCGGAAATCCCAATACTCTTATGAATTCCGATTTAGAACTAATAGGTTCTCCCGACGCTACCTGACCCGACGAATTCTGGTACCCTCACAGCCCTAGTAAATATCATTGCACAAACTTAATGGAATATTTAACCTGCGACAGATGGCTTAGGTATAATAGAGCTTTATGTACAGGCGTTGTAGACTGCGGTTCAAAGTATTAAAATTTCAAGATCAGCTATCCTATGAATACGGGCAGGTAGGTTACAGGTTGTATGCACCAATGGTGCAGACGTTTAATCGACCCGACAGCCGAAGTCGTTCAGTAGCGGAAAAAAATTATACACCCTTGTCCACTTTCTTTCCTTGACCAACGACGACGAGGATACGCCAAAATCAGTTGCCGAAGTCAATTCTAGGTTCGGCATTTTCAAAGCAACAAAGTGAAAAAGATGTGTCATTGATGATTACTTTTACTATATTATTATTATTCAAGTTTTTTTCCCCACATTTGATTTACGCGATTATTTACCGCCGAGTTTCTCCGTTTGTTCAACTGCAGCGCAAAAACGTAATTTGATTTAGTACCCTTAATTTTTTACCCTCCTCTCTCTTTTCCATTTCGCGATGCCGTGGGGATAATACATCTCTACCAGACTTTCCCCTGTAATTAGACTGAGAACCGTTAATTGCCGCCGGTGTAAAAGAAAGGAAATTCTTTAGCGCCTCTCGCTGTATAACAACGAAGCATAATAACGCGGCGGCAAGGTTTTCTCGATTTAACAGTAAAGTTCTGGAACAAAAAACTTCATTATCGAGCGGAGAAGAACGCAACAGAGCAAGAAAACCAATTGACAATGGCCAAAAACAGCAACATCGAATTAGCATATTGTATTGTACAGTAGAACCTCGATGATCCGAAGATCAATTTTCCGAACCTCAATTTGTTGTTTTTTTTTTTTTATTGTTATGCATTCATTTCTCGTGTTTTGTTACGTAGTAATAAATATTGAAATTAATATGCACGGCAAAGGATCACGCGCAATTATTTAAATAAAATATATACATTTATATATGTTTACATTATTGTTCGATTATCCGAACTAAGCCCGGCCCCAATTGGCTTGAATAATCGAGGTTCTACTGTACAAAATGGTTCGGAGAAGGGAAACATAAGAGTTGCTAAATTTTCTTTATTTGTTATTTTTCAACGTGACTCGTGCCACGTAGGTACTTTGAACACATCGTTCGACACGCATACACGTGTGTCCCCTACACACACACCCCCACCTAACCCAAGGATCGGAGGCAACGTCCAATCGTAATAAGGCCCGGGGCGAAGGGGGGGATGAACGACTTACGACCGAATTCGAAGAGACAACAAGGTTCTGGGCTCAGTGACGTCATAGCAGCACGGAAGAGCGCATCGTCTCCGTGGAGCGGTTACCATAAGAGCAGAGCCGAAGCAACTCCGAAACCCGCCGCTAGATAGCGCAGCGAGTCCTTCGACGAGCGGGCAACGACGAGGCGACGACAGTACGAGAGCCGAGCTCGAAAGGAGGCGATAGTGTCGCGCCTCCCGCCAGCGGAATTGTTCGTGGATCAGAGAAGGCGATTCCTACTGGTCGTTCAGGGCTTGTAAGCCCTGCCCACCAGGTGGCCGTGGAAAGTGTGTAGTTTCTTCGACGGACGGTGAGGCACGGTTCTCTTCTAATCAAGAGAAAATCTTTCGATAAAACCATGTGTGCCCGGGGGTGATAAGTAAGTGAAAATAAAGTAGAAAAAACACGTCATACGGGCGAGGGACTGTCGAAGGGACGAGTAACAGCGGTCAAACGATACGGATAGGTGTTGTCGCGCGTTAAATCTGATCAGACGGAGAGAAGGACGCGTATGTGTCCGGGGGCGTGCGATTATTCGCCCGAGGTTTGAAGGGTTCGTTTTACCGGACCGTCGCCTGAGGGAATCGGAGATAAAACTAAAGGGCGGAATAAAATCTAGGAGTATCTGACTGGATAAATAAGTGTTTGATTTGACTAGCCGACGTCAGCTGGTCTTCGGTGTGAGAGAACCAAGTTAGAAATGGCGGCGCTGGTGGCAGGTGTCCAGTATGGTTTGTCATCGCACAGTAATTTTCATGAAAACAAGTCGTTGATATTTGTGAAACTTACGGACTCAGCTTACCGGGCCATCGAGGACTACCTTCGCAATCGAGTAAGTAAATAATACGACCTAATCTATAACCTCGCTGGCGTAAATACCCCTTATTTAAATGCCCCCTGTGTCTGTCTCTGTCTGTGTGCGTGTGTCGTAATGGATGAAAGAGGTGTCGAGAGCACACGGGTAGCCATATTTCGTCCGAGAATTCATTCGCACGTATCCAGAAGAGATCGAGGACCTTTCCAACCTATTCCCTGGACATTATTCTACATTTCGAGGACCGCCTCGGACCCGGTCAATTATCCCCGCTGCCCGAAAACCGAGGCAACAAACCGAGCCACGTCGACGCAGCTGTCTTCTCTCCTCCGGTTCCCTATTCAAATATACTATATCTTAACGAAGCGAGAATCCCCGTCGCAGATTTGCGGATTCGCCTTTTTTAAATCCGACAAATCGTCACCCGAACTCGGCGCGACTCTCGACACGCGATCGGCAAACACCGTATGGTTTGACAACGATGTGTTACGTAATGCTGCTACCAGTTGTCACCAACTTCACTCCCGAAATCTAGTTCCTCCTGCCGATGACGTCTTGCCTTTTCCCAAATCTTTTTCTCGCCCCCAGATATTACTCTCGGTTAAATCTTCGACCTGACCGCCTTGCATCATCCCCCCCTCCCCCCTCTCCCTCCCTCTCTCCCTCCCTCCCTCTCGACGCCAGCAACCCCTCGCCGAGAGTCCCTCTCTGAGCTGTGAATCGATAAAGACGCGATATCAACACAGAGTCGACCACGCGTGATTAACATTCTCTCGGGTCGTCTCTTGTGTTGGATTTGAATTCGGTAGGTACGGAGTTGGCTTCTTATTTTTTTTTTTTTTTTTTTTTTTTTTTATCAAAGTTACTCTTTATGTATCCTCACTTTTCCACCCGCCGGGGGTCCTTTCGAATGTTTCTTTGACCCCCCGCTGTGCGAACCCTTGAGAAGTTCACCGCGCGTGAAACGACAGTGGTGACGTTGGTAGAGTAAACGGCTTCTTGCTGCTCGTTAAGGGATCACCACCGACGATTTGTAGTAACTCGTTTGCTCGAGTGGCCGAGTTCTTTTGGGAGATGCGAAGTAGCAGAAATTCTAGACCGAATTGGTAGGCCTTATTTCTGTCTTCTGTAACCACCTACTGAACTTACACTTCCGTCTAAAATTAACCAAACAACACTGATGTGTTAGAGATACGTGGCCGGCGCTCTCGAAAGAGGAAGAAAGAGAGAGAGAGAGAGAGAGAAGAGTTCAAGTTTTATTGCATACAAATTTCAAGTGTGCGCGGACCTTCGTGTACTGTGTTTGCTGTCTTGCTATCGATCATCTCCTTCCTCTCGTGGGATTAACCGATATTAATCTTCGAAACGATTAGTACGCTGATATTTTCTCTCACAGCGAAATCCGTCGACGATGACCGAGGAATTGAATTTGTTAATTTTTTAAAACTGTTCTCGTTTGTGTAAAGTATAACAAACACCGCAAGTTTGTCCGTCACTCTGATACAGTATATATATACATATATATAAATATCTGGTACAATATATGTACGTACATAAGATGAGTCGATGTTGTTATCTATCGATTCGCGTAATCGCTTTCAGAAATTAAGTCATACCTATAATTGCGTATATATATAGCTTCTTTATTCCGGTATCTTTGTGTTCGTTTAAGAAACGTATAAACAAATGCGTGAAATAACCAATACGGAGGTAAGCTTCGTTATTACTTTTTATCACGAAAGAGCGTAATTTGTGTATAGCATGTTTTATTTTCATACCAGGGAAATTCAATTTTTCTTCATCGATTACTTTTCTTATTTTTGCATATTATTAATCGTTCAATTATATTTATTCAAGTTTTACTTGCTTCGATATCTGATATACCCGATATTCCATACAAATTTTGTTTTCAACGAGACATCGCGTATTTCGCAAAAATATGTACGTTTCCGAAATTTTCCCCCTTTCCTCTCTATGTCTCCCTCTCTTTCTATTCGTATAAAACCGTACAAAAACAAAGTGGCAAATATACGCCATCAGTGACGCTTTTCACAAACATCCATTTCGCGCGCGATTTACGATTTACAGATATTTATATTCTCAAGAAATACATACAATATACACATATTATGTATATTATATATATATATATATATATATAATAATCTGTGTACCCATTTTCAATATATCGAAAGCGAGTGTAAGGAATAAAAATAAATGAGGAAATCGACAAGTGGATAGAAAGGCTTGGGGGGGGGGGGGGGGGGGGGGGATAAGTACGTCAGAGTTGATATTGAATTACATCGCAGATTGGTGTCTCATTTAACTGACGCAACAGCGAATAATTCTTATGTGGTCTCTCTAAACTCGATACCTACTACCTATACACATACACATCCATCTACGTGCGAGTATGTACTTGGCAGCGATTCGCACTCGCAAATTATCCCGATACACGATCGGACAATGTATTGCTCTGTACATACGGAATTCCGTGTCTTAATTCAAGCGTGCAGGTTCGCTACGGAAATTGTTTTTATTTTTATTTTAAATATTATAAAAGATATCGTTCGAACTTTGTATCTACCGTTTGTTGTTGCGTCGATTCGCAAAACAAAATTGTGCCATTAGTTGTCTCATTTGTATACTCGGTTAATTTAACCTTTATTTTTGCATCATTTCGCACACCAGTGACAATCAATCAACGCTCATTCACGATGCATAGATTATATATACGTATATACCTTTCGCGTGTGCGTGTAGAGCCCAGAATCGTTTGTTTAAAACTTTCCTTTGCTTCCTCCCTTGGCTACTCGCATCTTTTTCAGACTATTATGGTGAAAGAAAGAAACGTGAAAATAGAATAGATTCGGAACGTCAGGGTCTGATTTAGTTTTAAATTTCCAAACGTCAGGCGGCCGCAAAACTCCAGCCGCGTTGTTGGTATATTAAGAAAGCACCAAGTGGCGATAGCCAAAAGTTACGCAATTTCAGATTTCTCCTCAACTCTGCGGGGCTATAACTCGCCTTTTGCCGGTCGCTAGGCTATATACGTGTGTATATATATATATATACACATCCATGCACACGTACACATGTACCTCTATATTATGTTGTTATTATTATCATGGGTACACACTGGAATCATTTCTCGTTCGCTTATTGTTAGTAATCCTACGGAATACAGAACTACGCTTAAAGTTGAAATGTGCAGTGTATAAGATGCAGCAACGACGAGCAAGCTTACTACCAATTATACGTGTATATAAATGATTACTGTGAAAATTATCGAACGGCAAGAATAATGGAGCAATGAGAAACTCGCTTTAACGTCCACCGAGAATAATACTACAAAGTATTATATGTGTATGTGTGTGTATGCATATATACAACGAGTCGCAATTTAAACGTCATGTATACGTAAGTAAAATACTTCTACAGAGTTCAATAGGTATATTACGCAGTTTCAATCGTGTGAAACCAGAAACTCCATGCGGAGTTAAAGGCTAGGCGTTTTAACTTCATTCTTCCTTCGTACTACGACGAAATCACAAGCCAAAAGTTGACTTATCTCGAAATTAAAACAATTCTTATTCCCCAGGGTGGATCAATTTGTCAAATTTTGACGCGATCAACGTCGATGCGATTAGATTTTTTATATATATAAACATAATCATTGTCGTAGTAACAAGACAAGCCAGGGAAGAAATAAGATACTGGCTCATAATGTACTTGCAGTTTATACATATTGATGTGGTTTGTTTTTTTCTCAAACGATTCAAAATTTAAATTCATTTACGTACAAGTAGATACACCGTGCAATCTTGTTTATTTATTTATTTATTTATTTTTTCTTTCATTCATGTTTGCTCACTGATGTAGTATGTTATTATTAAGGTTCAAAGTTTCGAAACCTCAACGCGGCGGCGCTTTCGAGAGAATTTAGATAACTGCGCGAGAATGAAATTGAAACACATAATAGAAATCGAAAGTTTATACAATGTATATATATATATATATATAAAAAAATGTGTAGTATATTAAAACCAAGTCAGGCATTTGTTGTTCTCGACGCTGTAAATTCCTGTGCTCACGCATTATATATATATATATATATATGTATATATGTATATACACACATTGTACAGAAGCCTAAGTATTGTTACCATTATAGCTATTGCTTATTGTTTTTTCCTTTTTTATTTTTCCTCTCCTCTCTTCGCAAGTCTTCTCCCGGGGCGCGCGCAAGCGTCGAGACGCCACATGTTGGTTTTCGGTACGCTTGAAAGATTTTCCGTTATACCTTATAATATATATATATATATATATATATATATATATATATATATATGTATACATATAGCAGCCATGGTGCACTTGCTCGCGGTTTTTACCGGCTACATACTCGCGTGTAACGCAAGTTAGGTATATCCACACGAATTCGAGTCACTGAACGTTCACAGGGAGAAGAGAACTAGAGTATGTGCAAGTATTACATTGTCAGTAGTCTTATTGAATTATAAGGGAAAAGAAAAAAAGAATTTTTGATTCCGTCAGAACGTTGTTGATTCTGAATTTCTTTGAGTGTACGTATAACGTATATATATATATATATATATATATATATATATATATATATATATATATATATACACACATATATCTTTTAATAATGCAATTACATATGTGGCGTGAGTATATATCGTGGCTTTGAATAATGGGCCCGAGGACGACGTCAAGATAGGCAAAGTTTATACTAGATAAACGGCGCGTAGTCGGAAACATTATCTGGGAAGGAGAGATAGAGAGAGAGAGAAAGAGAAAGGAAGAGTGTGTGAGAGAGAGGAATTTGAACAAATAAAAAGAACAAACCCGATTGTAATACGTATCTTCTGCCTGCTTGTTTGTTTATCATGATATTATTGAGGTGAAATCGCGGTTTTCCCATACCTGTGTGTACGTATGTATATATACATATGTATGTATGTATGTACAAACCTTACCGCGGTTATCTTTAATTGACTTTTTGTCCTAAGCTCGCACTGCATCGATCACGATATCCTAACAACGTAATTGAACCCCCGGATCGAATGATATATTATATTATATTATACCCAGGCTTATTACATAGCTATATAGGTGCAATATTGCTGTCGATTAGAATCGTTTCGATACGTGTACACTTTTCTGTCACTACGGGTATGTGTCAACGATGTTGAAGTTGATTGTTTGAAATTCAGCAAGTAAATTATAATGATGAAAAAATGTTCATATTTTGACGAACCAACTTCTTGGATGTCGTTTCTAAAATTTTACAACGAGTTATCTATCCCACGATTTTTCTTCGTTACGTTAACGTTACTAACTTCAACGGTACATTAGTATGCATAAGCTTGTACCTGCGGGGTCGATCAAAACATTAATCAGTAAATATTGTACGCGAATTTTTAATACTTAAATTATCTCTTTTTTGTTTTTAATTTTCTGTGACTATCAGTATAATATATATATATAATTAGTCGGCGAGTGTTACGGCGACATTGAAAGTTGAAAATAAGATTGACGCGAGACAGGTTTTGCTGCACAATGAGCAATTGCAACAACATTTTCTCTTCCACATCCTATATATATACTTACGTGCATGCGTCTGTGAAAGAGTTGGAGGAGGAGGAGGAGGAGGAGGAGAAGAAGGAGGGGAGAGGGACGAACAACATACTAGAGGGTGAAAGGGGACTGTCTTTAATACACAGCCATTATTATTATACCTATATATCACCGGCGATTCTCGCATGGTAAATTCATCCAGCGACAGCTGTGTACGCCTGTGTAGAGTGCATTCCGATATCGTAGGTGGCATGCGTGCATCGCAACCTTAAACTGCCTGCTCAGGGGTAACTCGTGGCACTTCCGGGTATCCACGTAACCCTTCGACACCCGATTCGCGTATGCATATAAAGAGAGGCTCGCCTCCATGTGATTCTGATTTATGGTGTACGTCAGCCGCGTTTATCACACGCTCTCCGTGTGACGTAAATGAACGTACGTATAACAACGCATCTATGTACTTCTGTATGGAGGCTCTGTGAGAGCGAGAGAGAGGAAAGAGAATTGGGGGGGAGAGAGAACTGAGTTGACGGCGGCTGCTGTCACGTCGTTATCGTATTAACGTGTTATTATTTTTTTAACTCCTTTAATCGGAGCTTCCTCTGCAGCCCTGCTGTATACATATATACATTATAAGCATTATGTACCTCATATATTTATATATATATATATATGTATATATATGTAGAGGAATCCGCTGCTTCTACGTGTATAAATATTCTTCTTGTATAATACGGTTTCGTTTTATTACACTTGTTATATAATTTATCATATATGCATGTATGTATAACTCATTGGCCGCCGTGCAGTTTATACTGTATACGATAACTATAGTCTATTAAGATAGTCGTATAATATGATATGGTGCAAGCAGAACGTATTCGCTTGTGTGCGTGTGTATTTTACCACCGTCGGAATATTATAATACCGATACCACTCGAGGCGTGTACAGCAATATTCATTAATACCTTAATTTTCCGGCCAGCTTGTTTTCTGTCCGAAACAAAACGCGAGTTTCATTCTATTAGAATTTTTCAATAGCAATTCTTACGAGCGTATTGTTTTTATACGTATTTATAGGTATGATATTGAATTTAAACAGTGTTCAGCTATGGTCTCAAATTTCTATGATCAATCTCTATCGTATATATTATTATAGATATCGATTTTGCAATATTTTATGTATTTTATAACAGTCAATATCCGCCCTTATCAAGCCCACTGCATGCCGTGTATACACAGGTATAATAACGTAGCTACTGCGGGTAAGCCGGTGACCGTAAGTAATAATAGGAAAGTTTTGAACCCTTCTGGAAATGACAGCTAATTTAAACTCGCGGAACGAAATATACATATATATATATATATAATCCCTATGTGCGGATATAAGCAGCGTATCTAAGTGACGTCAGTGTCATGAATTATGTTCGGGGATTAATTTACATGTAACATGTTGACGCGGTACTGTAATTAGGTATGTAATATCTGTTGTAATTTCCCTGGACGTGCGTTGGACAGTTTGAATTTTTGTGTGCTCTTTTTTTTTCACCTTATACATTACGTATGATTGTAGAACGTATATATCATGCATACACCATCGAATCCGCCGCGAAAGAGACAGTCGAAAAAGAAAAAAAAAAAAGAAAAAGAAAAATTTTCGTCGTATATGCACGTTTCGATACACGGTTTCGTTCATGTATAATTTATATATACGTATGTATATCGCGCCGCCGCGGTTGGTCGCGCGCAACGTTTTATATTTAGAATTGAGGAATAAGAATTGCAATTCAATGCGCACGGTGAAAACGGCCAAATTTCCTAATTTCAACTTTCATGTCACGCTCGGCCTGACAACCCAACAACGTCGCGTCGTTCTCTGTACAAATACTTACATAGCAATTATAGTTATATGCAACTGATATATGTAACCGCTCGATCTTATGACGATCGATCGATGATTAACCCTCCTCCTCCCCCATGCGTACGTACATTTTATCATCTATACAGACCTATACACGTAGAGTGAAGCAATCTTATAAATTCCGTATACCTATAACGTTTCTGGATCAGTTCTGCAGATCTTATTCAACTTTCACGCTGATCAGTGTTCTAATCTTTATCCACGTGTTATATGCTCGTCGACGTGTACTTTAACAGGGATGACCAACTTGATTCAGATTCGAGATCTGATGTTTGATGTCCAGACTCCGTGCTAATCACTGATCTCAAATTTTTATCACAGAATTACATGAAATATTCTTTAACAGAGTCGTGTATTTTTTCTTTTCTTTTTTTTCTTTTTTTTTTCTCTTTGCGTTGTCGCGATCTACTGGCCTAATAACCACGATCGACCGGTTTGCTATTCCTAAGCTGTAATCATTACCAATCCTTTGAATATTTTAACCTAAATTTAGTTTATACACAAAACGAAGAATATAAATAAAAAGGGCCGAGATATTCATCAGAGGCGATTCAATTACCGACGGTTAAACAAAGATTTACGTTATAAATACTATCGTACGGGTATTTTACGTCTTTTTCTTCTTCTTATTTCGATTATTACATATGTGTATGCATAGTATACATATGATTACCCCAGAACCGAAATTTGTAATCGCATATAATTATTATGATATTGTAAATATATAGGTATAAGATGCGAAATGAGGGTCTATACCGCGGCGTCACACTTAAAACACTTGTGTTCCATTTGTTGAGAGGATGAGCTCGTTAGAGTCAAATAAACCCGGTTATATACATATCTATCTATCTATCTATCTATCTATCTATCTATCTATCTATCTATCTATCTATCTATCTGGCTTTCGGAGCTACCACGCTCAATGTTAGTGTTAAAGTCTGTCGTCGGGAGAAAAAAATAACTATATAATATATACAATATATATACATATGTATCTAACACATGTAATATCAAACAAAGTAAATATTTTTCATCAATTCTTAATCCGCAGTATAATTGTGTATACAGTTAAAGTCAATATATTATATATCGATAAAGTACCTAAAGATGTATAAATATTTTATTGCTGTGCAATTGAGTGAAATGTTATTGTATGAAACCGCATTGCCAGGGTATAGCGATTCATAAAAATTAAAAAGAATAAAATTGAAACGATTAAAACTCTGGACAAAATGGCTTTTTCAATGATCCTCTCGGCGTTTTGACCACCGCGTATATTACGTTTAAATACATGTTTAATACACATGAATTTCCCGTTTCTCATTACAATGCGGCAAAGGTATCGAATTAGGTAATATGTATTTTAACCCCCCACCCACCCCCCTATCAGGCAACTGCACTTCAGGATTAGCTTGTTCAATGCCGTTGAAAAATTAAATGTTATGTATTATACGTTAGTGTATATATGTATATATATATATACAACGTTCCAAAATGTATATTACATGCCTATACATTGATCCACCCCTCGCCAATTACCACTTGATCGGCAGTTGTGTACCTAAAAGAATACGATCCAGCAACGTGCCTGCGTATTATTACTTTATTTTTCATAGTTTTGTCAGCAATACATGCATAAATATATTTGTGTGTGTTTATACATCTATATATATATATATATATATATATATATATATATATATATATATATATATTAAATATAAAAGTATATACAGGCATATCGTATATAGATATGCAGCCGTTCACGTCTGGTAGCCAAGAAAGGCACGCGGCTGGGTTTCAACCGACGCAGGTCGTTCGTGCAGGGGTCGACGGTCTTTCGGGTCGGGTCGTCGTCGCGGTGCAGGGGTCGACGGGAATCCGTCGGTCGTTCCAGCTGAGAGGGGAGAAATAACCCTCGGGAAACATAACATAAGTCCAGGTTTTATATACCTCTGAGAACCCCTACAGGCAGAAAGAAATCTCGATTAACTTCTGGACAATTGTTGAAACCGTGAAAAGGCGGTTCGTGCAGTTTTATGCATTTATTTATTTGTTTGTTTATTTATTTCCTGGTAATTATTTTCGTTTCTCAGGCGTGTGTATAATATCGTTTATGATCTTGTTTTTAATCGCTGCATCGTAAAAGGCTTAAAAATATAATGAAACGATGCCGAATGGAGACGCGAGGCGCGTGCTGATTACGTCGAGATCGGTAACTTGAGACGTTCGCGGTGAAAATCGAGAAGCCAACATTGCTCTGCAGCGGAGAAAGAGGAACCGAGAGAAAGATATATGGATTGAAAGAGGGAAAGAGATATAGTAGAGAGAGAGAGAGAGAGAGAGAGAGAGAGAGAGAGAGAGAACGAGTGGACAAACGCGTTGCAAAGGGGAGGGCAGGAGGGAGGGTAAAAGGCCTCGACGATGACTGGTTTTAGGGAGGCGTACGATCTGCAGCGCCATGTTCGATCCTTGAATTTCAATTAACGCAATAGTTCGCGATACCTTATTTTATACATGAAACCCTGTTGAATATATATATACATATGTATCTACATTCGACTTTTTTTCGCTTCAATATGTTTACCGTAAACATTATTTTCACCTAGATTTTCACACATTGTGTATGCACTGGATTGAGTTACAAGGAATAGGGTATTTATACGTTGAAAATTATATTTCACGTTAGTATTTACATACTTATGTACATACGGAAGCGTGTGTTCAAGTTTTACCGACTTGATCAACAATCGTCGTAAAAGCTTTCGGTATAGTTTTGTAATTGAAATGTTCGATGGTTGTGTATAGAATTTATAATTATATCCTCTCTTACGTCCGACTTTATTTATGTATTATTTTAATTTGTGCACACATGTACTTTGTAAGGCACGACAATGCGAGTCAACGACCCGTATTATCTTATATACCTATTATATAGAATATATATCTATTTACTTAACGATGGAAACACTGAACACTATTTTCTACCGTCGCCGTTTTGACTCGTCGTTACTAAGAATTACACTTTACGTCTACCTACGGGTGTACTGTATATATTTAGTATGAAGTTTACCGCAAAACCCAGTTTGCACAACCCTTGGGAACCAGCCCTGACTCCTCCTCCTCCTTCTCCTCATCCCCCTACACGGCAGACATTTATTCTTTTAACCCGTGGCTACGTCTCTTACACATATATACATACAATATTACACGCGATAAGTATATTCTAGTACTATAAACATATGAAAGGTGAGAAATTAATAGACATGGGGAGAAAGAGAGAAAGAGAGAAAGAGACTGAAGTGCATACGTACAGTATAATTAGGAAAGAAAAAATAATAAAAATGAACGAAAACGTACCCGACACGGATTCCTTACCGTTTGCATATATATCTGTACTATTTTACTATCCGGTTTCTCGAAGAGACCGCCGGACGCACACACATATATATATATATATATATGTATATACATATAGGTGGCAAACGCGTCATTTAGTTAATTACTTGCCATCAAAGTCTAAAAACCGGGTCTTCGAAACACGGGGAACGTGCATTCAACGAATAGAATTTCTCCTTGTACAATTAAAATCTTTCCAATCGTTGATGGTTTTTTCTTCCCTTTTTTTTCTCTACCTTCATGCCACACGGTTCTCAGTCAAAGAATTCAGATATTTGGACTTTCTTTCGGGAATTTTATTTCGGTTATTCTTTATTTGTAAATTTTTTTTTTTTTTTTCCTCTTACTTCCTTATGTTACAAAATAAAAATTCGGTATATTATTATCATTGTTGTTGTGTCTAGGTGACGTGTGTATACGTCTGTCTTTTTATACGTGTGTACGCAGGTATGCATATATATAGTATAATATGATTTCTCAATGAAATTCCTCGCCCGTTGCGTCGCGTGTTGATATAGCTGTAAACAATCGATAGTCGCTAGCCGGTAGTCGATTACAGGTTATTAATACCCGGACTTGAACACGTCACGCGTGTATGTACAATCTACGTACACGCGCGTGTCCACACCTATAACAAGGCTATGTGGCGTAAACCTTTCTCTGCGCACTTACACACATTCAACATGCGTTTATCCACGTGCGTCATAATGCGGTAGTATACAATATAGATTGGTTTAATTTCTACACGCTGGTGGAAAGTTGAGAGAAAAATTGTAAAAGATGAAATTATTCGCCGGTCACGAAGAAGGGAAGATAATTATCCGAAAAGTATATGAATCAGAAGTAGAGAAGAAGAAGAAAAAAAAAGTATCATTATGATATATATAGAAATTCTTTCAATCAGGGGAAAAGCTTGAAACCGCTTGAGAATTACGGTGAATATATTGAATTTTGTCTAATTCGAATGAAATAACGTGTACCAATTATTTTTACATATATATATATATAAGATGATTATCGTTATTTGTAATTTTTTTTTCTTTTTTTTTCTCTCCATCATCTTTCAAACCTCTTGAAACTTGATCTGTGTCATTGTACGAATGTTTGCGCGTGTTCGAGGCGCGCATATTTCGTTTAATTTTTCCATAAGGAAATCAAATTCAGAAAAAATGGATTGAATGATATTTAAGACAAACAGTATTCGTATATATTATTACCGTGCGTATATTATAGTATAAAGTATAGACACAAGGGGAACGACCTCATTCCAGAACTCGCAAAACGGATATTCGTTGCTTGTGGCTTCGTTGATTTTATTTGTTTCCCCTTTCTTTCTTTCTTTCTTTATCTACTTCTCCAGCAGAATACTTATCCGCTTAATGGACCGAAGCAGACTGCGTCATATTTTCTTATAACATCTCCCACGCAATATCGTAACGTAAGACGAATTTTCTTTCCAACCCACCTGCTGCAAGGATCTGGAAAACCTTTGAATTTCGAGAACTTCGTTGAATACAAATTTTCTTTCTTCTTCACGTGATAGGAATACGTGTACATAATACAATAACACAAGAGATGAAATGGAAACTGAAATCAAAAGCGACGCGAAATTACGTTGAAGAATTATTTTACAACGGCAAGCTTGATGAGGCTAACAAATAAAATCCCGGACAGATTGTCATATATATATATACGCTCTCTTCGTAATCGTTGTGTAAAATGTAATATAAGTTGGTTCAGATTATTTCTTTCCTCGATGTCTGGCGATCGGTCGATCAAAACGGTTGTCGGGGCCAACGGGTGGCGAGAGAAAGTGAACCAGTTGGCGACGTTGCCGAATTGATTGCGAATAATTGCAATGCATGCAAGCTCATTTATTACAGACGGCAACTCCGCCGCTTGAGTCTTGATTCGCGATTAACTTATAGATTCACAAATGTGTATATATATATATATATATATATATATATATATATATATATATATATATATATACAATGTTCGATGGCCTCTCTGGTGTACCTATACGTATGCCCATTGCGTGTGTGCGTGTGCATTAATTTCTGGATTAAGTAATTCCACTTGTTTCCTCTGCAGTAGCAGTATGCAATCTGCGATCGCATTGCAATCCGTAACTCATTGCTGTACTGCACTTGAGAATCGTCGCCATTGCGTGTGGCGAAAAAATTCTCATGGATATGGTTGTATGGTACATATGACATGGGTATAATTGTATAATATCTTGGGCATAATAACGTGAGAAACTTACGTGCGTACGTAGAAACGTATGATGTATGGAAAGTTTTACTTTCGACGTCAGTCTTTGTACCCATTTATTGAAAATTAATTGTTAATTGACTATTTTTTTCCGCCTATTTTCCATTATCTTTTTCCTTACGAACTACACTCGTATGCAGCATCTAGATAATTTATGTATGTTCAACTTGTACTTGTTTATATACCCAAAACGTGCGACTCCCACTAATTAATTTCATCGGTTGAAAACATATAAGCGATGCTCCCAATTAATAACGCTCCGTTACGCTTTATGGTCAACGCCTGATTTTATCTCCATGTTTCGCAATTATCCGATATTTTTTCTTCTTCTGAGTTTTCGAATCTTCATCACGCCCAGCAACGATGTTATTCTTATACGTTATGGTCACGGATTACTCCGCAAGATTGCAGTACGCGAAAGATTCATCGGCTATCGCAATATATGTACAGAAATTTCCGTTACGAATTTCCTCCAATTCACCGCACGAAGCGTGCCTCAATTATTTTCCCGGTCATGATATTTCCGGTCTATCGTATATGTCGTATCCTTATTCCCATGCGCATATGTCCTCCTGAATTTGTTTTTTTCTTTCGAAATTCGTTTCTTCTTCTTCTTCTTCTTTTAATTTATCTACTCTTTCTTATCAGTTCTTCACTTGCGGTACAGAAAATAAGCGATTTAGATTATCAAATTGTATATTAGTCAAATTAATATCATAAAACCGCCGCGGTAATTTGCACTTCTTGTTGTCAAGTAGGATAACCACTTTGTTGTTTATCGTTTTTTTCTTCCTCCGTTTTAACGATAACGTTGCCGCAATTTCCTCACCTTATCTATTAAAAACTACAAAACACGATCACACGTGACCTGTCTAACTGAAGAGTCTTCACTCGTCTTTGAGTACTAGTAGCTGTATTAAAACTTTGAGAGTAATTAAAGTTCGATTCGATGAAAGTTTCTCGTCTTGAATATTTTATCTCGATTCCTTACACGTATTATTATTATATTACATACAATCTTCACCCCTGTGATATAGATTAAAGGTATAAGGATATCTCCTTCTTTCGTAAATCGATCCCCTGGCGAATGAGAATATATTTGTTTCTGTGTGAACAAAGAATAGACCTCAGCTCGTGCTCGTCTACTTCATTTCGTTTTTCTCACCCTTCGTCGCGACGCTCTACGTACCTGGAGCCCTACGCGGGTGGCGTCGCCTCGCTTCGCCTCGTTCCCTGGGAATGAGTTTCGACGACGGGGTGCCGCGACGCCACCGACGCCTCGATGTATACCCACGTGTATATACATACATACATACATATATGCATATATACATACATATATGGATATGTATTACGTAAGAAGAAAGGAGCGGAGAGCCGTGTAGTGTTTTTGATACACGTGCCGTTTACTCGTAGATATATTATAAAAAGATAAGGTGCAGAGAGAGAGAGAGAGAAGATTAAGGATTGATTAGCTGATCCTCGCAGCTTCGGTTCAACAACTCTTTGAGGGTGTTCGTTTACATTTTACTTATCTTATTGTTGCAGTACTAAATTATTCCAGAAAATACGTCTTTGCGAAAGGTGTATGAAACATACATAAGCATAAATAATGTAATTAATTAATTAATCTTGGTAATCTCATCATAAGAGCTCATCGCGTGACGCATTCTTCTCGTACTTTCCGCGCTACCGAGCGCGTATTTTTATTTTAATATATCTTATTGTGTTTTAGATTTTCGTTTGAATTATCGTTCTGCCTGCTAAATTATAAGATTTTATTTTAACGCTGGACAGATACATACTTCGTAGTTTTTGCATGCACTAGATTCCTTTGTTGTAAATTTCAGGCTCGACGTATATTCGCGTTTTCGTTATTTATTTATTATACACCTTGATTTACCCATGATTTTCAATGTTGCGACATTTTTTTTCTTCTATGGATGGGACTTGAAAGATAATAGCTGTGTAATTCGTATCAATTTTTTCACACTTGTAATACTTTCATCCGTTTTATCTAAATCTAAATTCGAAACTTCTCATCTGTCCTTTAGACGAAGCAAAATGCTTTGACATATCGCATTTTATTTGCTTTGCACAAATTCTGACTGTAGGTGCAATTTCAATATATAGGTACGCTAATCGTGACTAATCTTGGCTGACTAATTGCAAGTAATAAGATCGGGTGTTTGGAAAATTTCGTTGACGGATAGGTAAATATTACAAGGCTGGAATTTGTAACGTTAACGTTATGAAACATCGTGGAATAAATAACTATACAATTTTCAAACGACTTTCAAGAAGTTGTCTTTTCAAAATATCAACATTCATGCATTGTTAAAGTAACGTTACTTATATCTTCAACCTCATTAAATATTATACCTGAAACCCTTATAATTTTAACTGTTCTTCAAAATCAATACCCTTTTGTTGTTGCGCCTGATGAGTAATATGGGACTTTTCTACCTGAGACATTGCTTGAACAATACAATATGAATTTCACGCGTCTATTCTCTCAGTCCTTTCCATTCGGTCAACCAAAATATGAGGAGAATTTGTTTTTGCATTCTAAAGATGTGCAAACATACCCCCTCCCACCTTTCTTCCCTTTCGGTTTAGATATAGGTAAATTTACTCTCGAAAACCGAGATCAATTCCATGCACGGAGAGAATGAAGAGAGCAAATTTTAATGAATGAAAATTTTAGGAAAAGAGATACACATCGAAGTTTCTGTAATTTCTACTACAAATGTACTATAATACTATAAACTACTATAAAAACATATGGAAATTTAGGTTCAAGGTTCGCTTATGAAACCGTCTTTAATCCAAACAAATTATATAAAAATTTAAGTAAAGTGAGCTGACCTGCTAATTTTTTTATTTTTCTTACAATAAAATCTGCTCTTTAATTCTCTCCGCTGCGTCTGTAGCCGTCACGATTAAAACTTGATGCATGGTATAATGTCGACGTGTGTATAACCTGGGTGTACATATAATACGTGGGACTTTCCCTTTTAAGGACTAACACGCACGCATTCTTGGATCAGTCGATACAGTATCGTACCTACATAGCTATACGGTATACCCAACGTTATCTCTGGGCGTAGGACCTCTACGATGATACGAGTGTATATTAAACCAACACCCAAAGCCATACCCAAAGCCAAAGCCAAAGCCAAAACCCTGGGATCGAACAGCGGCACCGAGTCGTGGGTGGATCTACACCGAGCGTTACGTAAATCCTTGGATGATGGCCGCCGCAGACTTTTGCCAGTGCTTCTGCACCTCGTATGAAATTCGGCAAAATTTCTCCTCGTTACCCGGACCCGTCACACTTCTTACTTCTCATCCTAGCCTGTAGCTCACGCCTCTGCAAATACTTAGGGACGTTAATGTCTCGCTAATTGATCTCCGTGTATTCAGGCAGCGATTTACGCTATCGATCTTCATTTCGTTTTCGCTTTGCTGATATTTCGCTTCTTTCTCTCTTCTTTTAACTTTTCGTTCGTAGGTACAGTTATTATAACAGCTGAAATCGTAATTTTTACTATCGTGAAACATTTTTCGCCATTGCGGTATTTTATTGTATGTAAAAACACAATGAACGAAGGTAAAGTAATTTGAGAGTGGAGGAGAAAAAAAAAAATTATCAAAATTATTCACAAAGTCTCCTTCTGATCAGATCGATAAAAATTTATCTCGCGTTGATAGGTTATTGTGTATATATTTTCGTAGATTTGAAATGTCAGGGGCAAGTCTTACGCGTTCGGCAGCCACCTTAATATTCCTTATATACATATATGCGATGGTTCTTGTTGTTGGTCTCTCTTGGACAACGTGTAGTTGTAGTAGTAATGAGGCTGCGGATCAGCTAGCATGCTCTTAGGCAAATACCTATGCGTAACTATACCGGTACTCGTTTTGTTTCCTTCATCTGAATAGTAGCTTCGGGCTGAAAACTTGTCGGTCGTCGTCATGGCTTCGTATTTAGGCCATGGTCTTCGAAATAGCGAGCAAATTGATCGGAACACCGAGACCAATCGTAAAACGGCGAATATTTTTTTTATCACAGCTCAATTCCTTCTCACATCGATCATACTGAATATCCGATCTTAATCATGGAAGAACTTGACTTCGTTAGCGTTTTTTTTTTTTTTTTTTTTTTTTTTCGTTTTTGAAAAACGCGAAACTCGATAATGCAGGTTAAATGAAATCTTGACTCGATTAATATAATTACAGATTTCTTTCTCTTTAGCAATAAAATGAACGTCGATAATCTGAAAATGGATTCGCTCACTGCAGCTGATCGTTTTATTTTATTACAAAAGCAGTTTCCTCTCTTTTCCAATCAATTACTATGTGACTCTGCAACGATTGAAAGTTACTCCTTGCGAATAATTACCGTTTTGCACACCTTTGAAACCTTTTCGCGACTTGGACTATACAATATATCTATACATCGAATTTGTAATTGTAACTCAACGATTGTAATCTGCGGATTTAACTAAACTCTTAATTACCAGGTGTGTCGTTAATCGATTGAGTAACTCAATGATTAATTAATTGAATAGCAATGTTGAGACTGTGTAATTTGTAATGCATGTACACTGCGTATAATTAGTATTATATATAAAATTATGGCATAAAGAGACTGTTGATCGTCCATGTTATGCAATATCAAATGATGCACCGGATACTATCTCTTTTTCTTTTCTCTGTTGCAGAATAAGACGAGTGACAGCCCTACTATACAGTTCCTAGGAAACGAAGGCGTAAGTAGATTACTATTATTATTCACACTGTACATTACGTACGATCAGAATCTCAATATATATATATACATGTATGTATTTATGACGTATGCATATAATCATTAAAGCGTGTACATGATTTATACATGTATATATGTTTATACGAACCGCGACGCGTTAATCTTCTTATTGTTAGATCGACTATCGCTTTTTCTCGTCACCGTTATTTGCTCAAACGAAAAAGCAGATTCGTAAATATGTGTATAGGAATTAGGCTCGTGGTGATGTTTAATGAAGTTACCTATTTTGCAGAAAATAAATTATTGAATTCTTCGTGTAATTTTGCCGAAATCGTTGGGTAATTTTAACCGCGTGCGCAGATCGTTTTTCTTTATTTACAAAAAAACTTGCAATAATTATGGATGCGATTATAATAATACAAATCATTTTGCTACAGGCCAAATTTATTTCATATATAAAGTAAGTTACGATCGTAATCAAGTTTTTTTTTTTTTTTTTTTTTTTTTTTTTTTTTTTTTTTTTTTTTTTTTAACCACGTCATTTCGTTCGATTTCTAACTAATTCCGGGTTTATCCCTCGATTCCGATCTGGCACGGAATTTGGTACCGAGTTTGCAACTTATTTCACGAACCATTGACAATCGGTACGCACACGCTAATATTATCGCGTAGCGTTCAGGGACGTGCCTTCAGTGGCTGCTGTCTGTGTCAAGGTTTTGTGACGTCTCGCGGGAGGGAAAGAGAAATAGAGAGAGATAGAAGAATGAAATATCAAAATATTAAAGGAGAATTAAATAAACTGTGACGTTATTTCTGAACATAGTATATATATATTTGAAAATCGTTGAAATCTTTTGAAATCACTGAAAATTTCATTTGAAAAAAATATTTGAAATCCCATGAAGTCTGTTGTAATTTTTTTTTAAATCCTTGGAAGTCCCTAAAATCTTTTTAAGTTTGTTGAAATCTTGTGAAATACCTGTATATTTCTCTTTAAAAAAAGCGTTCTTTGAAATCATCTGAAATCTTTTGAAATCCTTGTAATCTTGTAATCAGATACATATAAAATCGATGAGTGATCAATTCCTCGCATCACCACATGTCATGACGTCAATTAATTTTTATTCTCTTTTCGACAACGAATTCTTATTTTCACTTGACTTTGGAAACGTACCTATCGAATAAGTTTTTGCTTCGATTCCGAGTTTCTTGTACGTTACACGCTAAGTATAATAATATTTTCAAAACGACGAAATAGGGGATTAAAAAATGAACGCACCGAAACGAAACCTTTACTACTTTACGTCTTAACGGTATAACGACGGGTATGCAGGTGTCTCGTTTCATCCCGGATCCTCGTACGCAATAATCTTGATCCAATTTCAAGCAGGCGTCACGTTGTCAGCTAGGTAGGCAGTGTAGTGTGTTACCACCAGTAGGTACGAGGTACGAGGTACGAGAGGCCTCAGAGGCTTAGGGAGTCATTGACCAATGTTACGAGTATAAGCATAAGATGATGATTATTTTGCTCTTATGCCGTTTTTTATCTCGACTTCTTCTTCCTCTTCTTCTTCTTATATTCCTCATACTTTGAACCGTCCTGTCTATATATATATATACGTATAATATGTGTACGAATACGGCGATTAATTAATTTCCGATGCCGAGAATATAATTCCGAGAATTTGCAAAACGAAATTTCCTTCCTCTTCTCGGTACATCATAATATAATGGTATTCAAACTTCTTGCCCATGCAGCCAATTATACCGTGACTCCTGTATCCATCATTTCTGGCAACTATTATGTAGAAGTTGTTGTTGTTGTTAATTTTTTCCTCCCGCGTGTAATATACGTAGGCACGTAAGACGTAATACCTGCACAAATCTACGCAGTTATAGTCGAGTAGATGCCTTAAGAGCTTGGCTACTGTACCACCTCTGGAACAAGGTATACTTACGGTTAAGGACGATGTAAAATGCCACGCGGATACAACTCGGAATGAAAAGATGTAACATGAAAAGAAAAAGTAAAAAAAACGAAATTCTCAAAAATCTTTAACAATATAATGACAAAACAATTCATTAGAATGTTTTACCGGCTGAAATATTTCTTTTTTTCTTTTTTTTTTCTATCTCTTGCAGACCCATTGTTTGGTTTTTGAGTATATTTAAATTTACTTGCAAAAATTACGGGGAAGAGAAATTCTCTTCATGTGTGTGTGTGTGTGTGTATCTTTATTATAAACGAGGCTTCCTTTGAGGGATGCGTGTTACTGTGTACGAATTCTTCGCGAAATTGACTATTATTATTATTATTATTATTATTGTTATTATTATTAGACTCTTCAACGATGTGGGAGGAATCGTTTCTTCTTTGGGATTCCCTATTCTTTGCCTCATTTTGTAAATTTATGTAGGTATAATTTGTAAGGTTATACTGGCAATATGACAACCGGAAAAGATTTATCGTTACAATTCTGGGAAGATTTATATCTTATCGATATACATAGATGCTGTGCAAAAAAATAGTTAGCGATGCAATAACATCCTGTCGGATCTATTCTCATATTTTGATCGACTAATTAATCGAGATGTAGAGTGTGAAACAATGCCATTGAAACTAAGAAACAATCACACCGCAGTATGACAAATTTTCAATTCAAATGTAAAGTTTATTCACAATTCGAAAAAAAAAAAAGAAAAAAAAAAACTTGACCCAGTCTTCGCGATCGACGATATCACGCATTTCCCATGGCGTGTACAATTATAATTAATTATCGGCCTTGCACTGTAGTACTGCGATGCACATTGCAGGTATAATAATACAACGCGAGTTATCGATGCGGGCGGATCGTTTCGCAACTCTTCTTTTACACCGCGCGCGTACACATGTAACAAATATTTTGAATTTTATTATTTTTTTCCCCCCCTGTGTATCGTATAGGCATATTATTATTGTTGTTATTAATAATAATAATAATAATAATAATAATAATAATAACCCCCCCTTTTCCGGCAGTTATACGGGTAACCCGACACTATTTACTCTGAATTGTTTACTCAATATGATTATTATCACTCCTCGGTATTGTCTCTGTGTATAATGTGTACCGCATATTGCATCATGGTATAATAATTCTATGTAGAATGAATTTTGACGCGTGTTTTACGTTATCTTTCCTATACGAGGTGGCTGTAAAATGTTTCGCAAAAAATATATCCATGCACCTGTTGCCGAAAAGGTCTATAAGGTATATATACATACCTTACACAGAGCGTGCATTTTTCACGGTGAGCAAGGAATTGCGAATCACGCATATGTATGTATATAGTATGTAGATATGTGATTTGGTATCGTAAATCATTTTGACCCAAGTGTTTATGTACGTACTCCTTCGAGTTTATCTCGGGAATTTTTGACGTTAGATTTACTCAACGAAAGCGGACAAAAACCAATCTGACGCACACGCTCTTTTACGTGTTTAACACGCCTTGGGATCCTCGGTGTGTCTTTCGATATATGTATAACGTAATGATTCACACGTGCCGTGCGAATATATGTGCATGTGTAGGCAATTCGTTAAATATATATATATATATATATATATATATATATATATATATATATATATATATATATGTGATCGACGATCGTTATCTGACTGAAATTAAACTTCATGAATAGAATATAAATGTAAACAGAGGAGAATTTAGCGACAATTTTTTTCGAAATTTTAGAAACAAACTATTCTTGCAAAATTGAAAGGGGGAGGGAGGGGGACAAGGTGTAACGTGTAATGAGGGGGAAGAAACGACGACGACGAGGGTGTGGCATGAAAATTTTCAACCATCGTTTATAATACTGCATATGATGAAGGTATTGCAACAGCAACACCAGCAACATTAGTTATGTAGGATAAAGTTGAAAATTATTACAAACGGTATCAGTGTATTATACGAGTTTGCAAAGAAGCCGAGCCAAGTGAAAGGCAAAGGCAAAGGCGAGCGATGTGAAGGCTCGAGTTTTCTCGATGCAACGTGTAAGCGTAGCATGTATGTATAATATCGTATACATACACACACACACACACACACACACACACAGGCGTATAACACCGATACCTACGTGCAAAAAACAGCACAGCTATATCCGTACGTCACCGTCGCCGACACAAGGACGTCTACTAAACGGGCTGCGAATTGTACCAGAATAATTGCTGTATACTTTATAACCTGCACACCGCTCGTTCTACGCTTATATACATATATATATATATTAGTTACACTATTATACATGTTCAGAGAATATAATGCAAGTATAGGGTACGAAAAATTAATTACTATCGATTAAAAGCGTTTACTCGCAGCACGTTAATTGGGAGAGTTTTTTTTCTATATAACACGAGTCAGATTTGTCATAGATTTCCTCGATGCTTAGATTGATTATTATAATTGTTCAGATTTGGTGAATAGAGGTTTGTTGATTCAAGATGAGAAATAGAAGAAAAAAAAGAATGAAGCGAAATTCGTGATACTGATCGATCAATTGTCGCGAAGAACGTATTGTAAGCAATTTTGCACCCCGTGATCTGATCGCCATAACATCAGGCAGTAGCAGCAACAGCAGCAGCATCAATTCGTCGGCGACATATGAATTTTTCTTTTCTTTTTCTTTTATTTTCTTTTTTCTTTCATTTTCTTATCTCTTTCTTCCTTTCTTGCTTGTTTTTCTTTTTCCCCCGTACCTTATATCGAGGCGTCTGGGCAAAACTGGTTCTCAAGACCTTTGCGTTGCCTGTGTTCGCCGTTTTCTGTACAAGCTATCGAGCACGCTCGAGGGACCTGCATCCACACCATCAACAGCCACAGAGCCATTGAACGCGTCTCGAGTTCGTTTGGCGATCGGGCGTTCACCACACCACAGAGTTCAATTCTCGATTCGGAACCGTCAACGATTTGACATGATGATATTTTTTTCGATATACTTAATCGCCGCTCCAATGCAATTCTGCTTTGAAAAGTATGCGCTTATTCAAGCGTTTAAAACGCCGGCGAAGATCGCTTGAAGTTCGTTTGATCGTTCGAAGTGCGCCTGCTTTCCTCATCGACGACAACTAACGTTCGGAGGTGGCAGAACCTGCAAACGAAGTGCAACGTCCTCGGGGATAAACTCGGCCTTTCGCAGTGGTAGGACATTATCATCCTACCTGCAGAATACTGCTTAGTACGCTCGACTCTCCTCGAACCTATACGCAAAGTCAAAGGGGAAAACTGGTTTTCCACCGATATGGATACCTCTGATACATGTGTTTATGTATACATACTATACCCACGCGCACGGTTGTATATTATTGTGAGTTCTGGAGGAACAACAACAGCTGTAAATTACCGTGTCAACGCACCTCGTCGCTATGAAGAATCGTTGTGATAAACCTCGATTTCATTTTCATTCGTTTCCTTGGTATTTCACATATTACAGCTTTTGTGGTTATGGAAATTAGGAAAACTCACGATAGAATAGAATAGATTTATTATCATTGATAACAACATTGTTGGACAATGGGTACAAGAAAGATACAGAGAGTTCTTAGAGCTAGAGAGAGAGAGAAAGAAATTGGGAACCCGTGTATAAGCATACGTATTTTATACGTACACCTAGTGTGAATATGTACATTACAAGTTCGGTGTAACCGCTGCACGTTTCTACACTGGTCGCACCGTATGTGTACGTATATAATATATCTGTATATATGTATTGATCAAATAATCACAAGCCTTCGACGCGACGAGAACCGAGACTTGTAAAACTGGATTGACCGTATCTGTATTGAAATTACAACTGTGCAGGGAACTCGGGGCTCTCAGGTCGGTTACCAGTTCTCTGTGTCTCTCGCCTCCTCTTTCTTGTTGTTGTTGTTGTTGTTGTTGTTGTTGTTATTATTTCTATGTTCTTCATCCTGCAACACGGTATCACCTTCATTTCGCGCTGCTTCGTCGCGTTCTATATCCTGTGTACTTATTCCTGAAACGTTTAATAATATTGTTTTTCCATATTTTTCATGAATTTTCTTTGATTTACAAACATATAATTGGAGGTTAAAGCTTTTAAACTTGATGTGGCGATGCGTTATTCAGAATTGAATCGTTATTTCGTAACCCGATGAAATATTGTCTTGACATTCGATCAACGAATAGAATAAATCGAAGGAAAACATACTCACATATCTTACAAACTAAACCTTTCATACTTCAGAATCATTCTCTTAAGTCGCAGAATATGTATATATAATCGCTTGAATTTCCATTCCGATATTACGTTTCGCTTAACTTGCACACCAGTTTAAACAGATATTGAAGAATTTTTGCCAATTCGTGTTCCACCGTCTTAAGTTTCTTTCATATGTGACCCCGTTTCACTCTGTATGTATGTACATACGTATAGGGGGGAGGGAGGTCAGAATACGGTTTTCGAATTCTTCGACTCAATTAAACGAAGAACGTTTATTAACTACGTGCTTAAATATTTTTTAAACCAATTATCGCTTATACGTGCGTATATCTCGGTTCACAACTTATCCATGTGTCATAATTTTGTACTATATTTTTGTATAATTATTGTTATACCAATATCTGTAAGCATGTATGTATTACAACTGATATAACCTTCGCCGTGTATAACGTCCTTTGAAATAGAATTATTTCCGGAGTCTGTAGGTACGATACGGATATACCTGCGGTGCTATAACCAAATATATGTATAAGGTTAGGTTGTATGGTCGCCGGTTAGAAAGTTCCTCGGTTATCATCGATACACCTTTTTTCTTCTTCTTACGTTCCCTTTTTTCACGGCTTTATACATACACGACGACGGATAGTATATATCGGGTTCTCGATCCGTCGACTTCGAGGTCGCCGAGGTAACTGTCCTCTAAATTATTGATTCTGACCTCCTAAATCTACGGAATATCAATCTCGGTTACGCTTTTCGTCGAAAAACCGAACGATATTGTTAAGTTATTTTTTCACAGAATTTTTATGCCTTCTTTTTTTTTTTTTTTTTTTTTTTTATGGTATCTCTTTCTCAGAATATTCAATACCTATAATAAATTCTCAACGATTACCTACATGCTGCTAATCAATTCTTGGAACAATTCTGCAGTACACAGCTTTCGTTAAACACACTCACGCGTCATTTCATGTTTCATTAGCCATCGTGTAAATTATTCGAGTAATTAAACTCTCGACGATCGTATAGAATTATTATTATACCACATAATCAATCGCTTCTTTATATATCTACTTACTTAGGCAAAATCACAGAATCTCGCTACAAGTTTAATCAGAAGCGCATCAAAACGATAAAGGACAATCTCATGCGGATCAAAGGATTTCAAACATCCGTCTATAATATTATCATACAAAAGGACACGGAGTTTTGCCAATTTGTTATTGCACAGATCGATATCTAATTCTTTCATACGCGTCGGACGAAGGAAGACAATTGCACTTCATGTATTCGCGATCGGAAATTTATCTCTCCACATATTATCGCTACACTGCATCATCCTGCATACAGAGAATTATTTCCCCATGCACACAATTTTCCCCCTGAAATATTCACCGGGTTTCAAGAGTTCGACGCGCGATACGTTCAACGGGGGTGAATCATTTATAGAGAAACGTTTCGAAAACCTATTGTAGGTATGTACATCTATCTATATATATATATACATACACACACATATGCATACACGTACAAACGTATATATAGAGAAATATGTAAGCGAGAATCGCGGGCGTTTCCAGCAGCTGCACTCGTTACAACCTCTTCAAGTATTCAACGGTTCAACCCTTATACATAACTCTGTGATGTGCGTGCATCTACCTACCCCTCGACTTGTAACTCCGTCACTTCAACTTCTGCTTGGGTATATCCTGAATAAGGGATTTTGGTTGTAATATTAATGACTGAATCAACTTTGCAGCTGCGATGAATGTGGAAATTTTTTCATGCGGTTATTGCAGATAATTATATTTTCCGACATTCTTACGACCATCTTTTTTTATTCCTGTAAGAAAATTATTTGCAATTCGATCACACGTACCTACCTATTTACAGAGGTATAATATATAGATATATTATATGAAGAAATGTTTTAAATACGCTCTGCGGAGATAATATATATATTTTTTTTTTACTTGTTTGTTTGTCAATCGATTCGGTGAATTTGTATTCGGTTGATGATATCTTATGTTTTCAATGACCTATAAGTGATTTTTTGTTTTTCATATTTCAACTCTGTGCGTATTTTGGTTAAGTCAACAGTTTCGCGTTATCATTCCTCTTTTTCTCTTATTTTCTTTTCGACGCGTTTGCAATTTTGTCATCTTAATTCTGTGTACATATTTAAGCTATTTTATCAGTCAAAAATCATGTGGGTCGTGCAGTTTTACGTCGCTAGACATATTTTCAACATGTATGAGAGAAAAACATATGCGATTATAATCCACGGAGAGGAATTTATTGTTAGATCGTCATTCACGTTTTTCATTCTGTATGTCGAACGTTTATTTTGCAATTATCAATTAAATATATGCAAAAACCCATTGACGAGGAAGCAGAAATGCCTTTGCTATAAATAATTGTTCGACTCCTGTTTATCCACTTTCCTCGACTTCTCGTGGTCGGTTTGACGCATGTAAAGTATTTATTCCTCTTTCCGTATTTACGTAAATTTCCTTCCGAACGGCTAATTCCGATTCCTTCTCTTAAACGACTTGCGATATCGCTGCGATTCTTGGAAGGAAACGATTTTATGGTATATAATATATACCTACGAATCATCAATCGTGAGATTAACATTAAAATTCCTCTCTCTTCTTGTCTCACCGATGCGATTTCGCTAATTGCGATGCATTTGCATGTCATGTGCATTCCGACACGTCGAGTTTTTGGTCGTGGTTTAATGGCTGCATGGCTATATATAAATACGGAAATAACGACCTTGTACGCTATATGCGTCACGTAATTATACACAGATGCATTATACGATTCGGTTGATCAAATTTGTTTTCATTGTGTTTAATTTCAGCTTGGAATATCTATATTTATAAGAAAGATCCCGTTTCGATTTTAATGTATGATTCAGATATACCTACGTGACATGTTAATCGAAGTTAACACACATACAGCGGATTATTTTACACGTTCGCATATGGTTTATACATACGAAAGACTTCAATTTTTTACCCCAATTAAATAAAACTTACAAAATTTTTTATTAAAAGTAATAATAATAATATAAAAAATCGATAAATTTTCTTGCAATACGGTATGCGATAACAATAATTGACACATGAAATCAAGTTTGAATGCGAGTGAGTTGATTTATAACTAAGGCTAAATCGCAATGCTACGGTTTAAGCCTGAAAACTAGTCTTTCAAAACGATTCTCGGTAGGAGTAACCCTCTGTGTTTACGAGACCGTTTTATAGCAGCTCGCCAATTGCGACCTGCAATCCAGATTTGGCAGAATCCAAAATTTCCCAGAGCTCACGTTGTGCTGTTTAATCTTTATTACTGGGTTAGATACAAAAACTTCTCGACCTTATTCATTTTGTGTGTGTGAAATTTTCGGTGTAAAAGGTCGTAAACAAAAGTCAAACAAATTCTTCGAAGCTCGGTCCTGTCGAAGGGGGTCCTCGTCAGAAATGCAAATTGTATTTATCGCATCCAAAGTTTTGTTAAATACGAGCTGCTAACTGTCGCACTAAAGGAGAGAAAAATTTTACACAAAATAAAAGGACACTCACAATTTATTATTTTACCTCTTTGTCCTTTCGTTCACTGCATAGAGAAATGTAGGTAAAGGCTACCCGCAGTGTGCAGGCTTATCCACTTGTCATAAAAATTCTTCAAACTCTCAGAGGTCTGCAGGTGTAAATGCAAAGTTTATTGTTAAACATTGCACGATGGCTATAGAATTGTCAATTTTTCAAAAAATATATTGCTTTTGTTTTGCAAAGTTCGCGGATAAGTGAATTATATATGTGTATGTGTGTATCGTTTAAACAAAAAAAAAAAGAAAATCATCGATTTTACGGAGTGTTGCAACTTTGTTTTTCATTTTAATTCGTAAAATTATCTGCCCGCTTGAATACGAAAAAGCATAATAATAATAATAATAATTTCAATTTGTAACATAGGTATAAAATATTTATCCAGAAAAACATGCAAACGATTGTCGGGAATTTGTATATAATTATAATTTCGTAATCGACGAAAAAGGGGGGGATGAGAGGGGTGGAAGCATAAGTAATTTGAAGCTATAGTCAATTAATATATTTGCGATATTTTTCAATATACATATAACAAAAGTTTTTTTCGTTGTTTTCTGTTTTTGTTCTTTAAGCAATCACGTCTGTAGTACGTGTATGTATAATACGTGTCATGGTTGCTGACGGTATTTCGGTCACAAAAACTTGTCATTCCGACGAAAGAAAGTGAACGATTTCGTTCCACTTTGCGTCTTGTTTTTCTACCTTTTTTTTCCTTCATTTATTTGTATTTATTCATTTTGTGGTTAAAGAATGTTGTCCAGTATACTCGTGTTATACATATTATATTATATATACCTGTAGACAGGATTGCAATCCGTGCAAAAAATTTTAATTTCGGGATGATGGTGATGATAATAATAATAATAATAATGATGATGATGACGATAATAATAACAACTCAAGATATCATCTTTTTGCCGAATGAAATCGTTCGATTTCGCGGCCTTCGCCTCTTTCTTCGCTTCGTTGTTGCGCCGAGGATAAGACAGAATTTTTCTTCTCCTTAATTACGCAACCGCAGCGATGCGTAAATTCAGGCTTCGAAATGACACAATCGAAACAGCGTATAATCAATATTATACAGGGATTCGTGGTATTGTTGTAAGAAGAATTTCACGGCGAGTTGTTTATTTTCGAAATGATTTCAGTACTCGGAGTACACGAATAATTTCGAATGTGTGGATTTTGCATTAACCGTGCATTAATTATGTATGTATGATCACATTGGAAATTGACCTGTTACGTATATATAATATCGTCAGATTTCTCGGATTAACTGTGTACACATCGTAAGCTACAATCTCGACTCGATTATCATCTGTTGTTATAATCACTCGTGTGAATTTGTGGCGTGTAATTTTTTTAACTACCTTTCGTCAATCGGTTACTATACCGAAACAAACTACCGATAGATGATGCAATATTTATACGATAACAATAAGACTGCACTAAAAAACTTGTCTCAAGTATAGATGTATATACATATATATTTTTATATATATATATATATATATATATATATATATATAATTCCGTTGCTGTAGCAAACCGCGCGCGGAGAAAGTCATTTTGTATGTATGCAATGTATTATATACTCTATTATACGTGTATTATCCACGTGTAACTATATTATAGACCCAGACCCACACACACACAACGATAAACTTGGTATGTATATGTATATCGTTATATCTGTAGTAGGTATAGGCGCGTACATTGAAACTTGTTGCCTGTCTCTCGAGTCTCTCGCCATTGTGTTTGAACACAACCAGTAACAGTGCAGAATCGCCATGACATGAAACGATCTCCGATTTTCGTCTTATATCTGACTAACAAGCGATTGTTGCAGTTTATCTGTGTGAGGTTTCGAGAAATTTGATACACCCGTTCCTATCCTGATTATTGCGAAACGGTCCCGCTTGTATCGGTCCTGCAATAATTACCCTCCAGCTTTTTAACATGTTCTTCTTGCTTTTTTTTCCCTCTCTCTCTCTCTCTCTCTCTCTCTCTCTCTCTCTCTCACGCCCCCTTTCTCTCCTTCGCTGACTGGTAATGTATGTTGTATTTGACAAATAGCCGCCGGGGATTAACCACCTCTCGATTTATTCGCGACGTCCTTCGCTTTCGGACGGTTATTGTATCAGCGTTATATTGCCGTCGATCTGCAAACGTTAAACGGATTGCGTAAAACGCAGAATGTCTATATTTAGATGAAAACAAATACGAGTACATACATACTTGCACGAAATGTTCTGGGATTTTGTTTGAAAGTGTTTTTTCATTTCTTTCTTTCTCTCTCTCTCTTTTTTTATTCGCTTATTTCACACTTTGGCGCCACGTCTTCACGTCACATATGCAATGTGAAATATATTTACTTTGCAAATGTTGGCTGATCACCACGTGCAGCAGACGTATCGTGTATGCTTGCAGAAGGTCGGTAATGTAGTACAGCCTGCACGGCTTAATATAGCGACGACAATCTTGACTGCGCGATCCAGTTCGATTCAACTCGGTCGGTAAATATGTCACTACGACGAAATTACTCGGTAGGTAATTATGTAATGCACAGTTAAATTCATTAATGCTTTAAATCTTTCGGCTAACTTGTTTTCGGTGCGAAACACAATGCAAGTCTCGATTCTATACGGATTATGCGACGATAACTAGCGATGATGCAGCTGACGTGAGCTATTGGGAGTCATTTTCACATAATTCGTACAGAATCAAGACTCGCGTTTTGTTTGGGACCGAAGACAAGTTAGCCAGAAGGTTGAGACATTAATGAATATTACCGTACAATGTTTCCGGCTTTTCCCATTCTTTCCCTCCGTTATGAACAAGTTCTAGAAATATTGGTTTCGATCGAAAATTTGCTAAAAATGAAAAATTTATAAAAATATTTAATACGGTTAGTTATGTATAAGTATAAACGTTGGAGGGAGAGAAATTCGAATCGTATGATCGGTAGAAATACCAGCATGTAATATAATCCACAAAAAAATGTCGAATCGGTGTAGATCGTTTAAAATATGCATGTTTAATAATAATGTATGTATATATTTATTTATTTTTTCCATCCCCTGAAGTAATATCATAATTGCGTACTGCTATTAATACTTGTATTCCGAGAAAAGAGAATATAAAGAAAGATCCGCGGAGAACACAGCGCAACGTGTAGTTAAGGAAATAACAGAAATTTGTTTACTTCATTTCTGCAGATGCGCTGCAGTCTACAAGCAGTTATTACAGAGTTACGAGTGGTGGTACGTCAATACAGATGTAAATGTACCTGAGATACCTATACAGGGTGGCTCAAAAATAGGCTCATAAAAATTTACAATCAAAATTTGACGACAGGACGCCGAACAGTTTCAGTTCGAAGCGTTGTACGTACGAATAAGTTACGCGTAAACGAAGAATCGATATTGCAGGTTCGAATTTTATTAGGTATTTCGTTTCTCTTCTCTATCTTGCTATAGTATCATCGAAACACAGCAGATCGCGAAACGGGCTCTTTGAAATTTCGAATTTCATACGGTATCTATCTATATGTAGGTAAAAAATTTGCCACCCTATACACCACGGAGTTTATTTACCACTGAATACATTCGTGCGTTATATTATACGTATAATGCTGCAGGTTGGTTGGCTCTACGTGAGAGGTTGACTATAGTAAAAAAGATTGGCTTCATACAGCTCCTTTATGTAAACCTTGAGACTAGATCCGGATTCTTGTCAGGAGACTGCGGACGACCGAACGGGTTGAGGAACGGGGTGAAGGAGGGAGACTGCGAGTGAGTGAGTGAGTAAGTGAGTAAGTGAGTAAGTGAGTATAAAAGACCCCGCGTGAAGCGGTCAGTGGATGGCGAAGATTGGCACCGAGAAAGACGGGAAAAGAGAGAGAGATAGACTGATAGATAGCTAGATAGATAGACAGAGCGAGGAGAGCGTTAGAGGGGGTCCGAGAGGTTGGGTGAACGCCGAGGAAGACGAGAACTAGCGGGAGTTGCACCAGGCGAAAGCCTCTCCAAGTATGCGAGCGAAAGTGTTCTTGTGTTACACTTTTGTTCCGCGTGCACTCGTGATCCTCTGACCAATCGGCGGCATCCGCCAACCTGCAACTATACATACTTCTCTTATACATACGTATATAGTTATTATAGTTAGACCTTTTTTATACACACATACACACACATATATAATATATATTTATATATATATATTAATTTGTAATACGAAGGCATTGATTAACGTTCCGATCGCTGATTTGCGAGCCTCCTTCTCACTCTCTATAAGGTGTTAAGCCTTGTAGGTATAATTTGGAATGCATATCTAAGGGTTTATGGGTATTTCATTTTATGGATATAAAATACGACTTTTTCGAGCGTACCTACGACGTTTCGAATTCCACCATATTTATCACCCGCGAGACTGCTGCGTTTAGCGGCGAAAGAAAGAGAAAGAGTCGGAGATACCCCCTCGGGAATTTACTGTACGTACGTATAATGTCCATTCCATTTCCGAGTTAAGGAAAGCTGCCATCTCCGGCTCTCATCTTCTACCTTAATGTGAAATAACTTGATTTTCTTTATACTTGTAATGCCGTATTAGCTACCGTAACGGGAATGAAAAATTGTCGACAATTTATGAAAATTGCGTTTTGATTATTTTTTTTTAACATTCGAATAAATTGGCAACAACTGCAGTTATGGGTTTATTTTTTTTTATTATTGAATGATGTGGAGCTGCACGCTAATCTGACTTTAATTTGTAATCGTAAGATTTTGTATTTTGAAAAAAATTAGATCCTCTCCCGTACGATATGAGAAAAGTGAATTTTACTGAAACATCTCAGCAATTGAAATTTCCACAATCGACCAAACTCCATATTTCTTCTTAGGTGATAATTTGTTTTCTGTCATACGATGTTTTGCGTCGTCCTTTATCTATGTCGATGATATCAAAACACTTGTCCTGCACGCCTCTGATATACAATCATTACGACGTCGACGTGGCGTCGTTCTCCGCTGGGAGGAAATTGAGAAAGAGAGAGATAATGAGAGGGAAAGAGATAAAGATCTTCTCGTATACTAGAACCAGAATGACAGAGAAAAATTAATTCTCATCTCTCTCAGGTTGAACCGGTCAATCACGGTGCTGCACGCGCTTTCTATAATATGTTGCATTTCGGACGCTTCGGTATGTTACACGAAACATATATGCGCAGTTTCAAGTAATACTTTGGTGTTTTTTTTTTTGTTTTTTTTTTCTATCTTCTTGAAGCTGAAACGAAAAATTCGAAATAAAGTATAAAATTAGTTTTATTTATTTGTTTTAAACAAAGAAGAAGCTTGTCAAAGTGTCAAAATACGAGCTTCTTTTATCGTTTCAGTAATTCAAATCAATCTGACTGATCCGTGCCGATATTTTCCAAACACTTTTTCCAGCAACATTAAAAAATTAAACAAATTTTATTTGAAACGATATTCAAGGGTTGCGAAATATGGGTTACCATATGACAACCATTCTGGCTTGATAAATTCGGCTGCAATTCATATTAACACATGTTCAATAAATACATGTATATTTCTACATACTTTTGGATAATATCACGCCTATTTCGTCATATGTAATAAAATTAAAAGGAAAATTTTTAACTACAATGTCACTTTATAATCAAACGGTGAGTTAGGTGCACACCGTATACGTTCGGTTTCCGTGCCAGAAACTTGATTTTTCCTCTCTCTCTCTCTCTCGCTCTCTTTCGCTCTCTTTCGCTCTCCCCGCGCACAAGCGAGCAACGCCTTCCCTCCGTTCTTTTTATTATCTTCATCTCTTTTTTCTGGGCGCCCGTGTATCAGAGGTATGTAGGACTGTGCCACATCCTTGCCCAGAAACCGTTATACCTGCCTTAGCGCTGAATGAAGACCACCGTACGTACCGTTGTTCTTGCATTCGGCTTGCCTTAAACCACCGTCTGCGGAACCTTTCTTCCTCCGCTTCCCCCGTGTCTCCTGTTTCCTGTCGCCCCTCGGATTCCCCTTCCGCATTTCAAATCCCTACGGTTCTTTTCTATGTTGTATATATATATCGTACATGTTTTCACGATCCTTATACAAGACTCAAAGTTCAAAATCAATGATCCCTGAGCTGCTACTCACGTATCGATATTTCCTTGTATGATACTTTCATTCTCATCATTGATTCTCAGATTATTCGGCCGATTTTATTGCATCTTTTACTCACGTCTAAAACGATCAGTTGATGCTAATCATTTCACGCGGCGATGCAAATTCTCCTCTTTCGATAATTTTCATGTATTCCTGATCACTTTGGGCAAAAAAATTAGGCGAATGACGAAGCGAGAAATAATCGAGCTGTCAAACAGGGGGGCCTCGATATTTCTCGCTGGACCGCGAGAAGGAGGCTGCGCAGCAACGGGAGAGAAGAGGAATGAATATCGAAGAGGTGGGGGGAAAAAATAAAATTGATATACCGAAACCAGAAATAGCACGGCGTTCGCCGCAGGCTTATTCCTCCAACCCTTGAAGGCGTTCTTGTCATACGATATGTCGTTTGTCGTGTATTTTTCTTCGACGAAGTACCGGCGAGGGAAGTTAGATAAGGGGGGGAGGAATTGAGAACGAGATAACGTGGAAAGATTTTTGATGCTATCCTACCGTTTTTAGCAAAAGTGTGAGGTTTTGAAAATACCCACTCGAAATTTAAACGAAGTTATTTTCGGCAAAGAACGCATTTTAAAACGGATAACCGCTACGATTATACAAGCGAGGCACACTTTTCAAATATTTTTAGTTTGCGGCTGTTTCTTTTCGTGCGCTGAATGTGTGCGTGTTCGTGTGTGAGTCTCTCTTATAAGGACGTGAGCTAAAGACTCGGCAAAAGGCTACCGTCTGCTTGTTATACGTGCTGATAAATTCTTTCGCGTGTTGTTTCTTCCTCATTCTACTTTTTATCCACGTTACTTTTACTGCGCGTGTTTGATAATTCTTTAGCTTCTTTTTTCGTAATGTGAAGATACGGTGAATAGAAATACGGTAGTTAGCAACGTGCTTTGATAACGCCGTATTCATGCCTTTAAAGAATTCTGTAAACTAGCCTGTATAGTATGTGACTATACATATATATTATACATATATATATATAATAACGCGGCCTTTTTGTATGTTTCGGGAACAAGAGAAAAACAAGTTTACAAACAAAATGTATTGACATTATATATATTTGAGTATTATAGACGATTCTATGTAACTGACTTTAGCTTGACGATAGATTCTCGAATTTGCAATTATGTATTAAGAATCAACCTTTCTATTCGAATCCATTACCGATTAATTATTACGTAGTTTTAATTGCGAAAATTGAAAGTTTTTGTGTTTTAAGAATATTCTTTCTTCTGTAATGGCATAATGCCGATGATATAGTGTAAAACTTTACGATTAAATATCTCTGACTGTGTAATAGACTCACGGTTCTAGGTCACCGTTTTAAAAATGATGCCGTTAAATTTCGACATCGTTTAAGCGTTGTTTAAATCGTATAAATGTACCGTATTTTTAAGTTTTATTTTCTACATAACCGGATAACTAGCTGCTATCTCGTGTACAGCCGTAGTTCGATAATCTATGTCATAAACATTTAACATTATTACAAAAATACCGGATATTACCCCGTCTTTATGGTTTTCGCGTGTTTTCCTTACGAGAGAATTGTCATATTTTTTTACCACTGTAAAAATTACTACAATAATAAGAGTCTTACATTTTCTATTCCAACTTGTGTATATGTATAATAAGTTTTCATTATCGAACATCTATTTTACCGATCGTTTCAAATATGTGGATATAATTTTTGCGCTCTGCAATAATTTATCTTTCTGAATATTATCACTTCAGAGTGTTGCCACGGATCGCGCGTACTTAAAAAAAATTCAAACAATTGAATAACATTGCAGAAAATCACGTTTACTTCCAGATAATTTTTATTCTCGAGGGAAATTTTTTTTATACATATATAAACCTGCACACGATTTCTTCTCCGATTATCAATACACATTTTCACACGTAAAGCAGCACCTAATTTAGACAGCCTACAGTTACGTAATATATCGGTCGAATTCAAGCACATGCATACGTATAGGGCAAGTCATAAAAAGTCGGAGGGGGATGAACGTCGGCGACAACCATCAATCGAGCTGTTCGCTTTGTGTGTTTCGCCGGTTCGGCGCGGCGTCGCGACGCCGTTGACGGGGATTTACCGATTGGCTTGGGGATGGGAAAGAGGGGGGCGTCGTTTCGTTGGGTACGTAGGTATGCATTCGGAAGCGCGATACGCACACGCGTATACGAATGTCTGTAGAAAAACGCGTTACAGGCTACCTTATCGACGACGCCGCGTGACGTCACGGCGCCGCGTAGGCGTCGGGGAAGGTCTTTTCGAATTTCCCCTAACCATGGAAAGTGGCGAGAGGGATGAGGCACGTGGATCAAGCTTTTTCGAACGTACCTACCATACACAGGCGCGTGGTGGTCAGAGTAATTTGTAATCGGGAAGGAAAAACCTCTGACGTCACGAACAACAGATTGCTCGGGTTTGTTGTTATACGTAATGATATAATATTCGTACAACGCTGAGCGCGTATCACTTACTCGTATTATACATATATGTTTACACATATGTTAAAGTATCCTTAATATCGTTGAATTTGGCGCATAAATCGGGTCGGTGAATCTATATAGCTATATATATATATATATATCTTGTGCACTATTGAATGTGTTTTTCTTTCCCTCATTCATGCGGTAATTCATAATCCGAGATTCATAAGCTGAGTCACGCAGCACGTATGGTTTCCGGTTTCGAAGCATCTATCTTCTTCCAAATAGATATAGGAGGAAAGAGTAGAGTCAAAGGTCTCAACACTTGAATGACGGCACGTTTGTAGGATTCGTAGAACCCCCGAGTTTAACCTCTGTACGTATGGCATTTTTTTTTTTTTACCAATTAAAATTTTAGATTAGAAAAAAAAGGAAAAAAGAAAAAAAAGCGAAATATTCTTACCGCAATATATATGAAATTATACGAAACGTGTTTTCGTAGCATTTTGTGCGGAAGAAGCTTATCGATCAATCAGGGGAAATACGATATCAGTACCTGCTTCTGAACTGGAGTGACTTAGGCATGATTAGGTATAAATTTATGTTTACTATATCTTGCGATTCTTTAAGCATAAGGAACTATAATACATACAAGCGTGTTTTGATATTCGCTACCGCGTATTATACTTTTTCATTTTCAAGTCTTTCCGTCAATTTTTACCGTCATTTTGTTGTTTTTTACACATCACGGGGGGGTGAAAAAACAAACGATTCAGAAAAATTAAATAATGAAATAAAAATTTACCAAGATCACCAGATATTTTCAATCGTCGCATCACGCTTGACTCTAAAGAGAATTCGTGACCGTTGTAATTGATTTATGAAAGTAATATACTACATATAGAATGTAAAGATTTGCCGTTATCGACTCCTACACATACACAGTGTATACATATAAATACATATCTGGATAAAATATCGGCACGGTTATCTCTAACAGTCGGTCGACACTGCTGATAACGGAGTCTGTTGTGGCATTTAACGCCGTCATATGTTATACATGTAGGTATACATACGTATATACATATATATATATATAATGTAACATCATGCCGACTTGACGCTTATTGTTAGATCGTATGCCTTACTGTAAAGCTCAAGTACTCGATAACCAGGACAATGTATATGTACATCGAATATGGAATAAAAATTACTGTATACCCATGTGCAGGGACGGGAGAATGCGTCAGGGATGCTTATACGGTGCCCGTCTGTCACACATACCTACTTTTCATTACTCTTACACTTACAATTAGTTCCAAACGGTTTGTTGAAGAAAATCGCTGCGCACGTTAACACGCACGCGCAGGAACGTGTCGAATAGTTCGCTGCTCATTATGGAACGCTACTCTATATTACACTCAAGCTAGGAAGCAATCAAATCGTGGATAGGGGGAGAAAAAGACTGATCGATCGTATTCACGTGTGTACCTACGAACATGTACCGGTCTCGCGAAAACTAATAAAATAAATAAGACGAAACGAAAGAAAGAGATATAAAGAAGAAGGATAAACGCGATACGTCGGAATGTCGTTTCTCTCGCGCGCATGTGTGTATGCTTGTATGTGTGTGTGTAAGCTTACAAGGCAACTCCGGGCACAGGGTTGTGCGACATCCGGTTAACATTCGGAGTAATTTTAGTGCCCTAGCTCTCTCTCTGCTGGCCCTCTATAAGGCTTGAAGAACGCGCGACTCGACTCGAGTCGACTCAAGTCGAGTCGAGTAGAGTAGAGCAGAGTAGAGTAGAGTGGAGTGGAGGAGCTGCCCCCGATGTCACCCGTAATGAACGAACGCAGGCCGCGCTTACAGCCAATGCGTGTGTATTTGCGCGCGCGTGCGCGTGTCTCTGCGCGTGTATGTATGAGCAAGGGGGGGTGGGAGGGGAGGCGGAGGAGCCGTGGAATATTTTGAAACGACGCGCGACGCGTGACCGTCGCTTCGCGCCTGCGCAGAAGGTTGCGCTGAGCCCCGGAGTCGGTATAAAAGAGGCGAGTCCGCCGTCCAAGTCAGCCACTCACCAATCGGCTCCAACGCTCGACACCCGGACCTCTGACCTTCGCCCGCCCGCCTGGATGGATACGTTGCACGGGATATACTTACGTCAGTGAAAGAAATCTCTGGAGAGAAAAATAGAGAAGTAGAGACTGACGTTGATAAAAAAAAAAAAAAAAAAAAAAACCGTTGCGGGCGAGAAGGAAAGCTCAAGGTCGTTGGGTTACTTGGTTTTTTAATAAAGAAAGAGGAAAAAAACGAAAGATTTGAAAGAAAGGCAGACGGAAAGTAAGGAACACACCGGTTCGCACGGACTTTTGATCTATCTTTACGATAGGTCGTCGACGTCCGGACCTTGCAGCTCTATAACGTCGATAATAACGAGCGCAGTGGAGAGGAGAGGAGAGGAAAAAGTTTGCGCGGGTCAGGAACCGAAACAAAAGACCCTCTTTATACATACATACATAATATACTCATCATATGTATAATTATTATACACGACGATGTATCGCGTTACGCGTATATATTTCGGTGCTTGCATGCACGCAAAGTTGCGCTTTTAAAATGGACACCGATTTAATACGATTTAAACACAGCCGCCTAGCGGTAATTAAGAGGGAAAACGCCCCTCGAAAACGCGATATTCTAACAATCGTGCACCGACACATGCGTACAGGCTACATCCGTGTCTTCGTTCCCTTCGCATATTGATAAAACCGCGTCGACGAGCTTATAATATTCGCAAAGTACAATACAACCTACGTATGTACACGCGGATACGTTACGTCGCTGCAAATGTCGCGTCTATACATATGTGCAAACTCACCTTACCTATACGTACATACATATATGCATAGATATGCGAGTGTACATATATGACACAAGAGAACGCAAGTCCTCGGACCGCGATTATTTTAAAAGAGTTATATTATGTACATATCAATACGTCGTTTCGGCTGCTATAATGAAATGCCGACAGAGTTTGGGGGGGGGGGGGGGGGGGGCGTAGTTATATTTGGAAGGTGCATCATTTATTGTGAGTATATATATATATATACACACACACACGTACACGTGTGTTGTACATGCGAAGCGGTTGAAGGAAAATTTAGAAAATTGAACGTGACCTAGAGACCGTCGGACTCGTGATCCGCACGAGATGTCTGTAAATATTCTGCAATATATTTATACGTATGCTGTTTTTTTTTTCTTTTTTTTTTCGTTTTTCTCTCACAACAATTTAACACGAAGTGATCCCGAAAAGATTCTCCGTGGGCGTGAACAAACAGAGAGAACAAAAACGGGCTCGTTTAAATACGTGTAGGTATGTACGTACGTATATTACGCAAGACTCGGGAATGGGCTAAAGAAAAAGAGAGAAAAAAAAAAAAAAAAAAAAACTGATCGTCGGACGACTCGATAAGTCGGACGTGCGATTCATCAACGCCCCCGATTATCGTTATAACAACCGACGCGGTGACACCTACGTAAACACAAATCTTTTACGTTCGTTTTCGATTTTTTCACATTAAATTCCTTTATTACGTTACGTACGTATTCTACGTATACACGCTTTACTCCTGCGGAAATAATAATAATAATAATAATAATAAGGATAACGCTATGTTATGTCCGTAGGGTACCTACTCGAAGAGGTGAGCTCTAAGGTAGTGTCGTAGGTATAACCTACGAAAATCATTCCTACGCCCCTAGCGGGCGTTCTTCTTTGTCGTGCAGCAGTAGTGTTATCGCGCGCCGGGGGGGGGGGGGGGGGGGTTGGAGAGGGGGAGGGGGAGGGGGAGGGTAACGATTTAAAATAATCTTGTAACCAGGCGGAACGCGAGGTAGAACGGCCTGGCGAACCAACCTCCCCACCCAACGACCGAGAGACACGCTAAGAACTACTAGATTGGCTCGACAAACACGAACGGCGCAATTACGCAGAAGCGCACTTGTGCGCCCAGACACCGCGAAATGTCGGACGCGGATAGAGATGGTCAGATGGGATAGATAGGTGGATGGAAAGGTTGAGAGATAGAGAGAGAGAGAGAGTGAGCGAGAGGGGCGAGGAGGGGCAGAAAGAAAGAGAAAGAGAGAAAGAGAGACGGAGAAGGACGCGAGCGAAGGCCGCGGACGATGCCGTGGTCGTCAGGCGGCACGAAAGTTTCGTCGTATAGGTATAACATTGGTAGGTATGGGTACACGTATGATATTACAATTTATAAATATACGGAAAAGTATAGGAGATTGGAAAAGAAACCGACAAACTTGTGTGTGTGTGTGTGTGTGTGTGTGTGTGCGAACACAATATCGTTGAACAAATGAAGAAGTACGTATAGAAATTTCCGAGGGAATTTCACATAATATTAATAATCATATAATAATAATGATGATAATAATAATAATAATAATAATAATAATAATAACAATAATATCAAGCAAAAGATTAAAAAGAAGAAACGGGGAAAAGATGAAAAACAAGCAGCTAGGGTATACCTATACAATATACATGGGTGATATGTGATAGGGCGAAAAGTCATACCGCAGATGCATCAGGTATAGTACCGGCGTATATTGAGGCAAACTCGGAGGCAATGAGAATTTTTCACCGTGTCTTTGCGTTAGCGTAAGCGTATAATCGTGATTTTTGTTAAATTCAGTAACCGCGTGATATGTATGTAGAGGAGGATGTGGAGGGGGGGGGGGGGGGGGAGGGGGGGCTAATATTTCCGTGGTTAATGTAAAAAACGCAGCATCGTCGTAGGTAGATACTGTGTACGTATACTCGTACCTGTTATGTTATCGCGTACTAGCAGCAACGATCGTTAACTCTAGCTTTGCCTGACACAATGACGCAGGTTGACTTCAAAGAATACGAACGACGACAGCCGCAGCCGAGGCTGGCATGTACGACTGTTTATTATATACGTGCCTATTTTATTGTATGTATGTGTGTATGTCTTATTGTGCCTCGTTTAAGCTTCGGAACAAAAACGACCGTATTTGGTTTCGTTAACATCCAAGATAAGATTCCATCATCGTACGTCTTTAGCTCCGCCTCATTCTCGATATCGTGAATTTTGTGTGTGTGTGTGTGTGTGTATATTTATTGTATACGTACGTATACACATTGCTCGTGAAATGATTTCTGGTTAACACCGCTTTCCTATATATGCAGCATGACAATGTAGCTGAGGAAAATTTTCTTACGTCGCTGTCGCTTGTATAACGATTGAATCGTGCGTTTTCCCGTTTCATTTCCATTCAGCGTGTAATTATAGAAACATAATATATATATCACTGTAACGTGTATATATTCACCCTGTTGTCTGAAAATTATATCATCATCGAAATCGAAGTAGGGAGCAGCTTGTTACTATAGTTTTCATCGTTGTCGTCGTCGTCGTCGTCGTCGTTTTCCAATACATGTTATATTACAATATGTTATATGTAACCGTTTATTCGAGAACTGGCTCATAGCCGCTGCTGTCTGCTCAGGAATTGAATTGCAAAACTGTCGTGACGCAGGAACGAGTATGGATGTGTAGTTTGTGTATGGTATATACATGCACATAAATATACACGTATTCATATATTGATATATATGTATATGTATGTATATAGGTATATATACCTAGGTTTAAATCTGTTGGCCCTGTGGGTCAGTCCGTGGTCGGTTCGACGCAGCGACAGTCTAAAACTTATGATGATGATGATGATGATGATGATGATGACGACGATGACGATGATTATGAGGAAAATAGGCTGACAAAATTTCGAGAGAGAAAAAAATGAGGAAATAAAGAAACGTGAAAAGAAAAAGACTAAAACTACGCGGTAATAATACAATCTGATATGTAATTATAATGTCATGCTCGTGTACGAATGTGGAATGTTACACGAGTGATTTATTTTTTAATTTATTGAAAATTGTTTAAATTTTAAAAAAAATTTTGTATCATCTCTAAGACAATCTTTGACGGTATAACGGTGTATGCGTGACGATAGACGTTCTAAACCCGCGTTAAATCCTGCGTAAACGAGGAACACAACGTACCGTGTGGGTGAGTGATGAGAAAAATGCTGGAATAATGGAAATATGAGCAGACGGGGTAGACCTCGATTATTATACAGCTTATCGAGCGCGTCGCAGCAAGCGAAACGATACACGCAGACTCTCGCGTAGTCTTTCTATCTACGTATTCGTTCCTTGGAATTATCCTAGATTATTCTAGGCCGCGCATAATGTAAAAGCGTAAAACCCGACCGGTTTTCGTCTCTATAGTAACACAACGTCCCTCGGTTCCTTCCACGTACAATTACGTGCAAACATTCCTATACGTACATAATCTACATGTGTATAAAATGTATATATAAAATTATACCGCGATGGTAAATCGTACGCGGAATATGAGCGGAACTACGCGTTAAATGATAAATGAATACAATCGAATTCACGTGTATGCATACACGTAGATAGGTATATAACTACGCATCAACCGTGTGTGTGTATAACGTATACAGAAGCGGAATTGTACGAAAAAGCTGTGTAATTTTCATGTTAATTAATTACCACCCTGCGGGGTTTCTATCCCATGTAATACTTATCCTGATAATAGTACCTATTTACTTCGATCCGACTATGTACGTCGTGTGAGATTAAAAAAAAATAATAATAATGATAATATCAATTGAATGCGTCATCTGACATTGTAATAAAGACGGGGGTTTCGTCGAGTGTTATACGTTACACATATTTATACGTATGATATGTGGATAAAATCGAATTGGTCGAACGCACCCCAAAATTGATTGAAAACTACCAAAAAACAAGATAAATCGGGGAGGATGTGTTGTTATATACATGTACTATAGACGGCCACGCGTTTCGTCGTGCACATATTATATACGCGTATCTCATAGGGAGGGAGAGAAAGAGAGAGAGAGAGACACAGGTGTTGGTGCGTGCCAAATTTGGGTGGCACACGCGGATTCGCCAACCTACTGACACACTATCGGACATCGCGGTACATCTGTCAAGACCGCGGCTTCGCGGCTCGAAAGAAAACTAGGCAAGCTCGCCTTGCGGTATGCTATGCCGGACATACAGGTGTAATCTGTGTGTGTGTGTGTGTAGGTATGTTTTTTCCATGTGTATGTCACGTACCTACATACCCATCACGGCTTACCGGACTTATCCCGTTTGCTCTCTTTCTCTTTCTCTCTCTCTCTCGCGATGACGTAAGAATTGCGACAAAGATCATGCGGCAATGCTGCACGAGCTCCGCTGCTGCACAGATATGTTATTCTTTACATTAATTAAGACAATTTACCGCATGCCGGTGTATATCTATATGTATACAATCTGTGACGTTTTGTTTCGTCTTTACGTGTACCTGTCTATAAATATATTATAGGTATATGGCTGTAGTATACGTACGTGAAACGAGGAAAATTTATTCACGATTGTGTAATTTCTCTTTTCGGAAAATTTCATTTCATCATGTGGATCATTCTACTTTGTCATTTCTATGGTATTTTCTTTTTGCTCTGCTTTGGTTTTTTTTTTTTTTTTTTATTATTATTATTCTCTTTTTCTTTCTTCCTATTTTTCGGTGAATTACACGCGATTGGCGGGGAAATTTTTATGAAGCATTGTATAGTAATATATAGCGCGAATTATTGTAGAATACGAAGAAGAATAATAAGAATATAAGCACACTGCCGGTGGAAAATCTCTGTGGTATAGCGTCACGTTACGTACACACACGGTTATTTACTATTATTTGTATTTCAAAGATCCATGCATCGTACAAAGTATACGAGTAGACGTCCATCATCCATTTATGTCACTACATGTACCATGAAAAATGTCTCAATTCGCCGTGTACATGTGTAATGAATAATGTTAAAAATCGAGCGTCGAATTATGATTTCTACTTTATACTTATGCTTGTAAGCAGGCGCGGTATAATATTTTTGCATTCCAGACCAAAGAACCGTTTAAAATACATTTATACTGCGAAATATTCGAATATTGCACATTACACGGCAATGAATATGTTATTTTATTTCGGCGGATCCCCCCCCCCCCCCCTCCCTCCTTTCTTTCCTCTTCAACGTTTTCAAATCCGTTAACTTTTCCGAACGTATAGTATTATTTACCGTTTATAAATATCACGTGTATATATTCACCTTCTTGTTTGTTAACAGTGTGTCTGTTTCTGTGCGTGTGTGTGTGAGTTTGTGAGTGTGTAAGTAAGTAACCTCTTATGCCACCTCAGGCGATCACGAACAAATGCGGTCGTCTCTTTAACGGTACCTGGTGTGAAACATACCTGTAAGGAGAATTATGCATCGTATGTCGAGCTTCGTATTTATCAAATTATACGAACGGTTGTTTAATTTTCGTAAAAATTTTTCGCGCCTGAATATCGCTGAAGGGGGAACTTTGGAGGAAAATCTCGATCGTCGGAAGAGCGTACAGAAATTTCAGGGAATTACGTGCATTACGCATGGGTTTATAAATGTTGCAAGAAAATTCTAAAAATTTATATATATATGTGTGTGACTCAGATTTCGAACAACAGAAAATCTGCAAATCCAAGGAATTTAGATTCGTTAGAAAAGGAAAAAAAAAATTTTTAAAATACGACACACATTCTACTTCTTAATATAGTCGGATCCTAAAAACAGAAAAACACTGACCTTACAACCGGTGAATTTTAGTGAATGAAAAAAATGACCGGTCCATTTTCGGTAAATTTTTGTTCTACGGTCAATGCAACCCCCGTCCGCAGGTTTCTAACGCCGGGTAATAAATCGGAAATACAATGTTTCATACGAGGGTTGACTTTACGGAAATCACATTTACTATTATCCGAGTGTCTGGCGCGGCGGCTCGGTAAAGTCGATGGGCGGTGGGCGGGTGAGTCAGTTAAGCATTTATAGTCCTCCTTAGTCTTAAAGTCTGGTGAATCAGCGCGCTGCGCTGGTTATTCGGGTCGCAAGAGGCGTTGAGCATTCGGAACGAATCTCTTCGAGTTCATCGGAACATATTTCGCTACTTTATTTGCCAGTGGGCCCCCGGAACACCAGCTGCAGGGGCCTGGAGGCCGAAGACTCGACATCTCTCTCTCAATCTTCTTTTCTTTTTTTTTTGTACAGATTTAGTTTTGTAAGCACTTTGGTTTTATTTTATCAATTTCCTTTTTCGTAGTTTTTTTGTTATATTGTCTGTGGTTCTTAGGGAGGTTATTCCAAAACCTAATAAATTACACTCTCTTTTTCTCTTTCTCTTTCTCTCCAATCGAAAAATAATTAACTTTTTTAAACACGCGTACTCGTCGGTGTTTCGCGTGCAGTGTTTTGTATATCGATTTATCATTGTATGTATACGTATCCTACGTGTTTATCGTTAAACATTCTATTGGCATTGAAATACATGATTGTATATAATATATATATATATATGTATATATTGAGGTACTTTTTCCTCAACGTCGTTATTTCAATTCGATATTATATGAATATGTACGTATTCGAAGGAAATGATAAGAATTTGTGACGGGTTGTATGTGTAAGCTTCGTCACGCGTGCGTTGCGTGATGACTGGGTATATCTTATACTTATATTTGTATGCATATATGTATATATATATATATATTTATTTGTATAATAATATTGAGTGAAAATAATAAATATCCTTAAGAAACAAAGTGACGCGCGAATGCGGATATGCATGCATTTACGTATTATATATCGTTATAGCGTAGGATACAACAGGATTCTATCGATCCGCTGCAGGCTTTTTGTTATTCTTATTATTATTACAATATGCATAAATGGACATGTACGAAATACGCGAACCTGCCATATGGCAATAACTGGTGTCTGGCATTGCACGGAAATACCGATGGAGTTGCGTCACCGAATGCGCGATCCTGCTTTTGACATTTAACGCATATTTATACGTACGAATATAACAAATTCATAAACGGTATACAACGTGTGTATGTATAGGTCTACCTAAAATCGAGGTGAAAAAAGTTTTTCGTTTCGCTTATCCATAATCAGCGTGGTGAAGTATATATATATATATTAATCGATTAATTTTATACACCAATTCAATTTATATAAGTTATCGAGACGTAGAGAATTTGTTGAAAATATTGACATTTCGTACGTTTACAAAGAGTTTTCATAGTTAATTTTTTTAAAAATTTTTTTTTTCATTTTTATACATGTACAATTATTATTTTTTCCCCTCTCTTTCACGTCGAATCACAATAAATATTTTTCTTCTTTATATTCTCTTCTTAGTCATCGTAATTTCCGTTTTGTTTTACGATCAAAGCACTCCTCGCGGTGGGCAGATCTTTGCTCTGTTTTGTATGTAACAACGACGGCTCTTTGTGTCTCGATCGGTGACTGTACAAATACCAAAGTCGCGATCAGAGTCCACGAATATTGAATGCACCCGATGTATGCACCCATAGATATGGATGGATAGTTATATATGTGTATATATATATATATATATATATATATATATATATATATATATATATATATATATATATATATATATATATATATATATATATATATATATGTATAATGGTGTTATGTGAGCTTTCCTTCTAATTATTAGTCGAAAGTATTTCACAAGAAACTAGACGATTCGAAGGTTGTGTAGGTACGTGTACGCGTGTACGCTTGTAATAGCCGTACTTTCTAACCCAATTCCTTTCGTCGCCTCTTGCCTCAACTATTAGGCAATTCTATCGACGAATACTGGGTCTAGGTCTCTTTTATTTGTCAAACACAACTGTTTTCTACTATTGTTGAAAATATTATCTCGATTTTAAAAGCAAGCAAAGCAAGAAAAATTTTAGAATTATAAAACTAATCGTTAGATCCAAGTTTTGATGGTGAATTTATAAAGCTCACAGTTCTCTTTTCTTTAGATTATATATACGCTGTTAAATCCGATATTTCGGACGTGTCAACGTTATACCCATGATATTTCGATAATTGCATCTGACCAGCACGTGTATGCGTACATAATACATATATTATATCGACTTACATACTCGTATGTGCATTTTGTTCTTTTTATTATCCGGTGAGAGGAAGCGTAAGGAATTTCGCGTTCAGGTTCGACGGTGTCCTTGGTTATGCATAATATAGCCTCTCTCCACGATCCTTATCTTTTTCCCAATGAATTGAAAGGCAAAAAAAAAAAACTAAAAGAAGTTCTGCACGACAAACCTGAAAATGGGCACAAGCGAAAGAGGGCGAATATACCGATTACAATTTCATACCTCTACGTTATTTTACATCCATGTATACACGTGTATAATATACATACCTACACTATAGGACACGAAGTGGCATTGATATAGGAGGCGAAAGAAACTTTCAAACTATATTCAAATTTCCAATTATAAGGTACATTCGCTTTGCGTTCCATATAATTCTAACAACTTCACTTAGAGGCATGTTTTACATATATATATATAGGTTTTTTTTTTTTACGAGAAAAAACTTTTCGTGCTACCAGGAATTGGCGCAACACTTTACGCTTTACATATGTACGAATTGTGACGTGTATACAGTACATAATACACATACAGCTATGCATGTATGTGTACATGTGTACATTATACACCAGCTCGAATCGGTGAAGCGTGAAAAAGGTCCGACGTCAATCGCGCAGGATGTTAAATGAAATTCGCTAGCTGCTTGTACGCGGAATTGGAAAATAACCGTGTGTGTGTGTGTGTGTTTCCATAGAGATACGCAGAGATGTATCTATATGTTTAGATATATATGTATATATGTGTATATATATATATAGTATATTTATACACGTGTTATCTGCTTTGTAAACTGCCGATGCTCAAAGTGCGGAAGATCTTCCGTGACGAACAAAAACTCCTGCAGACTCCTCTGCAGTTTTTCCTTATTCATTTTTCTCTCTCGTCCCCCCCCCCCTCCGTCGTTTTTACGCATTCGACGTACGAGGAATCCGGCGGTTCTTCACCAACTTTACATATGTATATATATACGTATATGTATAATGCATGCATGTACATGCAATGCGGTTATCATGTCCAGAGTTACTTTTTGCACGAGTATATATATACCTATGTATATATATATATATATATATATATATATATATATATGTATGTATAAACCGCGGATTCGAAGCTTCAGGGTAGAATTCTCGAAAGAAAATATCGCGGCATGGTTAATTGCGAACAGCCATATTGCTTTGGTTTGTACGTTGTGAAAAAGAGTAGGTATGTATATAATAATATGAATATACGAATGGTATGCGGTGCCTCGGGCTCTCCTGAAGTACGTATAGTCGGGGAGTATACCTGTAAGAAAATTAGAAACTTGCGGAACTGTGATGGAATATTGTAATTTATGTGCGTTAGTGAGTGAAATATAATTGACGAATAAGAAAAAAAAAAGAAAAAAAAAAAAACCAAACAATTAATAGGAAGTAAATAAATCGATTTCTTAATTTCATAATATGTATACGCATCCATGTGTACATAATATTGAGTTATTTACAGAGCAGCCGATCATTACTTGCCACGTTGCTCTGTTTGTAATTTGTAAATATATAATTGCGAATTGAATTTAAATTCTAAGACGTGGCAGATGTACAAACAGAACACGAGTGTCGTTACCGGCGAAATTAGGATCGAATTTGAAAGCTCCGATAATACGTTTCAAATTATTTTTAATACCTATACATGGTGAATAAGTATCGTGTTTTAAGCTATACGTAATACTGTCATTTATTCACCAACACGTGTGTGGATACGGAGTTTAACGTATGCGGTACATATGAGACGGAAGTGTCTGTATACTTCCGGTATTACGGCGAAATTTTTTTTTACTCCTCGTTCTATTGTGAATTTAAATACATGTTTCAGGGTATTTTTTTTTTTTTTTTTTTTTATTTTAGTTTAAATACTCACTTTAGGGATACAAGCTGCGACTGTTAAGGGTTTCGGAAATTCTACCAAAGTTCGAAAGAGTTCGATCAAGATTGACACGATTCGCAAAAATGTCGCATTTCGGGGGAAATTTTGCTCTTTCGACGGCTTTGGGTGATTCGACCTTGTGCCAAATCGTTGTTCGTTCTTCACCAGGGCCACCACGTACCTACTTATTGTTGCTAGGTATAGTACAACGGCCTGCTTGCTACGCTGGCTGTGCCATATTGCAGTCATTGCCGATTGTCGCGATACCGAGTAACGCTATCGTGCTTCTCTGGTCTTATAATTGGAACTCCAGTTCGCGGTAGCTAGAGCGAGAACAAATTCGACTTCGTTTTTTCCATTCCGTTCCTCTCTCTTTCTCTCTTTCTCTCTTTCTTTCCTTCTCTCCATCTTTTTTTCTCTCCTTGTTATTTATCTTTTTCATACTTACCAATCTATATTCAAACGACGACAAATTTCCTACATCCGGGATCTTGGGAGCGGGAAATCAGCACGAGAAATTTATAAAAATTTGTATGTTCCGAGGTTGATGCTTTGAATGCGAATCTATTATTCGGCATGGCGTAATGACGACAAGCATTAACAATTATTGAAATATATTTCTTTTAAACAAACGCGGCAAACGTGTTGGCATTCCTTTTCAGCAGAATACATCTTATGTGTATACTTATAATAGGTATGTTTTATAATCGATAGATGAACTATTTTATCCTCGCTCTCGGTCGTTACGGAATACGCAGCTATCGTACAACATATGCGAAGCAATTTGTTTCTAATTTGAATATCTCTTGGTCTATGTAACGCCGCAAGAAATCCGGCCGCGTCCTCGCACCAGGTACCAGGCAAAATGTCGAGTGGAAAAGTCGTGGCTATAACATAAAATATTATAATTATATATGTATAATATATGTATATTATATGTGCTATATATTATATATAAGTCGGAGTGAATTAAGGAGTGCAGGCTAAGAAAAGTGAGAAAACTGTATCACAGACACACACGCGCACTCACATATGTGTATATATATATATACATACACGACCATGTACGATACCGCAGAGAATAGAAAGGAACCAAATAATCGTCTGAATTTTCTGCTTCCACCTCGACGGTGTTTTTCCTTTTCTTTTCGTTCGTTTTCCCCATCAGCTCGTTCAGTTTCTTAGTAAATTCTATCTATTTTAAGCTGTTTTCAGCCAGGCAGTTTGCGACGGAGAAGGTGAACGGAGAGGCTGAATCGTTATTAGGTTTATGTATGTACACACACACACACACGCGCGCGCACACACACACACATGGCTAGATAGGAATATCGTGGCAGCGCTCTGCGACACTCGCAGCTGGTACACCTACCTTGTATATGTAAACATGTGTGTCTGACACATGGACGATGGTTGGGTTCGTGCGCGTGTCGAAAGGCACGGGATCGGGGAGAGGAATGGTGTGCGTGCGTGATTGTGCGGTTGGCAAAAGGTAGAACAAACTCTGTGTGCTGCTGCACGATCGGCTTGCGGCAGGTAAAACCACCACAAGGTTGACATCGACAGCTAGTGAAAGCGGCCACGCAGCTGGCATAAAATCAAAGATCACAGGTATCGAGTCGCTTTTATAGACTGCGTTCAACGCCTGCACGTTCACTTCCTTCGAAGGTACATTGCAAAACAAGAATCTATGAAAAAACGAAAATTATGGAAATACATATATATATATATATATATGTTCAAATGTTCAAATTATTTACAAAAAAAAGGTGTTATATGTATTATATATATATATATATATATATATATATAAACAAAACCATTATGTGTGTATATATATTATATACACACACACACGTGTATATACCGGTTCGCCGATGCAAAAGCCTCCGTCGACTCACCGATCAATCGCGATCCTCATATTAGTCATCCTAGTGTCCGATGAGTGGAGGAATTCGATTTTTGGTACCGACTCTACGCCGCGTGCCTGTAATATAACAGGGGTTGGCAATTGGCCCTGTCATAGGAATGCCGTCTATTTTCGACATCCACGCCCCCGCTCTGCACGCTGCTGCTGCACACCGGCTCCTATCTCTTCTTCGTCTTCGATCGAATTAACAAGGGTGATTCCACCTTGGATCCTACTTCGTCGGATAGCCGAATTCCAATTTTTTACGCTTAGTACCGATTCCGATACAGAGTTTTGAATATATGTTTATGATAATCAAACATATACTCAAATAATCGATTATTGTTTAATAAATAAAAAAAAAAAAAAAACGTTATTGATTCGCATGAATTACTTGTAAACGGAATACTCATTTTCATCACCATCCGCTACGATTAGTAAGTTGATTCGATTATTCTTTTACTATTAGGTCGAGTTGAAAGAAAAGTTTTGAAATCGTTTTGACGGTACTTGGAAAAATTTGTCGGATATGGATATGTAATATATAATATTTATTTTGATTTCTCGTGATAACAAATAATTACATTCATTATTATACAGGTAATCGTGATTCGTAGCATCATTTTATGGCGAGACTAATTGCAACCCGCTATACTATCTACGCAACAAATATATATATCTTATTACATCATTGTATATAGACGTTTTGCATTTTTACATATAAAAAAAATACAAAGTAAAAAGGAAAATAAATAAATAAAGAAAAACGGATATTTCTCCGAGCTGGGAGAGAACGACTGCTGATGTATCCACTCCGTTGTTACATTACACTATATACCTGTCCCATGTAGCCAAGATATTTATCTCATCGTCAGTGTGAGATTATTTCTGCGAAGTTATAAGTATAGCGACGCGGTTATAACGAGGAATTTATTTTCGAGTCCTCGAAGCTAAAATAATAAAAGGTTCGCGTGAGTGGAGCTTCTTCTTCTATCTATCTGGCCCTGCCGTCCGGACCCGTTGGCTGAGACTTTGGCACCGCTGCCTAGGATTGTTATTGATTGAGTACTAATTAGAGGAAACGTGTGCGGTTGTAGCGGGTGAATCACACGACGTCGAATATATAATCCTTGAAATTACTGCTGCGGCTGTACCTACAACGTTGGTTAACCGCTGGCATGCAGTTTGAAGATCTTCTAGACTATCGAGGGATCTATGATATGATGTGACTGCAGAAACGAAGGATATTTTATCGTCGCCATATTGTCAATATGCTGTGTTATAGATGGCACAAGAACTGTGATAGGCATGCTTGTAAAAATTAGGATACCGTGTACCAGGTATATAGAGATATAATATGAATCGAAACGCGTGTAATAAGCCGAAGGCAGACAGACGCCGCTTTGTACAAGTATAAAATTTCTCTCGTCTCCCTTCACGAAACTTTCATATCGCATTCCTTCGGTATTCAAGTTTTCGGTAAGAGAGAGACCCGACCCGGTTCCCTCTCGACTGCATAATTGAGTCGACTCGTGAGAAGAGAGCGAGATTATACCGCCGAGAGTCAAAAGAATTCGTGACCAAGAATCACGTTCCTCTTAATACGAAATTTTTCATTCAAGTTCCATCACGCGATATGAACCGATGAATATTTCGTTTCAATTACTCCTACCGCGTTTAATGACGCGCTTCTGTGGCGTAGGTTGGCAAAATTTGTAATCCTAATCGCAACGAGACTCTTACGGACTCACTTGAACTGTAGTCGTGTGTTGTAGGTACGCACTTTTACTGCCGCATAGATATAAACGTTAAATATATTTACGCGGTGGAAAATGAGATGACGAAAAAAATTGATATCCTTGATTTGAATGGGCGATGAAAAAAAAATCGAGAAACGTTGTTGGCTGATGTCACGAATTCTGATTTTGGATTACGGAATGACTTTTCCGTATATTTTTAGCCTGTTCGTTTCGCAGAAACGATTTCAAATTGCTTTTCCATGAGCGTAAAAATCGGTCAACTTCAGCGAAATGTATTTAACAAATGTTGGCTTGTCTTAAGATTTCTAAGGAATGCATACCTCCAAGAACGGAACGAAATAAGATGAATGAAATCATGTCCAAGACTCGCTGCAACTGCCTGGCTCTCGATACTTGAATACATTTGTCAATTCCAAAGGCGTAATCATTACCGATTGCGCAATAATATGCGTTCAAACTGCGATCATTGTATGCAGATCGGCATGACGTCAAATGCGACAGATGATCCGTAAAAAATCAACCGACGTCTATCTGTAACCCAATAAAGCAGTTGACGGATGTTTCCGAACAATATTCGAAGGTCACTGTCGTTGACGAGTTTTTCTCCCGCTCTACTTCCGGTCGCAACGTCAGATTCACCGGATGGAATTATTTACTTCGCTTATTAGTCTTGCGCAGCCGGAATATCCTCACTATTCACCAAAGTGGATCACTGAATTTTCTTCCTGTCATACATCGGCTGTTATTTTAATTTTACTGCCTAAAACTGATTATTCATCGTCATTTGAAAGAAAAAATATTTCAAACGGTTTGGTATGTACTTCGATGATCACCAAGAGCATGATCACAACATTTCTTATCGTAGTACATCAGTTATCCGATGATTTGGCAAAGATCTCTATCGATTTGCGAAATTCCCGGATGCGGATTAATTAGACTGGTCTCTAATGTTGATAATTAAAGTCTGGCCAATTTCTACTAGTAATGATATTTGTCATTGTTTATTTTCAACAAACGAAACATCGGATACGAATTTCGATCGATCTTTCAACAGATGATATCTCTGAACTTGAATAATCAGTTACAGTTTCGCTATGCAAATTGTTCAGACAGTCCGCGCTTTTTTCAAAACACTTTTTTTCCTATTAATACAGACAACACCTTGATCGTTTACCCTTAAACTAGTGACTTTTCTTTCAATCAATGCGTTCCAATTATTGAAATGGTATATTATCTGCAATTCTGATCAGTACGACTATATTCATCGATTCGTATTTAGAAAGATGATATAGATCAAACACATATCCTGTTGTAATCAGCGCTGCGTTTTTTATCCGTTATCTATACGCGTTAAGCGAATAAAAGTAACACTCGGTGACGGTGAATTTCTGTCGTGAAAATCGATGAGAAACTGCAAATACACGTTGAAAACGACAGTATCTTCAATATCGAAGGAACGCAGGAGAATGAAATAGGTTCCTGCGGGGTTAAACCCGCACGAAGGGGACTTTTGTGTGCAGTTTCAGATTGAATCTGCGTCCCACGGGAATCGCGCCACCTTCGCAGATTTCACATTTTATCCGAGACGAAATGAGACAGTAATTGCATTTCTGTATTCCTCTTAAATTTTACCAAGCCGTTCACACGGTTTCACGATTCATCGTTCGCAAGTATAATAATATAATTATTACAGGCCCGGTTTGATTTTAATATCAACCTTTGCGATAAGTTTTTGAAATAAACTAACAGGAAAAGCAGAAGAGTTTTTGGCTCGCGAGTCTCCGGAAAGAAAGGAGATAAGTTTAGAAGCAGTGGCAGGGAAAAAGTTTTGAAAAATACGAAACCGATATGACATGAAAATAAAAAAATTCTTTGATTACAATCGATGATGTCAGCGTTAACGGAAATCACACGTTGCTCACAAGCTTCTTTCTTTCCAATTACAGCAACTATCCTTTCCATCGTCACAATCCAGCCATGGAACAGCGGGATTCACCTTCAGCCTTTCCGGCAATCAGGACATCGAGGGACCGCAGGGGAGTTTCGAATGCGTACAACAGACCGGGACGAAGTAAGTTTTCACGCAAATATAATCAACGAAACATTGGAATCAGGAGTATTATTTACCTGGGTTAACGTTATAATACCTGTGGAATGATACTTGTTGACCACTTAATTCGGGCAACATCGTGATGGTGACGTTAGACATTCCGTTCGATGAGCAGTTAGTCATTTATTTACTCAATGTTCCCCCTTTGCATCAACAGGAGTTTGGAAAGCCTCGGCACGCTGCCGTGTAAAATGCGGATACAGGCGAAGGATGACGTATACGAGGCTACCAGGGTTCGGATGGCTGTTGCAGAGGAGAACCACAAAAATAAATGGTGAGGAAAGTTTACGAATTTTTTTTTTATTTTTCTTTTTGTTTTTGTTTTTATTTAAGTTTATACGTTCGCAAGCTGCTTATCTGCGCTCCTACGGTGGTGCTGACTTGAGTCTGGCAGTATCGCACTCGTATGCACATGCATTCACGATACTGCAATGATATTCAGGAATCAATCTATTGACACTGCACTTGGAGTGCTAATTTATTTAGAGCCGACACTGTCAAGGCTACAAGTGCTTGCTTGACATGTGCAGCAGCAGCAACTTCATTATAAGGCTCAGCTGTGATGTAGCAGATACAATATTGTATACGTGCTTAAGTGATCCAAATAATATTCCGTTGTTGTATCGTTTTACTTCAGTATTATTCAGAAGACTTCGATAATAATACGATAACTTATGTATAATAATGCAAGAGTAATTATCAGAATTATTATAGCCTTGGCGATGGAATTATTCTGCATTACTTGTTCGAGAATAGCATTTTTAATGTTTGCCTGAAAGTGAATATAGGCTCAGGTTATCAAAAGGTCGACTGAAGAAGACAGATAATGATGCAAATTTTCGAAATTTCGAAATTTTAATGTGGATAATGTGTAGTTATAGTTTTATTTGACGTTAAAGAAGAGAGATCGTTTAATTTTCAATTGATATTCAACAGCACAAGGGAAATAAAACCCAATGGGCCGGATATCGGGCGGAAAGTAAAGGTCAAAGTAAAAGGAGGGACTGGAAGAACTGTACCATCATCAGCACTTCCGAGGGTACGAGAACCACCGATGACGGTTTCGAACTCCTCCGGTATCTTGCCATCGTCATCCACCACTCAATCACGCCTTTCTTCGTACAAACCCGCCCCCAGCAACAATCCACCTCCTGCTGCCCGTGCTCAACCCGAGAAAAAGATGTCTGACATTATGCGAAGGCCCCTTAAGTATGTGAAATTTATCGCAACTAATTTTGAAATTTTGATATCTTTTAATTGATTATTTTTCCTAATGTTGTTGAGGACTTTATTCAAGTCTTGGCGATGCATAAGTGAAAAGAAATATTAATGGTTGTTGTTCACCTTGAGAGCATAAATTATTTTGACAAAAATGCTTATGGAATTGAACATTAGGTATGAATGAGAAAGGAGAAAAAAAAACACTACGTTTCAAATTCATTAATTCGTAATGTTATTTCTTCGTTTGTCCAACAGAGAAAGACTTATTCACCTCCTCGCTTTGAGGCCATACAAGAAGCCCGAGTTGCTGGAACGCATTCACAGAGGTATTACGTAAAGCTGTATTATTACCTAACTTTAATGTTGTATGTGTAAATATTGTAAGCTCCACATGTAGTTTAATAACACGGTAGCAGTCTGGGGTCAAATTTTTACTTTCGAGAAGTTAGATTTGACATTTTGTAATTCTGATTTACCCTGCTAGCTCAATATAACCATAGAACAGCAGTAAAATGTACGCAAATTCATCATTTGTTGTTGTATTTTTATTTCAGAGGGTATCAGAGACCGAGAAAAAACTATAATTACAACGGTGCTGAAGCAGGTAGCTTACATGCGCGATAATACTTATCATCTGCATCGGCATGTGTGGAACGACGTGCAAGAAGATTGGCCCTATTATACCGAACAAGAAAAGACAATGCTGAAACGCCGCAAACCGCAAAACCTAACGCCACCAGGCTCTAGTGATGGGGGCTCTTGTGGTAAGTGATATTCACTTACTGAATATTTATCAGCAGTTACTAGGTTTTACCAAACTTGAAATAAATTTGGTAATATTATCGAAATTCCTTCATAGAACTAAAGTTGTTTCTTACTGCAAATAATAGAAGCATATCTGTTGCTTCAGCGATTGTATAATTAATACAAGGATACGTCAATTCAAATGTGTAGAGAAGTTAACGATGGTTGAAATTTCATAAAATCAAATTTGAAACTTGATTCTTGATATTGACAAACAAAGTTAAACAGATAATGTTGATCGTTACAAAAAAGCTCAATGCTTGGTAATTTTTAAACATTCTTCTCGATGAATTTTCTTAGATAGAAACGTATGTCTCTCAATTCTCAAGTTACGTTTACAAATCTTCATTTTTGGGTTTTACGAAGAGTGACTCGAAAAGATGAAAAAACTCATTTGGTTTTTATTTTGTTTGAACAGGTAGTGGTCAGTCGCCAAACTCTACGCATCCGGGTTCACCTCCAGGGATAACAGCGCCACCTCCGAGTATAATGGGCTCAAAGAGACCAGGCTACTTCCAAGGAAATGACGGGCTCCCAACCAAGAGACCCCGAATATCTCACTACCGTAAACCAGAACCGAGTATTTCCACAACGAGCAACAATGGATCGGCTGCTGTGGACAATGGAAGGACATCAGGTGGTGGTGGTGGTGGTAGTAGTAATAACAACAGCTGGGATCCGAGACAGCAACGCGAACGCGATTATCGCACGGAGAGAACAAACAGTGATGTGCTTCGAAGCAGCTATAGTGTCAGCAAATCGTGCCTGACGCCATCCAGTGACTGTGAGGACATTCATAGCGCACCTAGCAATCTAAACAGCCATAATTCGCATAGTAGTCTAACCCATAATAACATTATAAATAACCATAATGGTAACAGTAATAAATTGAGCAGTGTTGATAGCGGTGTTGTGAATTTTGTGCGAGGGAGTGGTGGTGCCAACTTCGGGGGTAGTCCAAGCGCCAGTGATAGGCGAGATCGGGACGACCGAGGGAGGGAAAGAGAGAGGGAAAGGGAGAGGGAAAGAGAGAGAGAAAGGGAGAGGGAGAGAGAGCGGGAAAGAGAGCGGGAGAGGGAGAGGGAACGAGAGAGAGAAAGGGAGCGCGAGAGAGAACGGGGGAGAAGTGTAAATAGTGGTGGATCTTCGAATTTTGAAGTTACGACTCACAGTGGCAATAGTTACATCGGAAATACAAATGGCAATTCAGGGCATATTAACTCGGGATCTGGACGTACTTCACCCCCCCGATCTGAGAACAGCAAGACAACGGAATTTCCAGACTACCTCACGTAAGTTACTATTGCTGAAAATTTTCTTGTATTTAGAATTTTTTCAATTTTAAATTACCCTATCTGTTTGCAAAATGTTGTATGATTATTTGTGGAAAAACGCAGTAAAGCTGGTATGTTGTCAATGTAGAGATTTCAATTTGCTCGTTATACAGCTGTACTGAGACCTTCGATATCTTTCTATAATTAGTTTAATTAGAATTTTTTTATTTCTCAACATACATCGAACGACAGGTACTTCACGACAATCAGCAGCAACGAGCAAAAAAGACGTTACAAGGCAGAGTTTAGTGCGGACTACGATGAGTACAGGCGTTTACACACGCAAGTGACCAAGGTTTCGAAACGATTTGCGCAGCTTGAAGAACATTTAAGGAAAGAGCTTGAATCTGGAAACGAGACTAAATATTCGGTCAGTTTAATTCATTATTCGTAATTCTCAGCCTATAATTTATTGTAACATATTAACGGAGGAAAATCTAAATTCCCGTCCGTTTTATACAACAATACATAATGTACATATCTATTTTGCTATTCGTGATAGTCTGCGATGCTATTCATTTCAGTCTGCGATAAGCATAAAAGTGTTCTCAAGTCATCTGAAATTTTTTTTATCCTACATGCTATTGTATGCTACTTTGGCAATATTGCAAATGTTGGGATTTGAGACTGTTGAAATTGGAAAATATTGGAATTTCTTGTATCGTTCAAAGAACGTATTCAATAAATTCTTCTCCAAACGGTGAACTGCACTGAAAAAGAAAGCTCGTTGAATTATTGAAGCTGAACTTTCATCCAGGCATAGAAATTTCACGATCACTTTACAATGAAGTATTAATTTTATGTGCAGGAAATCAAGAGCCAAATATTTTCCGAGTATAACGAGATCAAAAATGATCCGGATCATCAGCAGACCAAGAGGCGGTTTCACTATCTCCACGACAAGCTGAGTCACATAAAGCGGCTGGTTCATGATTATGATTCTCAATATGGCAGCGGGGGTGCAGGCAGTTTGCACTACTGACATAAGCTCAAACACTTATCCCTTCTACTCTTCTCGGTTGTTAATACGCTGCTGTCGACGTTATTGCCAAGTGTGCATTTTCTCGGCAAACTCCAAGGTTAATTAAAATTGTTCCTGCAGAAACGTCCCCGAAGACATTGCGACGGTTTGAGCTGTTTTTGTCCCGGCATTTTTAACTTACCCTAAAATGCTCATTACTTTCGTATTTGATTTTAAATCAGAGGCCATAGATTCTGCTCAACTGCATCCATGAAAGAACAACGGGATCCACTTGTTAGGCAATGTTTGGCAAGGTTTGATATTGTATATCCGGTAACAGCGAAAAAGTTTTCGTTATAAGTAACTGGATACGTAATTCACAAAGCAATTACCAAGCACGAAAGACAATCCTATCGTATAAAGAAAAAGAAAGGACTCTGTCCTGTATCGTATAATAAGCTGCGTCTACGTCCAAGACTGTCCAGAGAAAAATACTAAGCTATAAATAATATAATACGCGCGTCCAAAAGTGTCCAGTAGTTATGTGAGTGAGAGTCTGAGGATAAAGCTAATAAATTCGTAAGCAGTTCAGCCAAAAACTAAACACAAAAATAAAAAGAAAGACATACGAAGTTGCGGAAACATATAACAAGTAAAGAATTACAATTTTCAGAATTATTATCCCACGATTATCAGAGTCTGTACATCATTGGTTTTACCATATCAAACTGATTGCTGATCCAATACAGAGGTCTGATAAGAGTAGTCCACAAACATTTCGTTGCTATATCCTATTTTTAATGCTAAAAAAATTAGAGTTTTTTACACATATTGAAAAGCTTGAAGTTTTGTTTTAAAAAAGGTAATTTTCATTTCTCAATAAAACATAATAATAATACACACACATGTTCCGTACCATGAAATAGGATAACAGTAACATTTAAAAGTATCACCGGCACAACTGATACAGAAATTCCGAAGCCACTGGCTTAGCCACCAAAAGCCAAACTAAGAGTAAAAACAAAGTTATCGGTTGAAGTGATTGGGGATTTCCTTAATGGGAAACACAATTACCTGAAACACTCGGAATCTCTAGAGTACGCTGAGGAAAAAGGGAATCAACGATTGACTAATAAGGAAAAGTAAACAAAGCTTGTGATTTGTGTCCAGATTGTGTATATTGAGTAATATAAATATTTTAATAATTTTAACGATAGTTATTAATAAATAATAATATTCAATGTAATTCATGATAACATCAATTTCAAGAAGAATATCAAGCTAGTTTAATGATTGATCATTTGATGATACATATGTACAGGCAAACCGTGATGTTTCACTTCTAAATAATATTTTGTTGTGTAATTATTATACTTATTATTATCAATATTGATTAAATGAAAATTTACTAGCTGGTATATTTATCACAGAAAACTGGAAATAGGTGAACGCGGTGATAATCATTGATCACACTCTGTGCCAAATATTAAAAATAGTAAAATATCAAAAAAGATCCACATGACCTTTTAATTGACTTTTATTTCAATCTGTGAATATCGGACTACTTTATGCCCGTGCCTTAACAAGGTATTCTTTTTACGGAACAACTTCAGGGGCGTTTTAACACTTAACAAATGCTTATGTGTCGTTCCATGTGCATCTAAAGTATTTACTCTCTCTCTGGTATTCTGTGATATTATAGAGACGCAGATTCGCGATAAAATATGGAAGATATGCAAAATATGCGATTAGCTTGATGATTTTCAAGGATAAGTTGGCCTTTCCATCTCATCGGAACTGTTGAATTGTGCTTGTCCTTTCTTCTGCTTTTTCCTTTGTTAACGGAATCTTCCAGTAAAAAGTTGGTTGTAACAGGTTTCGAATAAATAACTGGCACTCCTTTTAATTTTATTGAAAATTTCACGTTTAAAATTTTCGGCTATTCTATCTACTTTTGATTATTTGTAATACGTAGACCATATTTAAAACTTGTACAGTAAATTATTGTTATTATCTCCAAACCAGTGTTGGAATTTATCGTTTTTATGTTGGTGAATATGAGTTAATTTCTAATTGAATCAATTGTTCGAAATTTATATCAATGACGGCGTTTCTACAAATGATTGAAATTTTCATTGATGGTTGTGTCAATGATACAATATACGTAGTATGGCCAGCTTAGCCTAGTAAGCTTCACAGATAACGACGATTCAAAACAAAAACGATGTTACGTTACTCAAATTTTAGTATGTTACATGATGTGTTTACGTTTTACTTAGAAACAAGTGTTATGTTGGTATGCTGATACATCAAAAAAATTTGACGTTTGTTATATTTTATTATGGCAGCATCTGCTGTTCAATATTGAACTCAGAGGACAATGTACTAAAATTAAACATGTTGGATATTACATACAACAGAGAAAAGTGGATATAAACGTATAGAAATGTATGGCACAGTGCTTTAACGTGTGTATAGAAAAAATGGCAAACATAAAAAAAAGAAGTGATTTCACTTATAATATTATTTATAAATATATTAAACAAATGTATCACTAACCAAGTGCGTACGAGGAAAGCAGCAAAAACATAAAACATAAAAAAAAAATACAAATTAAAGGAATAAAAAAATGTATAAAATAAAATAAAATAAAATAAAAAGTAAACAATAATGGGTGCATAATAATATATTCTCTTGAAGGGTAACTTTAATTCTAATTTTTGCATTGCAAGTTAATAAAACACTATTGAAACAAGAATTTTCGTCTTTTCTTAATTTTTATATCTTTCCAATCAACAATCGTCGTGCCTTAAGCGAGGGTTCACTCGTTTGACATCCGGTTCAGTGAAGCACGACTAATAGGCATATATATTCCCGTCGAAAAACGAGCATATTTTAAATTCAATTCACTAGTCAACACCCACGACACTGTGTCATACATCATAATAGTGGCTGAGATCGGTAATTATGCTCTGTCTATCTTGAAGTGCCGAAGACTCTAGTTGCGCACACTTTACGATAATAATAATAAATAAAAAATAAAAAATACTTGCATAGCGAGACAATGGAACACAATCACCGAACTCGGTAAATAGGTTCCACCGAATTAACGTTAAGTAAATCTAGTTACCATACCGACGAATTCAACACTTATTGCATCCCGTTTATATAACAAAGACGTGTGCAATCACGATCATCGCTGTTTATAAAATAGATATGTCGCTATGAGGATATAGGTAGCACCGAAATTCGCGTAACTTGGGGAAATCGCAAGTGAGTCATAGTTGAAAATATCTACGGTGCTTCCTCTTGGAAAAATTTATGATTATCTTCCCATAAATTCACCACTTGTATTGCCTGACAAGCTTATTTTTTTCACTCCCGTTCTACAGCTTGGTAATCGTTGCCTTGATGATTGAATTGCTTACTTTTCGACAAAGCAGAATCCAGCTATTAATTGGGCATTAGACTTTCATCAATCCACAAGATAGAATTCCATCGAATATCTGTGCTTGAAAGTATTATTTGCAAAATAACATGCTACATTTTTATATAACTGTAAGTAACGCGGAAATTCAAGTATTATAATCATATCACAGTTCTACAAATATATAGTTCACGTTTGTTTGGTGAATAGTAAAACTTTATAGAAAACTTTTCATACATACGAGAAAAAAAGATTTATCAAGTGCCAATTGTAGAGAAAGAAATCTAGAAATATAAACAATGATTGTATACAGATAACAAAACAGCAAACTAGAGTATGCCAGAAGACGAGAACTATACCTAAAAATAGAAAGTTATATCTTCTATACCTCTGTTATTCAGCAGAGTAGTTGAATTACGAAATCTGTAGAATAGAAAGAAATCTAACGATACTTGGTCAAATTTTACGACCACCAATTCTCGGTTCGAACTACTTGCTCGTCATATCCTTCTTTTTCGAAATAAAATACATCTTACAATTAGTTAATGTGACAGGACAGAGATTACAGATCACAAGAACAAAAAAAAAAATTAATTGAAGATTGAAAGCAGTTTGAATGATCGTAGGCCATTTATATACATACACATATATTGTAAAGGGAATTACATATTCAGATTATAATAATGAATTAGATATTGTTTCCTTGTGTGTGACGTCCTTTTTAGAATACCGCGTAAAGAGAGGAGGTACAGGGGTGTGCTGGTGCGTACTTTGCTGTTATTAATTTTATTATTATACTATTATTATTATTATCGTTATATGCATATGTGTATTCCAATGAAAATTTTTAACCTGTCCTTTACTCGTGAGACAAGCGCGTACATAATAATAAAACTGTAATAATTCGTTAATACTTAGACGATACAAATTAGCATTTTAGAATTTTTTGTGCCTGAAAAGTATGAGTAGCTTACTATACGGATATAGCGTCACCACGACAATGATTAGCATGCTATAATATGGATGCAAAAATATTTTGTTTCTATATCTAATGATATAGTTTTTACGGATACGAATGAGTTCATTGATTTTTGAGAGTTACAAAATGCGGACGGGAAGATCTTGTACAATTTCAAAATTTAATCAAAAGTTGACATAATTTAAAGAACAAAATGTATTTGCATGTACACGCCTAATCTAACAACGTAAACTTAAATGTAATCGTGTGCCAATATAGCCATTGTCCTATCGTGAAATCTGAGGGATAAAAAATTGTTATAGGACATTCGCTTGCATCTAAGCCGAACTCTTCAGAATCAATCGTTCTCATTCGATCGCATGAGTCAAATGAACAATGTATGAGTCTTTTTGTGGGAACAAACCTTGCACAGCGAATGCCTCAAGAACAAAGGTTCTATTTTTCACTGGCGACATGTTCACGTTTGTCTAAATGAAAAAAAAACCCTAACAACAATCGAAATTTGTATACTTTATTTCACGTAATTTATTATATATTTATATTGAAATTGGTGTAAATTTCTTGCCAGAACTTTTATACTATTATTATTATTATGAAATAAAGAAAAGAATGTTTCAGCTTTGTGTTAAATAGAAGTATTTAACAATCGATTGATCTATTGAATTGTGAAAGCATTTGAAAAGGTGAAGTTGATTGCGGCAGCAAATTTTTTTCCTAGACACTGTAAATAATAAGGAACTACTTAGTGGCTCAAAAGTATAAAATTCTTGCAGCTTTCGGAGTGCAGGGAATAAATAATAATAAAATATAGAAAGAAAAATGAAAATTATTAGCCAATCTTAGATATCTAAGTAAAATGCACGTTGCGTGATAAAACTGAAGGAAGGAAGAAAAAATTGTATGATATTCGTAGCATATAGAGGTGGTGAAACGATTCACGAAAAACGAACAACCCGCAACTAGCATGCCCCTATTCTGTTAATTTTTATACAAGTACATAATCGCGTGTAAAATTTATTAACATGTAATGTAATATTATGATGTACCATTTTACCAAGTCAAGTGCATTAAGTAGTTAATAATTGATAGAGAATTGGACGTATTCAATGACGCAGAAAGGGGGATAACTTCCGCCAATTGTATTGATGTTTTATTACCAATTATTAGTTAGTAGTTACCTTTTCTGCGTGACCAGCGGCCAATTATTCCGTGTAAAGTTAAAAACCTGTATTGTGTACGAATATTACGAAAGCAGCGTTGTACTTTAGAGATAAATATGTATTGTTAATTTTACTGCGGGTATGATTGCTCCTGAATTTAATGGTCTGTTTTCCGACATTCGCTATCGGGTAATTAAAAAAAAAAAAAAAAACAAAAAAAAAAAACAAACAAACGTCGATTGGCGTAAGCTAAAGTTTGATTTTTTTTTTTTTCTTCCTTAAATGCAGTGTTGTTTATATTACTCATTTTGTTTAAATCTTGCTTTTATCGCGGTTATACAGGTGTGTCACGCCGTTTGAATTAACCACTAGACGCACGAAATTTAAAATTATATATACGAATCGTATTTGTTTATACGATGTAGACATAAATTTTTGCTCGTGGTTGGTTCAAAAATATGATTTCAATGTCTAAGCTCAAACACGCTTAACATTTGGAGTTCTCAAACAGACAAAAGAATAAAGAAATGAATAAATCTTCGAAAGCTTCGCAAAGGTCAGAATTGAATAATTGAAAATTATAAAAATTGGGGTGGAGTTATTATTTGCCGAAAAATAAAAAAAGCAAAATAAAAAAAAGGGAAAATGACACGTGCCGAAAAGTGGATGACGTATTGACGTACATGTGATTAGTGTATAAGCATTGAAACGACGTTGATATAATTTTCGTTAAAAAAAAAAAATTATATTTTTGAACATGGTGGACAAAATTTGTTTTGACATCAGAATTTAACTATATAAAGTTCGACAGCGCGGAGTGGAAAAAGAAATATGCCCAATGTTGTAATATTATATTTTCGACTGTGATGCTGTTATGTATATATATATACGTAATATTATATTTATATATGCATTTCCTTTCAATAATTAAATTCTGGGGGCCGTGATGCATAATATAACTAGAGCTACCATTGTAATACCACTTTTGTTTCAACCTAAAGTTTTCGTGGGCAAATTCGTCTTATTATACATTTTCATATCCTCTACGCACCAACCATACGACAGGAATTTAATTACGTTCATGAATCTTCATTTCCACTGTGATGAGTGCATTGTAATAAAGGCAAGAAAAAATAAACTATCAAAATAGTAAAACCGCGAAAATTTAATATGTGATGCTAAAAACAACGTGTCGCTCAACCGCATATATGTTTAATTACTTTTTCTTATACGTTATATTAAAATAATCCGGACCCCGTGTCACCCGGTAGAATTCCGTGAAATCATTATTACACCTGCGTGATATACATACCTATACATTTATACATATATGCGTCTACGTACCTATATGAAATAAATACAAACTACGTTACTGTACATATATTCATGCATACAAGGTATGTAAGAAACGCGGATAGTTTTAACACTTGTCCACCTCTGTCAACTTTCATCGTCTGCATATCGTTACCCCCTTGCGCCCCCCCCCCCCCCCCCCCTGAAACCGTGGAAATCGAAAGGGAATGCGTGCGTGCGTGCATGACCATAATTCACCTGTATATCTACCAATAATTGATAATAACGCAAGCACGTAGGAGGGAATCATACGTTGTGTATGATATATCTTGTATCACATACAACGTACTACTTATACTATATATTATATAGTTATGTACCGACCGACTCTTATACATTTATGACGACTGCATTGCTCCCTGACAAACGCTCGTATCTTCGTCGTATACCTATACCTATATAGTTGTATTTGCAATTATTACCTATATTATATTCATTAATTAATTGAATAAATAAATAAAGATTATATATTATAATAAAAAGATAGTTATTATGTAGAGAATGATCACGATAGAAGCAGCCACCTTAAGACATGTACGTACCTACATGTTTTTATTAATTTTCGAACGTCTCAAAGCATTCAAAACCGATCGTATCGTACTTACGTTAAATTATACTATGTATATATATATATATATATATACATATATATAAATATATATACTATACTATATGCTTTAAACGGCTGAATAAACTTGGGACAGGAAATATTTATTTAAGACTCTAAAAACACAATATACGTGGTACAGTACAATAAGGAGATGAATATCGGGCAATGGGCATGCGGCAGTGGGGTGCGGTAGGAAGTCATTCCACTTTATATGCATGTATATGTATATAACATAATTTGGAAAATCGTGAAACACATCGTTTGTGTATAAAATATCGAAGAATATTCAACGCTACCGTACTTGTACGAGAGCTTGCATGAGGCATGTGTGTATATATCATTTATACACTAGCTCGCATACTCTCGCACAATTTCATGAAAGATATTCAACGTTTTAATCTTTTCACAAAGGTTTCCATCGTTATAGAGATAATTACATATTGGTGAATTAGGATTGACGACGATTGCTGCAATAATTTATGTCGAAAGTTTATTCAACCGTTTACCGTTTGTATTATGTATATTTTCACCCGGTCTATGCTTCTCAATCTCTTCATTCTCAACTATATATGCGTTTTTGTATATGTGCTTCTGTTTTATTCGAGGATTTGCATATTACTATACATATGATGAACATAAAAACCACACATGTGAAAATAAAAAATTACAACAAGTAAAAGAAAACAAAAAACTTGAAAAAAAAAAAATTCATAAAATGTATTCTAAGCGAGGAAATTTACGATTCAGGATAACGCAAGTCGAACGACACCTAGTGTGGATTGTGCATAAACAGGATATACGTACGGCTTTGGGCAGAATATTTCGAGATGATTACACAATTTTGTATTGTTAAAAGAGAAAAAAATTTCATTCTGCTAATTGTATCACTTTTATCTTTTCGACTTATTATACGCAGATAAAATTGAGAGTTAAAACAAGAAAGAAAAAAAAAATTGTCTGCGAAACGAGGGTGAAAAATCATTCGCTGAAAACGATATACATATACTCTCCTATATAGATATCGTATTAATTGGCGATCGATTGATGACTTTCACATGCTACGATAAAAGCTGCGATGAAGAATTTTCTTTTTCTGTTGTAGACTAAAATAGGTTCAAGCAGCTGTTGATATTACGAGAGTGTGTTTTCTTTTTTCAAAAATGAGACGACAACGCCGCCCAATGATTTTTAATATTATATATGTATGTAAAAAAGTATATATACATATATTTTATATTTATAGGTTGTGATACACGCATATAATGATTTACGATTGGTCTAATTCTCGATCTGCTCTACCCAAATCCTTGTGTATAGTCTCCGGCATTGCAGCGAGAGCAGCAGCTGACGACTATAGATAATTGAATATTTATTCAAATTACTTGTCAGGTTCATTGCACAGTATAATTATATGTATACCTATTGACAGACTATGTATACGTGTATACATATATACAATATGTATGTATGTATATGCATATATGTTTCTATATATAGATGATTCGAAAAGATCTATAAAGCATATGGATTTAATGGATGAGTTGAATAGTTATTGAAAAGTTTCATGAGATATTGATGTATATATTTTAAGTTTGTATTATAACTCCCCACTTAATTTGTATGAAATGGAGATATCATTAAAAAATAATGATGAAAATAACCGCGAGCCTACCTTATTCCGTAAACACTTAACGCATAAATCCTTCTCTACGCGTAGGTATACGTTTTTCCGCATCGTGCAAGCGAACGGGCAAAAACTTCTATTAAAATTCGGGGATCTGATGAAATCGTGGTTAATTTAAATATTAAATATATAGAAAGGTGCTACAATTTTCATTTTTTTTTAGAATAGCATGTATATTGAAACAAAGTTTTCGGTAGGTGCAAATCGTTTCTACATATAGTTTATACACGTGTATGAGAGAACTCGCGCTGATAAAGCTCCGCAAGAGATTAAGCATGTACCTACTTACCTAGATACCTACCGTCGACAAGTTCTGCCACCGATGCCATTCGAAATGCTGTGAATAGACATGCGCAAGGCCGTCGACTTTAAGCATGCGTATTAAGAGCATCGAGCTATACGGGTTTCGACTGGGTCCCGATGGCCGGCCAAGATGTCGTCTGCATCTCGGCATTGTTGATCATTATTTTCCGGCAAGGTTGACGATATTCCGAACGATATTCGATGGTTAATTCAATTTAAAACCAGCAACTATCGCTACGCAAGCACTATATTAACCACTCTCATATCAAATTATCTCGATAATGGCTGCCAGCCGTGAAACTGAGGTGAGATATTCTAGTTTTGTGCGAATTGCAGTGCTGTTATATTATACATGACTTGCTCTTCAGCTATCATATCTATTATTTAAATTCCATTGTGATAACCGGCAGGTTGCACAGTTTGTTACTTCAATTTTTTTCCACACACCTTCACGTATCCATTCACACCCCTAAATTGAAATTGTTACTGTTTTGGGGTCTTAAAACATCTTGCGATTGATACTTGTAATTAAATGTTAACGAATGAAGGGATCAATTTTACTTGGACAACGTAGTTCGTATTAAATTCAATTACCTGCAAATATAAATATGTTGAATTATAAGCCTATAAAGGATCTCTTATTAACATAAGCAAAAACAATATTCCGTCATATTTTCAGGTACAAAACCTGAAGGAACGTGGTAACGCCTGCGTTAAGGAGCAAAAATATGCCGAAGCGATGTTCCACTATACGCACGCAATAAAACTGGACCCCAAGAACTTTTCGTTGTACAGCAACCGGTCTTTGGTATTTTTGAAAATGCAGCAGTACCACTTTGCCATGGAAGACGCGATCATGACCATTCAGCTGAAACCCGATTGGACAAAGGCGAGAACCAGAACCCCTTAGATCGCTTAGATTCGTGCAACCCCCCACCGGGGTTCTAGCTATTTATAATAATCTCCTCTGTTTGTTCCAGGGATACTACCGTAAGGCGGAAGTCGAATCACAGACCTTTCGATTTAGCGAAGCTCTTCAGTCCTACAGCAAGGCTCTCAGTCTGCAGCCAAATGACCCCAGTATTCTAGACGCCATGAAAAGGGCTTCGAAGCAGCTCATCAAAGATAGGAGAGGTATAAGAATGCACCACTTGACGTAAATAATTATGTCTCCGTTTGTGTATCAATTCTTGAAAAGTTAGTCTGGATTTTAAACTACATTCACGCAGCGTAAATACTTCCCAAAAGTATCACATCTCTGCCTCACGAGTCTTGTGAAATAATTTCACTTTACGTTCAGGCCTTTTTATCATGTGGCATTTTGATTCTCGGTTTTAGTATAGAACGAGAATAAACTTTCCTCGTAATTCGATGCTTATGAACTTCTGCGCGGATACTGCAAATGAATTACACAATTTAAGTTAGATTTCCGATATGACTAGCTTTGCATAATCATTTCAGCCGACCAACAGATACCTTGGTTGGGTGCTGGGGTGGGAATAATACTGGGTGTCATCGTGGTGATTGCCGATTACGTCTTCACTAACAAACCGACCTTAACGGTAGGTAAAACAACGACCTCGGTCCTAAATTTATCTAGACGATGTTTGACGGCTTGTTGTCACAGTTATTACTCAAGCTGATAGTTGTTCCCTTTTATTCCCGTGACTCGGAAGTTCGTAACTCAAGCTTACTGCGAACACGTGCGATGATGTACCCTCTCCGCAGATTGAACGCGTGTATAAAATCACTTGAATGATAAAGACATGCTTACGCAGACAGCGCGCACTTCTTGAGAGAGATTAATAAGTCATATACATTTATGTAAATGTATACGTTATATACGGCTATCTATCTATATGTTGAATTGCATGTGGCGTGCAGAGAATAATACGTGGATATCTTCATCTCTCTTCCACCGGTATAAAGTGATATTGCTATGCGTAGATAGTGATGAGATCAAGTCTCTACCCTAATTAAATCAAATCGATGATTCACAACTTTGCAGCATCGTCTACGTATATTGATGCTATATGTGAGAAATTTACTGCTCATATAGCTTTGGACAACGACATGTCGTAGATCAAATCACGCGTGATTAGCTCAATTATAGTTCGAGCAATCTATTTGTATATATATATGTATATATGTAAATGAATCATTTCAATCTCTCGACCAATTTTCTCTTTGAATTTACAATTCTTCTGAAATAACACATCATTACTTATGATCAGAGATAATAATTTACCGGAGTAAATTTCATCTGACAATTTCTGAGGTAGCTTACGTGTAACGATGTCAAAGATAATATATTGCTACGTATATGCAGATGTTCATAGATTTGCAAATTTTTTCAGCACGTTAGTATAATAAAACGCGTACGAAGAGAAACCAGATTTGAAAAAACTTTGAAACAGCAGACCTGGAAATAGAAAAATATTCGTTTGCTATGTGCATTTCAGTCATGTCAGAAGTGTGAGTGTACGATCTTCACAGTTTAACGGCTGAGCGTGTATGTAATCGATTTAAAAAGAAACTATTACAGTGTTCAACATTCGCTACTGAGCTATTGCGTAATACTTGGCCTTATTATAACGCAGCGTTATTCCGCATCCGATCTTGCATGCGTTTTTCCCCGTTTAATAGTTAGCACTCCCGGAGGTTTGAACGAAGAGGTCCTTTGCTGATGTTTGACCTCGAATAACTTTTGAAGGAGTAGACTTATCGTAAAATGACAAGAGACCTTTTTTGTAGAACGTTCAATTTCCTACAAAAACATGTTTTTGAATTTTCTGTACGACGCGTCGTTATCTAGTTATAAAAATCGCAAGGAGCAAGAACCATTTTTGCCATGTTATTCTTATGGAAAGTAGAAAATCGCGATGAGGCACCTCTAAATATCAATATTAAAATCTGAAATTTTTGTGGTATTTCTTTTTCGTCATCTTGAACAATATTTTCAGTATACCATTAAAAAAAAAAAATAGTCAATTTTTTTGATACAGTCTAATATTAATATATATACATATATTATCGAAATTGTGTGAACGCATTGAAAAGTAATCTATTCTGATTGTCAACTTGATTACCGGGTAACGAGCTGCCCTGTATCAAGTTCTACATGTACATATACATTCTATAGGTAATCGATCAAATTGTCACACTTTCACAGGCGTACTCGTACGTACCTATAGCTTGCACAATGTACGAGCAATGAAAATACAATTTCAATTAGAATTAGTCGGGTTCGTTCGCCATGTCTACTGCATTATTCCTCGTGATATTTATTTTATGCTATGGGCGCAGGCTTTGTTTTTGAATCGCGATTCAATCGTCTCAATCATCTGCAAAGCAAAACAATCTACCATGTCAAGTTGCCGCTGATACTCAAGCATCTACATTACACGCAGGGAATACATTTCGATGCGAATATTTATCATGTCGGTGCTCGCAACGGCCTATTAAAACAATAGATGAAATGTGTGAATCGGTGATCTGTTTTATAGCTGAGAATTTATTTCGTTCCCAATTTGAATTGTAAAACCGAAAAGTCTCACTCTATATGTACATTCCGGCTCTTCGAAAATAATGGACTACCTATAGGCTATACAGGAAGTAAAATATAACTCACAATCGGCACGTCCATTTTTAAATGAATTTAGAAAAAAGCTCGTCAGCGAGCAATAATCAAATATTCCCTTCAAACCTGCAACTTTGAATAACCGGATCAAAATTTCTTCAACTATTAAATATCTGCACTTAGCACCCTTTACTGATGGCTCTGCTTACCATCGCCATCGCCATGCTCGGATTTGGGATCGCGAAGGGTTGCCGTTATTTCGTAAAATGTCAAAGACGGTCGCTGCTTGAGCCGCCGGTGGATCTCCTGCAGGAGGGCAGCAAGGAAGAACCGGAAGAGTCGCAGCAGGAGCAGATGAGCAATGAAGACAGAGACAAGCATCCGAAATATAGTAAAGCTCAGGCAAGACAGCGCTTCAAGAAAGGAAAGTCGTAACAAAACGTGGCAAACGATTTCTTCTTCAACGTATTCTAGATCCCTGCGGACGGTTTAGGATATTCCCGTCGTTTATCTTTGCCCTTTATCCCATATCCGTCGTACACGTCTTACAATTAGAGACTTTTACAAACACCGCGTATAATCACTTGCACGGTGGCCGCAGGGATACGACGAATTATTTCAATTGATATAACATACTATATAGGAAATATTATAGGCGAGTTCGAAGCGTTCTTCACCATTCCGCAATGATTCCACTCTCTCACCATAAAATTCTTAGTTATATAGCACGTGCGAGCATAACTGTTATTAGGTTGACACATCTACTTTTGGTCACTTATCTACGCAACTTTCGTGATTTTTCCCTTATTCTTAATAATACGTAATATATTACCATTGCGTGAGAATAGCGCTGTAGCGTATACCTTCGCTCGATTTATTCAAGGGGATAAAATTAATTGCTCGGTGAAACAACAAATCCGAAAAATCTACAAAAGTGTTTATTCAACCGCGATATCGCGAGTCAATTAATGTGGAATACTCAGCGGAAAATCATTTTTATATCCGCGCGTTATGCGGGTTGCAATCGGGACTATTGCACTATAGGTCAATGAACAATATGTGCAGCAAATTTAGTATAAACAATGTATTGGGTACATATATAGCTCCCGTTTTCTACCATATTTGTACGATTTATTGAATTATAATGAATGTATGCTGTATAAATAAATAGACGTCAGACCGATCGATGCATTTACAATATCTCGTAATTGGAGATATAAAAATGTCGTTATACGATTTTGAATGAAGTACCGCACCGTTACTTGCCTATGTAGTGTTTCATGCATTCATCTGTACGTGCATAATACTTATCCACACGTTTAAGACAAGTCTGACAATGAATATAAACACAATTACACAAACAGGGGTGCCTACGCTACTTGTTTTTAGGAATTATTTAAAAAATATGCAGAAGCCTTGGAGAATATACAGGGGTCTCATGCCTTGAAATAACCACAGTTCGCTGTTAAATCAAGCACTCCTGTATTCCTGGCCTTAACGACTAATGATAAGCATACAATCCAAATGCGTTGGTCGTTAAGAAATCGGGTACCGACAAAAGGGATAAGGCTGAATTATTCGAGATGCAAAACGTAAAAATATCAATACTCTACAATCCTGAAGACGCAGATGTGTTAATTTCACCAGTAATCGCGGTAGTTGCAATTAGTATAAAAAGTATAGCATCAATTCGAAGTTTGAAACGTATTATTATACAGATAAACATAAAAAATTCCGGTCATAATTTATTTGTATGAATCTGGCATCGTTGTAATAAATATATTAATACTAAAAATGTATTTTACAATGTATTCATTAATTTATAGGTCACACGCGTACCTGCATGGCTCTGTATTACTTTCCTATATAGGAAGATCGATTTTACAGAAATCAGTTTTACAGAGGAAACGTTCTACAGAATATCGTCAACAGAACATTTTCCTACGGAATTTTTTGACACAATATTTTTCTACGGAATAGTTTTCTAGTTTCACACATTCAACACAATACCAGTTCGACACAGCGCACATTCAACACACAAATAAATTCAACATAAATAATTAAAATTAAATTAGATGAAATTAAATTGAATGAAATAAAAATATACGAAATTGACGATTAAAAATATTATTTTTACGATTTAATGATTACTTGGAATGTTCGTAGAATAATTGATGTGGAATTATTTCTGACGTGAATTTCGAATTCCTTTTCAAACAAAAATATTCCGTAGAAAAAAATATTTCTGTAGAAACGAGTCTGTAGAACATACTATGTAGACCAATTGTTCTGTACAATCGAACCGCATTCCTATCATATCAGTGAATGACACGAGTAAAGTAAATAGCTGTACGCCCCGGTTTCCCAAAAATTCTTACTAATAACGAGATCGACAGAAGTGGTTCTGCCCATTGTGCAGTCAGACGTGAGACGCACAGTCCCTGTTCGATAAGTGATAACTGCCGGTAGGTCTGACCTCAAATTGTAATTACTTATAAATACATCGGAGATTTGTACGATTAATAACGCAAAAGTTGATTAAGTAGTCAAATTCTGAGTATAAAGGTATCGAAAGTCGGTGAATATATTCTAACTGATAAACATTATAGCGGAAAGTGTTTCGCATTACAATGCAAATGCAATAAATAAATTTCACGTGAATCTATTGATAATCAAACGTTTCGTTAAGTCATATAAATGTAGGGCATACTAGTTAGGGACTGGGGAAAATGTGACGGGCAATTAATCTGTCCTACACACTCAAACTCGCTACATGGTGCACATTGTGAAAATGTGGAACTCACATTCCAACGCCTGCAGAAGTCTTTGTTTGATCAACTTTTACACGGTATACGGCAAGCGATGAAATGTTCGATCGCATTACGTTTATGACGTATAATGTGTAATATCTATCAAATACTAAATTTTCCACCCTACATGGTGATTTCTTCAACGCTTGGGATCATCTGTCGTTTGTTTTAATTGGATGTGCTTTAAATCGAGCTTTAAAGAATTCGAAACGGCATGGAAGAGTACCTGTAAACCACATGATGTGAATATCATACATAAGTTGACCTGCAGCTGCCGAAGTCTGTTTGCTCTTCGCTCTTCGCCGCTTTTCATCGCATCCAAAAAAGGAGTTGAAATCGAACGTGTATTCTATGCGCCATTTGAGACAAATTTTTTCTCGGTAAGGAATACTCGAAGCATTTTAGTGAATAGCATCACAGCTGACAGTGATTTATACGCAGATGATGAAAAAATCTACGCAACCAACCATCCGAATTTCCTAATGGCCAAACCGCGTGTACGGGTTATATTTCAAAGATGATAACGAATTGCATGCACATTCATTGTGGTGCGTTTAAAATTGTATAGAGACTGAATACACGTGGAAATTCTCTATAGTAACATTTAGTAGATTTGTGTTATTTCGATGTAAGATTGAACCTGTGATAATTAATACAGGAAAACCGGAAGTGACCTCGTGACTATCGGCTGCCCGGCCGGTAGATTTATAAGACCGAGATACGGTGAAAAAAATAATTAAATTGTTCTAGTATCAAGAGCTGTATCGGCCGCGTAGCAACGTTGAAAGGTTTGGAAAGGGCTGCGCGAGAAAAACTTTATTGTTAACAATTCTATAGCTTACATGTTTATGAGAAATCGGAAGTATATGGTTTTACAGGTAGTACGTTAAGTCCGGTCAAGCGGTAAACGCAGGCATCTAATACGTGAGTAATGTGCATACAACACATAAAGATAAAAGGTGAAACGAAAAAGTTAAAAGGAGACGACCGAATACAAAGAGAAATGTAACGATGCAAATGCGGAACGACAGAAAGACGGAAATGATGATGAAGGAGACGAGAACGCGAGGTGTACTCGAATTTGCACGAGATCGCATTCTCGGTTCAGGCAACAATGAACTTGGCGGGGGGTTCGAGGGGGGAGTGAAGGGGCCTATGGGGGGCAGCTGGGGCTTTAGGGAGTTGAGATCGCGAGCCAACAAGCGCTGAATATGTAGTGAATCCTACAACTGCGCATGCGTAAAACGCACTATTTTGTTCCCCCGGTTGAGACCGCGTCACGCAGCGAAGCAAGGCAGGGAAACGGAGTGTATCAATGCGCAATCGCATCGAAACGTTTCACGACTCCCGAGGACGAGGAATAAACAGACACGATGCTCGGAGGAAACGGCAGGCAGGCAGGGCAGGCCTCGCGCGTGGAAGACCTTTGAGCGAGTGCTCGCGCACGGAAAGGCCAACGATGGACCAAACGAAAGCGACCGCCTCTAGGCTCTTCTACACCTCATGCATCGAGAACAAGGACGACTTGGAAGAGGTAATATTAATATTTTAAATAATCCCTGGATACGTATCAAATGCGAAGTCAGCCATTGTTGTGACGGTCCCGTGTTTGCGGAAGCGGCCGCACGCGGCGCCACCTGTTACTAAATACCTATTTTCGCGGGGAATTTAAATCGACTGTGACTGATTTATGTCATCGTAGATGAAAATAATTATCCCACAGGCAAAGGTTGTGTATATAAGAAAAGAAAAAACAAAAAATACATATTTCATTACTATAAACTGTTCTAAGAACAAAAAAAATAAACGACAATCGAAACAGTCGCAATTCGGAAGAACATTTTTTGAATTACTAAACAGAGTCGGTGACAAGAATTTAACAATGAGTGTAGTATTTGGTCAGTGAAAATAAATCCAACTCCCTATAAAAATTCATCATGCTGTTTGAATACCAAACTACTAATTATTAGATTTAAACAAGTGTATGTACTGCCGTGTCTCTACTTCATTCCAACAGAACATTTAAACACACAGCTGCTGACTAAGTTTACATACATAACATGATGAAGAGTGCATCTTACAAGTTCGAAATTTTTAACTTTAATAATTAAAGAATGTTTACCTGGGTACGCGGCGAATGCAATATTTTAACACCTAATGCATGTCAGGAAAACCCAAAATTTATCGTGCTTTTGTCACCTTGATGTATCATTGATGAATATGACATTTAGTAATTTAATGGACTGATCTTTTCAACAGAAGTTCGAGCGCTGCTACACAATTTTGCAAAACCTAATTTCGGGACTCTCCGAGAAAGAAGCCCACGATAGCCTGAATAATGCAGTGTGCAAGGATAAGACTCACGAAGAAGTGTCTTTGGGACTCTTAGTAGTTATTCTGACCGAGCCACCCAACGCAGCAAAAAGTTATCGTGACTTGACCCTTATTACGAGAGATGGTTTAGCCATTGTATTAGGTCACCTCAACCAATTAGTACTGGAACGATATTTACGCCTTCACGATACAGCAAGAAGTCAGTTGTTATGGCTTCTCAGGGAAATGATAAGAACAAGTGTCACAAATGTCGACAACCTTTGTTCGAGTTTATTGAGGCATGCTGCTGGCGGAGATACGTCAGTGAGAAATCTATTTCTGGTCGATGCTCTCTTGGACATATTTCAAGAGAACCGACCGTGGCTAGATAAATTCCCATTCTTGGTTGCCTCAATTGTCTATACTTATCTACGTTTAATCGAGGACCACACTGCTCCACATTTAGCTACTCTTAGGCAGAAGGAAGTCTCGTTTATGGTATCTTTGATCAGAGAAAGGTGTGCCGACTGTTTAGTGATTGGCAGGTAATCAGATTCAAATGTTTCATTCAACCAATTATATGCTTTATTCTTAAATATCTCGTAATTATAAAAATTTTCATATTTTACAATCTGAAAAAAACTTTAAAATGCCACAATATATTATAACATGCCTCAAGTTTCATTTAAAATTACTGTCATTCCTATTTCATATGACTGTAGAACAATTATCTGTCATTTTCATAGAACTCTTGCCAATAAATAATCCGATGAAATATTATTTTCAGAGATTTGGTTCGACTGTTACAAAATGTTGCAAGAATACCCGAGATTGAAGCTCTCTGGAAAGACCTGTTGCTGAATCCAAAGTCCTTATGTCCAAACTTCATCGGTGTATTGCAACTTCTACAAACAAGAACGTCTAGAAGGTTTTTACAGTCGAGATTGACACCTGACATGGAGAGGAAGCTGGTATTCTTAACGAGTCAAGTGCGTTTTGGCAACCATAAGCGGTATCAAGATTGGTTCCAACGACAATACTTGGCCACCCCAGAGTCTCAATCTCTCAGATGCGACCTCATTAGATTTATAGTTGGTGTTATTCATCCAACGAATGAACTCTTGTGCTCGGATATTATTCCAAGGTGGGCAGTGATCGGTTGGCTATTCACCACCTGCACATCCACCGTCGCCGCAAGTAATGCCAAATTGGCATTATTCTACGATTGGCTATTTTTTGAACCTGAAAAAGATAATATAATGAACATAGAACCAGCTATTCTAGTGATGCACAATTCCATGAGATCACATCCTGCTGTCACTGCCACTTTGTTAGATTTTTTGTGCAGGGTAAGTTAAACATTTGATACTCAAATCCTTCGTACCCAGTTTTTTCATTTGATCCTGAACGTCTTAAAGCGAACGTACATATTTCAGATAATTCCAAATTTCTACCCAGCGTTGACTGAGAAAGTTAGAAGTGGTATTTTCTCCTCACTCAGGCAGATTTTAGAGAAGCGTGTGCTGCCTAGCCTGTATCCATTATTTGACAGCCCGAAACTAGACAGAGAATTGAGAACTAAGATACGGGAAACTTTCAAAGAATTTTGTCTACCGCCCAATACTGATCCAGGTAATCGTCATTTGTATACTGCATGCATGCTACCACATCAATATCACTGCCAGCTTATTTTAGATAACAGAACTGATTTTCATCGAAAATTTTAACAATGAATAACGTCAAAGCTAATTTTTTGGCACTACCATTTTGAATATTCATTTGTCACTCGACTGCTTACTAACACTGTTTTTTGCACAATCTTTTTGACCAGGCAATAAGCTTCCAATCCCCATGTATTCAGGTAAAATGGAAGAACTTAATAAGGATCTTGGTCCTGGGCTGATGCTGGAAGGACCTGGAAATACATTGGATAACAATCATGTGGGACAAGATGAGCCAGCTTTTAGTGACGAGGAAGAAGAAATGCCATTACAGTAAGTGGGGCATTTGTATTGATCAAATTAATCCATGTCTTTCCCCAACGTTTCCCCGCAGTCTTATCGCATGTGTTATTCAGAGTAAGTAGCTGACAGTCTAATGGTGTAACTCGCATGTGCAAAAATTCTAGTGCAACAGCAGTTATTGCGTCAGGTTGACCAACCGTTACGAGTTCAGATAACAGGTTGCCGCGATGTATGTAACTTTAAAAATTTTGACAGTTGACAGTTGAAGTTACATACATCGCGGCGGCCTGTCATCTGAACTTATGACGGTTGGTCAACCTGACAAAATAACTGCTTTTACTTCAGAATTTTAGCGCATGCATGTTAGACCATTGGACTGTTAGCTATTCAATCTGTATAACTCGAACATGTTTTTAGTTCATTGTTCATATTATTGTAATCACATTCACTCATTAAGTGCTTCATTCTACTTGGCAGGATAATTACAAAAATTGAGGAGGAAGAAGATGAGGATGACATGCCACTTGCCAAAGTGAAACTAAAAAATGACCAAAGGAATGCCAATTGCGTCGTTAAAAAAGAAGAGAAGGAAGTAGTACCGCAGTTGAGTTTTATGTTGGAACCTCCAGAACTGGGAGTAGCGGTTGAAAGTTTACATCTTGAACCTGATAATGAGGCTAAGTAAGTTACTCTTCATACCAGCCTTTAGCGCAAATATTTACTATTAAGCGATTAATCTTTTTATTGAACCATAGCAAAATATTACAAAAAATATTTTACACTTGCAAATGCAAATTGTTCATTCAAATTCAATTTTAAACTGAACCTTGCTATCGATTCATTTTTCAATGAGATGAATAATTGTTTAAGAGATTTGTAATAAGTTCATAGGTGAATATGATTTTGTTTTTAGTTATACCCCTAATTTATGTGTGCAGGTGCCAAGCTATGGAGAGGATAGTTCAATTAGTCATAGAAGACGAAATCGAATCGGAAACGTTACCTGCGTTAGCATCAGCGATATCTACAGTTCTATTTTTACAAACGACATCGCAGATATTTCCTGCAGATAATCTAAATGACGAGAGTTTGGCAGATAGTATAAGCACGCCGTTATTTGTCATGTACAGAAACCAATTTCAGTTGTGTAAAGAAGAAGACAAGCGTAGAAAACTCTTATCTAGAGTTTTGGCAGAAGTTCAAGTTATCCAGCCAAGAACTGGATACTTACTTTTGTATTTTCTCAAAGTGTGGGGAAGAGAAGAAGAGAAGAGAGAAGGCGAGCCTAGGTTAGTAGACTTGATTTTTAAGAACAATTTAAATATATTTACCGCACCAAATCAGGATGGGTGGTCCATGATTTGAAAGAAATTCAAGTAGCTGACTAAGCTTTGACAAGAACTTTATTTACTGTACTTTTGGGTATCACTTTCTTTTCTTTTTCAGTAACGAGTTGAACGACGTTAAGGCGTTAGTGTATAAGGATTTTTGCTCAGAACGAGAAAAGAAATTAGAAGCATGTCTTTTGGCGGATTTAAAGGTGCGGCACTTTACTATAAATATATTATATGAACTGATTTAATAAAAACTAGAAGCGACTTTCCTAAAACTGTAAGATTAACTCACATCAAAGTCTATATCATTTTCAATTACAGCTTTGCCACGAAGACGACATACACTTACTCTGTTACTTAATCCCTGATGTTTACATGGGATTTCAAAATGTGGCTGTCGGAAACGTACACCTATTACAACTAGTGGTATCAACTGTTGATGCCAGTCAATTGCAGGACTTAATTTGTCAGATAATGCAAGGTCACTTGAGAATGCTCAAAAAGGAATCATTTACCACCATTCTCACGGCTAGTCTACATTGGGAAACGTTTGAGCAATATTGCTTCTGGCAGCTTATTGCTGCACACGACTTTTCCATAGAGTCTGTGTTACCTATATTGCCAAAACTCGAATTTCGAAACCATGCAGAAGCGTTAACGTCAATTCTTTTCATGCTAAAGCAAGAAAAGTTAGTAGTTGCAATCAAATTTTGATTGTTTTTTCATTCTATTGATTATAAGTTGTCAATCACTCTTGAAATAGATATAGAAGGAAATTAATAAATTAATATTTATTGTCTCTTGTATTCACAGACCCACAATGGAGCTATTACGACAGCTTTTTTGCCGGCACAGCGTTGACGGTGATATGTTTGTGGTAGCTGCATTACGCTACTGGTGTCGCGAATACGAAGACAAATTGGGCGAATTAGTAGCAAATTTATTGAGTACACGCTATCCTGCGACTAGCCCTAATAAGCGGAAGCGGACAACAGCTAAGCATGCGCAACAGTCAGGACCCCCAACAGGAGAACAAGTACTAGGACACCTCGACCAACTCAGACAGCACTGTCTATCGTCAACTGAATTGGAATTTTATCAGTTAGATGGAATGCAGAGAGCACTGCAGCAGGCACAAGCTTCGAGCAGTGATTCTTTACGTAAAAGTTTTGGGGATCTCTTTGCGCTAGCTGAAGTTAATGAAGAAAATGAACCACCCCCACCTCCACCAAGGAAACATGCTGCCAACACAGGCAGCGGCGGTGGAGGAAAAGGAGGTCATAGAAAAGCTGGTGCCAGTACAAGAGAAAGACCTGCTGCCAAACGTCCGCCGCCCCGAGATAGGACTACAGAAAGTAGCGATCAGAGTAGTGAAGTGAGTACTTTAAAAATAAATGAACATTTACTGATTTACGTAAGTATCTAATTTAGTTCGGGCAGTAAAAGCTGAGTGTAGAGAGCAGTATTTCAGTTGCGAATCTAGTATAGACATGCATTGCGTATTTTACTGCAAACGGTTCACCGATTTGCGAAATGAACCTATGTTTTCGTTGAATAATATTTATTCATTTTTGCCATTTTTACTCGTCTCTTGGGAATCCATTGCGGCCGAAATTTTTGCACCAAAATGTCACGTAATGTGTCTCCGAAATACGTCGCATATTCTAGTGCCCTTGCATTACCCTTATCGCCACCAAGTAACCGAATTCACACGGACGTCACTGTGACAAAAAATCCCAACCGCATGCATCATTGTGACAGAAAATTGCATTTAAGTCAAGTCTGAAGGGTTTACTTTGTATTTCAGGAAGAAGAAATCATCAAACCAAAGCAAGCGAAAAAAAGAAAAAAGATAAACCCTGTTGGCTCTGATAGCGACTGACCACCCAGTGTCTTCATGCGTCATATGGACCACGTGCGCGTGTGTGCAGCAAGTTAATCCAGTTTTAAGAGTAGTAAGATAATATAATATGCTATACATAATAGAGTAAGCAATCTGTAAATAAACGATTCGCCAAAAGTCCAACAGTCCTGAGATATCTATGACAAACATTTTGCAATCTCTGAGAAAAATTTTCATGCTTGCTAAGCTGTAATTTATTTTTCATTACTTTTCATCGGTTCAACCGTTACAGTTTTATCCATAAAAGAAGTTCGAATCAGTCTACGGCTTTGTAAAATTTAAATTAAACTTCATTTTCATGAAAATGCAATGCAGAAAGGATGTACTTTGTTTTACGGAGACTTTTATCGGCATAACTTAGTTGCTATTTCGATTCGTTACTCATATTTACGCAGAGATTAAGGACACGCGTTAATATTAGGTATTTTGTTATGCGAAATAATGTATGTCGAGTATATATGAGGCCAACAAATGTTTATCTTATTTTATTGTCATTTTTGTAAATAAAATTTAAGTAAATTGGTTAACTTTTATTACTTGATGAAAATCAGCTACTCGGATGGACGCTCATACTTGATTCATTAGCAAAAAATCGACGTATGAGTAGAAGGAATAGACAATTCAATGACCAAAATGTATTTCATTTACGCCCGTTGTAGCACAATATTTGATATAAGGCTAAAGTGTAAATGACCTGAGAGATGCGAGAACCATTTATTACCAGCTATGTACATTTCCTGTAAAATCAGTTAGATAGTCTAAGCAACCACGCTGAATTATGTATTTCGGAATTTGTACATAATAATGAGAGTATGGATTTCATCGTCGATTTTCATACTCAATTTATATTCGTATCAGCATATTCATTTTTTTAAATGAAAACTGGAATATGATATTACCCGTAGACGAAATTCATAACTAGGCAAATGATGAAGGGCCGTAGTTTCAACGTTGTTACCAGATAAATTTTTTTACTGTAAATAAATAACAAAATTCGTGAAAGGTTTTAAGCAACAAAGAATTTATGAAAAAGTGGAAAACATAAATTGTAAACATTCTGATGTTTTTCAACGATCTTGTACACACGGAAACATGTAAATGTAAATACATAGATTATCGTAATACAAAACAACCAGTTTTATTGTTACATACATTTAGAATTGCCTATTATATTACTAAACTAAGATCTAGTATCGGAGTCCTACTAATGATGTTATGGATCACAATAAGACAATTTTTAACTGTCAGCATAGAAAAATACATATACAGGTAATTTCATTTGTTTTTTACACCATACAGTGGTTTTTTTTACAAACATTAAAGAAATCAAGAAAATATCCGCATCTATAGAATCGATGAATTGATAATAAAACGGAGAATTTCATAGATTGTGAGGAATTTAATAGCCTCGTACTGGCATATTGATACCATCATTTTTATAAATGCAGCATTTGTTATGAACAGAAGAGTTTCTTGCATGCTGAATTTTATCGAATAATGCAAAAGAGTTCTCGAATAATAATCAGTTATTACATGTACATACCTGTGATAACACTATATTCGATACAGTTGTGACTGTAACTTTTGATCCGTTGCTCGCAGCTTATTGTGACTGCGCTCAATCGATTTCTCTCGCAAAATTACGTCGGAAAAGTGATCTAAAGAATTAATTGCAGCACTTTTCAAAGTCGTCGAAATTTTCGCCAGAAATCCAAAGGGGTAAGCCTGACTTTTTTTGCGATTTTCAGAGCCGAAAATTTCTGGTCTCCGAATTGATTTGTATGGCCGTTTCTTGGATTATCGGAACCCCAGGAACTCAAAAAACACATTAAAAAAAGCGTAGGATACACAGCAGAGAAATGACGATGAAAATTTGCAGTTTTTTGGCTGTAACTTTTGATCCGTTGCTCGCAGCGTATTGGGACTGCGCTCAATCGATTTCTCTCGCAAAATTACGTCGGAATAGTGCCCTAAAGAATCAATTGCAGCACTTTTCAAAGTCGTCGAAATTTTCGCCAAAAATCCAAAGGGGTTAGCCTTACTTTTTTTGCGATTTTCGGAGCCGAAAATTTCTGGTCTCCGAATTGATTTGTATGGCCGTTTCTTGGCTAATTGGAACCCCAGGAACTCAAAAAACACATTAAAAAAAGCGTAGGATACACAGCAGAGAAATGACGATGAAAATTTGCAGTTTTTTGGCTGTAACTTTTGATCCGTTGCTCGCAGCGTATTGGGACTGCGCTCAATCGATTTCTCTCGCAAAATTACGTCGGAATAGGGCGCTAAAGAATCAATTGCAGCACTTTTCAAAGTCGTCGAAATTTTCGCCAAAAATCCAAAGGGGTTAGCCTTACTTTTTTTGCGATTTTCGGAGCCGAAAATTTCTGGTCTCCGAATTGATTTGTATGGCCGTTTCTTGGCTAATTGGAACCCCAGGAACTCAGAAAACACATTAAAAAAAGCGTAGGATCAACAGCAGAGAAATGACGATGAAAATTTGCAGTTTTTTGGCTGTAACTTTTGATCCGTTGCTCGCAGCGTATTGGGACTGCGCTCAATCGATTTCTCTCGCAAAATTACGTCGGAATAGGGCCCTAAAGAATCAATTGCAGCACTTTTCAAAGTCGTCGAAATTTTCGCCAAAAATCCAAAGGGGTTAGCCTTACTTTTTTTGCGATTTTCAGAGCCGAAAATTTCTGGTCTCCGAATTGATTCGTATGTCCGTTTCTTGGCTAATTGGAACCCCAGGAACTCAAAAAACACATTAAAAAAAGCGTAGGATACACAGCAGAGAAATGACGATGAAAATTTGCAGTTTTTTGGCTGTAACTTTTGATCCGTTGCTCGCAGCGTATTGGGACTGCGCTCAATCGATTTCTCTCGCAAAATTACGTCGGAATAGGGCCCTAAAGAATCAATTGCAGCACTTTTCAAAGTCGTCGAAATTTTCGCCAAAAATACAAAGGGGTTAGCCTTACTTTTTTTGCGATTTTCAGAGCCGAAAATTTCTGGTCTCCGAATTGATTTGTATGGCCGTTTCTTGGCTAATTGGAACCCCAGGAACTCAGAAAACACATTAAAAAAAGCGTAGGATCAACAGCAGAGAAATGACGATGAAAATTTGCAGTTTTTTGGCTGTAACTTTTGATCCGTTGCTCGCAGCGTATTGGGACTGCGCTCAATCGATATCTCTCGCAAAATTACGTCAGAATAGGGCCCTAAAGAATCAATTGCAGCACTTTTCAAAGTCGTCGAAATTTTCGCCAAAAATCCAAACGGGTTAGCCTTACTTTTTTTGCGATTTTCAGAGCCGAAAATTTCTGGTCTCCGAATTGATTCGTATGTCCGTTTCTCGGCTAATTGAAACCCCAGGAACTCAAAAAACACATTAAAAAAAGCGTAGGATACACAGCAGAGAAATGACGATGAAAATTTGCAGTTTTTTGGCTGTAACTTTTGATCCGTTGCTCGCAGCGTATTGGGACTGCGCTCAATCGATTTCTCTCGCAAAATTACGTCGGAATAGGGCCCTAAAGAATCAATTGCAGCACTTTTCAAAGTCGTCGAAATTTTCGCCAAAAATCCAAAGGGGTTAGCCTTACTTTTTTTGCGATTTTCGGAGCCGAAAATTTCTGGTCTCCGAATTGATTTGTATGGCCGTTTCTTGGCTAATTGGAACCCCAGGAACTCAGAAAACACATTAAAAAAAGCGTAGGATCAACAGCAGAGAAATGACGATGAAAATTTGCAGTTTTTTGGCTGTAACTTTTGATCCGTTGCTCGCAGCGTATTGGGACTGCGCTCAATCGATTTCTCTCGCAAAATTACGTCGGAATAGGGCCCTAAAGAATCAATTGCAGCACTTTTCAAAGTCGTCGAAATTTTCGCCAAAAATCCAAAGGGGTTAGCCTTACTTTTTTTGCGATTTTCGGAGCCGAAAATTTCTGGTCTCCGAATTGATTTGTATGGCCGTTTCTTGGCTAATTGGAACCCCAGGAACTCAGAAAACACATTAAAAAAAGCGTAGGATCAACAGCAGAGGAATGACGATGAAAATTTGCAGTTTTTTGGCTGTAACTTTTGATCCGTTGCTCGCAGCGTATTGGGACTGCGCTCAATCGATTTCTCTCGCAAAATTACGTCGGAATAGGGCCCTAAAGAATCAATTGCAGCACTTTTCAAAGTCGTCGAAATTTTCGCCAAAAATCCAAAGGGGTTAGCCTTACTTTTTTTGCGATTTTCGGAGCCGAAAATTTCTGGTCTCCGAATTGATTTGTATGGCCGTTTCTTGGCTAATTGGAACCCCAGGAACTCAGAAAACACATTAAAAAAAGCGTAGGATCAACAGCAGAGAAATGACGATGAAAATTTGCAGTTTTTTGGCTGTAACTTTTGATCCGTTGCTCGCAGCGTATTGGGACTGCGCTCAATCGATTTCTCTCGCAAAATTACGTCGGAATAGGGCCCTAAAGAATCAATTGCAGCACTTTTCAAAGTCGTCGAAATTTTCGCCAAAAATCCAAAGGGGTTAGCCTTACTTTTTTTGCGATTTTCGGAGCCGAAAATTTCTGGTCTCCGAATTGATTTGTATGGCCGTTTCTTGGCTAATTGGAACCCCAGGAACTCAGAAAACACATTAAAAAAAGCGTAGGATCAACAGCAGAGAAATGACGATGAAAATTTGCAGTTTTTTGGCTGTAACTTTTGATCCGTTGCTCGCAGCGTATTGGGACTGCGCTCAATCGATTTCTCTCGCAAAATTACGTCGGAATAGGGCCCTAAAGAATCAATTGCAGCACTTTTCAAAGTCGTCGAAATTTTCGCCAGAAATCCAAAGGGGTTAGCCTTACTTTTTTTGCGATTTTCGGAGCCGAAAATTTCTGGTCTCCGAATTGATTTGTATGGCCGTTTCTTGGCTAATTGGAACCCCAGGAACTCAGAAAACACATTAAAAAAAGCGTAGGATCAACAGCAGAGGAATGACGATGAAAATTTGCAGTTTTTTGGCTGTAACTTTTGATCCGTTGCTCGCAGCGTATTGGGACTGCGCTCAATCGATTTCTCTCGCAAAATTACGTCGGAATAGGGCCCTAAAGAATCAATTGCAGCACTTTTCAAAGTCGTCGAAATTTTCGCCAAAAATCCAAAGGGGTTAGCCTTACTTTTTTTGCGATTTTCGGAGCCGAAAATTTCTGGTCTCCGAATTGATTTGTATGGCCGTTTCTTGGCTAATTGGAACCCCAGGAACTCAGAAAACACATTAAAAAAAGCGTAGGATCAACAGCAGAGAAATGACGATGAAAATTTGCAGTTTTTTGGCTGTAACTTTTGATCCGTTGCTCGCAGCGTATTGGGACTGCGCTCAATCGATTTCTCTCGCAAAATTACGTCGGAATAGGGCCCTAAAGAATCAATTGCAGCACTTTTCAAAGTCGTCGAAATTTTCGCCAAAAATCCAAAGGGGTTAGCCTTACTTTTTTTGCGATTTTCGGAGCCGAAAATTTCTGGTCTCCGAATTGATTTGTATGGCCGTTTCTTGGCTAATTGGAACCCCAAGAACTCAAAAAACACATTAGAAAAAGCGTAGGATACACAGCAGAGGAATGACGATGAAAATTTGCAGTTTTTTGGCTGTAACTTTTGATCCGTTGCTCGCAGCGTATTGGGACTGCGCTCAATCGATTTCTCTCGCAAAATTACGTCGGAATAGGGCCCTAAAGAATCAATTGCAGCACTTTTCAAAGTCGTCGAAATTTTCGCCAAAAATCCAAAGGGGTTAGCCTTACTTTTTTTGCGATTTTCGGAGCCGAAAATTTCTGGTCTCCGAATTGATTTGTATGGCCGTTTCTTGGCTAATTGGAACCCCAGGAACTCAGAAAACACATTAAAAAAAGCGTAGGATCAACAGCAGAGAAATGACGATGAAAATTTGCAGTTTTTTGGCTGTAACTTTTGATCCGTTGCTCGCAGCGTATTGGGACTGCGCTCAATCGATTTCTCTCGCAAAATTACGTCGGAATAGGGCCCTAAAGAATCAATTGCAGCACTTTTCAAAGTCGTCGAAATTTTCGCCAAAAATCCAAAGGGGTTAGCCTTACTTTTTTTGCGATTTTCAGAGCCGAAAATTTCTGGTCTCCGAATTGATTCGTATGTCCGTTTCTTGGCTAATTGGAACCCCAGGAACTCAAAAGACACATTAAAAAAAGCGTAGGATACACAGCAGAGAAATGACGATGAAAATTTGCAGTTTTTTGGCTGTAACTTTTGATCCGTTGCTCGCAGCGTATTGGGACTGCGCTCAATCGATTTCTCTCGCAAAATTACGTCGGAATAGGGCCCTAAAGAATCAATTGCAGCACTTTTCAAAGTCGTCGAAATTTTCGCCAAAAATCCAAAGGGGTTAGCCTTACTTTTTTCGCGATTTTCGGAGCCGAAAATTTCTGGTCTCCGAATTGATTCGTATGTCCGTTTCTTGGCTAATTGGAACCCCAGGAACTCAAAAAACACATTAAAAAAAGCGTAGGATCAACAGCAGAGAAATGACGATGAAAATTTGCAGTTTTTTGGCTGTAACTTTTGATCCGTTGCTCGCAGCGTATTGGGACTGCGCTCAATCGATTTCTCTCGCAAAATTACGTCGGAATAGGGCCCTAAAGAATCAATTGCAGCACTTTTCAAAGTCGTCGAAATTTTCGCCAAAAATCCAAAGGGGTTAGCCTTACTTTTTTCGCGATTTTCAGAGCCGAAAATTTCTGGTCTCCGAATTGATTCGTATGTCCGTTTCTTGGCTAATTGGAACCCCAGGAACTCAAAAAACACATTAAAAAAAGCGTAGGATCAACAGCAGAGAAATGACGATGAAAATTTGCAGTTTTTTGGCTGTAACTTTTGATCCGTTGCTCGCAGCGTATTGGGACTGCGCTCAATCGATTTCTCTCGCAAAATTACGTCGGAATAGGGCCCTAAAGAATCAATTGCAGCACTTTTCAAAGTCGTCGAAATTTTCGCCAAAAATCCAAAGGGGTTAGCCTTACTTTTTTCGCGATTTTCAGAGCCGAAAATTTCTGGTCTCCGAATTGATTCGTATGTCCGTTTCTTGGCTAATTGGAACCCCAGGAACTCAAAAAACACATTAAAAAAAGCGTAGGATCAACAGCAGAGAAATGACGATGAAAATTTGCAGTTTTTTGGCTGTAACTTTTGATCCGTTGCTCGCAGCGTATTGGGACTGCGCTCAATCGATTTCTCTCGCAAAATTACGTCGGAATAGGGCCCTAAAGAATCAATTGCAGCACTTTTCAAAGTCGTCGAAATTTTCGCCAAAAATCCAAAGGGGTTAGCCTTACTTTTTTCGCGATTTTCAGAGCCGAAAATTTCTGGTCTCCGAATTGATTCGTATGTCCGTTTCTTGGCTAATTGGAACCCCAGGAACTCAAAAAACACATTAAAAAAAGCGTAGGATCAACAGCAGAGAAATGACGATGAAAATTTGCAGTTTTTTGGCTGTAACTTTTGATCCGTTGCTCGCAGCGTATTGGGACTGCGCTCAATCGATTTCTCTCGCAAAATTACGTCGGAATAGGGCCCTAAAGAATCAATTGCAGCACTTTTCAAAGTCGTCGAAATTTTCGCCAAAAATCCAAAGGGGTTAGCCTTACTTTTTTTGCGATTTTCGGGGCCGAAAATTTCTGGTCTCCGAATTGATTTGTATGGCCGTTTCTTGGCTAATTGGAACCCCAGGAACTCAGAAAACACATTAAAAAAAGCGTAGGATCAACAGCAGAGAAATGACGATGAAAATTTGCAGTTTTTTGGCTGTAACTTTTGATCCGTTGCTCGCAGCGTATTGGGACTGCGCTCAATCGATTTCTCTCGCAGAATTACGTCGGAATAGGGCCCTAAAGAATCAATTGCAGCACTTTTCAAAGTCGTCGAAATTTTCGCCAAAAATCCAAAGGGGTTAGCCTTACTTTTTTTGCGATTTTCAGAGCCGAAAATTTCTGGTCTCCGAATTGATTCGTATGTCCGTTTCTTGGCTAATTGGAACCCCAGGAACTCAAAAAACACATTAAAAAAAGCGTAGGATACACAGCAGAGAAATGACGATGAAAATTTGCAGTTTTTTGGCTGTAACTTTTGATCCGTTGCTCGCAGCGTATTGGGACTGCGCTCAATCGATTTCTCTCGCAAAATTACGTCGGAATAGGGCCCTAAAGAATCAATTGCAGCACTTTTCAAAGTCGTCGAAATTTTCGCCAAAAATCCAAAGGGGTTAGCCTTACTTTTTTTGCGATTTTCAGAGCCGAAAATTTCTGGTCTCCGAATTGATTCGTATGTCCGTTTCTTGGCTAATTGGAACCCCAGGAACTCAAAAAACACATTAAAAAAAGCGTAGGATACACAGCAGAGAAATGACGATGAAAATTTGCAGTTTTTTGGCTGTAACTTTTGATCCGTTGCTCGCAGCGTATTGGGACTGCGCTCAATCGATTTCTCTCGCAAAATAACGTCGGAATAGGGCCCTAAAGAATCAATTGCAGCACTTTTCAAAGTCGTCGAAATTTTCGCCAAAAATCCGAAGGGGTGAGCCTTACTTTTTTTGCGATTTTCGGAGCCGAAAATTTCTGGTCTCCGAATTGATTTGTATGGCCGTTTCTTGGCTAATTGGAACCCCAGGAACTCAGAAAACACATTAAAAAAAGCGTAGGATCAACAGCAGAGAAATGACGATGAAAATTTGCAGTTTTATGGCTGTAACTTTTGATCCGTTGCTCGCAGCGTATTGGGACTGCGCTCAATCGATTTCTCTCGCAAAATTACGTCGGAATAGGGCCCTAAAGAATCAATTGCAGCACTTTTCAAAGTCGTCGAAATTTTCGCCAAAAATCCAAAGGGGTTAGCCTTACTTTTTTTGCGATTTTCGGAGCCGAAAATTTTTGGTCTCCGAATTGATTCGTATGGCCGTTTCTTGGCTAATTGGAACCCCAGGAACTCAAAAAACACATTAAAAAAAGCGTAGGATACACAGCAGAGGAATGACGATGAAAATTTGCAGTTTTTTGGCTGTAACTTTTGATCCGTTGCTCGCAGCGTATTGGGACTGCGCTCAATCGATTTCTCTCGCAAAATTACGTCGGAATAGGGCCCTAAAGAATCAATTGCAGCACTTTTCAAAGTCGTCGAAATTTTCGCCAAAAATCCAAAGGGGTTAGCCTTACTTTTTTTGCGATTTTCGGAGCCGAAAATTTCTGGTCTCCGAATTGATTTGTATGGCCGTTTCTTGGCTAATTGGAACCCCAGGAACTCAAAAAAAACATTAAAAAAAGCGTAGGATCAACAGCAGAGAAATGACCATGAAAATTTTCAGTTTTTTGGCTGTAACTTTTGATCCGTTGCTCGCAGCGTATTGGGACTGCGCTCAATCGATTTCTCTCGCAAAATTACGTCGGAATAGGGCCCTAAAGAATCAATTGCAGCACTTTTCAAAGTCGTCGAAATTTTCGCCAAAAATCCAAAGGGGTTAGCCTTACTTTTTTCGCGATTTTCAGAGCCGAAAATTTCTGGTTTTCGAATTGATTCGTATGTCCGTTTCTTGGCTAATTGGAACCCCAGGAACTCAAAAAACACATTAAAAAAAGCGTAGGATCAACAGCAGAGAAATGACGATGAAAATTTGCAGTTTTTTGGCTGTAACTTTTGATCCGTTGCTCGCAGCGTATTGGGACTGCGCTCAATCGATTTCTCTCGCAAAATTACGTCGGAATAGGGCGCTAAAGAATCAATTGCAGCACTTTTCAAAGTCGTCGAAATTTTCGCCAAAAATCCAAAGGGGTTAGCCTTACTTTTTTCGCGATTTTCAGAGCCGAAAATTTCTGGTCTCCGAATTGATTCGTATGTCCGTTTCTTGGCTAATTGGAACCCCAGGAACTCAAAAAACACATTAAAAAAAGCGTAGGATCAACAGCAGAGAAATGACGATGAAAATTTGCAGTTTTTTGGCTGTAACTTTTGATCCGTTGCTCGCAGCGTATTGGGACTGCGCTCAATCGATTTCTCTCGCAAAATTACGTCGGAATAGGGCCCTAAAGAATCAATTGCAGCACTTTTCAAAGTCTTCGAAATTTTCGCCAAAAATCCAAAGGGGTTAGCCTTACTTTTTTTGCGATTTTCGGAGCCGAAAATTTCTGGTCTCCGAATTGATTTGTATGGCCGTTTCTTGGCTAATTGGAACCCCAGGAACTCAGAAAACACATTAAAAAAAGCGTAGGATCAACAGCAGAGAAATGACGATGAAAATTTGCAGTTTTTTGGCTGTAACTTTTGATCCGTTGCTCGCAGCGTATTGGGACTGCGCTCAATCGATTTCTCTCGCAAAATTACGTCGGAATAGGGCCCTAAAGAATCAATTGCAGCACTTTTCAAAGTCGTCGAAATTTTCGCCAAAAATCCAAAGGGGTTAGCCTTACTTTTTTTGCGATTTTCAGAGCCGAAAATTTCTGGTCTCCGAATTGATTCGTATGTCCGTTTCTTGGCTAATTGGAACCCCAGGAACTCAAAAGACACATTAAAAAAAGCGTAGGATACACAGCAGAGAAATGACGATGAAAATTTGCAGTTTTTTGGCTGTAACTTTTGATCCGTTGCTCGCAGCGTATTGGGACTGCGCTCAATCGATTTCTCTCGCAAAATTACGTCGGAATAGGGCCCTAAAGAATCAATTGCAGCACTTTTCAAAGTCGTCGAAATTTTCGCCAAAAATCCAAAGGGGTTAGCCTTACTTTTTTCGCGATTTTCAGAGCCGAAAATTTCTGGTCTCCGAATTGATTCGTATGTCCGTTTCTTGGCTAATTGGAACCCCAGGAACTCAAAAAACACATTAAAAAAAGCGTAGGATCAACAGCAGAGAAATGACGATGAAAATTTGCAGTTTTTTGGCTGTAACTTTTGATCCGTTGCTCGCAGCGTATTGGGACTGCGCTCAATCGATTTCTCTCGCAAAATTACGTCGGAATAGGGCCCTAAAGAATCAATTGCAGCACTTTTCAAAGTCGTCGAAATTTTCGCCAAAAATCCAAAGGGGTTAGCCTTACTTTTTTCGCGATTTTCAGAGCCGAAAATTTCTGGTCTCCGAATTGATTCGTATGTCCGTTTCTTGGCTAATTGGAACCCCAGGAACTCAAAAAACACATTAAAAAAAGCGTAGGATCAACAGCAGAGAAATGACGATGAAAATTTGCAGTTTTTTGGCTGTAACTTTTGATCCGTTGCTCGCAGCGTATTGGGACTGCGCTCAATCGATTTCTCTCGCAAAATTACGTCGGAATAGGGCCCTAAAGAATCAATTGCAGCACTTTTCAAAGTCGTCGAAATTTTCGCCAAAAATCCAAAGGGGTTAGCCTTACTTTTTTCGCGATTTTCAGAGCCGAAAATTTCTGGTCTCCGAATTAATTCGTATGTCCGTTTCTTGGCTAATTGGAACCCCAGGAACTCAAAAAACACATTAAAAAAAGCGTAGGATCAACAGCAGAGAAATGACGATGAAAATTTGCAGTTTTTTGGCTGTAACTTTTGATCCGTTGCTCGCAGCGTATTGGGACTGCGCTCAATCGATTTCTCTCGCAAAATTACGTCGGAATAGGGCCCTAAAGAATCAATTGCAGCACTTTTCAAAGTCGTCGAAATTTTCGCCAAAAATCCAAAGGGGTTAGCCTTACTTTTTTTGCGATTTTCGGAGCCGAAAATTTCTGGTCTCCGAATTAATTTGTATGGCCGTTTCTTGGCTAATTGGAACCCCAGGAACTCAGAAAAGACATTAAAAAAAGCGTAGGATCAACAGCAGAGAAATGACGATGAAAATTTGCAGTTTTTTGGCTGTAACTTTTGATCCGTTGCTCGCAGCGTATTGGGACTGCGCTCAATCGATTTCTCTCGCAAAATTACGTCGGAATAGGGCCCTAAAAAATCGATTGCAGCACTTTTCAAAGTCGTCGAAATTTTCGCCAAAAATCCAAAGGGGTTAGCCTTACTTTTTTTGCGATTTTCAGAGCCGAAAATTTCTGGTCTCCGAATTGATTCGTATGTCCGTTTCTTGGCTAATTGGAACCCCAGGAACTCAAAAAACACATTAAAAAAAGCGTAGGATACACAGCAGAGAAATGACGATGAAAATTTGCAGTTTTTTGGCTGTAACTTTTGATCCGTTGCTCGCAGCGTATTGGGACTGCGCTCAATCGATTTCTCTCGCAAAATTACGTCGGAATAGGGCCCTAAAGAATCAATTGCAGCACTTTTCAAAGTCGTCGAAATTTTCGCCAAAAATCCAAAGGGGTTAGCCTTACTTTTTTCGCGATTTTCAGAGCCGAAAATTTCTGGTCTCCGAATTGATTCGTATGTCCGTTTCTTGGCTAATTGGAACCCCAGGAACTCAAAAAACACATTAAAAAAAGCGTAGGATCAACAGCAGAGAAATGACGATGAAAATTTGCAGTTTTTTGGCTGTAACTTTTGATCCGTTGCTCGCAGCGTATTGGGACTGCGCTCAATCGATTTCTCTCGCAAAATTACGTCGGAATAGGGCCCTAAAGAATCAATTGCAACACTTTTCAAAGTCGTCGGAATTTTCGCCAAAAATCCAAAGGGGTTAGCCTTACTTTTTTTGCGATTTTCGGAGCCGAAAATTTCTGGTCTCCGAATTGATTTGTATGGCCGTTTCTTGGCTAATTGGAACCCCAGGAACTCAAAAAACACATTAGAAAAAGCGTAGGATACACAGCAGAGGAATGACGATGAAAATTTGCAGTTTTTTGGCTGTAACTTTTGATCCGTTGCTCGCAGCGTATTGGGACTGCGCTCAATCGATTTCTCTCGCAAAATTACGTCGGAATAGGGCCCTAAAGAATCAATTGCAGCACTTTTCAAAGTCGTCGAAATTTTGGCCAAAAATCCAAAGGGGTTAGCCTTACTTTTTTTGCGATTTTCGAAGCCGAAAATTTCTGGTCTCCGAATTGATTTGTATGGCCGTTTCTTGGCTAATTGGAACCCCAGGAACTCAAAAAACACATTAAAAAAAGCGTAGGATCAACAGCAGAGAAATAACGATGAAAATTTGCAGTTTTTTGGCTGTAACTTTTGATCCGTTGCTCGCAGCGTATTGGGACTGCGCTCAATCGATTTCTCTCGCAAAATTACGTCGGAATAGGGCCCTAAAGAATCAATTGCAGCACTTTTCAAAGTCGTCGCAATTTTCGCCAAAAATCCAAAGGGGTTAGCCTTACTGTTTTTGCGATTTTCGGAGCTGAAAATTTCTGGTCTCCGAATTGATTTGTATGGTCGTTTCTTGGCTAATTGGAACCCCAGAAACTCAAAAAACACATGAAAAAGAGCGTAGGATACACAGCAGAGAAATGACGATGAAAATTTGCAGTTTTTTGGCTGTAACTTTTGATCCGTTGCTCGCAGCGTATTGGGACTGCGCTCAATCGATTTCTCTCGCAAAATTACGTCGGAATAGGGCCCTGAAGAATCAATTGCAGCACTTTTCAAAGTCGTCGAAATTTTCGACAAAAATCCAAAGGGGTTAGCCTTACTTTTTTGGCGATTTTCGGAGCCGAAAATTTCTGGTCTCCGAATTAATTTGTATGGCCGTTTCTTGGCTAATTGGAACCCCAGGAACTCAAAAAAAACATTAAAAAAAGCGTAGGATCAACAGCAGAGAAATGACGCTGAAAATTTGCAGTTTTTTGGCTGTAACTTTTGATCCGTTGCTCGCAGCGTATTGGGACTGCGCTCAATCGATTTCTCTCGCAAAATTACGTCGGAATAGGGCCCTAAAGAATCAATTGCAGCACTTCTCAAAGTCGTCGAAATTTTGGCCAAAAATCCAAAGGGGTTAGCCTTACTTTTTTTGCGATTTTCGAAGCCGAAAATTTCTGGTCTCCGAATTGATTTGTATGGCCGTTTCTTGGCTAATTGGAACCCCAGGAACTCAAAAAACACATTAAAAAAAGCGTAGGATCAACAGCAGAGAAATAACGATGAAAATTTGCAGTTTTTTGGCTGTAACTTTTGATCCGTTGCTCGCAGCGTATTGGGACTGCGCTCAATCGATTTCTCTCGCAAAATTACGTCGGAATAGGGCCCTAAAGAATCAATTGCAGCACTTTTCAAAGTCGTCGCAATTTTCGCCAAAAATCCAAAGGGGTTAGCCTTACTGTTTTTGCGATTTTCGGAGCCGAAAATTTCTGGTCTCCGAATTGATTTGTATGGTCGTTTCTTGGCTAATTGGAACCCCAGGAACTCAAAAAACACATTAAAAAGAGCGTAGGATACACAGCAGAGAAATGACGATGAAAATTTGCAGTTTTTTGGCTGTAACTTTTGATCCGTTGCTCGCAGCGTATTGGGACTGCGCTCAATCGATTTCTCTCGCAAAATTACGTCGGAATAGGGCCCTGAAGAATCAATTGCAGCACTTTTCAAAGTCGTCGAAATTTTCGACAAAAATCCAAAGGGGTTAGCCTTACTTTTTTGGCGATTTTCGGAGCCGAAAATTTCTGGTCTCCGAATTAATTTGTATGGCCGTTTCTTGGCTGATTGGAACCCCAGGAACTCAAAAAAAACATTAAAAAAAGCGTAGGATCAACAGCAGAGAAATGACGCTGAAAATTTGCAGTTTTTTGGCTGTAACTTTTGATCCGTTGCTCGCAGCGTATTGGGACTGCGCTCAATCGATTTCTCTCGCAAAATTACGTCGGAATAGGGCCCTAAAGAATCAATTGCATCACTTTTCAAAGTCGTCGAAATTTTCGCCAAAAATTCAAAGGGGTTAGCCTTACTTTTTTTGCGATTTTCGGAGCCGAAAATTTCTGGTCTCCGAATTGATTTGTATGGCCGTTTCTTGGCTAATTGGAACCCCAGGAACTCAGAAAACACATTAAAAAAAGCGTAGGATCAACAGCAGAGAAATGACGATGAAAATTTGCAGTTTTTTGGCTGTAACTTTTGATCCGTTGCTCGCAGCGTATTGGGACTGCGCTCAATCGATTTCTCTCGCAAAATTACGTCGGAATAGGGCCCTAAAGAATCAATTGCAGCACTTTTCAAAGTCGTCGAAATTTTCGCCAAAAATCCAAAGGGGTTAGCCTTACTTTTTTTGCGATTTTCAGAGCCGAAAATTTCTGGTCTCCGAATTGATTCGTATGTCCGTTTCTTGGCTAATTGGAACCCCAGGAACTCAAAAAACACATTAAAAAAAGCGTAGGATACACAGCAGAGAAATGACGATGAAAATTTGCAGTTTTTTGGCTGTAACTTTTGATCCGTTGCTCGCAGCGTATTGGGACTGCGCTCAATCGATTTCTCTCGCAAAATTACGTCGGAATAGGGCCCTAAAGAATCAATTGCAGCACTTTTCAAAGTCGTCGAAATTTTCGCCAAAAATCCAAAGGGGTTAGCCTTACTTTTTTTGCGATTTTCAGAGCCGAAAATTTCTGGTCTCCGAATTGATTCGTATGTCCGTTTCTTGGCTAATTGGAACCCCAGGAACTCAAAAAACACATTAAAAAAAGCGTAGGATACACAGCAGAGAAATGACGATGAAAATTTGCAGTTTTTTGGCTGTAACTTTTGATCCGTTGCTCGCAGCGTATTGGGACTGCGCTCAATCGATTTCTCTCGCAAAATAACGTCGGAATAGGGCCCTAAAGAATCAATTGCAGCACTTTTCAAAGTCGTCGAAATTTTCGCCAAAAATCCGAAGGGGTGAGCCTTACTTTTTTTGCGATTTTCGGAGCCGAAAATTTCTGGTCTCCGAATTGATTTGTATGGCCGTTTCTTGGCTAATTGGAACCCCAGGAACTCAGAAAACACATTAAAAAAAGCGTAGGATCAACAGCAGAGAAATGACGATGAAAATTTGCAGTTTTATGGCTGTAACTTTTGATCCGTTGCTCGCAGCGTATTGGGACTGCGCTCAATCGATTTCTCTCGCAAAATTACGTCGGAATAGGGCCCTAAAGAATCAATTGCAGCACTTTTCAAAGTCGTCGAAATTTTCGCCAAAAATCCAAAGGGGTTAGCCTTACTTTTTTTGCGATTTTCGGAGCCGAAAATTTTTGGTCTCCGAATTGATTCGTATGGCCGTTTCTTGGCTAATTGGAACCCCAGGAACTCAAAAAACACATCAAAAAAAGCGTAGGATACACAGCAGAGGAATGACGATGAAAATTTGCAGTTTTTTGGCTGTAACTTTTGATCCGTTGCTCGCAGCGTATTGGGACTGCGCTCAATCGATTTCTCTCGCAAAATTACGTCGGAATAGGGCCCTAAAGAATCAATTGCAGCACTTTTCAAAGTCGTCGAAATTTTCGCCAAAAATCCAAAGGGGTTAGCCTTACTTTTTTTGCGATTTTCGGAGCCGAAAATTTCTGGTCTCCGAATTGATTTGTATGGCCGTTTCTTGGCTAATTGGAACCCCAGGAACTCAAAAAAAACATTAAAAAAAGCGTAGGATCAACAGCAGAGAAATGACCATGAAAATTTGCAGTTTTTTGGCTGTAACTTTTGATCCGTTGCTCGCAGCGTATTGGGACTGCGCTCAATCGATTTCTCTCGCAAAATTACGTCGGAATAGGGCCCTAAAGAATCAATTGCAGCACTTTTCAAAGTCGTCGAAATTTTCGCCAAAAATCCAAAGGGGTTAGCCTTACTTTTTTCGCGATTTTCAGAGCCGAAAATTTCTGGTTTTCGAATTGATTCGTATGTCCGTTTCTTGGCTAATTGGAACCCCAGGAACTCAAAAAACACATTAAAAAAAGCGTAGGATCAACAGCAGAGAAATGACGATGAAAATTTGCAGTTTTTTGGCTGTAACTTTTGATCCGTTGCTCGCAGCGTATTGGGACTGCGCTCAATCGATTTCTCTCGCAAAATTACGTCGGAATAGGGCCCTAAAGAATCAATTGCAGCACTTTTCAAAGTCGTCGAAATTTTCGCCAAAAATCCAAAGGGGTTAGCCTTACTTTTTTCGCGATTTTCAGAGCCGAAAATTTCTGGTCTCCGAATTGATTCGTATGTCCGTTTCTTGGCTAATTGGAACCCCAGGAACTCAAAAAACACATTAAAAAAAGCGTAGGATCAACAGCAGAGAAATGACGATGAAAATTTGCAGTTTTTTGGCTGTAACTTTTGATCCGTTGCTCGCAGCGTATTGGGACTGCGCTCAATCGATTTCTCTCGCAAAATTACGTCGGAATAGGGCCCTAAAGAATCAATTGCAGCACTTTTCAAAGTCTTCGAAATTTTCGCCAAAAATCCAAAGGGGTTAGCCTTACTTTTTTTGCGATTTTCGGAGCCGAAAATTTCTGATCTCCGAATTGATTGGTATGGCCGTTTCTTGGCTAATTGGAACCCCAGGAACTCAGAAAACACATTAAAAAAAGCGTAGGATCAACAGCAGAGAAATGACGATGAAAATTTGCAGTTTTTTGGCTGTAACTTTTGATCCGTTGCTCGCAGCGTATTGGGACTGCGCTCAATCGATTTCTCTCGCAAAATTACGTCGGAATAGGGCCCTAAAGAATCAATTGCAGCACTTTTCAAAGTCGTCGAAATTTTCGCCAAAAATCCAAAGGGGTTAGCCTTACTTTTTTTGCGATTTTCAGAGCCGAAAATTTCTGGTCTCCGAATTGATTCGTATGTCCGTTTCTTGGCTAATTGGAACCCCAGGAACTCAAAAGACACATTAAAAAAAGCGTAGGATACACAGCAGAGAAATGACGATGAAAATTTGCAGTTTTTTGGCTGTAACTTTTGATCCGTTGCTCGCAGCGTATTGGGACTGCGCTCAATCGATTTCTCTCGCAAAATTACGTCGGAATAGGGCCCTAAAGAATCAATTGCAGCACTTTTCAAAGTCGTCGAAATTTTCGCCAAAAATCCAAAGGGGTTAGCCTTACTTTTTTTGCGATTTTCAGAGCCGAAAATTTCTGGTCTCCGAATTGATTCGTATGTCCGTTTCTTGGCTAATTGGAACCCCAGGAACTCAAAAGACACATTAAAAAAAGCGTAGGATACACAGCAGAGAAATGACGATGAAAATTTGCAGTTTTTTGGCTGTAACTTTTGATCCGTTGCTCGCAGCGTATTGGGACTGCGCTCAATCGATTTCTCTCGCAAAATTACGTCGGAATAGGGCCCTAAAGAATCAATTGCAGCACTTTTCAAAGTCGTCGAAATTTTCGCCAAAAATCCAAAGGGGTTAGCCTTACTTTTTTTGCGATTTTCGGAGCCGAAAATTTCTGGTCTCCGAATTGATTTGTATGGCCGTTTCTTGGCTAATTGGAACCCCAGGAACTCAGAAAACACATTAAAAAAAGCGTAGGATCAACAGCAGAGGAATGACGATGAAAATTTGCAGTTTTTTGGCTGTAACTTTTGATCCGTTGCTCGCAGCGTATTGGGACTGCGCTCAATCGATTTCTCTCGCAAAATTACGTCGGAATAGGGCCCTAAAGAATCAATTGCAGCACTTTTCAAAGTCGTCGAAATTTTCGCCAAAAATCCAAAGGGGTTAGCCTTACTTTTTTCGCGATTTTCAGAGCCGAAAGCTTCTGGTCTCCGAATTGATTCGTATGTCCGTTTCTTGGCTAATTGGAACCCCAGGAACTCAAAAAACACATTAAAAAAAGCGTAGGATCAACAGCAGAGAAATGACGATGAAAATTTGCAGTTTTTTGGCTGTAACTTTTGATCCGTTGCTCGCAGCGTATTGGGACTGCGCTCAATCGATTTCTCTCGCAAAATTACGTCGGAATAGGGCCCTAAAGAATCAATTGCAGCACTTTTCAAAGTCGTCGAAATTTTCGCCAAAAATCCAAAGGGGTTAGCCTTACTTTTTTCGCGATTTTCAGAGCCGAAAATTTCTGGTCTCCGAATTGATTCGTATGTCCGTTTCTTGGCTAATTGGAACCCCAGGAACTCAAAAAACACATTAAAAAAAGCGTAGGATCAACAGCAGAGAAATGACGATGAAAATTTGCAGTTTTTTGGCTGTAACTTTTGATCCGTTGCTCGCAGCGTATTGGGACTGCGCTCAATCGATTTCTCTCGCAAAATTACGTCGGAATAGGGCCCTAAAGAATCAATTGCAGCACTTTTCAAAGTCGTCGAAATTTTCGCCAAAAATCCAAAGGGGTTAGCCTTACTTTTTTCGCGATTTTCAGAGCCGAGAATTTCTGGTCTCCGAATTGATTCGTATGTCCGTTTCTTGGCTAATTGGAACCCCAGGAACTCAAAAAACACATTAAAAAAAGCGTAGGATCAACAGCAGAGAAATGACGATGAAAATTTGCAGTTTTTTGGCTGTAACTTTTGATCCGTTGCTCGCAGCGTATTGGGACTGCGCTCAATCGATTTCTCTCGCAAAATTACGTCGGAATAGGGCCCTAAAGAATCAATTGCAGCACTTTTCAAAGTCGTCGAAATTTTCGCCAAAAATCCAAAGGGGTTAGCCTTACTTTTTTCGCGATTTTCAGAGCCGAAAATTTCTGGTCTCCGAATTGATTCGTATGTCCGTTTCTTGGCTAATTGGAACCCCAGGAACTCAAAAAACACATTAAAAAAAGCGTAGGATACACAGCAGAGAAATGACGATGAAAATTTGCAGTTTTTTGGCTGTAACTTTTGATCCGTTGCTCGCAGCGTATTGGGACTGCGCTCAATCGATTTCTCTCGCAAAATTACGTCGGAATAGGGCCCTAAAGAATCAATTGCAGCACTTTTCAAAGTCGTCGAAATTTTCGCCAAAAATCCAAAGGGGTTAGCCTTACTTTTTTCGCGATTTTCAGAGCCGAAAATTTCTGGTCTCCGAATTGATTCGTATGTCCGTTTCTTGGCTAATTGGAACCCCAGGAACTCAAAAAACACATTAAAAAAAGCGTAGGATCAACAGCAGAGAAATGACGATGAAAATTTGCAGTTTTTTGGCTGTAACTTTTGATCCGTTGCTCGCAGCGTATTGGGACTGCGCTCAATCGATTTCTCTCGCAAAATTACGTCGGAATAGGGCCCTAAAGAATCAATTGCAGCACTTTTCAAAGTCGTCGAAATTTTCGCCAAAAATCCAAAGGGGTTAGCCTTACTTTTTTTGCGATTTTCGGAGCCGAAAATTTCTGGTCTCCGAATTGATTCGTATGACCGTTTCTTGGCTAATTGGGACCCCAGGAACTCGAAAAACACATCAAAAAAAGCGTAGGACCAACGGCAGAGAAATGAGGATGAAAATCTGCAGTTTTTTGGCTGTAACTTTTGATCCGTTGCTCGCAGCGTATTGGGACTGCGCCTAATCGATTTCTCTCGCAAAATTACGTCGGAATAGTGCCCTAAAGAATTATTTGCAGCACTTTTCAAAGTCGTCGAAATTCTCGCCAAAACTCCAAAGGGTTAGCCTTACTTTTTTTGCGATTTTTTGAGCCGAAAATTTCTGGTCTCCGAATTGATTCGTATGACCGTTTCTTGGCTAATTGGGACCCCAGGAACTCAAAAAACACATCAAAAAAAGCGTAGGACCAACGGCAGAGAAATGACGATGAAAATCTTCAGTTTTTTGGCTGTAACTTTTGATCCGTTGCTCGCAGCGTATTGGGACTGCGCTCAATCGATTTCTCTCGCAAAATTACGTCGGAATAGTGCCCTAAAGAATTAATTGCAGCACTTTTCAAAGTCGTCAAAATTTTCGCCAAAAATCCAAAGGGGTTAGCCTTACTTTTTTTGCGATTTTCGGAGCCGAAAATTTCTGGTCTCCGAATTGATTTGTACGGCCGTTTCTTGGCTAATTGGAACCCCAGGAACTCAGAAAACACATTAAAAAAAGCGTAGGATCAACAGCAGAGAAATGACGATGAAAATTCGCAGTTTTTTGGCTGTAACTTTTGATCCGTTGCTCGCAGCGTATTGGGACTGCGCTCAATCGATTTCTCTCGCAAAATTACGTCGGAATAGGGCCCTAAAGAATCAATTGCAGCACTTTTCGAAGTCGTCGAAATTTTCGCCAAAAATCCAAAGGGGTTAGCCTTACTTTTTTGGCGATTTTCGGAGCCGAAAATTTCTGGTCTCCGAATTGATTTGTATGGCCGTTTCTTGGCTAATTGGGACCCCAGGAACTCAGAAAACACATTAAAAAAAGCGTAGGATCAACAGCAGAGAAATGACGATGAAAATTTGCAGTTTTTTGGCTGTAACTTTTGATCCGTTGCTCGCAGCGTATTGGGACTGCGCTCAATCGATTTCTCTCGCAAAATTACGTCGGAATAGTGCCCTAAAGAATTAATTGCAGCACTTTTCAAAGTCGTCGAAATTTTCGCCAAAAATCCCAAGGGGTTAGCCTTACTTTTTTTGCGATTTTTTGAGCCGAAAATTTCTGGTCTCCGAATTGATTCGTATGACCGTTTCTTGGCTAATTGGGACCCCAGGAACTCAAAAAACACATCAAAAAAAGCGTAGGACCAACGGCAGAGAAATGAGGATGAAAATCTGCAGTTTTTTGGCTGTAACTTTTGATCCGTTGCTCGCAGCGTATTGGGACTGCGCTCAATCGATTTCTCTCGCAAAATTACGTCGGAATAGTGCCCTAAAGAATCAATTGCAGCACTTTTCAAAGTCGTCGAAATTTTCGCCAAAAATCCAAAGGGGTTAGCCTTACTTTTTTTGCGATTTTTTAAGCCGAAAATTTCTGGTCTCCGAATTGATTCGTATGACCGTTTTTTGGCTAATTGGGACCCCAGGAACTCAAAAAACACATCAAAAAAAGCGTAGGACCAACGGCAGAGAAATGACGATGAAAATCTGCAGTTTTGTGGCTGTAACTTTTGATCCGTTGTTCGCAGCGTATTGGGACTGCGCTCAATCGATTTCTCTCGCAAAATTACGTCGGAATAGTGCCCTAAAGAAATAATTGCAGCACTTTTCAAAGTCGTCGAAATTTTCGCTAAAAATCCAAAGGGGTTAGCCTTACTTTTTTTGCGATTTAGGAGCCGAAAATTTCTGGTCTCCGAATCGATTTGTATGGCCGTTTCTTGGCTAATTGGAACCCCAGGAACTCGAAAAACACATTGAAAAAAGCGTAGGATACACAGCAGAGAAATGACGATGAAAATTTGCAGTTTTTTGGCTGTAACTTTTGATCCGTTGCTCGCAGCGTATTGGGACTGCGCTCAATCGATTTCTCTCGCAAAATTGCGTCGGAATAGGGCCCTGAAGAATCAATTGCAGCACTTTTCAAAGTCGTCGAAATTTTCGCCAAAAATCCAAAGGGGTTAGCCTTACTTTTTTTGCGATTTTCGAAGCCGAAAATTTCTGGTCTCCGAATTGATTTGTATGGCCGTTTCTTGGCTAATTGGAACCCCAGGAACTCAAAAAACACATTAAAAAAAGCGTAGGATACACAGCAGAGAAATGACGATGAAAATTTGCAGTTTTTTGGCTGTAACTTTTGATCCGTTGCTCGCAGCGTATTGGGACTGCGCTCAATCGATTTCTCTCGCAAAATTACGTCGGAATAGTGCCCCAAAGAATTAATTGCAGCACTTTTCAAAGTCGTCGAAATTTTCGCCAAAAATCCAAAGGGGTTAGCCTCACTTTTTTTGCGATTTTCGGAGCCGAAAATTTCTGGTCTCCGAATAGATTTGTATGACCGTTTCTTGGCTAAGTGGAACCCCAGGAACTCAAAAAACACATTAAAAAAAGCGTAGGATCAACAGCAGAGAAATGACGATGAAAATTTGCAGTTTTTTGGCTGTAACTTTTGATCCGTTGCTCGCAGCGTATTGGGACTGCGCTCAATCGATTTCTCTCGCAAAATTACGTCGGAATAGTGCCCTAAAGAATCAATTGCAGCACTTTTCAAAGTCGTCGAAATTTTCGCCAAAAATTCAAAGGGGTTAGCCTTACTCTTTTGGTCAATTTTGGAGTTGAGAATCCTTTATTTCGGAATCAATTAGTATGACGCTTTCTAGCTCAATCAGACTCCCAGGAACTCAGAAAAGTCAACAAAAAAAGCGTAGGACCAACAGCAGAGAAATGACGACGCAAAGACCATCAGCAGGAAAATTGAGAAAATACGTCTTTCGTTTTACGGCTGTAACTTTTGATCCGTTGCTCGCAGCGTATTGAGACTGCAAGCAGTTGATTCCTTTAGCAAAATCATGTCCTCATAGGGTATAAAACAAGTTTTTCTGATTACTGAGATTCTCGTCAAAAATCCAAAGCGGTTAACCTCGCCTATATTTTCGGCGAAAAGCTTTTTGTCTCGGAATCAATTGGCATGACCCTTTTTGTATCAAATGGACTCTTAGGAACCTAGAAAACTATTTTTATCTTTTTTACATCCTCCACCAGCCAGTCCCGATAGGGTAGGAACCGCTGTCTGGCGTGTACGGGGCATGGGAGATAATAGATCAGTAACTATTTTTGTAATGAATTTGGGGTGAAGAAATTTCGATTATAAAATATATCGGCCCAAATCATCAACGAGATAAAATTAAAATAGATACAACATAAAGAAAGGTATATCGATAATTAGATATATATTGGTAGAAATCGACGTATAAATAAATATAAATAAAAGGTACACCGACGCACAATTAGGGGCAATAGCCAAAATCTCAAAAGTCAAGTTAAATCTCTTAAAAATATATGTATCTCTAAAAAGAATCATTCACACATACACACTAAAACAAGAACAAAATAAACTTGACCTACAATACATAATTTACAAAGATCGACAAACAATTTTATAGAATGAAACTACTTTTTGTTTTAACTTATCTTTCTATTTTGGGTTTTTGCCTTCCGTCGTTGAGTCGCAGTCGGTCCGTGATATTTTATTAATATATATATATATATATATATATAAATATAAATTTATAACCCAGCAGGATCGTCGAAATGTGTGGATATTTGTAAATCAATTAATAAATACTAACAGCACTGGATATTGTTACGCACGTATTGCTTGGCCAAGCTTATATATATGGCCGTGCTCGATATCACGTCTGTGGACCGACTGCCTAGGTGACCCGTCTACCTAGGCCTCCTAGCCTATGTCTAGTACACACACTTACATTATTATGCTTTACTAACTGTACATTCTCTTTTTCATAGCCCAAATGACCAAATACTCTTTCTCTAATCATTCACTGAAAATGCATAAAGACTGCTAACCACGTCGTAATTGTATTATTTCGCAATGCTGACTTGAAGATACAGTTGAATTGCCTTTAATCCTGCCCAGAGCGGAAAAATCACTAGGACGAATCCAGGGCTAGCAGTATTCTCGTATTCTCATTGTCTTTAGACAACACTCAATATTTTTGTTGGCAGCTACAACTCTGTTCTCAGTAGTTTCGTCTTGCATGACACCATACGGCGGCTTCTCTCATCCGTCGACCATAAGTGACCCACATGCATCAGTCACAGCCTTGTATATTGAGCAGTTAATAAAAGTTCGAAAATGGGATTACGTTTTGTTTTTATTTTTACATTTACCCGCTACACTTTATCCCAAACGTTTTCTTCAGTTTTGTCAATAATTACGGGCCGCATTGTTGTGGCACAAACCGCAAGACAGGGAGGCAGAGAAGCGGGAAAAAGAATCAAGTTCGTTTATTTGATTGCCAGCCCAAGAGAAGGTAAGTCCCCGCAGCAGCAACTGTTGCCAACCTAATTGAGGACTTTCGTGGTAAGGCTGCGCCGCCACACAGTGTCCTCGGTGACGACATGTTGAACTACTCCGAAATTCTACTTTCATATCTTGTTACGCACACCGTTAAATATCTCTTATTCTCTTCATGTTCCATGATTGATCTTCGTTGCGGTATAAGTTCCATGTAGAAAATCGTCCGCCGTCGGAGTTGCTGGAGGCAAGAGTCGACGGTCGTGGTCTACTGAGATAGTGGTGTGGATAGCGTCGAGCTGTCAGAATTTGTCAGATTGTGAAGCTGGCGATGATCGATTCCTAAGCCGGATTTGCAATTTGTCGGTTATCCCATGAAATTGCGGTATTCCTCGGAGTATTTTAGCTCATGTATTGTTACTCTGGGTGAACATCACTGTTATCAACATTTCACCATAATCTGAATGGGGATATCCGTAAATCCGCATAAGATGGGACACTTTTGGTCAATTGGTTTGATAATTTTCGTGCTGACTGTGGTTCTCTTGACTGTCAAGCAGTTCTTTTGGCATGGCCGGCAAAAGCAAATCAGAAACAAACATGTCGTGGTAAGTCTTAGTTCACCTATTCCTAATTACATTGTTGTAGATCAGTGATAAGAAGTTTGAAATGGCTAATCAGCATTTTGTATAACCCACCTTATTTATTGCCTTTAAGGTTACCGGAGGCTCGAGCGGCATTGGAAAATGTGTTGCAATAGACGCAGCTCGTCGAGGAGCGCACGTCACGATAATAGCAAGAGACCTGAAAAAATTGGAGGCAGCAAAGCACGAAATATTGCAGGCTTGCAAACACAAAGATGTGCAGAAGGTGGAGTGCGTGTCCCTAGACATCGGAAGCAATTATGAGAATGTAGAGAAAACTTTCAACAACATCGAGCGAACCATTGGTCCAATCTACATGTTGATAAACTGTGCAGGCACAGCTATCTGCGGAAAAATCGAAGACACTACAATTGACAATCTAAAACACATGGTTAATCTCAATTTCATGGGAACATACTATTGTATTAAAGCTGTAATATCGCGTATGAAGAGTGCCAATGAAGGAATCATAGTGCTGACATCGTCACAAGCTGGTCTCTTGGGTAGATGCTTCAAATTTGACTAAAAAAATTGGCTTCCAATTGCAATTCACATTTCAATAGCCAACCAGCATAAGTTGTTGATTCTTTGAAACAAAATCATCACTTGTGATCTTTTTCTCTTTCATTCCACAGGTATCTTTGGTTTCTCAGCTTATGGGAGCACAAAGTTTGCCATTCGAGGCTTGGCAGAAAGCCTGGCAATGGAAGTGGCACCCCATAATATTTCGGTGACGCTATCCCTCCCTCCAGATACTGACACTCCCGGATTTTCAATTGAGGAACAAAATAAGCCCTTAGAAACTAAGTTAATATCCGCAGGATCGGGGCTTTTCACACCAGAAGTCGTTGCTGAACAACTGATGAAGGATTCTTTGGTCAGTTGTTTTTAGTTTTATCTCTTCAATCACAACTCATTCTTATCAAGAACAACGAATTTTTAAATTTTAGTTGAAGAAAACATGTTTAAAATGATCACCTTTATTGTAATCTCACATAGTTTAATCTCCGTCTTTTTATATAGAGTGGAAAATTTTTCTCAACGGTTGGCCTAGACGGTTTTATCTTGGTTACACTCTGCGCAGGGATGTCCCCATTCTCTTCAATCTGCGAATTATTGCTGCAATCATTACTGGCAGGAATACTGAGACTAGTTGGAGCCTGCTACCTTGTTTCATTCCAAAAAATTATCTTAGACTGTATGAAGAATCGTGACAAAAACAAAAAATCTGAATAAATGTATTATGTAGCCATTCAAAATGAACTCTTGGTTCTGTTTTTCTCTTGATTCTACTACGCATAATTAATACCGAAATATTTTTTAATGCCTTCTCGTTACAAATGAATCGGTATTTATTTTGAACAATAAAGCGAAACTGTATTAATTTTATATTATATACTCATACCTGATATATTTCACAAAACTATAGCTGTCGACTTTATCACCCGACATGCCTACTCGATTAGAAAGAGTGCACAAAATATAGGTTCATCAAACAGTATATATTTGTCTGTATTTTTTATATTGGTACAAATGTTTGTGTCTTCTTCGTCAAGGAATAAACAAATTATTTTCTCTGATATTTATGGTGTAATTTAACAACTCTTCAATACCTTCAGGCTTGCTATTATGACTGACGGAGGTGCAGTTGCTGCTGCACGGACTGGAGAATCTAGTCTGTAACATTTAGGTATTAGCGGCTGATAATTTTCGCCGATATCTGAAATGAGCAATTGTAAAGTAATGTTACTGTAAGTTAGCTAAGAGTTGGACGGGCACATGATTTTACACAATATACGACATACCTGCGATATTAACGGTTTGGTTTATTTTTATTTAATATCTCGTAAGTTAATAGTATAATGGTTTTCATTAAGCTTTATGGTTCTTATACACATAAAGAAGGGTGATCACACCCCTGCCACATGATTTTTAAACTTAAAATTTAAACCGTGTATGTGAAGATACTTCAGTCAACCGGGCACTCTAAGTCGTAAGTTACCACACGTATAATCGCGATAAAATTGAAAAAGTACATTGAGAATAATCAGAAATAAATTACGCGCTAAGTAAATTCGCAGTAAAATAACGCGGATGATTATTCAATGATCTTCTTCATTCAAAAATTCATATGCATTTTAAAATCGTACAAACATTTCTGCGATCGGATGGTGATGTAGAAAAAAAAAAGTTTCTATTTCTTTTTTTCACAAATAAACGTGGTAACCCGACTCGGAGAGCACAGTCACAGCTTTGCATTCTTGTCCAAATATAGGCTAGTCAATTTATGCGTACGGTGAAAGTAATGGAGTGTTATCTTTTTATTCCCTTTTTTCCAAGTATGAATTCGCTTTTGAATTTATGAATGTAACATTTACTTATTATCTCTCTCTTTCTCTCTATTTCACACCTTTCACCATCCCACGTTCATTCTCACAGTTTCACACTAACCATATTTTCGCTCTCGTTCTCGCTCTTATTTATTCTGTCGCAGGTTTTCTCATTCTGAGCATCATCTCGGGGATTTTATATTCTTATATCGTTAGGTATATAGCCTCAAATCCACGAAACGAGGCAATCATCTAGATTCGCTGTCCACTTACTCGTTCGCTCGACAAGGCTTACTTCTTATCATAGGTATAATATTCTTTTCGTCGAACGTTCGAATTAGCAGACTAGTCGCTTAACGAGTAATTAGACCTTTGGCTAAAAATAAGAAATGGTTACAGGGACATTATTGAAAAATAATCAGAAACGGAATATACCGCATTTTGCTAAGCTCAAATTAACCCTAGAGGGATTTCAACATTATCTTCGTCCTCATAATACATGTAGATGTATATAAGTCAAACACACAACGTTGTATACTGTCCTTTCTTGCCGGCGTTCCTTAAGGAAAACCAATCAATTCGACTTCTAATTAAACTAAAGCCAGAGCACGAAATTAATTTCAAATTCTATTATTATACGTATATAATTTAGGAAATGGTGATTATATAAAAGAACAAAGAAACACTTGATTCCTTCTCCCAGAACGCCGCATCGATCGCACAGCCACAGTATTACGTGTCAGTGATTGTTGAAATTTCGAATATTATAAATAAATAAACTTTGTACAGGCATTATGGAATGGTAGTTGAATAAAGATCTGTACCTCATATACAAACTAAAGAAAAATGAGCACTTAAAAACTACAATAGATATTGGTACAAAAATTAATGCTGCTATAATTAGATAATATCACAAAGAAGCGACGAGGACGCAGTCCGACATTTTCTTACTCCTCTGGCCGCGGTTCCATTTCTATTGAAGATTTATGATGGTGCATGCCTCTGGGTATTAGCCATGCTCTGGATACACTCGACGTACACCTATGTACGTACCACACGTATGCCAGGGCGATTGAACAACGGAAATTTGCATTACCCGCATTATACAGACGCCTTTTTGCGAGACGAGTCCCTGTCGCCTCTTTTCTTCGTTTAACGCGTCATTCGACCAACGATCCGACGTCAGTCCAACGAACAGTTCTCGTTGGCAATTATCAGACAATAATTATATTGTATTTATTATTATAATTATTATTATTTCCTCTTATTCTTTCTATCTTCAATCTTACCTATATACGAGTGTTACATCTTACATCTATCGCGTGTGGCCAGCCCATGCTATCCTCTGACATAATATCCTGCATCCCGTTACATTATACATGCTTTACGCATCGCTCTTCCATAATATTTTCGATTTATCGGTAACTACGTAAACTGAGTGCATTGCGGAAGACTATTAATCCTCGGAAAAGCTGTTTCATGGAAATCCGTAAGCGGTTCGGAATGCTGTTAACCTTATTTTATACAGCAAAAGCATAGATGCTATCACAAAATAACCGTTTCTATACCTATAGTATTTACGTAGCAAAAATAGTTCAACGATAGAATCAGTGGATAAACGTTGAAAATAACTTCGTATATATTCATCGATTCGTAAGGTTCTTCAAAGTGTTGAAATTTCAGAAGATCTTTCGTTCTATGTAGTATAATCATATCGTATAATTTAATACCCCGCCTTCTCTATTGCATACCGGTTAGCATAGGCGGCCAGACCAAACCAATGTATTTACGATCCAGAAATTACATACAGTTATGTTATTTTTAATGTAACACGTATTGTATATTATAATTAATGTATGTATTTATAATTATGTATTTACAGACAATCACATGAATCGTAGATATCCTATTATCATTCGTAGGTATTTATTCGTCCTTTCCTATTATACTTATTTCAATTTCACCCTAAAATTCACCTTTCCCTAAGTAAGAACCTTGTCTTACTCACGGTTTATTAAATATGCTACAATTTATTTGAGCTGAAACTTGTTCAATTCTCCTATGCTTACTCTCTCCGGAAACATTGAAAACGGCGCGGTATACATTCTGTTCGTGAAGCAAATAGCACACATTTTTATCACCAATTTGACGTTATAATAGCCTACCGTAAAACCATTGCTCCTGCAGTCGTATACGTTCTGAATAATATATATCTGCGAGGTTTTAATTTTTGCATCGCATCATAACACGCGCACTCAAGAAAATGCTCAAATTGAAGAAAATATTATTTCAACAGACCAAAGCAGTTAATTGATTCGTTGAAGAAAAACAAGCTCATAACAACAGATACAGTTTTGTTTCGAATCAAGTTTGCCTCACTGCAAGTAAATAAACCATTTTAAAATTCGAAACTATGGAATTTTAAAATTCCCTTTTTTTTTATGTCCACTGCGGTTGTACACAATTAGCCAAATTAATGACACGTGGAATATTAGCAAGTGAGGCAAAGAGATTCGCATGATCCATTGCTCCAATTGTACACTGTAGATATAAACTGTCAAGCAGTTCACCGCGAATCGAATGTACAATCAGCAATAAATTTTCATTCTGTGTAATTGTCAAATGGCGTGAGCACGCGTACGACGCGATGTGGAAACTTTTACAGAAACCAGCAATGAACGTCCGTCAAGTTAGTAATAAAAATACATTCGAAACACGTGGATTGGTGTGGCACGCTGCATTATACAACGTATATCGTGCATAATAAAGGGCCACAGTATTCCAGCACTTATTCTTATACTCCTATATATTCTACAGGCAACGTTTCAGGCTTTATTCTTAGTCCACGCTCGAATGTGGCTACCATCCGTTATCATCAAACATTCATTGCATTTCATACGAATAACCGTCGGGCTTCAGCTCCCGTCGTAGCTATATATATAGATATGAAAGTTTTTTTTTTCCAGCGGACCTACACGTAGCTTATCTTCGCGTACTGATCATCCTGAGGCAAATGACCGTGAAGTCTCTAATCCTAATTCACGATCACTTGTCACCGTTCATTATATCGCAGTCTAATAAATGTAATATTCAGAATGTACCACGCACCGCTATATCTGTACAAATTGTACGCACATTGAGTGCATGTATCTCTTTGTGCAACAATTTATCATCATCGAACAAGTTTCAATTCTGCCTGCAGTGGCACGGACGACGTTTTAATGTGAATTTGTGTGCAGTGTGTATAAGTATACTCAATACATAAGTATAACAAATGTATACCTCGAAACACCTCGACCTTAACAAGATCAATTCTCCTCTAATTATTCCATTTATGTACAGTATTGGTATATTCGGAATCAGTTTATCCGATCGCATTGCGTGAGTTGACGTTAAATCACACGGTATTGTTGGTCGTTTGACCGACCGGAAGCCTCTATGTATAGGTAGGTATATTTACAATTTTTCTAACCGACACAGTAACGCTTTGAAGAACATGAATCCAGTTTGGGGGAACGCGGGTCGCGAGAGTGTCGTGATGAACGTTGAAGTTTTTTACCGTACAAAATATGTTCTTTTCATCGAAAATTAGCTATCACCCGTATTATGTTATCATGTACTATCGCCAATTGATTGACGGGTAGGTTGAAAGAGAATTCGATCGTTGAGAAACCCGAGGATCCATGATTGCAGCGTCAACTCACGCAGTCCGTGTAAGTACAATTAGTTTCGTCATCGCCGATAGCGTATAGTTTCAGGGAAATTGCATGATGTCGGGAAACACCTAATTTTGCACGCGAGTTTCTTTCTTTCTTTATCTATCTGTATGAGTAATTGCAAATAATGAAAAAACGCGATATTTGACAAGCAAAGTGCATCGTATAGCCAACCGTGTTACACGCGTCTCTTACACCCTTCAACCTTCGAATTCATGTAATAACGTATCTCACGATAAACGAAGGCCTTATCAGAGAGAGAGAGAGGGCTGAAATCTCTGTTATTCCAATTTATAGAGAGCTTTTTCGGCACGCTACGGTAGTAGATTTAAATTTTCCCGCAAAGGGTGATTGAATCTCGTTACGTCCAAACGCCTGCTGGAAATCGATTTACGTACAGTGGGTATGAACTATGTATAGATCGTTAAGAATGAAAGCTCGGCTTTTCTCTGGCAACCTCAATTGCCAAATGAGAAGCTAATTCTGATGAAAAGACAGGCCATTTTGAGAGACAGAGAGATGGATAGACAGATATTAGAATATTGATATGAAAGGAAATGAAACAGGAGGTTCGAGGTCTGAAAGGCGCTGCTCGCACTTCAAGATGCGCTTTTATAGTTTACGAGAGTCTCTAACGAGCGGTTCTTTTAAGCGAAACCAAAAGCTCTGGAAGCCCTGCCGCCTTCTTGAAATTCTCCGCTAAACTGGCGGCGTCTTTTGTCCCAGTTGAGTGAGCCCAAATTGCGGTTAAATTAAGGGAAAACAAACGGAGTGGGCGTGAAAGAGAGAAGAGTGTATAACCGGTATAATTTAGCAGAATCCCGGCAGCGATTGGGAGCGATACTCAACACGGGAATCGTTTAAGCCAGCAATTGCACTTTTGATATTACGATCGAATCACATTCAATAAGCAGATTTAGCGTTACTTAATACTTTTCCCTAGACTTTAAATTAGTATAATGTCACAGTTGCTCAGGGGATTTAAATGTCTGGAATATTTCAAAATATCGGGAGTTGGTTCCAAAAAATATTTAAAGTGCGGTTAAGGGAGTGCTCCGGTCGATTTCGATGTCGACGTATATGTATAGCTCCTAATATCGAAGTCCATGCAATTCTAAACAAAAACACTCCAACACATTTTCCGTTGATGCACAAATAAAGAAATGGCATGAATTCACGAATTTACTATTGCGTTTTTTTATTTATTTACTAGTATGTTAGTGAAGCCGTTGTTCCGTTGTCTACGATTTTTAAAACTGCTTCAAGAACAGTTTGACATTAGCTGCGCTGATACACTTTAGGTTTGGACTGAATAGCTTTGAAATTATGTGCCAATTCGTTTATAACATGCAAAAGTTGAAATGATAAACTCATTCGATAAGAAAGAAACAAGTGTTTTACGAATAAACTTTGAAGATAAAGAACGCCTGCTTGACTTTCTTCTTGTATCTGAGTAAGAAATCAGAACATTGTTCGCGGCCCGTGCCGTCAGGCTTTCAACAAAATTTTCATACACATAATATATGATACATTTATTATACATATGTATATGGATTTATATAATCGAAAAACGAAAGGTTCTGATTGCAAGATCGATTTGTATACAGGTTGCACCTCGACTATCGCTCGGTTTCCCTTTTTCTCCTTCTCTTTTTCTCTGTCTCTGTCTCAGTCTCTGTATCTGGTTAACAAAGACTTTTCGAGCACGTCTCGGGAGTGAAGGGTGGATTTGGATAAGAGTTCTGCAAGCTAAAGTCCTTAGCGTAGTGACGAACCGTTTAAGAGGGTCTGCGTACGTGACGTCACTTCTTCGTATATTCTTTGCAGCGAACCCCTTTTGTTCGGGAGATTACACAAGGCGTTTTTATCAGCTTTACTCCGGGACCCCATCGAAAACGAATGTAAAACTTTGAAACTTAACTAATAACTCTATCGACTAACGGCCGGACCTCTGTCTTGAGACTCAAGTCGACATTTAGATATAAATTACTCATTCTAAGCGTATAATTCTGTTCTTCAATATTTTAATAATCTCAGTACTCGGATTAGGGTAACTGCGTCAATTATGTGTCTCCGATTTTCAATCTCTTCGGTGCTCAGTCATTTCACGGAATTAGTTAACGTAACATTTTGATATTACAGACGGATACTGCGGGGAACAGGTTAAACTGATATTCGATTTGGCACGTATTTAAGTATGCGAAATTGAAACTGATCACAGATCTGAATCATATACGTCTGGATCTTGGATCGGATTTCCCGGCAAAGAATATTTTTTCTTATTTTTTTTTTCTTTTATTTTCCTGTGAGCTTCGGATAATATGAGTGCATACTGATTTTACGTACACGATGTACATATTTCTTGTGGTTGCGAGGGAACTTTTGTGTTACATATCAATTTGCTGGATGAGTCGCAGAGCCACTCGTTGATTGTATACGAAAATTGATTTCTTCACCTAAGAGTGCTTATTTTTCAAATTTTCTAAATCACCCTTACATCTTCCCAACACTTTTCGACATTCAATATCATGTATTCGGTGGTCTGGACCGAAAACGAATTTTCATTACCTACTTGACTATGAAACAACAAACACGCATCGAATATATTCTCTCTCTCTCTCTCTCTCTCTCTCTCTCATTCTCTCCGTCTTTCTCTCTCTTTCGCTTGCTCTCTTATGCGACATACAAAAAACTCTGAAACGAGTCTGCGCAATCATCTAGCAATCTCTGAATTGCGGAGGATGGAATGTTGGTATGTAAGCAGCTGCTGTTTTAGGGAGGTGCTGGAACGTTGTCGCGTAGTAGCCTCTCTGCACGCTTATCGATTATCGCAGCGAACCACTGTAGGAATGTAGGGTTTGGACAAAGACGGCCAGAGAAACGAGGATGGCAAGAATAAAGGTGCGTTCCCCGTGGCTCGAGGATAGAGTTACCGCGCCTCCTAGCCACCAAAGTGCCCCCCTGCCTCCTGGGGCAGAACTAATGCCTCTTTGAATGGCGGCAGGATGCTCCCCTGAAAGAAGCCAAAAACAATCCGGTACACATACTGCTTGGGCTCGGAATTCGCCAGGGCTCTCTTCATTTCACAGATAAGTATGCTCAGCAGTGGTTGGCTGCTGTATTAGTTGGCAGAAAAATGGAAAAAAGAGAGACTCCGACTCACCGTTAAGAACGTGGAGTTGTACACTGGCACTATCCAAATTACTTGGGCTGCAAGTGTAATTGCCGGAATCCTCACGCCTCGCGGTATGTATGATGAGGCTGCTGACGGTGTCACTGTCGACTCGTTCCTTCCTCATTTCCAGCTTACCCTGCTGGTATATGAGCACGCGACCGCTCTCGTGGTACCAAAACACGTAGGAAGGTTCCTCCAACGACTGCTTTATCACGCACCGCAGGGTGACTGTGCTTCCGGTCTTGACGTAAATATCGCGGTCTCCCATGATCTCGATTTTTGGAACTGCGGGATTCGTTTTCATTTATTCACGTTATCATGAATGTAAATTAAACGGTGCCAATAAGCTTGGAGACCATTATTTGGGGATGCTAGAAATATTCGAATCCTTATACCAACAACGCTTGACTAACCGTACGTAGTAACATGACGCGTAGCGTGCGAAACTGCGGAACGGAAGGAGTTTATACTTCAAATCCCCGGCGAATCGATGAAGACCTGAACCAAAACTCGCAATAATTGTAAGGAGCCGAATCGACAAGCTGAGGTTTGATCTCGGTCTTGCTAGACCAGAACCAGGTTTTCTGCGATTCCCCAAATCCCAAATATGAATGTGGGGGCTTCAGTCGCATATTTATAGTCACCAACCACCCAACCCTCCCTCCTTCCTCCCGCATAATTTATCAGCTTATAGGAACACACCCGAAATGGTATGGCAGGACTGGAGTGATTATTATTACTTTTATTGTCATTCATTATTATTATTATTATTATTATTATTATTGTTATTATGATTGTACGAATGGGCTTAGGTTTGGAAATGAAAGCCGTTTCATCTTACGATTGAGTCTAGTCTAAGCCTCTGCGGAGAACTAACAAGATTTCGCTACTCCACGCCCGCGCCGCAAGTGGATTACCGTAGTCCTAGCCCCCTAAGATCATCTATAGGTCGAGATAAGAAAGTAAAAGAAGAAGGTACGGTGATTAGCATGTATCAAAGAAATTGGAGTGGCTCGTATTAGCGCAATCCTACCCTTTTGATCCGAGAATGGAGTAAAAAAGATATTGACCCATTTAGCCCCAAGGCTAACTGAACGTTACGGTAAATTTCCCAGAGATCAAATGACCTACGAGGGCGCGGTTGCGACGGTAATACAAATGTCCCACGTCCTAATGGTCCCACAGCCGAACTACCTATTCTCATCCCGGGGATACAAAGCCTCCTACGCTTCTCACCACCGTTTTCTTATTTTTCAAAGTTAAGACTCGAATCAGAGATAAACTGTATAAGATAGAGTAAGAGCTCACAAGTGACAAGCCCTCGCGCCCATGTTAAATCTTGATAGTCGTGCTTACCGACAACGTTTAGCTTGATAAAGTAGCTCATCTTCGGCTCAGTGGAGACTTGGCATTCGTATTCGCCAGCGTCCCGGGGCTGGACATACTTCACCTGGAGGGTCCACGTATCTTGGCCGTCCAAATAGAACGCCTGGAACCGTTCGTCAGCGATGAAGGTATATCTGTCCACCGTTAGGATGTGAGCATCTCGCTTCCTGATCCACGACACCTTGGGGAACATAAATTTCTCTCAGACTCCGGCGAGCTCCGAAGAGTTATAGCTCCAAGGTATGGGAAAGCGGGTGCAGGGTACAGTTGGGGACTTTAGATTTACTTCAAACTCAACTTTAACGCCAAGACCCGGTATTCACCTTTGTCGTGCCGTATGAAGTCCACACAGTGGGATATAAAGTGAGGCGAGGTGAGGCGAGGCGAAGCGAGAAACGGGCTTAGCTGTTACCGGTTAGGAACAAATCGAATCTAGACCATCGATTAAAACGTCACATCCGACCCAAGTCAATACAACGGACGTGTGATTAACGACTGTGTTACCACCAACGGAAGCTCATTGTTATTATCGCCCAACTGCGGATGTCGTACTTCGCAACGCCTCCAATCGGCAAACCATTGTTATCAGTTATTATATTTACCTTGACTTACACCAAAATTTATCCGATATCATATCCGGACCAATTCACATGCGGGTGAAAAATTTAATCCATTTCTCCTCGAGTGTCTCTTCAATGTTTTTCGTCATATTTAATTACGCGAATGTAAATTCCTTCAATAGCTTCAAACACGGCGAACCGTTTCAACTCACCGATTTGTTACCCAACTGCCGGACTTTGCAGGGTAGGTAGGCGTGGGTTCCAAGCTGCGCCGTGATGTTTTGGGGACTACTTGTGTCGAAGTAGGGACCGGTGTAGAGTCCGTTGAGCCTCTTCACCAGCGAGTGCGATCTCGTACTGACCCCTGGGGGTAAAGCACAGTCGGACATATTAGCATACGGGAACAGACCAAGAGGATCTCGGAGTTCCCAAGTTTATCATAAAAATATTGTAGTCCCCTGAGGTGTAGGCAGTCCAGTCTTTGGTATGACAACTAAGAATACGACCGACCGTGGGTAAAAGTTGTCGAATTCTTTTATAGTATCTTGTACTCAATATCCGGGAACGTGATAACGATTCTCGATTCTCAGCTGCTCTTGCGACATACTTATAGGCACATTTTCTGCGAGAGAGCAAGAGACACAATGGAAGAGACTTTTGTATTAGGGTTATCGATCGCGCGAGACGGGCTAAAATTAATCATTAGTTAGTATTTATTACAGCGAAGTCGTTTAGACTCCGATTTACTTTGCCCATCTAAAAGTTCGAATATAAGCTTATAATGACGGGTATAGATTTTTGGTAGTTAGCAAGGCTGTTGAAAAGTTCGGTTTCTCGAACACAATTTCTTATCCAGGTTGAGGCAGGATCGCGCCTCAGCCAGCCATTATGTTCTCCCTGTTCCATCGCTTCTATGTACACAGAATATGTACGTACGTATGTATGTATGTATGTATGTATGTATGGAAGCTTATAGTCGAGTCTCGGAACTCGACGTAGCCAAAGTTTCGTCCCTGTCCAGTAAAACTAGTTTATTACTACTTCCTTGGAAAGTTGTCGGATAAGAATGAGGACAAATTCTCTCCCGGTTTCACCTTATAACCAACCATACTATAGGAGTTATCTCAAGACGAACGAAGAAGATTGATGTCTTTTTTATTCTGCAATCTCTCCGCGGTCGTAAATTAGACTGGAAAATTGCGTTATGTTATCGTCACGTAGCGTCGATCTCGTTTGTAGGTAAGTTCAAGATATCGCACAAGGTGTAAATCAGCAAAAGCAGTACCTTGAGACAGTTCGGACAAGAGACGTGAGGGTGTGACTCGCGAATAGATAGTATCACGTCGTGTAAGGGGGAGGGATGGCTGATTCTTCAAGTACATACTTGGTACCCAGCAAATGTACTGACAATGATATCGCGATTAAACGACGAGTACTCGACGCATAACATTTAACAGAATTATACGTTGTACTAATAGTGAAATATAGATGAAAATCGTGCCTTCTAATTGGTCGAAATAATACCACCTTATGAAGCATACGGTATAATTAGCGGTGCGAGCTTTTTAACAAAGCAGTTGTTGTCACGCACGTGAGAAACCCAGCGGCGTTCTCGCCACGCGATATTTACTCCTGTCATCCTCTGAAATTTTAATCTAATCTACCCACGGAAGCGCCGAGAATCATCCCGCAGGTGTGTCCGATCGCATGCGATCCAACCATGCCGTGTAATCAGCGGGAATACGCAGAGTTAAAGAATCGACGCGCCTCGTAAGAAGCGTTAAGTTACGATCACGAGGAAGCACGAAAAGTATATAAGAGTTGTTGCAGGAGATATATTACGCCCCTTACAACGAAAGATTTGGTGCGGTCAACGACAGGGAGGCGCGAATCCGCGCAGGCGAGAGAAACCGTAAGTATATACATATATTGCGCGAAGCGCTTGCGCTCGTTCAGCGTTTCCGAAATCATTTGCCCAGAGAAATTACAATCCTCGTTTCCTTGCGCTTCAACCGCGTATACATACCGTGAGGTGGAGGATCGAACGTATACCAGGAACACGTAGTACACAGGAAATTGCGCGAAACAGAAAACCGCAAGATATGAAAAGAAATGAGTGAATTCATGAATCCGGCGATGTAAGTTCACGTTTCTCGTATTTCCCACGGGCCCTCTTCGCCCGTTCTTTACCAGTTGTAAAAAGCTCTGTATTAAAATCGCATACGCAAAGCGCGTGTGTCGAGATCGCGAATTAACTCCGACGACGTCGAGGGTATCGTATCGCGGGTATCCAAGAGAGCGTCGAAGGTTCCTCTGATCTCGGCACCGGCCCTGAGGGGTGGATTCAGGGTGGCTAGGGGTGCCGCCGGGCGAAGACGCCATTTTATCAAGATCTGCGATGACGTAGGGGAGTTATACCGCCATATCCGTGCGGCACGGATTCGCCGCTATGACCTCATTAGGCACGCCAACGTCGTCCCACTGCCGGAGTTTACTGCACGACTTGGTGCCCTGTCGCAACGGTGGTGAAATGTCTCAGTGGACTTTGCGGTCTTTGCGGTCAGTCGGCGTCTTTGAACCGTCGAATAAGAGACCGCGCGTTTCAGGGTTCCGCTGGGTATTTCCGCGCGGATAAGCGGTCCAATTTACGAGACCTTTGCCTCTGCCATATCGATTCTGAAAGTGCACCAGGCCTAATGACTGCGCGATGACATGCAGGGGATACCCCGCCAAACGGGGGTTGAAAAGCGAGCGAGATTACAGGCGAGTCGCCTCTCGCGAGGCGACGTCGGTGCACGTATACAGAAGGTATACATCTCGACGAGGTATACGTCCCTCGTATATCCGTGTCAGATTCTAGATATCAAGGATATGGTGTGAATAAAATAAGGGGTACGTTTTACGAGAACTGTATGCCCGACCTTTCATAACGGGGGGGAGGGAAGGGTGGGGAGAGTCGTACGCTGTTTAGATGGGTATTCACAAGTTATTTTATAGTTATTTAATATTTATACGATGCGCAGGCCGGGTGGATACGTACTAAGCCCGAGTGAATATGGTTTATACGGTTACATGCCAATATGATAAGGGTGCGAATGAGTAATACACTAACTGCACTACCATCAACCGCCTCCTGCCATCCACGATCAAAAGGTTATTGGTGAATCCCCTCCTGAAATCGTCGTCATGTATTCAATTTAAGAAAGACCCCGTTTTTTAGAACCCTCGACGAGGGTGTTTTCCGGAACTTGTTTCCTCCCCCGACGTAGCCGATAATTCAATTAATAACAACTCTCGGGATATCGAGACAAATTGAGGACCGTTGACGTCGTTCGCCCAATATCAAATCGCGGTTTCGCATTATTCAGTTTTCGTTTTTAACGCTGTAAGAGAAAACCCGGGACCGAAAATAAAAATTAACCATCCGTATCGGATTCTTTAAACAGTTTAGTATGATGCTACTATCAGAGTCAGAATATTAGTTCTAGAAAGCAAAATAAGTTCCACCGCAAAGTTATGTGCAAAGTTCGAAGCGATAAAAAGTCAGACTGTGCTTAATGAGGCCAGACGTTTTATTTCTGATAACAGTGTACAATCAGTCATCCTTAATAATCACCAACGGTCGCTTTCATGGCAAAGGGTCACACGAATATCAAATGTCTTCTTTCAAAAGCTTCTCGACTCACCGCGAGGCAGATAATTCAATCGGACGTTAAAAGAGCAAAAGCTGATGAGTCGTTGAAAACAGCCGTTCAGTTCAAAGGCAAAAAATTCAAGGCGAACATCGAACGATTTATTTCGATTGTCTTCGTTTTGAACCACCCATCGAAAATCGTATAATGGTTTCACAGAAATCAATTTTATAATCATACAAATTCTATCACGCTTTCATCTTGTCATTTTTCAGTATAACTCTGCGGTCAGTGGTCAGTTGTTGATCGACATATACATATGTAATATATATATATATATACATATGTATATACACACGCATATATATGTATACGAATACGTACGGGTAAGTAGGAAGTAGGTCTAGTGAAGGTACGAAGTAGTGTCTTACCCGTGATGCCTAGTAAAATCCAGCAGACGAGGCACAGAACATAGTAATTCACATACGAGCAGGCCCTCATGATGACGGAATCACTAACATCGCAAAACACTACATCTGCCCCGGCCCCAACTGGAGGCGCCTTTTGCGTACCACGGCCACCACTAGAATAGTTCACACATTTCGTAAGGAGGTTCTTTCTCCCACGTATATGTATACATATGCTATATATATACACACATATAAATATATATGTATAGTGTAAAGCGCGTCGTCGATCCCTCACATATCCGCGTCCGCACAAAAGCACTAATCTTCCACAACTGACCCGGTGGGCAAAGTCGGCCCAGCTACTATCTCTCTATAATAAAATACGCCGCGTGCGGTATAATTTGAGCAAGATCAAAAGGCCACGGCTGCGATAGGGTCGCGGCGGTTATGCCGACGCATGCATATACTTTTCAACCCCAGTCTTACTCGGGAGTTGCGATGAAATTTCGACGATGCTCGTCGTCGCGACGCCCGGGCGAAGCTCTGAAGCGCCGGGCTACGGTGGCACTACCCGCCCGGGCCGACGCCTGCGCTCTGTTTCGCGCATCGGCCTTCTACAACCCGTGGTCGAAAAATTCTCGGTAAACTAAAAAGCCCCGACGATATTGCCGGGAAATTTACCAGGGGTGAGACTAGCGCGGGGTGCAGCAGCTCCTGTGTTTACTCTATGCATCACTCGCCTTAACCTGAGACACCCCGCCAATCTGATTGTTCCTTCTGCCCCCGCCTTCGTCGAACTTGCACCTTACATCGGTGGCTCGATCTACTCCGTAAATTCATCTACGTTAATTTCTATTTGACACTTTCACCCCTGCGATTCTTTCTCGGACAAGCTTTGGTCGAGTCTTTACCACACGACCAAAATTCTTGGATAAGGGATGCAAAATTCTCAATTATGAAATGTCAATTACACGAGAGGCATTTCCAGCTAACTCTCAATGGATAAGTCAATAATTCTATGCGATGAGTCTTGCCAATCTGAACTGTAGGGACTGTTTAATTCTTAAGCTTGTGCAATATCACCTCGTGGCGTAGGTATTATACACCAGCATAGGTTGGTATTCTATTACACGGGGACTTCAAGTGCACGTGAGACATGTAAAACGATTGCGCAATCATATTCACTCACGCATTAAACTTATGCTGTGTAAATGCTGTGTGTATTGTAGGTACATATTTACACAGACACGCGCCTGGTGTATACTCTCGGAAAGTATCTTCGGCAAACGAGGGTGGCTGCAACTTCGAGCCGGTGAAAATGGGAGTTTTACTATCTTATACTGGGGGGGAAAGGGGCAGGAAGAATCTCGCCGCCTTTCGCCTGTGTACGATATATATGTGCGACCCTGAGTCGTCTGAAGGGGTGGTTTGTTTTTAACCTCATCCGAGGCGAGTCGATGCAAAAAAGTAATAGTGATTCCTGGTCCCTCAAACGCTCCTGCTTACTCAAACGCGAGGATTTCGGGCGTATTTCAACCCTCCTTCTAAGGCGGAGGGCAAGAACGGGGACTTTGTTGAGGGGTCAACGGGCGGCGAGTTGGGGGCAAGAGTGAACGGATCAAACCTAAGCCGAAATGGGGGAGAATCGGGGTTATTTTATTCCATTTATGAAACTAGATGGGCGAAGAGACGAGGCGAAACGCGAACGAAAATTTGGAGATATAGAAAATCTTCCAAGCTCGCTTCACCTTGTAAACAAAGAATGCCGCTACTGCTAAACTTTCTACACACGTTCCAGATAAAGTATGAAAAATTCGCTGTATGTATTCTTTTGCTGCAGGAATAACGAAAGTTCTCGAAGAAACGTTACTCCGACGAAGTTAAGAAAAGAACGGGAAAAATATTCTCCATCTTCCCTCTGACCAATTCCTACACGTGCAAGTAGAGAACTCGAATTTCCAACACGCTCTGCATCGTGTCAATCCGCAATTCCGGTCACGCAATGCGCTGTAAACAATTATTGTAGAAATTTTTCAATATATTTTTCACCAAAGTTAATTTAAGCTTGAACATTTATTGCAGCTTTGTCTACGCCAAGAGAGTCGCATTACTGCTCTACTCATATTGTCGACAATTATTCACAAATTCAACCGGTCTAGTCATGCAAGAATATTACATCGTGCGGTTCTACGTTGATTGCAGCTTTCATTTCGTTCCATGCAGTTATACAGACAGCAGGTATTGTTAAGCGAAAATTCATTTATGGGTAACAATCACATATGGCTGTACCATGTTTTACTGTCGCTCACTTCAAAATTATTATAGAAACCTTATTTTACAGCTTCGTAAACATAGAGAGTATCACCATTGTCTTGCAGCATCCCAATAGGGCAATTAGGAGAATAGCCTTCTCAATTTAATCACAAGGAGAGAAACGAGAAACGAGGAACAAGCACGGAGGGAGTAAAAGTGGAAGATGGAAAATGGAATCCTAACAAGTCGTGAAATTGGTAGCTCTAGAAGAACGACTTTGGATTATCCGGAAATTATTTTCAGTCGATATTATCCTTTAGGATGGGTTGGAATCTATAAATCTTCAACGGCAGATTCGAGTTTGGAGATTGGCTTTCGAAGCCGGCGAGCAAAGCGCACGTTTTCAGACTTATTTTTGCGCTACTCCCGGGGTATCTAAAATATCCCTACATAGTATATACAAGGCACACAACTAAGGTGAAGCTCTGACGTGAAAACAGACGGTAGCTGTGCGGCGCGACGTTGTCAAACCTTGTGAATTCCGTTTGAGAAAATCGTATAAAAATACGGCTGATTGAAAGTCGTCCGCGCGAGATTACGTCTCGTCTCCCTGTGAAATAAACCTTATATAAAATTTCCCGAACTGAAAGTACTCGTCATTATTAATAACTCAGCAAAGTAAATAACCTATTTACTTTCAACTGTCGCCAGAATGAAGACGGTTCAAAGTTTTATACTTACTCCGCACCTTAGTACATCTAGATATGAATTTTCAATCACAATTTATCGTCCTGTAATGCATGCGACCCTCCGGAGTCAAATAATAAAAAAGCTTGCACTGAATATATATTGGACAATTGAAATCGAAAAAAAACCTTGAATCTCGACCTAATTGACCCTGCATAACTAGTGATCCTGTCGATTGCAAAATAATTCATTCCAAAAGAAGGACTTGCGAGAAAATTGTTCAATTCAGAAGACAAGCAGTAATGACATTGAACCGAAGCAAACTGTGTATAAGTAACGAATTAAGATGTGCCAACGACACTTTCGCTACCTCGTATTCAAACCCAAGTCCCTGGCACGTGGGAAAAGCAATAGCGTTTTTTAACGATCAGGCTAGAGTGCCAAATACATTTGTCAGTTACAAATGAGTCGCTCAAATGGAGCCTCGCGGGTTTTTCTTCCCGGAAGGCATACCTAGTTGATCTTGAAACGGCGATAGGGAACGAAAAAAACATTGCGGCCACCGCGCGCGGTATCATGGCACATAAAAAATATTTACAGACAATTAAGGGAGCGAAAGCGCCAGGCAAAATGTCGGGACCCCCTTCTTTCCCGAGCCTTGTGTTAGAAGGGGCATTTTTCGAGGTGCACGTAGTTGGGAATGGATTACTTCCGATTGACCCTGAATTTCGTAGCGTCGACAAAGGCTGGCAATCTGAGATGCCAGCCGCGTTCGGCACGCCCGCGGTTCCGATAAGAAGAGAGTTTTGTGCTTGGTGGACCAAAATCGTCGAACTACCCCCGGATACGAACGACTCCGAGCCGTAACTTCCACGACCGATATGAAATTTTCAGGCAAAATCAAATACATACGTACACTAGGACGTGTATGTGTGGGGTGAAAGAAGTATATTGAAAGAGAGAAGGGGATGAGACCCTCGCCGACGCGATGCAGGCGATGGCAGCGCTCCCCAGAGGCGTTAATAAAAAATCAAACAAGACTGGTCGTTTTTCTGACCCAGTTGTGCTCCAGTCCGCGGAGCGGCAGACCGTACCGAGAGGCCATCCGGTATCTCCGGGGAGCCTTAACACCCTCAGGTGTGCGCACACCTTTATACCCCAGTGCGATGGTCGCTCTTGAGGTTCGGTTCGAGAAACCCCCGCCCGTTTGACGTTGTTTTTCAAATGGGTCGGGTTCAATGGGGAGCCAGGGAAGCCCCAAGGAGGCGAGATCCGGCCACGCTTTTGAAGCTCAATTTACAGGCGGAGTGCCTTTGTACCTTTTCGGCCCCAAGATACTGCTCGTTTGTCATTAAGATTCAGTCTTATCGCGGCCTATCGAATCGCACGCCGCGGGAATCTATATTATGCCTGTAGTCAGCGTATTTTTATTGTATTATCCCACCCCGCTGTTCCTGACAATTATACATATATATTAGGGTGGCGCAAAAAACTGACTATTTTTTTTTTTTTTTGAGTCTCATGTGACAAAATGTTAGTTTTTGATTTGGTCACTCCAAATTTTTATAAATGTCATAAATTGTGAAAAAATTAGATTAAAAAAATTATATTTTCAGTATTTTGTTTGATTTTTAATTCATGTCGTGGTGTATTGTTATCGATTCTTTTTTACTAAATAAAAGAAAAAAAAATTATGAAATTGTAATATGACTATTAAAAGGTCGCTCGAAAAAATCTAAAGAAATGCACCAAGAAATTGAAGAAAAATTATGAGCGACCTTTCAAAATTCTAATTTTGAACTGAAACTTTCGGAAACTTATTTTTTTTTTTTTTTTGTCTATAAAATTATACCGTACCGAGAAAAAAAATTAAAACAAAAAACAACTCGATTTTCGATGATTTCTGACGTTTTAAAAAATGTGGAACGACCTCTTAAAAATTTTTTTTCAACTGTCCTTTGGAGTCGGCTTTTAAAACATCAAAAACTAACATTTTGTCACACCAGACTCAAAAAAAAAAAAACAGTCGGTTTTTTGTACAACCCTAATATACATATATATATATGTATATATATATATTTTATTTGTATTTTTGCACAGCTCATATTACTTATACCTGTGCACCGCATAGTCGAGCTAGTTGTTGCGATATTTGCTTTATAAATTTATCGCTTCAACTGTACATCGTATTTTTCTTGTCTTGATCTCGGTACAAATATCGAACATTCGATAAAACCGCGCACTTTACACTGGTCGTAATTTTTTTATCACGACGATAAATATTCGCTCGCCTCATTATACTGTAAGTGAAAATTTTGTCCCAGCATGACGTGTCTAAATTTAACACAATGAACGCCTGAAAGCTGGGCTATTGTTGATGCTGAGCAAAGGGAGGAAGTTTATTCCTACAATGGTAAAATAACTATCGCTAAAAGCTGCTTGACAAATTACTGTGAAAAAAAATCATCGCACAAAACAATGGAATTTCATTTTTAAATTGATAAATTCAGAATGTTTAACTTCAGTTGAAACTATAACTCATCCGCAACCTTGAGAAAATTATCATACTCGTTTGAAAAAAAAGATATTGCAAAGAAATGGAATTATTGGTACCTACAGACAGTTCAAATTACGTAAACGCGAATTGTAACTGTCGCAACGAACCTGCAATAGCATGTCACAAGTATCTCAAACGATATCAATCGTTCTCAAACAGTAGCGATAGCCAACTAATATAACAATGCATTGAAATCGATGGTACATTACCAGCAAGTACATCCATTACACGTTGGTTGCTCGTATGTCGAGAGTCCAATAGAGTTGAGGGACGCATCCAGCTCGCAAATCTGTTCTTCACAACACATCAGTTTATATAACGAGCACAAAATACACTCCGAACTGTGAAAAAGGGAGGAACTGAAATGAAAACCGATAAAACCAAAAGCTTCAACAATTTCGCCCAACATTTTGCTAATTGAATGAAACTCACCAGACTATTCACTATAACTGCGGTATAACACGTGGTATATCTCATCTGATGATCTACTCACGACTAACGGAGCTTCTTGAAACTCGCCGGTACGTAATAACAACTTACTCGCGTATAACGACTAACCCCCCCCCTCCCTGCGTCGGTTCGAACGAACGTATCATCACGCACGGTATAATTATAAAATTGGACCTATAGGTATTCTATAGATATGCACATCGCATTTTTATTCTCGACGATTGGTTCATTTTTTCTCCGGATCAAAATGCACCCCTTGCAATGTCAAGTTAAGCAAAGTGTATGCCCACTGCAACGAATTTGGGTGAAATTGTTTGCTTTGATCCAACATTAAAATTCGTCGGTTATCGTCGACCGACAATTCCGTTATTACTATTACGAGGCAATCTCGGGAGAACTGTTTAAGGCTTACATATATAACTTTGAGCATTATATCGTTACCGCGTGACGGCGCGTCAGCCATTAAGGGGCGTAGTATGTCAGGCTGTATGCGAATAAGGAACGTAAATTCGTCCCAAAAAAGAGCGTCGTTATGGCCAGACATACGAGCTGAGGCGCAGTGGCTGTGCTACGGGGTCATAACACTTATTGAACGAGATTTTATGCCTCGCAATGACCGACAACCCTCTACCCCTTCCGCCAGTCTGTAGAGCCCTGGAGTAACGTTTTCCAAGTTGTACGTTGACGTTGATTACGCTCAGTATTATGATGTAAAAATGAGCAAATTTTAACGAGATTCGTATCGGCGTAACAACTTAACCACAAAAAAGTTTCAGTGCACACCTGTATACAAAAGTTTAAAAAGTCAATTACACTTTGGCAGAGTTATCCGGGTTAAATCACGCCTCGGTAAAGCCTCGCTAAAGCCTCGGGTAGCGCCTTGGGGACGCCTTTCGAAATAAGTATCACCGCGGCTCTCGATGTCCCTTCACTGTTAAGTGATACAAGCGGCTGGCTGGTCAGACGGTCTAGTTCTGGCCCCATTGACGCTAAATGAACGGCAGTCGATAGCCGCACGACTGAAGGCAGGTTAATCGGCTCTTTTCAGACGGTTTCGACCTAATGGAAGTTGACTTCCGGATTCTTAGCTTGACGAGGCCACCTCGAGAGAAGCGATTCCGACCCAAAGGAGCGGTCGCAGCGTACAGTAGAGCCAAGCCTTGAACAGCAGCTTACAAGAGGCTAATTGTAAAGACAGAAAGGAAGAAAGAAAAAATCCAACGAAAAAGCAGAGACCCCATTGTTCTCTAAGAAATGTAGGCCGCTGGAAGCGGCAGCGGCACATCACGAGGCGAGCTCTTAGCCCGCAGGTAAAACTCACATTGGCGATTGTTGATGCAAGTTACCCCAGCAATTTCAGGGTACATCAATATTGGCCGCAAATTTCAGAGCTCTCGAATTGCATAGATTTTCTTGGGTAGATCGGGCAGAGATTGTCACTTTCAGCTTCGGTATCTCGCTCTATATATAGCAGCTGCAGCAGTTCCGGAGTCTGCAAGGGTCGGAGCTGAAAATGTTGACTTGCCGATGAATAATATCGTCAGATTTCCATAGATTGCACAAAAGTCGGGTGACGGCTGGTCTCGAGGCTCCGATTTCTCGTGGGGGATCGGATAGGATCAACTGTACGCTCTACGCCACGGCTCACCCTTCATTTTTCAAATTACACACTCCGTACCCGAAGACGAGTAATTTCGGCCAACGTAGCGCCTGTAAAGGATCGCAGCCCCCATCACCTGAGGGCGGAACTCTTAAATTTAAAACACGCAAATGCGAGGGGACCATTAATCCTTTTGACCGGTAAATTTAATGTTCGTACCTACTCGGGGGATTACGGATGGTCAGATTAACTCAGCGAGTATATTCGTGTATTTTAACTTCCCACTGGTGTCGCAATCAGGCCAGCACTTACAAATGATTGGAATACCGTATTCGCGAGTATCGCGCCGACCTTTCGGTGTGGTTATTTTGGCATGTATGAAGCGTCCAGATCGAGGATCACGTTCAACCCCCCCCCCCCCCCCCGCACTGTTTGTCGGCAAAGTGCCGGCGTTGTGTAACCAAAATTTTCCCAATACCAACGAAATGCCGTTGCAGAGGTACCAGCTTATAACTTAATATTTACTGTTTGTCTTGAATACACGTAGAGCACTAAATTGCCTACCAGAATTTCCCTCTTCAGCTACCTGCTCTGAAACATGAATTACCGAATACCGTTGAAACTGGTGAAATGAATTCGGGCCCACTTACCTAGGAATTAGTCCACGTCCACCCCGTCATCTCAGTTCGTTAGCTGCTGCCCTGTAATTAAGTCAACTTTAATACCGGCGATTTCATCGGTCGCTCTGCAGAGGCATGACGACAAAGATCACCATTACCATATACGGGCGGTAATTGAAGCTCGCAGATGATCTGGATAAGGTAACTAACGGCACGGTGCAATAGTGTGCATAAAAGACCGAGGATAAAATTCAGCAGCGGTGTTAATTCGCTTTGGATTGAGAGTAAGGCGACGCAGTGTGCATGGTATGGCGACAAATCACGAGTCAAGCTAACCGTACCTGACGTTCGATCTCTAACGCTGCATGCGAATATAGAACAAGCTTTTGAAATATCTGAATTTAAAATTCGTACGCCGAACCTGCCGGGATTCCCAAGGCGTATACGCGTTCCGGCTCAACGTGCTGCTTGGAAAATTTAAGAATTCTATACCAAGGAAACGTGTATGCGGCCGGGAATATGTGTGATATATACGAATCTATATGTACTAACCTAACCCTCGGGAACTTGTAATTCTGACATAAGTTCGGCTTACCTACCTGCAGCGAGACCAGACGCTGAAAAGTTTAGCCCTGCAAAGTTTCACCAGCTCAGTTCGACCGATTGGTGAACAGTTGGCCCTAATGATACCGACTTTCGGAATGAATTTATTATTTATTGTTTTCATATTTGAACAGGCTGATATTACCGACCTCTTACCAAATTCGTAGGCCAGGCTCGAGGAGGGTCTTGCTTATTTACGCATTGCGTTATGCCGCATCGTACGTTCTGCGGGCCATTCTGGACGACTGATTTCCGGAGATCAATAAATTTGGAATAAAATGGATACAGATTTGCTTTTCCCTATTATTCTCTCGCGGTGAAACCTTTTAGCTTTCACCACTTCGCCCGGAAAATATAGGCCAACCAAATTCTTCCTGCGAAATTGACACGGAATACCTACATAAAGAATGAAGCGAACCAGCACGTGTGCTTTTTGTCCCTCATATCTTAAACATAATATATTTACGTAGTACCGTGGCACATGGGTGGGTGCATGTCGGTGGAAATATCTCGATGCGCTCGAATGCTTCCATTTACGGTACAAATCTCCGTAGGTCCGAATAATAATATACAACGCAGGATTTTTTATCTGAACAATAAAATTAGCGACCCACTGGTCTTGCTATTACGGGCTACGGCTATTCGTTCGATGCTTAATTTCACATCATGCGAAGGTGTAAAAGATCGCGAATGAACGGCCAGTCGTTCCTCAGTCGGTACCGGTTTGGCCCTTCTATTTTCCGCCCTCGTGTGTTTTATTATATGATCCGCTATCCTTTCAGAGAAAATATTACGACGTCGATGCATTGATTTTCCGTTTTATTGCGCGGAAAGTATAAGGTCAGCAATATCGGTCGCGTATCACGATATCTTACGAAGGGTTCACGGTTCATGGTTCATGGTCCACGACGTTCCACCGTCACGGATGTGGTCACCGGCGGACTTGGAGCAATTTTACACCCCTTTCCTTTCCTTCCCTTTACCGCCCTGACACTTCACTTTACCCACAAGCAGTAAAAGATGTCACCTCCCTACGCGTCGCCCGTGCCGTGGCGGATGGCGTCGGAAACAATTTTAGCTCGGGGACAACTAATCCGCTCGTGAACATATAACGCGGTCGTTAAACCCGCAAAGTTCAACGATAAATTCGTAACGAGATTTAAAAAGAAAAACTTTTCCTCCTCTAGTTCTGCATTAGGTATCCTGCGAGAATTCACGCGTTAATGCGTATCCGATTGACCAGTCAGCCGAAAGGATCAGAATGAAAAACAAAAAATTTAGTAAAACGTCCACTATTTTCTTTTCTTCATTTTATAAAAATCTCAAAAAGCGTATCGCCTTTGGCAACCTCAGTTATGATAATTAGTGGTCTTCGAGTGTTCAACGCCGGTGTCTCGTACGAAACGAAAGGTTCTTTCTGCTCTGTGTTTTTTCTTACAATTGAATTTTTTATACTCGTAGGATGTATATCGAAATAATTTTGTATTCAGAAACTAATGAATATTCAGTCGGAGATATTTTCAACCCCCAAGGTACCATTAACAAGGAAGACCATTTGTTTACCATTGGAAATATGGTAATTCCAGATTCACAGATAACAAAAAAAAAAAAAAAACACGGGATTCATCCAAATAATTATAACAGAGCAATTCACACGATTGCCTTCGTTAGGTTATTTATGACACGGATTAGCACTACAAAACAGGTCAGATGGAAATGTCAAAATAAAAATCCTGGAAAAGTATCTCAATTGCATTTATCCATGCTCCAATAAAGTCTTACATCTTTTCAGCTTTTTTCCCTCACTAAGCTTGCCGCAGTAAATCCAAGCGCATCCCCCTAGCCAATTAATTTCTTTCCGAAGTTGCCTGATTTCCTGACATTGGGTTGACCCGATATACCCGTACCTACAGGTTATTTAGCTTACGGAAATAGTACGGACCGGTTGAACTGTAGAAGGTTGAGAGAGTGTCCCGAGGACAGGTTGGCCACTGGCCTCGGGGGATGAGGTTGGGGTGACATGGGGGCGTCGCAGGGACGGCAAGCGACAGAGGCCAACCAGCCAGGCGAGCAGGAAGGTAGGCATGCAGGCAGGCAGGCAGGCAGGCAGGCAGACCTCCAAACTTCAAACTAATTACAGCCGCGGGCAAAGCCAGAGGCATAGAGTAAGGCGCGGGCGACAAGGCGAGACAAGGCGGGAGACAAGGCGCCAGTCAAGAGGACGGTCTCCGTTGTCGTCGTCGTCGTCGTCGTCCTGGTATGACCGCGAGGGTCGGTCGTTGTACCACTAGAGCCGGTACCTGGCGGTAGTACATAGTTGTAGCGTTAGTAAGGGAGGTAGTACCAGTGCTGCATGGTGGGTGCACTTCCCATCCCCCCACGATTCAGGGGCCAGCAAAGGGTGGGAACTCGGTATTGCCTCTAGTTATACCACCACCAATAGCCAAAGACGTCGTAGATGTTCGTGCACGTATATTCATTGCGGGTGAGTATATACTGTAGGTGCACCAACGTAGTTGGCGTGGATGCAAGGATGTACTTGCACTAAGTGCTAAAGTTATAGTACGATAACCTGCAAGTAGAAGAAAGTCAGACTGCAGCTGTCGCAGTAGCAGGAGTTGGCTGGCTGTAACGCGACGTAGTCTCATTGTCAGTTGTGTATTCTTCTCTGTTTCTCGTCTCATATGCCATGGGTATAAGCCGAAGCGCTCGATCCGAAGGTGACAGTTGACGTTTCAGGAAACGGATACGAGTTGAGAGTAACAATATCTTGACGTTTTAACGAGTCTAGTTGAAGCATGGGAAGAAAAGGGACGGCGGCGGGCGGTTAAATCAAGCCACAGAAAAGCTTTAAACGGAAGAACACAAGGAGATTTCCCCCAGGAATGAATTCGCGATTGGATCAAGCCTCGGGGCTGCCAATTCTATTTGAGAATGGAGCAGCCGTGATACATGGATGTATAGTATACCTATGCCGCAATGCATTTTTCCAAGGAAAATTCGTCTCAGCCGAGCTTTCACCAGCAGCTCGTATTACTCTTCGGTTTCAAAGATATCGGTGCCGCTTCTACCTATCGGCGAACAGGCGAACAAACTGAGAGACATAAAATCTAATTTGGACTACCCCTTAACATTCCGGGTTGAATATTGTCCTGGCTTTCGTATATAAAGCCTCACGATAGTTACGGCCATCTGGCGTCACTTTAGGTGATTTCGTATTTACCACGCCCGAGGATCCCGGCACGGGTGTATTATATCTTTAGGGAGAAACTGAGGAAATTAAAAACAATTCAACCAGTTTTTTTCTCTCGGATCTCGATATTGTTTCGGCATTGGTACTGCCCGAGTTTCTCCTCTGGGCTTATTGTTAGAACAGCCAAGGGCGATTCCTCGAGCGGAGGCTACTGGTCGCGAACACGTAATAACGCACTGGGGTGTCCGAGGGTGTCTCAGCGAGCCTTGGGTCATCGGTAACGAACCGACTTGAGGCTACCTTCAGGACTTCGGGGCAAGATCACGTCCTCGGTGTCGGCCCGACCGGAACGTGCACGTAGGTCGTACGACACACCCGTTGCTCCTGGTTACTAAACTGAGTTAAACTTTTCCCAGGATATGGCGTGGCTCTACGCTAAGGTGGGTCGTATATTCCGGACCGTTGCGTCACTGACGACCATCTGTGATCGCCTCCAGAGTACTTCCGTTCCCATTCCCATTCCCGTTTTCGTTTCCGTACCTCTGAGTCCCAGTGATCTCCTTCGGTCAGTCTACAGTCTCCGTATGTATAGGCGACTAAATTGAAATCAATCCTGGGTTCACGCTGGTAAGTACTTTGGAGTTCTCTTGACGCGGGTATCCGTAACGTACGTGGGTCGACGAGTCAGACCGCCGTACAGTGACAATGAGATGTCAGCTGGTGAGTATGAATCGGCACTTCCCTCCTCTAGAAGTCAAAGTTTGCACCCATGGTAACGTTGAGTTTTCGCTATTGTGTCGAAAAGTAACCGTTCCACCGTCTGCGGAAAATAGTTGGGTACGTTTACCATGTGTCTTAAGTCATATCGTCGAGAGATCACGCATGAGTGATCTTGCAAGTGAGAGGCTTTAAGCCCGAGCGGAGAATAGCGATGGCAGATTTACTTGATTATCTAATTAAAACCGTCTGCGTAAAGATGAAATCAGTGCTGCCACCGGCAATTAGAGCGCTCGAGAATTCAAGCTGGCCTCTTCGTCTCAAGCGTCTGGTTCCCTCTTAATTGAGTTTCCGCAAGATTTGCATTTTGCAAAACCGACTTTAAATCTTAGGTATAACGTCAAACTGACACACACTGCTGTACCTCAGTGAACCCACAGTGTAATTTTTGTTTTTCATGTAGGTTTTCCTTCCGTCGCGGTCCGACTTATTGACTTTGCGAAATCATTCTTCAAGAGAATATCTTTTCTTTTCCTTCCCCGAGCAGAATGAGAGAGGTAATAAAGAGGGGCAAGGCAAAATCAAATACCCATAAAGATGAAAGATTTAGCATGATATGTTTCATTCAGTCAAAGTTATGTATTCCTCATTTTACTCGGACATGCGACGGGATCTCTGTGTAGGTATAATAGATGGAAAGAAGATTGTTAACGATCGATAATTGACGTACGTATCACAATTTCGTTGAAGACACAGTTTGGCATACCAGAAATTTTCACAACAGTCAAAAAAGCGCCTGCAGCTCTTTACGTTGAAAACCATTATTTTACAGCTGATTGTTGAATAACTTATATCGTCCTCAAATGTATTTACTTTTACCTCATCGAGAAACCCCCTAGTTCTTTTTCCGCGGAGTAAACCTCCGTTCGTCCCTGCGTCCTTATCACTTATCTCTTATCCCAGGTAATATCCTTGATTTGGATCAATTCGAGGGTCCTGACGAGCTGAAAGCACTACCTCTGGCCATTGCGCGTTCTCTAGTGCGTTCCACTCGATTAGCTGTCACCTTGAATAACCTTGAAAGTACCAATCACCCGACTGGTAACGCCGATCGTCTTTTCTTCAATGCGATTGTTGTACGTGTTTAATCAATTGAACCAACGACGTGCTGCCCATTTTTGTTTCATTCTTCTTCTCGTCTTTCTCCCCTTCTCCATTAGCCAAACAAAGCCAGCTTTAGCTTGCCTTGGGGATTACGCATCTGAAATAAGACGAGACTAAAGTATATTACGAGACTGTCAAATGCGGCTAGACGGCTCGCACTGGCTCGACGTCGATTCTAATTAATTTTACTACCATGGTAAGTAATTAGACGACGGACGCGGAGTCTATAACCCAGTTTCTATACCTAACAAGTCCCACCCTCGAATGCAAGGGGGAAAAAAGAAGAACGAAACTACGATATACGGTGCATCATTTTGTTCTCGGTTGGTAACTACACTTCTCTACTCCAAAGTTCTCTCGGAGAAGGACTACCACATATTGGGTCCAATAGCATACAGAGCAAATCCCCTCCCCTGTCGCGACGCCAATCGGGGTGTAACAGTTTAGCGCAACTCGAACGCCAAATGAACTTGCTAATGACTCTGGGAAGTAAGGTGGACTCTTGAAAGTAGAAACGACGAGTACAAGTAACCTAATGACGTTTTGGAATTAATTTCTCGCAAAGCGCTAGGGTAGGCGGCTGCTCAAGAGTTTCTCCGTAACACTCGTTTTCGCGTGTGACACGAGGGATGCGCGCGTGTGTGTGTATCGTGCTCTCTGTGATGACGGTGTCCTTGTTGGACTTCCTCGCCTGTTTCCCTCTCCCTCGCACCCACCTCGGTAAATCCTCGGTTCAACTAGGGGTACGTGTCTGTTTGCCCTATCGACCGCCGCCGAATTCGAATTGCGCCTGCGCCCGCCGTCCCCCGCCCCCGACAGAGACAGAAGCCATCGATTCCCCGCATAAGGGCATCTAAGAGCCGAATATTTCGCGATTCTTTTACACTGTACCGAGTCATCGACTCGAGAGTACCAGCTTCGCGCCTACCGCCCGACAGGCCGCAGCCGCAAGCCTCGGTATTGCAGCAAAACGTAATTATTGCCGATGAATATACGGATCAATGGCTGACCACTGACGATGAGACTCTGAAGACACCCTAATGAAACAACCCTGAACCGCGCTATGTCTCGCCGTTTATTCCTTCCGCTTATACAAAGGTGTAGCAGATTGCTTGCTAAAATCTTATGTGGAAGATTGCCTGTACACGTTCCTCTTTATACCCATGGCATAAGCTTGGGTAAGACATGAGTCGTATGTCTGACCCTTGAACCCATATGGTACCCGGATATCGAATGCGTCATCAATCGGGCCGACCGCATATCGCTTCTACTACTGCTAATCCAGTGGCAACGCTCTCGCTAAATTCCTCAAAGGGAACTGTCGTCGAAAAGAGATATTATTATTATCAGTATCTTATTGTTGGAATGAAGCAAGTGTAAGCGACGACAGTTGTACGAGTACATCGTTAAGTTAGCCTCAATCAGTCTGTTAAAATGCGTCTTAAATTAAACACTGTCAAATTGTCAAATTTTAAGCTTTTTTCACCGACTTTATCAGTGTCGTTTCTCGATGTCTTTCTATTCAGACTCGACGAGGGCAAAATTAGCCCCACATTTGGCATCGCTGCTTTTAAATCGTGTCACGTGGAAGAATACATAATTTTCTCATTTTTTTTTAACACCTGAGCTTGCAGTCGTTATACAATTTCCGAAATTGATAAATGATTGGCACGAATAATCACGAAACGCTGAGTTTCATTGTGATATAAGTTCAGGTTATTTTCGATGAGAACGAGAATAAATTGTGAACCGTTTGTCTCGAGGTTGAAGTATAATCAATATGGTAATTTGTGAATCGATCTTTTGCCTAATTTATGACAAGAATTAGTGTCACCCTCCAAAAGAGGGGACTTCATTTTTTTAATTCACTCGAGACATGTAATAATAATAATAATAACAATAATAATAACGATAAAACAATTACTGGACGACCGAATCAACTTGATTGATTAAACCTTATATAACCTGGAATTATTACAACGGTAGAACGATCCAAGCATGATGAATTGAAAATCTAACTAAATTATGCGAGGTAATTTTTGTTCTTACGATCTGCAGATCTTATCAAAATTACTGATAATGTTTTCCTTGTTTCACAGGTTTCGGACTCTGATTTCTAACTGTATGAACAAGTATCATCGGAAAAACAGTGCCTGTAACTACAAACGTGTATAAAATTTTTGCAATAGAGATAGTTAGTTCGTCGGAATAATACATAATGTTGTACAAAAAGACATATGTTATACTGATTGTGCAACTTATATTACACATTAGAATATATGCAAAATTGCCAGCTGCTATGGTATGCATGAAATATTTGTTGAAGCTTTAAAAATGCAGAAAAATGAAAATATTTATGCATCGTATTTTTGAGAAATACGATCAATTTTATTACTTTTACGACTTGACAATCTGCATAAGTTTGAAACTTTCTCTTCAGTCTACAGGCGCATTGATTTTGTTGTAATATAGATTGAGATTAAATTTGTAAGTAAAACACATGCCGTTTAATGAGTGTGTGTGTGTGTGTGTGTGTGTGCGCGTGCATTCGCGCGCATATATAGGTAGGTACTTATTATTAATATTAGGCATACTGTACATATTTTTTTTATAGTTTTTTTTATGCCTTACAAATATAATATAAAATTACAGGCAATCACGGAGAATCTCATACACTCACATTATACGCAGACTCACGAAACAAATAATAATATTAAGAATAAGATGTAAATAATAATATATATGTACGGTGGCTGGCACCAAAATATTTGTTCGTTATCAAAGTCGAAAGTGCTGGGGATTTGCAAATCAGAATACGAATCAAACTCCCAACCTCATATACCCATAAATTGCGTAGCGACCTCTAGTATAATGATCATACGAAATATATGGCTGAACCAATCAGCACTAACGACTCGACAAAGGAAAGGAAAAAAAGAAAAGAGTCGTTAACAATACCATGCGAAAATACTTGTATGTTACACGAAAAGGTTGATTTTAGAGTCTTTGATCTGAGCACGCCATTGTCTTTTCTTCGTTTCGCAAAGCAACCGACGGCTGAGCATGTAGGTATATTCAATGTACAGAAACAAGGCATGTGGAGCATGAATAAAAAGTAAGTCACATCGCCGATGATAAAATTGATTAACATTGTGAGAAAATTCGACGTAAGCAAAGGTTTCACATATATATATATAGAGGGCGATTTCATTTCTACCCTGAGAGAAATCCTTTAAAATCAATAACGTAATACATGTATATATATATACGCACATATACATATACATACATATATATATATATATGCCTACGTATAACGTAAAGCCAACGCCAGCATAAAATTCGCACAACGCACTTTTTATTCACACACGAGTACTATAGAACATAATCATAAAAATAATAAATGCCGTTAAAACGTTGCTTAAAAATTGTTTCTTTTTTTGTTTTTCCGTTTTTCTTCTTAAACTAAAACTAAATTAAAGTGACAGTTCGATAGTACTTCCTCTCGTTGGATAAAAAGATATAACGTTATATATAATAACATAGATAAAGACTTATCATAATAATAATATTATATTAATAATAGATACAAACGTTAAAATAGATAAATGAGATTTCTTTTTCATTGAACTCAGTTTTAACCGATAAATTTTCTCAACATATTATATATACCCTAATGTTGTGGTAACACGCATTCTCACGTCATACATCGAAGAAAAATAACAAGTATATGATATATATACACATACATACACAAATATATACATATATACGCATGAATATATATATTTGTATATCTATATCTGTATATGTATTTATATATATACGTACATATATACACATATATCGTGCTTAGATTTATGCCAAGACACAAACGGGAAGAGCATAATATCGCGACGTTTTAGTGGTTACACTAGCTTCAATTGTCTCGATGGGGCATTTTTGGACACTGTCAATATCAAACATTACGAGTATAGGGATTCAAAGATGATAGATGTGTGCTCATTCTACTTGGACATGGTTTGACGGAGATGTAGGTGGCATATGGATGGCACCAACACAAAATCATTGTTAATTACACTACTGCGGTATAGTCGGTAACAAGTACAGGATGAAAGGTAAAATAAAAGAAAAGAAAACTACTTGAAAAACTAAATGAAAATTCATCGAAAACCTTAAATAAATTCATCCTATAGATACACAACAAATTTGTACAGAAAAAAAAAAATATATGATACATTGCTATATTTCATAATGTTATTGATATGATTTTGTGCCTCGTGACATAATGCAGTAAGCATGTAATTATATATATATATATATATATATTTTTTTTTTTATATGATATATATCTACCCAATACCATCAAGCGCCCAGTTTTGAACCCTTCAGCGCGAATCAAAACCACACCATATCTCAAGAATGGATATATTTCCAAACCACCGCACTGATGAGTAGGTATATAATATAAAATTGTCGAGGACTCTAGGGGCAATCTATCTCGGTCTTGGGATTACTGGGTGATACAAGGTTTCATACGCCTGCATTTATCAGGATATTCAAAGCTCGTGCATAGGTTCTCACCGATCATCTCGAATTAGATCAGATGGAATTAACGTTACGAGATTAGAGTTCAGCTCTGACACCTAAGCTCAATAATGCCTCTTCACATAACGTACAGGTTATCGCTGTTCCGAGAACAAGAAATTTCGGGTATGCATCGTATACGAAAGACTAGATAAATATTTCAAAACGCAAATGGTAATATATCAGTGACTCCACTGCTGCCGGTGTCTTTAGTAATTAATTATTTCACGAACACAACCCGAACCGACATTCGTTTACTTTTACGCGTACGTATTTTTCCTGTGTACGATGATATAACGATATGCATGAAATTGAATAACCATAGTGCAAGTCAGATATAGTGAACGAAAATAAACACATTAACAAATTTAGTAAATGCTACTAGCATTGAATAATATCGCGTATGATATGACATTATGTTGTTCATGTTTTCAACTCAATTTTACTTGCTGAATTTCATTCGACGTAAATGCTTGTGAAAATAAATAAATTTGCACCTAGAGCCACTCGATTATTCGAGACTTGATTTTTTTTCTTTCTATATAACTAAACTATTATATAGAAATCTTTGATCGGTATTTTGTATTGTACGAGGATAGTTCTTCAAGAAATGAGTCTGATTACTGATTACACAATATTGTCATGAGTGATTGTGTACCTACTCAATCTTAAACTTATCATGTTGACATCGCATCTATGCCTCAGGAATAGAAATTGGATTTACATTTCTGTCATAATAATCCCCGAATATAGGTATAGAATACGTGTATAAGTTATATTTAATAACAAAATTATTAAGTAGAATCACTGCTCGCACCTGGCACCCGTGGAAAGCACCATGCACAATAGAAGCGTATGTGTTCATAATATATTAGTTAATAATAATGATTAATGTTTAGTTATTGTTATTATATATTTATATATATATGTCTATTATTTTACCTTGCCAACAAATATTTAGATATAAATCTAAATAAACTGCACACTCTTATCCCGTGAAACAGTACAACACTCAAGTGCGTCATAAACCGTGCTGTGGCTAATATGTATAAGTTAAAAACAATTTCTTTGCCATAATTTCAGTAGTAACATTGTGTTTTTGTTCAAGCTCACCCAGATGTCATGGCAATAATAAGAAAATAACAATTATATTGATTTATATTTTTTAATCTTCTAATTTTGTAGATTTCTTAAATTATTATTTCTCTTCTCATTTAATGTAACTCTATCTCTTCATGTTATTTTATTTATATACTTTAAAATATATAAAGCGTAAAAGATTCGAACCAATCGTTCACTTTTAAAATAGTCTAAAAGAGTTAAAAATATTTTGCCGACTAATATCGATTAAACTCGTTAAAAACTGTGATTCGTATTGTTATCTATGATCAATTCTATTCTTTTTCAATTTTCCCTTTTAAAAACCTCTGAAAGTAACAACATTGTAGTTAAATAGAATTAAGAATAGCTTTTGGAAGAACAGACAACATTTTGTTTGTTTTTTTTTTTTTCAAGTGAAGAATGCATAATCCTAGTACGCTTAGTAAAACCGGTTATTTACAGAATTGAGTTTTCAACACAATTGTACACGGATTACGTGAATATATAGGCTCATGCTACCAATCAACACAACCTATATGTATCAGAACAGTGTGTTATTGATCTCTTTACTTGTCTATACGTTATTCCTAATTGGATATTAAATTCCTTTTGGGGCAAGGTACAAATTGGAATCGATTTTTAGAAAAGAAAATTATTCATGACATGCCACGCAATACGTAGTAAATAAAGGAGTAATAATATACATCCATTAGTAACACGAGCCACCTGCGAGTTTCTTGTGATTTTTAAACTTACAAGTTATATAGTGTTGTTTGATTACGCTAAAAAGGTACATTGAGTCCTTAGAAATCTCACAAAAAGAAAGAATATCAAATGATAACACATAATATTCCAAATTAGGTATTATGCTTGAAAATTGGTAATCGAAATTTCTATTGTACATGGATCATCATTGTCCTGATTATTAAAACACTGGGTTATAATATCATGATGCAGTCGCCATTAACCATTTATAGGATGTATTCACATAGTATGACTATGTATTCAATCTATACTCAATTAACTATCAAAAAACTTAACTCTGATATGGAATCGAACGACAAGCGTCTTCGTCGAGTAATTTCCCAAAGATTACTTTTCCACTATTATTACCAATTTTTTGTTCGCTTATACTTAAAGTAAAATTATGTAAGATGTGTGAATTGAGACGGTAGAAGAAAACCTAACAAAATCTAATAGATGATGAAAGAAATAAAAGAAATGTTTGAAATCGATTAACAAACTAAAATGATAATCTGCTTAATAGACAGAACCCAATCAGTCTGCCCCCATTCAGTGTCTCTGCATAAAAAGGCACGAAATAAAAAGCAGCATGAAAAAAAAATGCCTACTGACAATAGTAGTAGAAATATAATCTTGGCAACATTTTCATAAATGTAACAATAATAACAGAATATCATGAAACAGTAGTATAATATGTACAGTGTACACACTATATTTTGGTTTATTCTTATTTTTTTCTCTCTCTTAATGCAAAAAGTGTTTTTGATAACTTTCTCCCTTGGTTCTAGTAATTTAAGTAGTGTTTTTTTAACCGTTTTAACTACACGGTTTAGTGCTTGGAAAAAAAATAGTGGCTAAAGATTTCCAAGCATATATTTGTCAACTCCATATTTTTCACGTACGAATATTTCTACGACTCTATTCATGACTACCTAGGTAACTCGATTGACGTTGAGTGCAAAACAAAAATAATACTTAAACTTTTCATTAGCCTACAATTGAAAGAAGCATACCTTATTGAAGGAAAAAAAAAAAAAAGTTGTTACAATTAATTTTTTCTATTCCAAAATTGAGCTTTCAAAACATCGGAATATTTGCGCGAGATAATTGCTATATAGTGTAAAAGATTATAGCAAAACTAAAAATACGAAATGAATGCCCAAATAATGGCCACTAAACTCTTATGAACAGCAGTCTTTTATAAGGAATGCATTCTAAATAATACAAAATTATATCACGAAAGTATCACGAACTCTCGTAAAGCTGATGTTGGTGCAAGGTACCCCAAAGAAATAAGTAACATTCAAGAATCTAGGCAATAGATAGACTGAAGAAAGTGCCAATATATATATCTTGCCTTATTTGATAAGCTGAAAGGTATTTTTTTTTTCTTTTTTTTTTTTTGCAATTATTACTACCTTTCGCATCCTCTGCATAATTTCTGCAAGCTTTATGATTGCATGTCAATACTAACTTTTCATTGGATGGAGTCAACAAATTTTCAACCTACCTTACGTCAATTTTCACTAACATCAAATTCCCAATATTGTTAGCAAACGACGATTAAAAGCTGAACCACGGAGAAGTTACACTAAGAGCCAATTTGTTGCTCAAAATATCGATATTTTTCATATCATCTAGTATACTTAACGAGCAAAGTTATCTGTGGGTAAGAACCACTGGTCATACCATTACCATATCTTCGTCAACGTTAACAGTGGGGAAGGCATTATCTGCTGAACTTTGTCTTTGGATGATCTTTTTCCGGGGGATGCCATCTGAAGATTGATAAAATTTCGTCACTTTCGACCTATAAATGGATCTAATTTCTGCTTCTACTATTTCTACAAATATAATACACTTACCAGAAGGAGGAGGCATGAGTTCGTCAAGGGAACCATCATCTAAATCTGTAGCAGATAAGAGAAGATCGTCATCTGACGAAGCTCTAGTTAGACTTGGCAGAGTTGATGTGAGCAGCGCTTTCTCCTTCTGAATTTCTTGAATGTGACCAACGAGAATTGCTTCTTCCTCATCACCCCTTTCACTACTGTTGCCACGTCCCAAAGTGGTAGAAGTTACAGGCCCAAGCTCCTCAGGACTAAAAATCTTCGAAGATCGAAGACTGGAAAGGCGATGGGTAGCAGTACGACAGGCGTAGTCGAGAGTACTTATATCATCTAGAGTAGCCCTAACAACTCGTAGCTTTTCTTGTACAATTGTCTCAACGCATTTTGTCTGCCTACCGACATCTTGCAGTGAATCTTGCGCAGGTAGTGTTCGATTTGTTCTCAAGATACAAGGTGCAAATACTATGGCCAGCGCTGATGACGACATTCTATTATCAACTTCATGGAGAGCTACTCTCGCTAGATGGACAATCAATCTTTCCATAAGATCAAAATTAGGTTTTGGCAGCTTTTTCAATATTGCAAAAAGGGTACAAATCCTATCATGTGGATCTGTGAGATTGGCCGCATGTAGAAAATCATCATAATATTCGAAGGTCAGTAATGGTTCAGGCATATCTCTGAAGAAACTCTTCAACACGGCAGCCAGAACGTGTACTTGATAATTTTCAAAGTCTACATCTTCTAAAGCACCTTCGTCCATTTTTGACTTTAATTCTCTCACTTTAGAGCTCACCCCACTCTTTCTATATAAGCCCTCTGTATAAAGACCATGCAGCTCTATTGTTGTGATTAATCTGTCTACCACCAAAGGTACTTTTCCATCCCCGCAATCTAGTTTGAATAGCGGTATACCGAAAACCTTGCGTGGATTCAACTCAGACGTCATTCCTTCTTTTCCACATTCTGCCGTTGCTTTTCCATAGCACTTTTTATGACATGTTAATTTACAATCTGCAATGAAAAATTATGGCATGATTGTATACCAAGCATTTTAATATAAGTGTAATACGTCGAAATAAAAAATTAGTCATGCAATGCCAAGTATTTAGGTATGATTTAAGGATCTGGATAAGTTTTAGTACTTAAATATTTATGAATATACCCTATACTCACTTTGGCAGACAAGTCCTCTCTCGATTGGCCACATGAAGAACGAGGTGCAAACCTCGCAAGCTGTTGGGATATTGATTATAGTCAACTGGAAGGTGTGATTGCCATGATGTATTGCTTCTTCTTGTTTCCGTTTTTTATCCTTTTTCCGTTTACTCTTGCTTTGTTTCTCAGGAGCTTCGTTTTTGACAAGAGTCATGAATTCATTCATAAATCCCCGAAACGCGTTCACACCCATTGTAACAGGGAAGTCCTCTCTAGTGTTCTCTTGTTTACAAACTGTTTCCATAACGTGCAAAAAATTTGCTATTAGATCTGTGTACTTTATGTTCCCTTCAACTCCTTGCTGAATGACAACACTGTAGGTAATGACCAAATCCTCTTTGAATTTCCCTAACGCTAGTTTAAAAACACGATCCACCTCGCTTGGCTTTTTACCCTCCTCCTGGCCTTCCATTTTATAAATTTTCTTGGTAATAAAGTCTTGCATAAGGCCAAGTTCCTTGGCATCTGAAATTATTTTATCAGTGCTGTCTGAAAATGCCGAAGTTCCCGTCAAACTGAATTTCGGTACCACAGGTTGTTTATTAGATTCGTATGCTGAACGTAACTTTCTCTTCATAGATAAGCATGGTATTCTATTCACACCTCCATTTTGAATACACTTGACATGATAAAGTTGTTTGCAATCCGCGCACTTGAATCCCTGCGTTACAAACGCATCCATTTTCTCGTTACAACAAATGCAAACGTCATCCTTAGAGTATCGGGCTACTTTTCTGAATCTATGGCCAGCAAAGAAAAGCTGGTTACGTTTCCATTCCATTTCTCCCAAGCCTGGAGGAAGTTTCAAGTCATTTGGACTCGTGTCAGCTCCTAAACTTTTATCTACACTAAGCCCAGAAACTTTGGTAGCAGGGTCTGAATTTCTTCTGTGCAGTTCCAATGTTGGAACGGCATTTGCTCTACTACGTTTTCCTGGTTGCTGAACTTTATAAATCGGTTCATGCTTATTTACTGGCCAGTCTGTAACAGATCTTGTTGTTGAATCATTAGGAACATGTTTTCTAGTCCAGACATTGGACGACTTATTCGAGTCCCCCTCTTTTATGGTACCAAGGAAAAGATTTCGCGCCTCATTTGTATTTGATTCAGATACACTATCGCCCATGGATCGACACTGGGCCTCTCTTGTAGGCCGATTTTTCCGAGCACATCTGACAGGAACATCTGGTTCTGACTTTTCTTTTATCATTGTATCTTTTTCTTTGGGAAGTGCAGAAATCTTATATGGTGTCTTCATAGAAGTTTCATGCATCGATATGTCAATTTTGTCAGCTGTATCTCCTTCGGAGTTTTGTCGACGCAAGACATAATCTTTGATATCCTTGTTTAAACCAAAACGATCCATTTTTGTTAATGTATTAGTTACACTTTCCAAACGATCATTTGGCATAGTATTCTCATTAAGCCTTGTCTGCTCTCGACTCGTGGCACTTTCGTTCCTGATAAAACGATTATTAGATTCGTGCTTGACGTTATAATTTGCGGCTTCCGTCAATCGCTCCAACTTAGCTTGATCCAAAAGGTTTTCAGTAATATTTTGATATTGTGAAACATTGGTAGATCGAGTAATGGTAGATATATCTGATCGTCTCCGCCATATATCAGAGTTGGGACTGTGCGTCAGACTGAAATGAGGACATCTAACTTGAGGAGATGGAAACACTGGTGACGACGTGAACATTGGTGGGGCACTTTGAACAGCGTTGGGTGTTTCGACATCAAGTTCACAATCGCTGTAACCAGTTGATGTGCTGTCTGTTCTTCTGTTAGGTAGACATGTTTTGTTCATTTGTATTAAATTCGTATTGAGAGAAATCGATGGATTTGGTTCACCTCGCTTTGTTCTCGTGATCGGAACAGGCTTGTTATTCAAGTTACTACTGACAACATTTTCTTGAGAATAGTGAGACTCAGAGCTATCAGCACTAACTTGAGATTCAAAACTTCTTAAGCTTGCCAAACTTTCAAGACTCCCTTTGCGCTCTGTTACATCTTCACCATACAATGGTTCCACCATTTTTAGGGGTGTTGAAGGATCAGTCAACAATCGTTTGTTAGTTGTTAACTTTCGCTTAGAATAGGAAATATTTGAGTCAACAACCAAAGCCTCTTTATTCTTATCCTCAATCCTAAAATTTTAAATGAGCGTTTAATGTGTTTATAGGACTAGCAAACTGTCGTGATAAAAATTTGATAAGAAAACCAACTATGCAAACAACACACATTTACCTTGTAAAATTCGGCTGTTGAATTGAACATTCATGCTACTCTATTTTATACCGAAAATTTTAAGCCAATAAATAATTAGATTGGAAAACTATTGTACATACCTCAGAGGTGGTAGAATAAGTTCATGAGATTCTGTCTTCTTTGGTGGGTCAGAAGGTAATTCTTCGCTAGAAACTTGTGATGCTTGAGACAAAAATTGCTCTTCGTTATTGGTTCTAAAAATATACAATATTTATTAAGTTTCTGTAAGATGCGAGACAAAAATTTATACAAAAACGAAACTACGCACTCATCGCCATCTCGACACCTGTTGAAATCTCTATTTTCCACAAATGTAGAGTCGTTATAGTCTGCACCCCTGTGGTTCAATTTCTTAACTGCAACATCAGTATTCTCAATTCTTTGTCGCTGCAATTGCTGGTCCGCCAAAATATCAATCACAATTGCTCGTTTTTTCTTCATATCATAATACATTTTCCTTGCAATATTTCCTCTGACACAAGCTTGAAAAGCAATTACACCGGCTCTAAGTTTTTTAAACCACTTGTGCTGTTTGTAAGCTTTCCAAAAAGCCTGAATGCGAACTGCAGCTTCACGTGCACGTATACTTTGTGCTAATCTCTGAGCACTAACCATTCTCCAAAACGATTGAACTTGGACAGCAGCATTTTTTAGCCTAATGAACTTTCTTCTTTCAAGACAAGCTCGAAACCATTTCTGTATGGTTGTGATACTAGTTATAATTTGCTGATGTAATTCAATATCCAATTTGATTTTTTCTGATTCTCGTAGAAATACTTTAGTAGATCCAAGCTGATAATTATCCCTGTTCAAATTCAAAGTAAGAAGGAAATCTCTGACGTCCGATTGCGAACTGAGAAGGCCTTTAGGAAGTAGCATCCGATAAAGTTGAATGAACTCTTCATAGGCGAGCCTGACATTAAATCCAGCTTGTCTGATTCGTACAGTTTCTAGCATACCAGTGTACCTAAGCTGCCGCTGCACAGTTTCTTCATCAAACTTGTTAGGAACCTTATTAGCATTGCTTTTAATGCATCGAATAAAGAAGGGATTAGCCTGGTTCAAAGTGTCCATTAGGCTGTGCAAGCTTTGCTGAAATTGTGCTGAAACCGTCATGGGTTGTTTTCTTGCTTTTCCAGGACCACCTCCTGCACCATAGCTCTGAGTCCGCCCAGCAAGTGTTTTGACAGTTTGAAGGTTTTTTAAGCCTTTTTTCCCCCGTTCCCGTGGTCGGAATGATTTGTTCTTCCTACGAAATCATAAGTCTTCATTATTAAATAGTAGCAATAAAAGTAGAGCAAGATTCGTTAAATAATTGGTTGTATGCATATGGTAGAAAACAGATTAAGAAAAAAACGAATTTCGTCAAGCAGTCTAGACACAGAGGCATGTAGATTCCAAGTATAAAAGTGCTAGGCAGCACAATCAATTAGAGCATGGCATTGTTGTAAAGTTACAGTTGTTATATCATGAATGACAAGGGTACTGGATCCAGTTGATAGGTAATTTTGGATATTAAAATTATTGACATGGTAAATAATTGAATAGTTATAGTGATACACGCCTCATTTTATTTCTAGTGTAAAAAATCAAGATGCTGTCGAGAAATTTCCAAAGAATTTTACTTAAAGGAAAATTTATCACCTTCACACATATTCCAAGTATAATATGATTCAATTAAATTCAATTGCAATATTCTTCGATTCAGTGCTGAGTACGTGATAACGTGGTTTGTCGAAACTATAAATCCTAAGGTATCAAATATTTTGTCACATAGCATGCAATAACATTTAATACAAAACAAAATTAAAATAAACTTGAATTTCTTCAGAAAATTCAAACAGTTATCACTGTATTACGAATCTGGCAAATAATGAAATAATAAAAGAATCTTATTTCTATGAAAGTTCAAGCATGCTTGAATCACTGCTATATACACAGCGTGTGTTATATAAATTTAAAAAATTATTTTAGGTGAAATGACACAGGTGAAGAATGAATGAAATTGTGACATGAATCCAAGAAACCAATGATCACGATTGATAAATAGATCACATGAGTGCAACAAGAAATGATTTATGATACTTTTGAAGATAGCTGCTGAAGGATTTTTTGAAAGTGTCATTTACATTTTTGGACATACCTCCTCCATTACAAGTTCAGAAAAAAAATTCTTACGTCAGTGTAATTCACTATAATTAATCATCGTAACTTCTTGAGAGGTGTTACGAATTATTATACAGTATACGGACACATTCGTAAGAGTACGAATCTGTGAGACGAAAAAGTTACGGTGTATTTTTGTTAGGGGAGATCTCAATTATAATTATCTACAATACAGCTGTTTTTTTTTTTTAATAACCCTTCACCAAGAATAGTTTTATACGGTATAGTACTTGGCACAGGAATAGAAAAAAAAGCTCTCATGAGAAGTTACTTCATTACCGATATTAATAACATACATAACGATCTGATTAGCACGTTCCATGACGTTTGCTTCGTCTTTAGGAAGCACCTTCTCTAGAGGTGTATGAGTGCCCCGCCTGAACTTATTTTGGCCATCGGAGAGATCTTCCCTTCCCTTTATTAAGCAACTCTTCGATGGAGAAACATTCGTTGCATGTTGAACCTGATTTACGTTTCTAAACTGCGGCCAAGATAGCCGGTTGTTGTTTACACTGTCGTGGTTTTCGTTTTGTGTTAATGTGGCAGTTGGTGTTGTTGGTTGCAAGCAGACACTGCGCTGCTTCTGATAACTTGGTAGACGACTATGTTTGTGTGAACTGAAAAATGCTATCATGCTTAGCCATTCTTCTGGCGATAGAGTGCTTCTGACAACATTACGTTGTTAACAATATTCAGTTTAATTACAATTTCTCGAGTTAAAATGGAATACTTGTCAATCATTATCTTGTATGAGGAAAACAATTGTTGAAAATATATTGGAAATTAGAGGTACAGAAACAAAAAACGAAACAATCAATTACAGGTAACGAGGTGATGATCATGCCAATTAAATAATTAAAGTTCAACAGTCGTAAAACACTGTAATTGATTACATAGAACGGTATCCTAAGAAACAATTCTATTTACGTTTCATCACTTTATAATTGACTCTGCACAGAATCTTCAGACATAAAATGTTCTTGATTAAGGTCAAGATATTTTCAGAGCCATGGATGCTTAAGATGGTAATGCCGAGATATAGTTTCCTAAACTGTATGTCGGTAGTTTGTAACGCTAATGCAGTCTGATCTCATGCCTATGAATGATAATAATCAAACCAAATGCTTTGTATACCATTATTCATGACATGCTAGAAGGTAATACAAAACAATGCGCTGAATAAAATGATGTAATATCATGATTGTGAGATAATATGATGGTTTCATTGCATTCCAATCACATCTAAGAAAAATAAATTTCGTATAATGAATATCGAAAGTTTAATAAAAACTATTAAACACATAAATTTTCTAACATCATCACATGAATTCACAAAAAGAAATATATAATTGCAGCAGCAATAAAGAAACACTGCCTTAATCATTGCCGCTTCAGTAAGGTATACAGAATCACCCAGGACTATTGCCCCATAGTCTACCATGTTCCTCGTAAAAATATGCAACTGAACGATTTTTTACTTTTCATAGGAAAATTGTCATTTGCCAATTGCTCATCCAATTGGCCTGTTCTGAATCCTCAGATGCTACCGGATTGGCCAATATTGAACGACTGTAATTCACAAATGACAAATTTTCTATCAGAAATAAAAAACATTACAGTCGTAGATTTTCACAAGGAATATGATGGTAGCCTCTGGGGTGATAGTCCTGGGGTCACCCAGTATATCTGTCACTCAACTTGTGATAAATTTTCTACATTACTTTGAATAGAATTACATACTGTATTGTTCAGTGTATAAGCCGACCCTGTGTGAGACGACCCCCAATTCTGTGACAGTATTCCAAGGTGCTTTACTTAGTTACCCGCATAAAAGATGGGTTGACGTATAAGACAAAGACGATTTTGACATGTGTTGGCAATGACAAAAAACCTCGGCTTATATTCGGAACAATACGGTATTTTGATAATAATTGTAAATTCATGATCGCAAACTGTAACGAGTAAGACCTAATTTCTTATGAAAACATTAATAGTGGATCGATGAGACCACTTACGCTATTCGGTTAATAGTAAGATTGACAGCCGATAACGTCACAAGATGGCTATAGGAAGAAAAGACAACACAACCTATGTAAATGTAATTGATACTTTAGAATTAATTCTTCACACATTTTAGTACTCGTTTGCAATTGTTATATTCATTAATATTGCTTGCCTGGTAGTACAAAAATGTTTCTCGTTGCCTAATATGTTGTCAGTGACATTTGAAACTTTATAAATGAATGTGAGCGATAAATTCTCAAATATTTCTATAACTTGTAAAAATTACTGCATTATGCTTTATGTTTTCAGTAAAAGAATCTGTACAACAGATATGAAAAGAAGTATAACGCCACTTTTGACTTCTTGTTATTTTCGAATGTGACAGATTCAAATGTTAAATAACTAATGTCAAATAAATTGAATAAACCCGGTATATTAATTTACGTGGGTTCAAACAGTTACCAATGAGTAAGTTGAATAAGCCCTACATTTATACCGACACAAGGTGAGCTATTAACACTGAAATTATTAATTACCTTATCAAATTTTCGTTAGGTGTCCTGTACCTATTTTGCACAGAAGATTTGTTTCCGTCAGCTGGAATTAAATAAATTAATTTACTTTATTACTTGTAATGGAAAATTATATGGCAGTCTTTAACCAGATTTTGAATTCATGATAAATTAAGAGATTATATATCGGTCAAATTTTGCCCACCTCTGCCATGTCTGTGCGCCCGACCTGCTTCCTGAAATGCAAAATGTGCACGGAAAAAAGCTCTAAGAATCGCCCATCTGAACACTGCAACAGGATCAGCTCCGACTAGCTCCCGGACAAAGGCCAGGGAAGAATTCTTTAAAACACCCACAACCCCATCTGGACGCATCAAATCGAGATTTTTCTCTCTCATATTGGCAGCTTGATATTTAACAGTACCAGCATAATGTCTTACGACAAATGCTGCCTCACGACGCTGAGGGGCCTCATAAAACGGTGAATCTTTGTGTACCGAATTGAATTTCTGCAATAGTGTCTCATTTGTTGCACCAGGAAAGCTGAAACAGAATTTAAATCACGGAATAAGGAAAATTATGAAATTTGAAATTAGATATGCATTTAATGGAGGAATTAACATAACACTGACTTGCATTGATCGTCAAGAAGGCATAGAAGACCATTAGGTTTGCCCTCGATAAGGTGCAGACAGCCTGAGTTATCGCTGTACCCGATATCAGTCCACCTTATACCTTGCTTTCGATATTCACGCTGTTCGTATTGGAAAACGTGCTGATTGAAATAATGTTGCAATTGTTCGTTCGCGTAATTAATACACAGTTGCTCGAAGCTATTGCACATCTTAAAATCTTCGAACCCAAAAATGTCCAAGACACCAATACTATTTCCTTGGTGATCTCTCAATGTGTCTTTTTTTGATAACAGGGCATGGTTCACCTAAACAGCCATTAAGGAGTAACATAATCATGTGAATTTAAAGTATTGTTTAACCATAACAATGGAGTGAAAAAGGAATTGAGTAGAAAAGTCGGAAATACATGTCATCATATGACTCATCATTACCTGGAGGACAATCCAGTCAAATAGTGCTCCATACAAACACTTAGCCATTGCATCCCTAGCAGCAATCGCTTCTGGAAGTCTGTAATTGATGACTAATGTTTCACCTGATGCTCTTGCTCTTTTGGCAGTTAACGCAGCTAGTAACGTGTCTTGTTTTACCCTGAGCAACTCAGAAATAAGCGCTACAACTTCAGGGTTTTTAACTGCAACAGCTTCGTCATGGTGATGATATGACTTTCTAGGTTGAAACTCCACATTACCTGAAAATTATAAATCAAAATACTATGTAAGTAACTTTGAGAAAAAAAAAACACATCGCTTCTATTGACGAAACTTGTAAAATCATTATTTATACAGGAAATCTCTGGCAAAAGGGCAACCTCAAAGCCATGCACACAACGCCAGCGCCAACCACACACAACTTCTATGAGAGCCGAGCGTGGTGGACAAATGCTGCGATCGAAAACTTGTGTATCTGTTGGTGCTGTGCACATGACTCGGAGGTTGCCCTTCAACCAACGATTCCCTGTATATACATTAATCACCAAGCAAAAGAACTGCAGACAAAACAGCAAATAATCGTCGCTGCTTCTCAGGAGTGAATCCGACCATTTCCATTGACTGCTTCAGCCTAGAGAATTCATGTCTCTCATCGATATTCTCAAGTCCGTAACACCCGCTTTTATTCAGATAATTATATTGATCTGTAGTTCCAAGATGAAGCACTTTTCTCTCTTGTTCACTGGCTCCAGCCAATAAGTAGTAGAATACATGGTAGTTTCTCTCATTCTTTCCTTGTGACACTATCCTTGACTTCTCTAGGAGATATTTTTGAACCACAGCTCTGTAAGTCGAAATATATAAGATTGTTAGGAAAAGTTATTCGAACTATCTGTACATAGAATGTAAGACGATAAATTAAAAAATAAGCATTTAATTTTTAATATTCAATTAAAACTGAGATTCTTTCGATCCTGAGGGTGTTTCCAGAACAAAAATTAATTCGTATATTACTCGTCCAGAATTGCGTAACAAAAGTAAATCAGAATATTGACTGACCCATGAACCATTCCATTTTCTTTGTAGTTGACTTGAATGAATTTGCCAAACCGACTGCTGTTGTTGTTGTGTGCTGTTTTGGCATTGCCAAAGGCTTCTAGAACTGGGCCAGCACTCAGAATAGTTTGTTCCACTCCGCTACCATGTGATCCTTTTTGACTAAGAGCAGTCAAATGATGCAATAGAAAATTAGTTGATTCAGTTTTTCCGGAACCACTTTCTCCACTAATAACAATACATTGATTCCGCTTTTCTTTGAGCATACAGTGATATGCCGCATCAGCTATCGCAAATATGTGCGGTGGTATGTCGGGACCAAGTCTTCGGTTTTGGTACAATTTAACATATTTTGGATTGTAAATGGGATAGAATTTGAATGGGTTTAATGCTATCAAGATACTTCCAACGTAGGTGTATATGTTTCCGGCCAAAAACCTTGCCCTTAAATTGTCTAATAGAGTTTGTTCGTTGAGGTCTGGCAGTTGGCAAAGATCGGGGTACTCTTTGTCTCGAGGTTGATATAAGAACCTATTGAAATAGTCCTTCAAGAGTTGAGGATCCATGGGAAATCTGCTGTCAGACCACAAGTAGTCTGACTGCTTTTTGCGTAAATAAAACCTATAGTATTCCTGCTGAGCTGCATTTTTCGGCCATAACAACATCAGGGCTACTGGACACTCCGTTGGTCCCAGTCTTCTCTCTTTGCACACCTGCCCTACAGAGTTGCTAACAACTTCTGCTAGCTCATAGCTGTTAGAGTGGGCCGCGTCGACAAATCCTAACCGCTCGATTATGCATTCTACAATCTCTGCGGATGACGTTTGTTTCGTAGCTTTGATTGAGAGTGCTTCGTATTCAGCGCTCCACTGGCCCACGAATACTTGCACTACTCCCGACCCGTTGCTGTCCATTTTTTAACCCTGAATGAATAATGAAAGTAGTTAATTTAACAATAGTAACAATTAGATACATACTAAGAATAAAGACAAATCTGTCTTTGTGTCATGAAAATTCTCGTTAGCTCTGAGATGAAAGAAAATTTAACTATACCCAGCTTTTTGTGCGCATAAGCGTAATCTGAACTTTAAATACTCGTGCCTATTCAACAAATGCTTCTAAACATTAAAAATATTAATTTTTTCAAATTAATATGAACGCGCCATTGGCTTTACCTTGCTCTTACTAGGGTTAATAAGATTTTCCTATGTCGTCTATAAAACACTTCAGAATCGCTTCGTCTCCTCTCTGCAACGTTGTATCCGCCTGACGTTGATAGTGTTTAAAATACCTTTTAAACATTTTGTTAACAAGTTTCTGATACTTTAGAAATACCTGTTAATTATGTTTTTTTATGACTTTAAATATTGTTTTACTTAAACACTTGGAAGTTACACTTTTCAACAATTCTTTGCTGCACCCCATTAACCAGATTTATATAATAATCCGGTGGCCAACTTTTTAGTTTAAATCATGCAAGCTCATTAATTAGTCTGTTACTTTATGTAGCATTAGTTTTTCATTTTAATATACTGATTATTATAAATGTTGTTCTGGTTTTGTTCGTCGTGATACAATTAGAAATTATATTTCAAAGTAGAATAGTTGTTTCAATGATATGATTAAATATTATAAGCTTTTTGGAAACTGTTTCAACTTACAGTTGCAAAATAATGAAGGAGTCCCTTGACTAATAAAATACACATAAATTCCTAATCTCAGTCATAAACGGAAACCAAAATATACTCTACGTCTGTACAATAATAACTAAATTTCTTCAAATACTGGTTTGATCACATATTTGCAGCAATTTACATCATATAATTTAACGAAGTCCCGCCTGCTACTATTGCTACTCAAATTGAAACTGTTACACAATTTTTCCAATGGACTAGAAAAATCTATAATTTCTTCGAGTTAGGCAGCACTATCACGCCTTGAGTATTATTTATTTGATGGTTATTAAATTCAATCAATGGTACGATCGTTTGAGTAAAATTTCACATAATGAATAGAACGAATCATTCCATAATGCAAAATCAGTGCTCCTGAAACAAAAAAATAAAACAAAGATATTAGTTGATAATTTCTGCAAGAAATCATGTGATTGAAAATGGATGTTTACTTTCTTTAAGCCTTAATGAATGTAAACATGGATATCTTAAAAAAAAAAAACAATTTACTTAGGGTAAAGAACTAAAAACAATTAGTATTTGCTTATCAATAACAAAATGACGATCACGAATACCCGATAGCAATGTGTGATTTTATTCTTCCAATATTATCACAGAACTAAACACCCATATCTGATTTTTATCTATGTACATACATGTGCATTGAGCATTTTCTAGTACCATGTAACATGATCCATCTAAAAGGGTCATTGAGTGAAAAATTTATTTTTGATATATGGCTATAACAGCCTTAGTCGTATCACAATGAAAAAATTGAAATAATTGTAAATAATGATAATAACTTCAATTTAATTTCCTCGTTTTCAGAGTACATTGCACTGTGTTATCACTGCTCAAAGCAACAATGTATCACACACAATTCGTAATCGCTGTGAATCATGTAGTGTTTAACATTGAATAACGAATTTCAACAATTTTTGCGTTGAATACAAGATATTTTGAGCCTGGTGTTGGCATATTTTTAAACAATCTTTCAACTCCTCGATATTCATGCGAATTACTCTGGATGCACGCCAAAATGTATTTCAGACGGAATCTTCAGTGAAAATACCTTGTTATTCTACTTTCATTCGGATATTAGATAAAAAGATAAATTCGTGATAGAGAAAAAGTTTTAATAAAACCGAATTGACTTGTATTGCAACAAAATCTAATTCTGACTTGATGCATCTATATTTTTTCTCAACCATGGCCGCAAAGACAATTAATTGTTTTGAAGATATATTGAACATGATTAAATGAACGAAATGATTCAGTAAAGCGATCAGTCATCAGTCATCACTCATGTATGATGTGGATATTGAAATGTGAATATTTTGAAAAAGATCATGACTGGTTGGAGATAATTAGAGTATTGAGAAGATAAGCCGAGATCGAACAATAAATTCGACGTAAGAAACGTCACGTTCACGGCGAAACGGGTTATCAAATAGGTCAATTCTGACCAGCGCACTTTTCGAATCATAAACGTGTTGGGCTAGATCGGGGCTTGTCAAACTCTATAAGCTGGCCTACGATCTTATTTTGGAACCAGGCTGGCTACGACGATCATTAACTTTCGCGGGTGTCGGGAACCGATCGGCGGATTAGACTAAACGCAACAAGATGAGTCCATACCTTACGGTTTGCCGAGGATTCGATGGGTTTTGCGGTGAAATTCCTAGTGACAGAAACACTGCTGTACGCGGAACAACAAAAATCTCGGCTCTCACGCATGCTTCTTAAGCCCCGTGTGTTGCCGTCCGGGTCTGTCCCCTTCGCTCGAGGCACAAATACACTTCACCGTTATAGCGTTTAGCGATACTGTTCACTAGTAAGAATTTCCCACAGTCACCGACCGAACACTACTTGCTACCGACGAGATAAAATCAGATGGATAGTTATTCCAGGACAATGATTAAACCACTAGGCCCTTGCCCAGTTATCGTCCTTCAACTCGTCGTCGGATCCTGCGTCTCGATATATCCACCATTTCGATTTTCTCGATCACGTGGGTCTCCCGGCGGGTTTCTATTCGCTGGCGACCCAACCACGTGACCGTCAGGACGGTATCGATAGAGAAGAGAATGCCTTCGGAAGCGCTCATAGCTGAGAAGCTGAAAACCTATATTCCCCCACCACCGTGATTGGTGCTCAGCCCGCTAATTTCGTTCACGAGTTATTACCAGAATAAAAAAAAGCCCGGTCAGATTATCACTAGTCATCAAATCACTATGGAATTTACAATATCGAAATAATAATCTCCATCCACTAGTAGGTACCGATAACCGAGACTTCGCGGTAGACAAAGAATCTACAATCTGTAGTTTTTTGCGCCTGCACGATACGCAACTAAGCATGCACTCGCGTATGGCGAATATAAAACATTTATAAAACGGCATCGAGCAGCTCACAGCACACGAGCGAAGGGCTATCCGAATTGCTTTAACTGGAACTGCATTGAAAAGATCAGAGGATACAATTACTTGCGTATAGGGATATTTATACATTAGATTTATTTCGATACGTTTACATAATAACCTTCATCTTTTTATTTTTTACCACGAGTAGGTAAATCACCAGGCTTTTCCGCATTTGAATGACTTTATTTAACACTGAAACTCGGAGTGTGCTGTTGTGACAATAAAGAAAATTGTTGCGTTATTATTTATCACGTATTATTGCTAGGTATGGGTAGAAGGAGGCGTACTAAGTTTATGAGAACGTACATTGCCACTAGAGCTGGGATGCTATTAGTGATAATAAATAGAATTATAAGTATACCGTTCATTGCACTATTTATAGGTAAAACGACACTTACTTTATGATTTGTAATTTTTATTAAGAAAGGAATTTACTTGAGCCAAAGCAAAATTTCTTTCTGGAAAAGTAATATGTATAACAATGCACCAGCTTCCTGAAAAAAAATTCACCTTGTCTCAATCCAAACCCTTCCCATCTAGCTAAAGTAGAGAAATAGTTTTTTTTTGTTTTTGTGGATTTTTTGTCACTTTACAGCGTAGTTATTAAGTCTTATAAGCCTATACATCGCACCAAATACAACTAACATGTACAATTCTGTACAGAGTTTCACACCTACTTATGCTTCGGATAATAAAATACCTAAAAGGTAATGTAATACCTTTAGCATTAATACTTATGCTTCGCAACAATACCTTAATCAACTATGTCTCACTATTGTATGCTTAGTCATTCACACGACACTTATCATTAGGGGTATGTACTTATTAACACATTTATACAAACACAAGGCAGAAATTGTTCAAGAGTTTTCCATCTGCATAGTGAAGTTTGTGTCATCCTTATACCGTTACTTCTCTTGGATTACAAAGCTATTGTACAATGGTTTTGTAACGTATGACGATTACTATAAAAATCTTATGAGATCTAGGAAAATGTTTCGATTCTTTTTTGTTCCGATACTATTATTATTATCATTATTATTATTATAATTACGATTATTTTCATATTATTATTAAAAATATACAAGTAGCACAAAGTTTAGTACATCACTTCATATACCGTTGCCTTTTTATCGCCAGAACCAGTCACGATGTATTTGTCATCTGTAGATATGTCACAGCTCAGAACGGACGAAGACTCCTTTGACTAAAAAAATAAATAGTAATTATTAATTATATAATACGTCAAACTACAATCATTAGGAAACTCACTTGGAATATAGATGCTCCGTAAGGTGTACGCCACGCGTTCAGCAGATTATCCTTCCCAGTTGAAACAAACCATTTTCCACACGAGGCGAACCGTAACGACAGTACACAAGATTCGTGAAGGTGAAGCTGATATTTGTCAGGCTTTGTTGCATGGAGTACTTCAACATTTGAGTTTTCCATTCCAACAGCGAGCCACTCACCGGTAGGACAATAACCTAATGAAAATATTTGCGACGTAAAATCATGCTGCTGCAACTGTCTTCCTTCCCTCAAGTCCCAGGACCTGACTGTGTTGTCGAGTCCCCCAGTCCACAATTTAGTACCATCGGTTGATATATCGATACAAGAAGCACCATCGGTGTGTCCTTGAAACTGCCTGACCAAAGTCTGATTGTGAAGATCCCAAACTGCGATATTCCCGTCGCTGCAACAACTGAAGCAGACCTTGGAATCGGGAGATATCGCCAGGGCATAACACGCTGGTGCCGAGGAAGTGAGCTCTGCTTTAATACGTGGAGTAGGACTGGCTAAATCCCAAATGCTAAGCTGGCTCGCTTCACCGCCGACGATGAGTGTCCGTCCATCGGGTAAAAGTTTGACTGAGCGAATGTAATTGTCTCGCTGTAGACAATCAAGTTGTGATACAGGTTTCACACTACCGCTACCGCCTTGTCCAATGTCCCAAACTTTCACGCAACCTTTTCCACCAGTATAGACATATTTAGTGGGGTTTGATATTGTCACAGCACAAACAACTTCACCGTGAGTTAGAGTGTTGATTTGCCTCGCGTGCCTTGGTATTCCAGGTCCGATCAATGCATCTGTTGGAAAAGGTACAGGCTGAAGTTGACCCTCTCCGTTCATGTGAAAAGAATATGCGCTGTAAGCAGAAATTAAAAAAAAAACACACCCATCATAAGATATCATACTTTTCCATAATAATGATGATTTATTTAACCGTATTTAACAATTGATCTGTTATTTTACTCACGGTTTACCACCAGGAACGTTACTCAATCCGTTAGTAGCAGGTATTCTAACGTGACCGTCAAATCCGAGCTGAAAATATAACAACAAAGTATCGTTAGGATATTCGCTAAGATTTCCTTCTCGACGTAGGTGTTATATATATATATGAACTTGCCATTGGTGGTCGTGCGTAAGGCAAGTTGTTATAAGATGAAGGAGATTGGGGTGGCTCATTGCCGCGGGAGGGCAAGCCCTGATAGCCCTGAGGTGGGGTTTGCTGCTGCGATGATGGGGGATGATAACCCCGTGGACCCAGTGGCCCAGGAATGCCCCCCATAGTTGGAGTACAGCTGCGAGATCCCCTCGCTCCTGCCCCAGGTGTGCCCGGCTTGTCGATCTGTTTGTCACGAGGCAGAAAAGAAGAAAGTGTTTAAAATATATTCAAGACCATTGTTGTTGTTGTCGTTAATTATTATTATTATTACTACTGCTGTATAATAAAAAACAACGTATAATTAATCGACTTCATTAATCGACTTCAAGAACAAATGAAAGAAGGGTGGGAGCAAATAAATTGATCAAAACTACCTAAGGGTACGTTAAGGGGTAGACCAAGTTCGAATTTAAATGTACAATGAAACACTTATCATACCTTTGTTCCTTGAAAGGCGTTAAGAAGGAACGAATATATGTATATGAAAATAAAAAATGTCCACAAGTGGTAAAGATGAATTAATTAAAAAAAAATTCAAACAGCCGAGCATCGTCGACACGTAAACTGACTTTCGAAAAGGAATGAAATATTCAAAAATATATAAATATATATATACACTTGTACTATACATTGACGTTGAAGTCAAAATAGACGTCAATTAAACAGAATGAAATAGAAAACGAATGAAGCCAATTTGAACTTGCTCTCCGCAAGATCTTACATCTTTACTTTTCAGAGAGGGAGTGCTCCGCGCCGAAGAGCTACCGCTCCTTGACGGTGGTCTGTCCTTGACGGAGGCGGTCCCGGAAGACGGCCCCCCACCGGGGCCCGGGGCCCCAAGTTTCTCAAGAGTGCCGTTCTCGCGTGGATCTGCGTGTTCGCCGTTGGCGTGCGGCGAGCCAGGCTCCTTTCATTCAACGAGGCATAAAATTAATATATTAGACACATCACATCTTCGCAGGCTACAGAAGCGATATAATTCGCTAATAAATTTTCGTAAATAATGATATAAATTAACTGAATCTACTCGCCGGCATAGTACCAGGATCAAGAAATTACACGTACCTCGTTCGCTACGTCCACGACAAGATCTTGGTCACTTTTTTCACCATCGCTTTCCTGTAACAAATAAAAATCAATTATAAAACTACGTTAGATTTTAGAGGATAACGTTAAACTCGAGTCGTTCCAAGTCTATTCACGAAGTTTATAGGTGAAAGGCTTGCTCTTATCAGTTTCTTTTCCTTTTTCTTGGTTGGCAAACGTACATAGATATGTGTAAATGTGCGTAATTGCCTTCGTCGCGGAGGCAAAGACGAAGTGTTCATAACTCCAACGAGGAGAAGAGCTGTACCCGGGAGAGGACTTCACTTGCAGGCATGTATATGTATGTATGAGCATGTGGTATGAATAAAACAACGCTAGCTCGTGTGCTTCCGGTCACAGAAAGCGTTATATTATTACAGTCAATCGTTATTGGCTCGCTAAGCTGCAATCGCTTAACCCAAAGTGTACACGAATACCTAACAGCATCCAGAATGAGGAAAATTTTACCGAATACCACTTTTTACATACGTAAAAGCGGGAATTAATATTCGGCAATATTGATGAGTAGGTACTGACGTATGACTAGTCATCGAATTATTTTTCATCTACTCGACTTCGACTTACTGTAACAAAAATAGGAGTTCGATAGCTTGCGCGAATTTATTGTATATAGATAATCTTTGAATTTATACAGAAAAAAGAAACGATTCGCGGTCAGTTTGAATACATCCAAACGCTGGATGCCAATTGATTTCAGTTGACCCTAAGACTGATCAAGAAATTGTAAACTATGAGTCTAATTTCAAGAAAGACATCAGGTATAGAGATTAAAAAGACCAGCTAATTAACGAAAAAGGTCTTCTCATTACAAGATTGTGTATCAGATTAAACTAGTAAAAACTAACTACCCGATAAGTGAATCGATGTGTATCGAGAAGTTTGAATAGCGTGAATATATAAACCTCGAATTCGCATTCGATTTCCACGACAGTTGAACATTTCACAATTGGATGAAAAACCAAACTCACCCATGACCCCCATAACAAACAACGGTGATCCGAACATAAACACAATTACTATTGTATAATTCATCATCGATTGGAGGGGTGAGTAAATTTTATGAAATTAATTGCATTGGAGGGAAGAAACGTTACTGTACCCATATGTAAACGCAATTGTACACACATATATATATACATATGTAAAATTACATAAATGCGGCGCAGGTCTATATACCAGTGCTTATCTCTCGTTCGCAAATGACGTTTCTTTCCTTCCGTGTAAAAGCAATCAAACACCTGTAGGTAACTATAGGTATATAGTGGGATGGAGCGGCGGTGCGGAGGGGGGTGTGCGGGTTGCCTGAGGGGATAGTGCAGAGCAGTGCAGCAATAGAAAATGCAAATGCATATCGCCACGCTCTTTGCTGCAAATTCACGCTACCGTGGTCTGGCAAAGTACAGAGTACGAAGTAAAGAGTACATGTGCGTGCGTGTGTGTGTGTATATATATATATATATATATACACGGATAATGGCGCTCAGAGTACAAAGTATACGCGAACGTATATCCGTCCAGGTATGCCACACACGTATACGTACGTCGCGTTGCATATATACGAAATAAAGTACAAAATGCAGCGCCTCGCATTACCCGCGATATATATATAAGCGCCACGGCTTCACCAAGATTAGAGCTTTCGCACTCTTGGGGGTCGGTTGGCTAGCTTGAAAAAAATTTCTTTAATTGCATAATACATTGATCATGAATTTCCTACATCGATACTTGCAAGGGGTCGGTTCGTAGCGTAAGTAGTCAGAAGCCTGACTGAAAAAGATCTGAATTGAGCTAATTCTTAGAGTGGAATTACAGGAGTATAGAGACTTGATTACAGGTACAGATGCATTCGCGAATCAGTTGGTAATTACATTCTTTAAATGTTTCTCGTAAATTCAAGTGTCTTTTGATCACGTTTAAATAAGAGAAAAAAAAGAAAAGAAAAAGAAAAAGTGATAACGAATTAAAATTATGATAGATATGATTAATAATAATGTTATGATAATAATATTCAAGACTGCCGTGTTTTCAAACGATACTTATTCTACGTGCAGTGAAGATCTGATCTATGATCAAAGAATATTAATGTCAAACAGACACGTTATCCTGATACCGATAAATTGAGGGAAATTTATTATTTCAAACATAACATAGAAGGGGATTGATATAAGGGCGTCAAGTCAGCCATTTAACGATCAAACTCGGTTCTTTGAACTTGTGTATAATTAAATTGAAACGCGTTAAGCCCGAAGAATTTGTAAAAGGTGAAATTAGTGAAGGGGAGAAGCGACGAGGTAGTCGACGTCGACGTTCAAAGTTTGTCCCTCCACGTTAATATCCACGAAACCCCGTATATATATATAAATGTAAAAACTTGCGATCAAACTTGAAATTTTTTTTTAAATCATGCGGTATTACTTGTTTAACGACGACGACATCCGTTTATCAACCGATTGCCGACGATAACGCGCGTTCATGAATCGAAACAAGCGTATAATCTAAATTATACAGCACATATACACATACATTATACTCGCGTTAGGTTTCAACCGAAATAACATCGATTAAGATTCACCGATTTCCTCCATCCTGCAGCATTAGCAACTCTTCCGAACGGAGATCGTTTTATTAATAAGACTACGACGAGGGGTGCAGAGGGTGCAGAGGGTACAGGGAAGCCACGCTCTTCGCCCAGCGACAAGCCCGAAGATAATAAATTTATATCGCCGACTTACGTAAACACAAACCTGTGGTAGTATTGATTTCAGTAGCATTGCCGAAGGGGATAGGGGGATGGGAACGGGGGGGGGAGGGTGTGGAAGCCGGAGACGGGGTGTGGGGGTGTCTTCCACCCCTTAACCTGCTCGTCCCACCGTTAAATATGATACAAATGTTATCATCCCTTCTATTTCATTTCCCCAACCCCTCGGTCTTACTCCCTTGAACCACCACCCCAATGTTCCGGCAGACGCCGGTATTAAGGGCAGCTCTATTATTTGGCCACCCACACCCGCTCCCTCGCCATTTTCTCCCCCTCCTCTTGCCCATCCTCCACTGTCGCCTCTCTCGCCCACAGCTCCGCCGGTCTAACCTTGCCTCAAGAACCCTCTAATTCTTTTTTTTCTTCTCTCCTCTTTTCCCGCTCGTTTCTTCTTTTTTCTTTCTTTCTTTCTTTCTGTCTTTATTTCTTTCTTTTATTTTATTTTTTTTTCTCTCTTTTTGATGTTTTTGTTTTTTATCCTCTTACCCACCCGCCGGCTTCTTTTTCTCTTATTTTTCTTCTTCCTCTCTCTTGGGCTCGACTGCGTTGTCCGCGTAATGCAAACCGTGGCCAACTGTGTCACGCAAACAAAATCGTCGAAATAAGCGATTCATTTGTGTTTCCATTCCTCGTATAATAATTTCGCGAACGAGGAGGAGGAGGAGGGAATCGCCGGTCGGAAAAGTTGCGTGGGCGTATACGCGTATAGTACATAAGCTCCGGATGTACAGGGGATTTCGTATTGTTTCATGGCGAACCAATCAAAGGGAATCGACCAATTTATTCCCGGGCACAAGCATCGATCAAAAGTAGGTATGCGCCATTATACCCTCCGCGCTCCAACTTTCGTGCAGGCCGCTCAACCGACCTTATATACCTACCCATGTACCTACGTATACGTATATCCGAGGCAAACATGAGCCTTGTTATATCCTGTTTGTCGAAATTATGGTAGGTACCTACGGATGAAATCCACGTCGAAGCACTCGGCGGAAAGAATTCAACAGATAACTAAAAGTTGAAAGATCCCTACTTTAATAGGTTAAAAATTATTCCATATCATTATGATTGTTATGCATAATTATGTAAGTGTGAAAAATTCGCAACTCGATTACATCACAACCCGCGGAATTTCAACTTTGCCGTAATACCAAACTACAGAATGTTCTACATTGCAGCGGAGATAAATCAATTACGACATCGATTAGAAGGAGAAGTTAAGGGTGTATATTTATATATATACATATATATGACTATAGGTTCACGTATCAACGAAAAAATTGTGAGCGTTATCTGAACCCACTTTTTAGCTGAGATATTCTCGAATGCCACGCCTGTTCGATGTTGTCGTCTGCACATATAACGTGGAAGGAAACTTTTTCCAGAGAGTTAGAGAGACACTTCGTAACCGAATATATCGCATTTTACTATGCAGTCAAGTATAGTAACTTCTTCCATGTCAGATGCATATTATACATATATACGTGATATTATCACCCCCTAAAGCTTTTCGTCATTTTTGCTACTGCAGAATAAAAATAAGAATAATTTTTAAAAAAAAATGTGTTACACAAAGAAAGCTTGTTACTGGAGAAAAAAAAGCATATATTAAACAAAAATGTATTAATTTGTGAAAGTTGACCAAAATTTGCTTCACTTAATAAGATCGGATTGGTATATCCTTACGCTGAGTGAAATGTATTTACGCAGTTGGCAAAAATCAAAGGGTGACAAAAATAATTAGAACATAATTTGGGCATGAATTAGCCGGGCGAGATTTTCGGTCACTGTCGCGTTTGGTTAGCGTACCTACAAGTTTCAAGTTCTTATTTATAAACGATAAGATGGAGTTTCAAAGCTAGAATTTAAAGTTGATAAATACTCGCGAATTCCGATCAGAGTTTCTATTTCACAATTCTTCGATAAAATTATCAGTCTGTCTGGTATAATATTTTCAACGACGTCGTTAATATTAACAAAACGATAAGAGATCAGAAAAATAGCTTCTTCGTAGACCAATGAAAATCGCTTGTAATTCCCAGCCATGCGTGCACCTAGGTGTACCTACTTCCAGGAAACATAGATCCGTACTAAATACAAAACGCCTCGAGTTATATAGCTTCCGGCAGCACGCAGCCACCCTCCTTGTACATCTCCGCGTTTAAGGCGACGACATTACGGAATCGAGTGCACGTCAGTACCTAACTTGGAAGTTTTAAACAACCGAACGACGAGCCGTAGCAGCAAAGACTATAGCTAGGCACATACAGAAATATGAAATACCCAACTTGCAATCGTTTAAAGCAATTTATGAAAAACAAATTTCAATCGGGGATCTTTGATTCTAAATTCAACAGTTGTACAAGGAGACGACGTAAAAAATGAAATTACTGCGCCAACGATGCCCGACGGTGTGACATATAAAAATGCCCGAAAATGACAAGCAAAAGAAAAGGTAACAGTTATTTTATGCCACGAAAAGTTTAACCGAGGAAAAGAGGTAAAGAGAAAAAGAAAAAAAACTGGTCAATTTACATATTTGTGCAGATATATTATATAGAACAAAACGAAGCTACACCCCCCCGCCCACCCCACCCTCCTGCGGGTAAAAAAGAAAGGAAATCTGTATTAATTTTGTTTCTTTCACTTGCCAGACGTCGAAAACTTTTATTTACAGCATCTCAGCGAAAGTATAATGACCGCGGTGCAAAAAACCTTGACTCTCCGAAAAAATTTCAACGTGAAAACTCTCTCTCTCTCTCTCTCTCTCTCTCTAAACAGTCAACTTGTATCCGCTTGTTTTCTAATTAAAATTATACAAGGTTATAACAACAAGCTTATCTTTTTTGAATTTGCTCAAGCATGATAATACACGTCTCTACAACGTATCAATATTTATAAAACTTAAGATAAAATGGTTTTCAAGTAAGATGCCTGGTAAAATTATACCTACGTGTGTATCTTCGTTAAATTATTAGACAAAAGAAAATTATCGTAGCGATCGATGGGCGTACGACGACAATAATTAGCGAGACCCATGCAGACAATACATTGGTGAGGCGGTTAGCCGAATGAGAATAAGTAGACGTCGGTAGCTAGAAATCATTTATCGCCCCCACCGAGCAGTTAGAATAAATGAAGTACAGAAACGATTCCGTGGTGTAATTTACTATCGGCTAGCTCACATCAGGATATACAGATCTCACTCTGCACACCCGGCGGCAGCCATGTTGTCCCCACAATCCTGCCTAGCCGGGAAGCGAGAAGACCCGGTGTATAGTGTATATATATATATATAGCTATCTCGAAACCGTCAAGCGTCGTCCTCGTTCCTATCTCTTCCAATCTAGATTCTCCCCGGCAGCAGTAGCAGCAGCAGCAGCAGCATCAGCAGCAGGAGCAGAAGCTCAAACCCAACCCCGAAGCGTCGATGGTATATTTTTCAAATCGAGCGACGACGCCGACGGAAGGTAAGGCACAAAATAAACGCAAAACGAAGCAATGAAACGGGTATGAAAAAAAACAGACCAAGAAAAAAAAAAAAGAAATACCGAAATAAAAAGCCAGGAAAAGGTTTGAACAGAGTACAAGAAGAAAAAAAAATTTAAAAAAAAGCAAAAAAAAGAACATGAAAATATATAGAAATGAAGGGGGGCGGGGGGGAAGGGGGGGGGCGAAAAAAAAGAAGAAATTTCCAGGGTGGGGAAAAAACACACTGTCGTTTCGTGATATACGACGCGATACGCGCCGCGCCGTCATACAATAAATACGATATTTGCGCCCCTGTCCCGAGAAGGGTGCGGGGGCGGGGGCGCGAGGGGGTTTCGTGTGGTAGGTGGCGGAGGAAGTGGAGGAAGGGGAGGGGAAGGGGGAGGAAGAGGAGGACCGATGGCAGGGTTTGGATGCTCTGGGATGGTATAGATTTTTATGTCTGCGAGAAATACAAAATGATGGATATAAACCTCCGCCTCGCCTCGCCTCGCCACGACTCACCCCACACCCCCGACCCCTCGGCAACGTTTTCCACCCCCAACCCTCGCTCTGCTTCTCCTTCTCCCTCTCTCTCTTTCTCTTTCTCTTTCTCTTTCTCTGTCTCTCTCTCTCTCTCGCCGGCGTTGAGCTGAGCCCGCGGGAGCTCAGAGCGAATGTTTTGTCATCACACGAACCCCCGTCGGATACACTTGCGAGGTGGGTATGGGTAGCACCATTCCGTATTTCCACTGTGGACGGCTCCTGATTCGTCACTGCTCAGATACAGAGATACAGTGACGGCTGTAGGCGTTTCCGATCGCGCATCTTCCACATGCAGTTTGCGGACCTGGAGATTTTCCTACTTACACAAGTACGAAACACCCTATACGTATACCTGAGCACAGCCATACACACACACACACAAACACAAGCGCGCGCACGCGCGAAATTTATTCGCTACGAATTTTCGTCTCTCTGTCTGACTCTATATACGTGTACGTACATGTGAATTATAGTATAGGTAGGTGCACACCGAGTTCGGCTACCGCGACGAACGACGGACGAAAGCGACGGCAGGTATTATTTGCTGCTATACTGTTTCACGAACCGACGATGTGAATCCAAGGAATTGATCGTATACTTATATTATACGTTTATCTATAGGTGCTTCAAACTCGAATCACGCGTTCACATTCCAAATTATATATAGGTATAGATGTATACATACACCGCGGCATGTGAAAAAGGAAACTTAACCGCGAACGCTGTGAAATTTTCTTTCATGATACAGATTAACTGATTAAACAATCTAGGGAATGGAATACCGAGAAAACTATGCCTAATCAGTTTTTTTAGATTTAATTAATGCAACCAAAAGGGAATTCGGACGCTTAAGGGGATGATACAGTCAGTTTTTACCGACCGCGTTAAAAGTCACCTATTTTCACTATTATCGGTGCCTGTGCGATTACTGATGTGGAATTACCGTAGTCAGAGCAATTCTACATTCAATTTCGAACACAATTTCCACAAAAAAAAGTGTCATTTTACGCAACAATATAATGACAAATAATTTATTCTTAACCATTGAATTATCATGCTCGTTGAAAGAATAAATATCCTGGAATGATATTAATACGAAACAAAAAAGTTTTTGGATACTTTTTCTTCCGCACTGAATTTTTGCATCAATTCTACGTACCTAGGCCTTAATAATATAGAAAAAAATAAGTGATGTTTTACTCGGTCGGTAAAGTTTGACAACATATCGCCATCTTAACAAAATTATGTCTCTTTAATCCGACCATTTCGCTATAAATCTGACGAAACAACACTGCACGCAGTCCGACGCGACGTAGCTTTAACCGATGATCATTTAACTGGATACTAACAATGTACGAAGTAATCAAACAATTAAAAATAGTTTGGCGTTTCTCTCATTCGCACCATATAAAAGTTAATCGACTGCCGCATTACCTTTTTATCCTTACTTTGAATTCCCACGTCCGCGTAGGAGAACAGGAATTAGAAAATCTTTTCTACCGCGGTTATCCGTTCGGTTATCAAAGCGTTGACATTGCATTACACGATTGTTTCCTTAAGTCACCAATTAAGTATCGACAGCACAGCTACAGATAACTAGTAGATAAACTTTATCACTGGTGTCCCAAAATCGACTGCCGCGATATTCGTATAGAATTGATGATTAATCATGCTATAGTATTACACATATCAATGCGAAATGAAGTGCCGCAATTGATTCAAATTATAAACTACTTTTCAATACACCGCAACGAAGTTAGACCGAATTATGCACAAACAATGTGAACCACGTGATCATTAGTTTGATAATTAAAAAGCGAATTAAAAATCCGGGTACATAAGTTTCGAACATGAGTACATAATCCAATTATCAAAAAAAGAAGCTTGTCTAATTGAGAAAGCCTGTAGCCGATTCTAACTGGCCGATCGACAAGAGGATTAATTTTCTTTCGTGTGGAAAAACGCCTTCCTCTACAGCCCCGTGAATAGCCTTATAACGAGAGACAAAAATCATGAATGTTTGAGCATACCTAGTTCCAAAAAAAAAAAAAAAACGAGACAATAAATAATGACCAGGTAAACCTGAAATTATAATCGTTATTGCAAGATTGCAGGTGGCTGGGATATAACAATGAATAAATTGGCAAATCAAGATTGTTGATCGTCGAGGTGAAACAAAAGCAATAGATTGACAGTGCGTGAAAGACAAACGTGAAAATTGTACGAGTCCGGTTCCAAAATGTATATGATCAATATTAACGATGTTTAAACTGTATACAATTTATAATACCGTTACAGATTCACTCCAGCGGAGCGAAATTATTCCAAACGCGATATATCTCCGCAAAGGATGCATATATATATATATATATACACACACACACAAAAGCTCTTGTGGAAAAGGCTAGTGAGAGAAAAAAAAAAAAGTGGGAAAAGAAGAAAGAAAAATAGAAATAAACGCGAAAACGCCTATCGATTTGTCGCCCTGCACGGTTATATATATATATATATATATATATATATATATATATATATATATATCTAACTCGCGGATAACCGCTTTTTATCTTACTTATCTAATCTGGAACAATAAAGCGAATCGACCGCTGGCTTCTGCACAACCACCACCAGGCCTGTGACTGCACACTCAACGGCGTCATTTTTATCGAGTTATTAAACAATATAGAAGTTTACAAGCCGTACACATCGCCATTATAAGAAAACTGGAATATATGCAAGTATACACATGCATATACATAGCATAACTATATATAATACACACACGTATACAGAAAAACACCAACAAAAGTATCGATCATCTGTACATAAGGCAGGGCGGAGTGGGAGTGGGAGGGGGGGGGGAGGGGGAGGGGGGGGGGCGTACTTTTTAATCCCACAGTGCTTATATAAATACAGGTTTGTTCGATCAACGGGGCGTTTTTATTCTTTTCTTTTTAGCTCCATCTTTCTCCCTCGATCCCTCCCTCTACCTCTCTCTCTTACTCTCTCTCTCTCTCTCTATCTATCTTTCCACCTCTTCGCAAGATCTCAACGCGGTAATTGTTACGAAACGAGCTTCTTCTCACCGTAACCTGCATCTTGATTTGAGTCTCCGGTATAATCACCGGTTGAATATATGATCACGACGAAGTTTGCAAATCAATTATTATTATTATTTCTCTCTTTGTTTACTTTTGTTTTTATTTTATTTTGTTTTTTCATGCCGCTCCAAATTTTCAAATAACAATTTTCCCTGTGTATATTTATATATGCTTCCTTGTTGAAACGACGATTAGATATGATTATACTTTTCTTGTTTCGATCAGATGTTCATGTTGATGTGTCCATTAATTTTTCGGTGTCGTTTTATTCTAAAGTCCGAATTAAATGTTGAATATCGACCGGCAACTGGAGATATATTATGAATAAATCTATTTATCGGACCAAATCTTTGCCAAATTTCGCTTTCTCCGTTCGTCTTTCCCTTTTTTCTTCTCGATCTCGTTAGGTATAAACACGTATCTTTTCCACATTTCTTCTCCCTTCGTTTCCTCGAAATATTTTTAAATAAGCCAACTTTCTGCATTTATCTTTACACCTCTTATACTTATATAATCCTCTTATCTATAAAAAAAACAAAAAGTTTATTTACCATCAAAATACAGATAGAAAAATATACCTGCAGTGTGCTTGAATTAAAAGAAAAACGTTACGATATCGACAACAGCAAGAAATCCGTCCAACCAAATCATCGCACGTATTATATCAATACCATATTAAGTAAAATTTAAACCGATTCAACCATATCAATTAAGTAGCAGCAGAAAAATGCGTTAATACAAGTATAAAAAAGTACTTCAAACCTCGGTTCAGCCAACAAATCTGTCGATGCCAAAAAAAGCAGAAGCTTTCGATACATAACATTATGCATTATAAACACACACGCAAGCATTTCTGTAGCTGCAACGGATGATGAACGCAGAACATCCGATGGACAGTGACGAGCGGTAGGTAGGAAGATAGGAAGGTAGGTAGGTAGGTGGTAGGTCGGGAAAAATAAACTCAAACCATTCCCGAGCACTATTCTCTGCTCTGGCTATCTCTTTCTTTCTTTCTTTCTCTCTCTCTCTCTCTCTCTCTCTGCCTCATCCCATCTCTGAATCCTGGAGTACAACCCACCCACCCACCCACCCATCCAGCCTCCACCATTCCGCCCCCGCGAAGCTCGGCCAAATAAATTACACCGCCTCGTGACGCGAAAAAATCCAACGAGTTCGGAGAGAAGGTTGGGCGGCTAGTAGGGCGGGGAGGGCGGAACCGCTCGTCGGAGGAAACGCAGAGAGAGAGAAAGGGGGAGAGAGAGAGAGAGAGAAAGAGAGAACGGGTAAAAAAAAGAGGAAATAAAAGAGTAAAAAGAGACGCGAGAGAGGAGAGAAGAGAGAGAGAGAGAAAAGGGAGTGGTGAGGAGCGAGAGCCGAAAGCCGGCGAGGAGGTGGAGGTGGTGGCACGGCGGTGGTTCGCTTTAATTGGTTTGACGTGGTCAGATGAAAAATTCAACCGACCTATCCTCCTCCCGGCCAGCATGAGTATCCACGAATATAGCCTACCAACTCAGTCAGCGCTGCAGCTGTATATATACGTATGTATAAAAAACGTGCCGCTGCAGAGGGTTGGAAAAAAATCATGGTTTCGGAAAAACGCGTTTTAATGCCATACGAGCGGGCGAAACGCGGAACGATACTCGACCGAAGGATTCTCTTGTAACCCCCGAGAGTTAATAATGAAAGAGTTACGAAATCAAGCGTGCACGGGACGACGTTGTTGTTATTTAACGTTATCACGTTATTATCAAAGTAGTATTTCCGCTAACGCTGGACTTGGTATTGCAGCTTGATAAGAAGCTGCACGAACGCATCTGCACCTTTCATCTTTCATCTTGCACTTTATTATATATATATATATATATATATATATATATATATATATATATATATATATATATATATGCATCTCGAGAAGACTTTGAGCTTGCGAGACGTCTCGCACTGTTGATTAATGTCAGAGCTAGCTGAACGGACATCCCTTATACTTGGAAAGGTTGGAAGCAGACATGCCCACCACGCTTCGCGCCCACCTCCCTTGTTTCCTTGTTTCCTTCTTCCTCCAACCCTCCGCTACGTACAGCCTCCGACTTCATCGCGCACCGGGGGAAAAGGGTTGGTTTCACTACCGCCTCAAGATCAAGGTACGGGACACGAGAGAACTCATTTCCGGTAACCTGCATTTCCCGGTTTAATCCTAAGCTTCGTTCGAACGATTCTGTATGAAACCGGTGAACTGAAACTACTCTATACACCCTGTGTACCACCTATAGGGGTTAATTCCGTCATCGCGTCTTTCTCACCGAGTGAATTTCTGTACATATTTACAGCGTACAGATATAATAAAATATCAAATCATTATATGAAAAGTTCAGTAAACTTCATTTATCTTCATCGCTACGGTTTTTGTTTTTATCACACATTTCAATTAGTCTTCTCTTTTTTGTATTGCCGACGTTAAGTAAGAAAAGAGAAAGAAAGAGAAAGAGTGAAAAAAAAAAAACAAAAAAAAAAACAATCAGTATTACTTCATACGCAGAAAGTTTCAACCACAAAAACAATCGATTCCTAAGGATTTCCTATCTCGGCGCGATGCGAAGTTTTCATCTCCCAAGTTTAATTTGACTCAAAAAAAAAAAAAAAAAAAAAGAGAAGAAGGGGAAAAAATCAGGGACGAAAACTAAAGAATACTCAGGGAGGGAAGGGTAAAAAAAAAATACTAAAAAAAAAAGTACACCTCCAGATCCCACGAACTCGTCGACGCGTGTCTGGCATTTACAAAGATAAAACAACCACACGTGTCTAACTGATCGTGAGCCTAACTCGATTACAGACGATCTTCCAGCCCGGGACATATAAACATATATATATATATATATATATATGTGTGTGTGTGTGTGTGTGTGCTTGTGTATTTCTACATATATACCTAAACCTTAGCTGGAGGACTTCGAGACGATCCGCTGTTGTCTAGAATTCAACTGTAGGTACAGGGGACCGATAATACGTGATTCAAAAGAAAAGACTAGAAGGTCGAAAGTTCAGCTATACATATACCAAATGTGGATGTTAAGTGAGTATACACCCATGTATTATTATTATCAAATTTACGGTTCGTGTTTGCAAATATGTACATCTGACGCAAGAAATAACTGTTAAAAGGTTTTCCGGTGTACCACGGAACATGACTTGACCGTAAATTGATTTAGAATATTTTCCCAAACCGTTAAGTACAATAATTATTCAAGTCTTCATCGCTTTTAATGATAATTCGTCGTTTCGTTATTATTAAACAATTTCACAAAACACGCGCTTCGGCCGTTACATCCGCATCCACATCCATATATATGAAGATGAAACTGTATAGAAAACAGTGAAAAAAAAAAAAAAAAAACACCGACTCAACGAAATATGAATATATAAATAGATAAATAAATTTAAAAAAAATAAATAAGTAAATGAATAAACGAAGCAGTAATCGTAAAAGTAATCCAATTTAAACCCGGTCTGCGAACGCGATTCTCCACCTACACGCGATGTTTTAATTATTGTATAAACTTTGTGTCCGGTGCTCTTGGTGACGAGGAGACGGTAAAGGCGTGTGTGGTAGAAGAGGACGAAAAGCTGGACGAGTCGTGGGGTTGGCAAACTACGCATAGGAGGGTATTGCGAAAAGGTTGGAAAAATTTATATAGGTACACGTAGACGTCAAAGAATTTTCTTTTATTTTTTCCACATTCATTGTCTCATCTTTTTTCGCTCCATCCCCCTTTTTCTCTATTTTCTTTTCTTTTTATTATTATTTTTTTCTTTTTTTTTGCAAAGAAAATGTTATTCGTTTCTTTTCATGCATCCTTCAATTTAACCAGAAACGAGTTTCAAACTACGTTTACCCCCCCCGCCATTTTCAAAGTTATACACGCATCGTCACACGTTTACATATATATATATATATATATATATTGTATATATAACATAAACGTATACACCTATGCACGTAACGCATGCTGCAAACATGCATCCGACAACGGCGTGCACAACCCGAGGCTTTTGTTTGTTGCATCGACGAAACGACCGTACATCATTGCCGGTGGTTAAACAATTGCCAACTTCCGGTCGGTCAGTGTTAACTCTGAAAATTCAACGCTGATGCAGCGACGGTTCTACGGCCACGTTGGTTGGTCGGTTAGGGTACGGTTCGAAACCACCCGCGGCCCTCTTCGTAACGACAAACGATAACGAGCATATTGTACATATATATATACATACATACATAACAGACGTGTTTTTTAAACCGTCCAATTTTATCTTCTCCTTCAACCTTCGCAATTTTTTCGCCTTTTCATTTACACATTATCAATTTCAATGTTCCGTCGAATATCACGCAACATCGAATTTCATCGAAACACATATAATATCTCTGTATCACGTGAGAATTGTATCACACATTTCAAAAAAAAAAAAAAAACAAAAAAAAAAACACACACACACATAGAAAAAGAATCGTTCGATTCCATAAGTCGTAACTTACGTGGCCGAGTTTTTCCTCTTTCCTCCGTTTCGGTTCACCGCTCTCGATGTCGGGTGTTCGGCTGCGAAATTTTTCACCCGGTGAAACCGATCGTCTCAACCGTTCGTCCGGTATTGGAATCGGTTTCCGGTCTTCGGGCGTCTCGGCGGCGTTTCTGTGCTGAAGATCCGCCGGCTTGAGGAGAGCCTGTGCCTGGGCGGCGGCGGCCGCGGCTGCACCGGGATGCGGGGGTGGTGCCAGGTGGGGTGGGACACCCCCAGCCGCCGCCGCCGCCGCCCCCGCAAACCCCAGTAAGCCCGCGGGGGGCAATCCACCCACGACGGCCCCGTGGGTCAGCTGCTGAGCGTGAATCTGTTGCTGAATAACAAAAAGGACGTACGAATCTCCCTTAATTTCCACACACACAAATATTATATTATATATATGCATATATATATATATTAGGGTGGCGCAAAAAAACAGACTATTTTTTTTTATGAGTCTCGTGTGACAAAATGTTAGTTTTTGATGTTTTAAGAGCCCACTCCAAAGGAGAGTTCAAAAAAAATTTGTAAGAGATCACTTCACATTTTTTAAAACGTCAGAAATCGTCAAAAATCGATTTTTTTTTTTTCAAATTTTTTTTTCCGTTACGGTATAATTTTACAGACAAAAAAAAAATAAGTTTCCGAAAGTTTCAGTTCAAAATTTGAATTTCGAAAGGTCGCTCATAATTTTTTTTTTTCAATTTTTTGGTGCATTTCTTTAGATCTTTTCAAGCGACCTTTTAATATTCATATTAAAATTTCATAAATTTTTTTTCTTTTATTTAGTAAGAAAGAATCGATAACAATACACCACGACATGAATTAAAAATCAAACAAAATACTGAAAAAGACAATTTTTTTAATTTAATTTGTTGACGATTTTTAACATTTTAAAAAATTTGGAGCTACCTCTTAAAATTTTTTTTTTTGAGCTGTCCTTTGGAGTGGGCTTTTAAAACATCAGAAACTAACATTTTGTCACACGTGACTCAAAACAAAAAAAATTGTCTGGTTTTTTGCGCCGCCCTAATATATATATATATATAACAACAAGTTTTTTTACGCTCATTTATACTCTTACCATGTATATATATGTATCTATTACCTTTAATTATACTCTCGAGAATGATTATAGAAAAATTGCAATATTTTCTACAAAATTTACAAGAAAAACAATAACGTTTATCAACGGGGTATAAAAAATAATGATTTGATTTTGGTCATTGACAAAACTTTAGGTTATATATATGTTATATGATATAATGAGGGTATAAAATTGGCCAGATTCTGAGCGTACTTAGTTAGCGATAATTCCTTTCATATTTTCATTGAATTTTCCAAGGGATTGTTTCGTTTCTGTTCTTCGTTATAATTCTAGTGCCTGCTTACCCAACGATATAATATAACTATTATCTGCCTGTATATTCTACTTTATACCTTCTTACGCCAAGTGCCGATGCTTGACAGATATTAAATTACTTTTATAACCAGACCGCCACGTGCGAGAATTTGCCCGTTATGCGAACTTTCATTTGAACGAAAATTTTAAACACGTCAACCAAATTCCATCGTTAAGGGAAATTCTAAAAAACACTTGCAGCCCGATCGAAGCAACTGATTACGATACTTCGTATGTATACGTATATGTGAAGATCGTAAAGGAGAATATAAAAACGTCACAAAAGAAATTCAATACACGCTTATATTACCTGCACCTAGATATTTTCACAAGTAATTCAATTCCCAGAAATTATAACCTTTTGAATAACGATCCGTGATATAAGGTGAGACAATTTTTTACCTTTTTATTCCTTCCTCAACATATTTCCAATATCTTATTCTAATTACGTGAATGAAAAACACGAATTTTTTAGCCATGTTAACAATAACCGCAAATACGTGAAAAAAACTAATATTTATATATAATGTATATGAGACAAAAGATTCGCTCACGAGGACTCACCAATAATTGCTGTAATCCTTGCTGATGTTGTTGCTGAAATATATCGAGAAAGAAAATATCCATATTAATACAATACAACTGATATGAAACATTAATTATCGATTTAAACAAAGGGTTACAAACTAAGTAGGTCAAAATGATTTATAAACAGACCAACTATCACACGCCGATAAAGATGTTTTTTTTTTTTTTCGTCAACAGTAAAAAGCTGTACTTGATTAAACAATAAAATGTGTATACGTAAACTCGATGCTGATAAAACGTACGCTGCAACTTGCAGGCGATTTGAAGACGAAAATTGAATCTCGATTCACGAAAAAAAAAAAAAAAAAAAAAAAAAAAAATATGCACATAGGTGTATTAAATTTGTAAAAATTCATTAGACAAGATAAGAAAGTGTAGAGAAACGTGAATAAAGAAAAGAGATAAAAAAGGCTGCAGAGAGTAGCCAGAAAAGTTCCAGAAAAGTGTAAAATATGATATTACATGTGCACACTTATGTTTATAATATCAGTGAAATAAAACACGAGGTATTTCGAGAAAGTACATGTGTGGATGAAAATAACACTACAGGGAGCTATAAGACTTTGATAAACTTTCATCAAGTTATAATAACGGTTAGATAGAGTCCCCGGCGACATGTGTACATAACTGTATATGGTATATGGTATATGGTATGTGTGTGTGTGTGTGTGTGTGTGTGTTTGTATATGCTTTTAAACTTACCCCAATAATGGCGTTGAGCTCGGTCATCGTAACTTGCTTTGCCCGTTCAACGGCGTTGGCCACTTGCTGTTGGTGCTGTAACCCGTGCTATCATTATCGTGTTGTTATCTCAATTTGATTGTAAAACGTTTTTATCAATCGGAAGAAAGTACAAGACTCACCTCTTGTGCGAGGAACGGAAGGACTTGGGCAATTATCGCGTTCAACCGCTTTGCAATCTCCGTCTGCAATCAAATTCACATTAATTTATACAAAACCCATTTCAACCGATCCACATAATATATTTCATTAACGTATTTCGTGCATCATGTTAAAACACGTATTTTCCTGTAAAATATTCAATTTACACAAAGCAAAGACACAAATGATAATACAATATATATTATATTCATTGCATAGTTTTCATTATATATATATATAACAATGGAAATAACCTCACGATGCACAATTAAATACTGCTGAAAAACTTTTGCACAAAATTGAGAATATATAATTTCAAATTTTTATCGGAAACCGATATTAGCGTTAAATTTGATGCAATTACTTTTACATATTCGTCTGAAATCATGCCAAATTATGTAAAAAAAAAATTATTTCTGAGCGATTTCAGTAAATAAGTACAATCTCAAACACAACACTGTGCAGGTTACTGTGAGTAAGAACAAAAAAAAAAATAATAGAAAGAAAAAATCATTTACCCTATCCGCCAAGAATCATACATTACTCTGTAAAACAAAAAATCGATGTTTATCTAAATTTCCAGGTTGTAAAAGTATTCCCTAATCCCTTCCTCATTTGACGCGATTGCTACTACTTATTTCTCTAATCTTGATTATACTGGACACGCGTGACGACGATCTTGATTAAACCACGATCGATCATTACGATGCCCATTATTATAGTTACACAGCTTGCAGGTATACGACGAAACAACTTCTAATAAAAATAAGAGTAAAACCAAACACTCTACGCAATAAGAGAAAATTTATATAAATCTATAGGTATCTATCAATTTAGTTGCCGACGTGCAAGAGGGTTTCGATAAAGAATTAGCTCAAATTGCACAAGTTTAGACGTGTCAACCCTACGTTACCACGAAATGACCCGGTTACTGTATTCCATGCATGTATGTATGCATGTATGCACGTATGTATAAGTAAACATTTCCGCACACTGCACACTGACCATGGTCAGTTGAGAGAGAGAGAGAGAGAGAATGAGTCGCGGATATAGAAGAGGAAATAGCGCGACGGGGAGTTTTCACGCAGGAACGCAACACTGAGATTAGCAGGGGGTAGGGGGTAAAAAAATCGATGTCATCGCCCGTAACTCCACTCTACACGGACCACCCCCGGTAGTGTGATGGTGGTGGTGGTGGTGGTGGTGGTGGTGGTGGTGGTGGTGGTGGTGGTGGTGGTGGTGGTGGTGGGTGGTAAAGGGGCTCCGACGCCCGCGGAGGAGCAAATAAAAGAATGCGACTACGCGTCACGGGTTTGAGCGAGCGAGGGAAAAGAGAAGAGAGAAGAGAGAAGAGAGCGAGAACGTGGGAGGAGGGAGGGGGGATGGAAAAAATAAAAAATAAAAATTGAAAGAGAGACACAACACAGCCAAATAAAGAGAGCGAGAGGAGAAAGAAGATAGAATGAGACAGGTAGCGGTAGAGACGGTCGTTATAGATATATACATATATATGTATGTATATATATATATATATATAGAGAGAGAGTGTGTACCATACATACATATATATACGGAGGCGAAGCGAAGGTGGATACAGGAATGGGGACGGGAGGGAAGGGAAGAGAAGAGAAGGGTTGGATGGAGGATGGGGGGAGGACGGCTGCTCGAGCAAAAAGGACCAGCGAGGGACGAGAGAACGATGGATTTTATATAATTGGTCAGCGTCCTGCCTGCGGAGCGCCTTGAATACGAATATAATACGTATGCGTGTAGGTATGTAGGCACATACATGTATGCGCGCATACCTAATGTCCTTATACACATAGCGCGCAATCTGGGCCTGAAATCTAATTGAGCTTTGGACATTTTTTAATTCTTTATATTACACATGCACGTTCGGTAGACAGTGCAGGATATGTGACGTATATATTGATTATACGATATCTAAGTATCTGGTATAGGTATATGTAGGTATATGTATGTATGTGCGATTACACGTACTACGTATAATAAAGCTATATATATATATGTATGTACGTATATTGTATATACATTATACGATTAAATCAAACGATTTTTAATACTTCGGCAAGCTGGTAGCCGTGGAATTACTAATTTTACGATGTTCAAGGTTCGAGTGTAATATCAACTATTGTAACACATACATATTTAGGCACTGAAATATAGGTCTGTATTATATATATATATATATACAATTAGCTTATTAATTCCTCTAGTATTTGTGCAATTATTTGTAATATCGTTATCGTATCGTATTGTTGGATTAAAAATGAAAAAAATGTGTACGTTAGAACGAAAATACAAGATAGGTGTAAATAATATATACGTGTAATATAAGAATTGGGATTAGACAAAGCACGCGTGTACCTACGCGAAAATATTTTCAATTGTATAATATATATATATATATATACAGTATCTACGATGGAAAAATCGTAATGAAAAAAGAAAGCGAAAAAATTTACGACCGATGCAAAAGAGATAGATGACCGATTTATCAGTAGGTATAAAGTGGGGTCTTTGTTATCTTGCCAGACTGGGGGCTGCGTATAATAACGACGACAAACGTGGGTCTCCGCGTATTACGAGTCTGCGGATATCCACCTTTGTATATATATATATATATATATATATACATATGTGTATATATAGGTATGTGCCAGCATATATAGGACACCTTACGAACAGGTACAATAAATAATAATTCATAGAGCTACGTATAAGGCGTGCAATACGTAGAAATACAATAGCATGATGTAGGGTGTGATATAAATAATAATTCGTGTGTGTGCGCGTGTGTTTGTGTGTGTTTCTGGGCGCGTAAAACGTATACTGAAGGAAGCACGAAGGCGGTTATTTTACGAGTCAAGTTAAACTCGAAACTGGGACATGGCCAACAAATTTGAGTTTAGCCAAAGCATAGACCACACAGGCATCGTCGTCGTGGTCGTCGTCGTCGTCGTCGTCGTAATCATAATCGTCACTGTATAGGTGTACAGGCTTTATAGAACGTGCGATGGTGAAGTGGTGGAAGCGCGGCGGCCGCAACACCGAGACTCGAAGGCTAGCTGCTGGACGGAATGAGAGGTGGGTGGAGAGGCGCGGGAATTGCAAGGGAGAAAAATGATAGAAAAGAAACCGCGGCGTGGAGTGAGAGGCAGAGAGAGAGAGAGAGCGAGAGAGAGGCAAGGGAGGAAGGGGAGAAAAATAAAGTAAAAAATGAAAGGAAAAAGAGAGAAATCTGACGGCAACGAAAGAGAGAAAAATACCGGAGTATAGAGTACTATGGCATATATGTATGGGGGGGGGTGGGAGGGAGGGAGGAAAGCGGAATAGAGGGTGGTTCCCGGTATACGTTGGCGTTGGCGGTGGTGGTAGTGGTGGTGGTAAAAAGGGTATAAAACGTAAAAAGACCTCGGGAGGTGCCGCAAGGGAAGATTGTTTTCATTCGAGGATTAAATTGAAAAGGATTATAGAAGTACCGAGTGTACCTATATATATAATATATACTTGTGTGCGTGTTTGTGTGTGTGGGTGTATAAAGCCGAGTCGCAGTCTCACTTCCGAAGTGCTCTGCACCTGTAATAACGTCTATGCTATACGTCGTTCGCGTACATATGATTAAAGAAAAAAACAAAAAAAAAAACAAAAAAAAAATTATACCATTAATGAAATTATTTACACGCCTCAACGATTATATGCCATTGAAATTTCGTAAAAATTCACATAACCGTGTTTAACGTTTCACCGCAAATTTTAAAATCATATAAGTGTATAGGTATAACGTATACAAGTATTTAAAAAATTATAAATGCAAAAATCGAAACCCATAAAAATAATTTCGCTCCTCACTAAATTTCTATGCAATTATTACTAAAGGACGAGCCGCGAAGAAGCGACGGCGAATAAGGGGAGGTGAGGGGAGCGGAGGATGGGGATGGGGATGGAGATCCCGCACCACCGCCCATTAGCCGACACCCCTAGAACAAGAGTGAGAAATGATCGCCACGTAATGAATATCAACGCGGTAGGGGGTTGCCCTAAGGGTGGCGGGGCGAAGGGTCTCGGGATGGACTCGCGGATATATCTACGTACATATACACAGACATATACCTACACTAGACCTTTATTTATATTTTTGTATGTATGTGAATTGTTAAAGTAATTAAAATAGTTCGCAACTTGGGGGAAGCAATGGCCTACGTACGTATAAGAATATACGTCATCGGTAGGGATTAAGTATCTATAAGGTGAGTTTAAATGTGTAAACTTACTTATTTATTAAGGGAGAAGAGAAATGAGAAGTTAGAAATGTGATATGTTTCAGGATTCTATAAAATTAAAGCACGCAGCAGGTAGAAAAAAAGATTAAATAAAATAATGTAAAAATTATAAAGATCGATCTATCAAGACTCGAGGTAGAGAGCGCTTGCTTCTCTTGGGAGGATCTTTTTTTCTACCAACCACTAACATTTTAGAGGGTAAGAGTGAAAAAATAAACTTCTTTTTGTCAAGCATCCTAATATATCTATATTAAACGACTACGAATTAACGACCAATAAAGTTTACAAGCAATGAAGAATACCGACAAGTGAGCCAAGACTTGAAACGGACGAGTTTGACGACCTTCCGCATGCAAAGTATATGGTTTACCCTACTTCGTCCAATTCGTTTTTGCCACATAAAGATAGGATGAACATTAAAGTGAAAAAAACAGCCTTACTCCGTATGCATGCAGGTGCAATTGTTAAAAAGTTGTGCATATTACTTCGTAAGGAAGTTTGTACAATTCCGGTAGAAAAGAAAAAAGAAAGAAATTCGTCATTTGTTTATCGGAGCGTTGTTATCGTTATCATCATTGATTTCAAGGAAGTTTAACGCGAGGCATGATTTCCGGTGGGCTGATCAGTCTCTCGCATTCACGAGTTACATACATACATGTATAAGTACTGTAAAATAATTTACTTTTCAAGGATGATGTGAAGATAAAGAAGCTACAGAAATCTACATTACCTGTTTATGCATCTCGACATTGAGCCCGTAGGACATCTCATAGTACTGCAACAGAAAGAAACGTTAAGATAGCGCAGCAATAAATCGTGTTGAAAGAGATAAACAAGTAAATACATATTATACATAAAAATATAAATTTGTATTTTGAGCGAGAATAACTAATTTAATAACGAATGACTAATTAAAACGATTCCGCCACAGGATCTCAAACTTCATGTTAGCGTGAGATTTTTTTCTTTACATTTATTTCATCTACTTGAAGAACCTGCACGAGTTTTACCGCGGATGCTGTTTATCGGTGACAAAATTCTCATTCCTATTTTAAGCATTATAACCTACAGTACAGGTACAGAATGAATGAATGAAAATTTGCAATTTAACACTGCGATAATCCGATGCCATCCAGCATTGAGCTAATATCTCCGGATCTCTATATATAATATAATTAAATATATTAATCACCGTCGTCGTAAAGTATGTCTCATGGACCAGAAGTCGACGACGCGACGTCTTGTTCCGTCAAAGCCAAGCGACGCGATGCAGAGTATATATATATATATATATATATATGTATATATATATGTATATGTATATGTAATACATACATCCGCACACACACATACATGAATGCATATAGATACCAGGATAGTGGACACGAAATCGATAACTGGAGCAACAGAAATACTCCAGTTTAATAATGCAGCTGATAACAACCGTCCCTCGAGGGTATTCGTATCGTTGGCTATATATAGGCTCGTGCATACCTTCGCCCATGCGATTCTATTGCTGTACTTATAGAGTATAGGGTGTGGTATGTACGCCGATTAACGCATTATTTCTTATTCATCTGTACAGGTTATTCTCGTTTCTTTGTACGCCTTTCTATCTTCTTTTTTTTCTCTCTTTCTCTTTCTCTTTCTTATACTTTTTCTTTCTACCATAACTTTAACATTTTCTCTTCTCGTGATTACATTATCGTTGAATTAATTACACGCGTTAGTATCTTCAATGACATTTTATAACTTGATATTATAATATGTTTATTTCAAATTTGAATTTACCTCAGTCGAAGAAAAATTAATTCATTTCATTCCAATTATCATATATATATATATATATTATAAATTGTATGAAAATGTTTAAACGTTATGAATAATTATAATCAATACGTACTATTACGATATTGTTGAAAAATGTGAGAAACAACTTTTTTGGCATTATTGAAGATAAGTTTTTTTTTTTTTTTTTTTGTGTGTTTAGACGGTAAATTTTTACCTGTTAATCAGTATCCTATGTGACAAGAAATGAAAACGTAAAAATCCTGTCACTGATGAAAACACGACACAATTTCGACGACCCTCGCTTTCTTTCCATTCTTCGAGATCCTCTATAGGTGTATAGATATGCTATTCGCTATGACCAAAGTTGAGAATTTCTTTCGCGCACACCAATTATGAACTGCGAATCTCGAGGGCTCCACGGAAAATGAATTGCTAAGTAATCTGCAAACTATTCAATACATAAGTGCCTAATTATTACGAAACTGCGCAACGATAATAATATAATCCTTCGGCAAATAGAGATTCGCCGGTTTTTATCGTCTATCCGCGAATGTTGAAATCACATTTACGACGCGCAATTTGTCCGATATAATTCCTTTACCATCAACAGATAATTGATTGAAGATCTATAACCGATTATAATAACCAGTTTCTAAAAACTTCCTTAAATCATTTCCAATTCTTTCTTCTTCATGGTTTAATATTTCTTTTTTTTTTCTTTTTTTCCTACAACTTTTTCATTTCTCATATTCTCCGTACATCAAATCAAATTGAAATAATCTCTATAACAAGAATATAAAAAAAAAAAAAAAATGAACGTCAAATTCACCGATATCGTACAAGAAACTCCAATGAATTTGTATTTCATTCGTTCAGGGTGGAAAAACTTTGAAATACTGAAAAAGTGAGTGAGCAAAAAAATTTCACGGATATGATTATAAATATTATATAGATCTATAATACGTGGTTACTTCTTTTTATATATATATACACACACATAGATACCCTAGTGTACATATATTTTATATATATATATATATATATATATTTACAATACACATACACATAGGTACAAATATTATACGATGGGAGGAAAATGTGGATAGCGCGATAATATAATAGCGTCGACGGTTGACAACAGTTTGCATCTCTCCTCTCCATTCCTCTCCGTCTATCCACCCCCCACCCACCACTCTCTCTCTCTCTCTCTCTCCCCGCGTTTACTTGGAGATATCGATTACCGGGTGAACCCCCCCCCCCCCCCCCACCCCGCCGTTCCCCGACAGAACGCCCCGACCCTTCCCCGTCCCCGTCCCCGTCCCCGTCCCCGACCCCGACCCCGACACCCTGGTAGTCCGCTCGCCTGGTGTGTCACGTCAGTGTAGCAGTTTACAGGGATGTACAGTCGGCGTGGGGGTGCGATGCCGCCTCGCGGAAATCTTTACTGCGCGACGCGTTGTTGTTGCCGAGGGTCGGGGGCGGGTTTCGCAAACAAATGACATACGCCCTAATATTTCATTTCGAGTATTCAATTTCCGTACATCCGTCCGTTCGTTCGTTCCTTCCCTCCCTCCCTTTCTCCCTCCCTCCCTCGTTCCTTCCTTCCTTCCTTTTCGCTGGTCCAGTCAATATATATATATATGTAGGATGTAGGTGGGCATGTATATTGTATATATCTAGTGTCTAAATTTTGTCGAGTGAAATGTCACTCTTTTGTTTTTTTGTTTTTTTTTTTGCAGTGAAAATCGAGCCAATCCGAAAGGAATGAAAAATTCTCCAAAGAAAATTTGAACCGTTCTCTAATTCTCGCAAGAAAAATTTCTCACTTCATTGACAGTCTCAAAATTCGACGTCGGACCTACATTTCTTTGTATAATATGATATGCATAAGTATGTATGAAGGTACTAGACGATGAGAATGTTTGTACCTTAATTCCATTGTCAACCAATTTTGAAACACAAGTATAGATGACTCTTTGCGTAAACCGAACCCGAGGAAAATGCGAATGAAAATTGTTTTCGATATAATGATCGGTATACGTATACGTGAAACTAAAGTTTGGATATGATTTATGATTTTACAACAGTTTTCTTTATTTATGTGAAACTATAATTACTCGATATCGTAGAAAACTTTTTTAACGCGTTGAAACCGACTCGAGATTATAAATGTCGATTAGGCATCGAAGAAACTCGTCGCTGTTATACGCAACGAAATTACGTTTGTTTTTAATATTTCAATTATGTATAATACAGGTATAATAATTGTCTGATTTATACAACTCGTAGAATAATGTGACAGGTGGCATTATATATAAATTATTATATAATCATAACAGGTTTATAAAGAAAAACTCGTAATCCGGGCAAAAAGATTTGTACATATATATGAAAAAGTCTTCACCGGCGAGAAAGCGCTCAAATAATTAGTAACAATTAAATAACTTACCACTACGTAATGCCTCTGCATTTCAGTCTTCTCATTAGCTAGCTTTTCGCACTCCAACTTCAGCCTGAAAAATGAAGAATTGTAGAAAAGTGAGAATCGTCAGAAAAAAAAAAATACGTGGGTACGAGCAGAAGAGATAATCGTTGTCGTAGGTGTAGTGGACATAGGAAGAGTAAAAGTATCGAGAATACAAGAGATCATAATTATACAGAAAATAGACGGAAATCAACTCACGAATGATACTGTTGCTGAATAAAACTGAATTCTTCTTTGATTCTCTCGCAGGTGTCGGCGACAGTAAATTTCAGCCCACCGGCAGCCCCCGCTGCACTTCCACCGCCACCCTGGAAAAAAAAGAGAATAAATTTAAAATTCACATTCATTTTATACGACCATTTCACACAAGTTGGAAATAATGAAAAAAAAAAAAGAAAAAAAAAAGACGACCCGATTCTTTATCCCCGAACGAAAAAACTATGTTTTGCTTTTGACATTTCGTTATTAATGAATTATTATTCAATTTTTTTTTATTATTATTATTTTTTTTTTTAACCATTTTCTTTTCATATAACGTAAAACAAAAGGTACGCTGTTCAACAATTTCGCTCGAGCTGACGAACCAGAAATGAAATGGGAAGAAAAAAAAACCCATTTTATCGTAGATTGAGAATTGAAAAATCGTCACCGTTTTTTTTTTTCTTTTCACTTGACAAGGAAAATTCTGAATAATGTATTCAGTTCAGAACTGCTCGATCCGAAGAGCGGCGACGAAAATCCAACGTTATTAGCGAGTAACGTTCCGCGCATATAATATTACTGCAAAAAGTCATAGAGTTATCTATAATTTTTATGACACGTTATTATATAATATCACGTCGGTTTTTTTTTTTTTTTTTTTTTTTTTTTTTTTTTTTTTTTTTTTTAGCACAAAGTGCATATATACATATTAATGAAGATAATGTATCTATATATAGATGTGTACAACATGGCTGGAATCATTGCCATTCCTCAAATGTTGTAGTAAATCGTTATTATAAAACTAATCGTGCCGGATGTCGTCGTTTCACGTTGCGACTCTTGCGAACGAATGCCAGGCTACTGAATACGTGTAAATACGAATATTGATCATGAAATAAAATAAAAATGTTTGGATAAAAAATTAACACCCTTGCTCCATACATATTTGTTTTCAAACTTGGGCGCCACTCAAATTATTAACAAATACGCTAAAGCTGTGATTTGGATAGAGAAAATAATTTCTCAAGGATATCGCGTCAATCCACCTACAATAATTGCATGTAGGTTAAAGTTTGACGGATTAAATTTCCAGCCAAGCTAATAAAAGAACTTTATTCAAAAAAACTTGTAAAGGTATAAAATTATTATATGGTAGAGGTAGAATATTATCGAATTTAATTTATACCTTCGGATACTTTTTATCCGATTAGGTACTGTAATATTGTATTGCGCATTTCCACGGTGTTACAAACAGTCGTTTCAACTCGAAGATAATTGGTTCGTTATTACATCACGATAAGAAAAGTACGGTTTGCGGTAATATGGTTAACCGATTGTGATAAAGACTCTCCGCACACCTCGTTAGTCGTGAAATTCTGTCGAGTGTACGGTGCGGTTAGCTGCTCTATAGGTTACAACAAGAGAGAAAAGTTTCTGTAGTTGAAGGTTTCAATCATCTCCGACCGAGTAGAAACGAAACATGATTAATCCGCGAAAAGGCTCGACGGTTAGAAAATTTTCTGACTTTGTTCTCTGTAGTAAGTAAGTAAATATAATATATATATATATATATATATATAAGTTTTCACCAGTTGTTAACAAAGAACCAATTTCGAATCCAATACGCAGTCAGTAATCACGTCACGTAAAAGGTAAAAACGTGTAGGTACATAACAGCGATTTGTTTCATTGACACGTGACGAATCATCGGCAATCGTGACAACAATTCAATAATCTTAATTAGCGGTAACGAAACTTCGATGTTCTTCATTAACCATTCTGAAATTGTACCGATAACGTAGTAGAACGAGTGACTATAGCAAGCTTTAGAATTTTGTAAATCAATATTTAAAAATTAAACAACATCATCATCAATTCTGTATAGAAATATGTATATAAAATCCTAAAAAAATTCAAACTCTATTTTTCATCCCAAAGTTGAGAAACCCTGAACTGCAGCACACACACACACACACACACACACACACACACACACACACACACACACACACCACAGGGGTTAAAGTTAAGGATGACAAACGAACACAGAATGTAACAGAAAATGAAAAAAAACGCGCGGGAGAAAGAGGGATTAAAAAAGTTCAAAAAGAAGAGAAAAGAAAAAAAAAAACAACAAACAAACAAACAAAAAATAATAATAAACAAAGAGGGGGAAAAAAAGGATTGAAAAACGAGAGTGAGAGAAGTATAAGGGAACACCGGTGCATACAGAAAAGTCCCTTCTACAAAAGACTAGCGGAAGCCCAGGGAGAAGGAGAAAAAGGAGAAGGTGAAGAGGTGAGTGTAGTCGGCATACGGCATCATCTCTACCGTATATAAGAAGAGTTGGGGTTGAAGGCGTCCTTAATGAGACTCGCTCCACAAAACTTCCCTCCTTCATACACCGTCGTTTCCTCTTCCCCTTTTCACCCCCGTTTCCATCATCCTTCGTATTCCTCTCTTTTTCTCGCCCTCTCTCTCTCCCTCCGTCGTCTTCCACATCAATAAGACCCCGCCTCACCCCCCACGTCCACCCCGACATCATTTTCTCGCGCAGCCTCGCAAACGGTATATCAACAAATTATCACCCCACGGATCGTTTTAAGATAACAATTAAAACGTCACTGTTACTTATATAAAAAGACCTGCCCTATTCTGAATATACAAAAGCATCCAGATTCAATATGTTTATCGTCGCGTTCAAGATAAAGTGAAATTCACCGGGAAGCACACGATCATCGTCACGTTTCTTATTGTTAGTTCAATTATTATCACCGGTCATCTCGCAGAGATATTTAAACGAGTAAGCTGTTTAACAAAAACTTTTACTACCGCGAATCTGCTTTAACATATTCGCACAGATTAAAATTATTTGGAAAAAAAAAAAAAATTCTAATGGATTCCAAATAAAAAGTTGAGAAATTACGAAACACTGCTTACTCAACAATTTTTTAAGCAATCGATTTTCTCACCTACCGAACGTTCAAGATTAACGAAAAAAAAAGTACAAAGCTCTAACGCAACCGCGGTAACTTCTCCTCGAAGTTCGGAGGAGGTTAATTACATTATATTTTTACCCCCCCCCCCCCCCCCCCCCCCCCCCAATATATCAACCGAGCATTCATTGTGGAACTCCGTCACCTCCTTTTCAGACTCGCCGATCGTTCGGCAGATAACACCAGATACTGACGACGGTGGTCCACGTGTAATATTAGGTTTAAGGTTCGGCGGTACGACCTACCACGATGTACGATATGAATGTAGGTATTCAAAGCCGAGAAGCAGAGGCAAGTGATGATCACTGCACCTGATTTTTATCGAATTTGATATAAATTAATTTTTATATTTTAACCGCTTTTTGTTCTCAGATTTTTCATTTAGAAACCGAAGAGAATGATTTAGCCACTTGTTGAATTCGGTTCAGAGCGTCGACTGCTCTGTGCGGGGTTGATGGGACAGAAAATGGAGAGGCAGCAAGCAGGCTGATGGTGTACAGTCGTTCACTTGTTGCAATCATCAAAAGCTACGGCCAAAGTCATCGAACAGGTTGTTGCTGCCGTTGTTCAATCAATCAAACCTGTAGACCCGTTATTGGCGTTTTACGTTACATTATGCAGACCGTTTAATCAACAATCTACCATTCAACACTTTCGTCAAATTTCGATGTAATAAACTAGCGCGAATGATGTTGAAGTGTGCGTTTGTTGAGCTTTCGTCGATCCATCAGACTGTGCAACGACTCGAATGATTGAGTAGGTGTGTATACGTATATATATAAGGGTGGCGCAAAAAACGGACTATTTTTTTTTTTTGAGTCTCGTGTAACTAAATGTTAGTTTTTGATGTTTCAAGAGCCCACTCCAAAGGACAGCTCAAAAAAAAAAATTTTAAGAGGTCGCTCCAAATTTAAAAAAATGTCAAAAATTCGTTAAACTGGAGCAGAAACATTTACAATGAAACTTGATTTAGTTTCATTAAAAAAGTTTGAGCCAACATTTTACAACTGTAAATACCTCATCATTCCAAACTCTACGTAGACGTGTTACAGGTAGAAATAAATCAGTAAATAAATAAATAAATAAATGAATGAGAATTATAGTAAAAAGTTGAAAAATCATTAAGAAAAATTGTCCAATTCTCAATTGGACGGAAAGAATTCTTATACAAAGAATTTCTAATAAATATGTATAAGAGGGCTGTAAAGACCGAGTATTAAAGAATCCTCAAACTCAAGCTGTACGTATCCACTAGAAACAACACTTTAGTCATTCATTTACTCGCCAAATTTTTTCGAAATTCAATTCAAACATCAGGCAAATAAAAATTTACAAAAATCTGTATAAACATATATTTATATAATCGTGTGCGTTTGTCACACGTACGATGTAAACCCATATTTCCTACATCACACGGTGAACTTATTTCCTCCTCCAAGTATATCATCTATAACACAGCAACATATAGGTACACGAAGGTGTATATCAAAGTCGGAGGAGCTAGAGTCGTATAATGTAATCGCATCGTTCGATACGCCGCTCGGTATATATCCATATACACGTAGGTACATACATAAATATATATATATATATATATATATATATGTGGGGTACACGTGCGTATGTGTTTTGCGTATATCCACGTCCTAACAAATACCTGTATAATACGTATAATACATTTATACCGCAGTACATGTGCAGAGTGTATATGGTGTATTCCACGCCAACTGGACCAGTGTTAAGCCCCGACCATCTGAAAATCATTTCATATTTTGTTCTAACATTCTATTCGGTAATAACCACGACCTGATTTTTTTCAATTTTTTTAAATCAAACCATTTGTTTTTTATAAATATTCGAAGTAGATTGCGAATGCCCATTTTTGAAAATCTGAAAAAAATTCTCAAAAATCCAGTGAATGACGCAAAACATCCACCGTTAAGAAAAACGTGGACCAAATTTTGTTTCTATTTTCTTTCATCACCTAATTCCGAATTTTTTCAATTTATAAACCCAAAATTAACACATAATCAGTATAGTAGAATGTTAGAAAAAGATATGAAACGATTTTGAGATAGTCGGGATTAAACACTAGCCAAGTTGACATGGAATACCCCATTGCATACGTATACCTGCAGCCGCGCAGGTTTTCTCACTCGGAGCACAATGCGCACGATGCAAATGCACGCAACTGACGCGAGCGCTACACCATGATAGAAGTGTGTAAGGTGGGTGGTTCGTTACACGTACGTAGATAGACGAAGGGTCGGGTAATAGTAATAATAACAATAACAAGGCACGCATGTATGCATGATATATGTATACTTGTAGGATGTCACAATACAACTTCGAAACAATTCACTCGTGCTTCGCGTCACTATACATATAAATATGCGTCGTTATATATGCATAGCAGCGAATCAGCGATGATGATGATAATCGTTGCAGTTATTTATTTATATATATATGTATATATTTCATACCAGGGTTACAATTAAGGGTGGGAAAGATGAAAGATGAACGAAGAAAGAGGGTCAGACGGGGTGGGTGGGGTGATACGAATGGATAGATGAATCCGTGACGCAAAAGAGGCTTATAAATACTTGAGCGGAAACTTAAATCATTCAGTTCCAAATTTAACTCCATATACATACGAACCAGTGTCGAGGTATGCGTATAAACACGAAGGCATTATACGTACATACATACATACATACCTATACACGATATACCTATCAAACACACCCACATCTCAAATCTCGATTCATTTATTTCCCGAGTATTATATCTTAAACGTCATTGGCTCGGTCCCCGGCCAAATATATTACATACATGACATACCTACATACCTACGTATTTATGTGTCTGCACGTATACGTACAGCCGTTTACCTTTTCCGACGGACCCCACAGTAAACGTCGGGAGTTTCGGGAGTTTCGGAGGCGGAGGAGGAGGAGGAGGAGGAGGAATCGCGTAACGCCGCAAGAATGTACACACGACGACTTATACGTCCATATAAGATATATATATATACACATATATATATATATATATATATATATACACGTATATATAGGTGTAAGTCACCCGGGCGTATAGTAACGAATATAGCTATATAACTATCCGGCCCGGGGCATCGGCGGCGTTTCAACTCTCTTATCGATTGCCTGCGGAACCCGAATGTTTTCAACTAAAATATATCGGCTCCTCCTCGGAGGGTGCGGAGGGGTGTTCCACAGTTCAACCGTTACACTGTCACTGTGATACGGATTATAGACCTACAACCCATAACCTGGCCTGTCATCCACCCCCCAATCTTTCACCCCCATCTTCAGACCGGCGGCAAACCCTCGATTACCGCAAATTCATTCTCTGTCTGTCTATCTCTATCTCTCTTTTTCTCACTCAAGTCGCATCCGATGCGTAGTCTTCAATCATAGACTTTTAGACAATCACTCGAGTTTTGCATCGTACAATCAATTTCATTACACAGGTGTATTCAATTTTCACGAGTACGTACTAATTGATATTCTGCGCTACTGTACCGACAAACGTTGGGGGTGAAAGGAAGAAAAAGAAGAAAAAAAACGAAAAAACATTACCCGTAATATCCTACGTCTCTGTAATGATTTTCATTTTCAATAATCATTTCGAATTTGTCAAAATAATCGTATCAGGCGATACGGTGTTGAAATTTCATATAATTACAAATATGCGAAACGGGGTTTTTATTTTGCTTCAAATTCGCGGCACACGTTCAACAACGCGCTGGAACCAACTTGAGCCTTATCAATTTTCGACTATCCCTCGGGCCAAAAAAATTCCTCCAAAGTATGTTTTATTTGACGATTTAAACATGCAGTAATTCAACCACTGCACCACTCGACACGCACGCGATCGACGCCCCTCGATTTTTTATTTTTATTTTTTTTTTTCACGCTCAGTAGTACATAAATACATACGTAGGGGTACACCTACGTCCCAGATTTCCGATTCGTTCACCACCTCTTTCTTTTTTCTCTCCTCCTTTGTCGAAGCTCCATATTGGTGGGAGAGGAGCAGGAGGAGGAGGAGGAGGAGGAGGAGGAGGAGGCGGCTCCTCATATAATAACAACCTAAAACCAATCGACCGGATCATCTCGACGATGCGATTACTTTTCGAACTGAAAGACTTTTTCAACATCGTCCACAATGATCGCTAAACTAACGTACCTGCAATATCATTGCAGATAATATTTCTTTCTCTATTACCTTTAACATACGTACAATAAAAATCGTTCTATAACAGGCAAAACTATCTGGTATGTATAATAAATTTCTTCCCATTCCCCACATCGTGGTACATTGAGTAAATTGTTTCACGCAAATTTCGGTTAAATTTTATCAGCAAAACTGCCCTTCGAAGTAAATCTCTGTTGAATATTTACAATTACGTACTACAATATCATATGGTGTTCACATAATACGTTCACATATGTCATACAAATTGTCGCATAGGTTAACGTGCAAAGGAATGATAAGAAAAAAAAACTTTCTTTTCGTTTTTGTTATTTTTTTTTTTTTTCTCCTTCAATGACGTCACACTTTGAAAGAGGTGTCGCGTTGTGTGTCATTTTTTTTTTTTTTTGAATTTTTTTTCCCCCTTCCTTTCTTTTCTTTCAAAGACTAAAAACAAATCGAACACAAAACAACGGTAGAACGCCGCGGCTTGTACCCCGTCTCTGATAGATTTTATCGCTCGACACCGTTGGCATATAATGTAGGTACATACATATATAAACGTACACCACCATTAGTGAATATGTGTGATGTGGAAGACCAATATTTGTTATGTGTACCATGGTCTATAGAAATAAAACGATCGCGTACCTATAATAAGTACATGTATAACCTCCACACCATACACCCACACACGCACACGCACAGGCACACGCAGGAGAGGGAGAGAATATAATAAGAGTTATGAGCGTGACTATAACGAAAGGCCCGAGATAACCTGTATAATGGTGGGCAATATATTACTCGCTGCCTTATATACCGGCCGTTTCGAATAATTCCGCATGAGAATAGAAGAAAAGGAGTATACGAAGAAGAAGAAGAAAAAAAAAAAAAAAAAAAAACAAGGAAAGAAGAAAAAAATGGAACATGCGATTATTCCATAAATTCATACAAAGAGTGCAACAAAAATGATATGACGAAATAACAGATTTGCCATGTTTTTTTCTTACATTATTTCGAAGGTTGCGCGGCTGTTTCAAAATAGACGAATGAAAATTTGATAAAAAAACATAACGAATATTGGATTAAATTTACAAACATATCGAATAAATATTGTACATTGATTCTCTTTTTGAAAAAATATATTTTACTTTTAAAGTTCACATGCAGTTTTGTCTTGTTAATAAAACTGTGGTTCACAATTCGTTCCACACGCCAAATACGAAGCTGCTCACGAGTGTATCTCTGGCCATTCTCCGACGATGTATAAATGGACCTATTATGCATACATGTATATACATTTAGTACATAATGTGAAAATGCAAGTATATATATATATATATATATATATATATATATCTAGCGTAGGTATAACATAACTGCTGCACCATCATATCCCACGTATCAATCAATAATAGAGAATCATACAAACTGCAATCCAACATTGATTATCGAATTAACAATGAAATTGTATCCACCGCCTTGACACAATGCCCACACAAAATACATATCACTCGCTTGCGTGTAACAGCATGCATATGTGGAAGATGCGTGTATGCAGCGGTGAAAATCCTGGGTAAGTACCAACAGCGCTGCAGCCACGGAGTTTAGAGTGCAGTATTATACTACCTATTCCCTGCATACGATGCAGAGCGCTCTGCAACGTTTATAATACGTGAAATCTGTTAGGAAGATGAGAATCGAGTTGAGCTTGCGTGGTGTAGCTATAATATTATGGAAGTACACACAGCGCGGTGGCATTCAACTGGGTGTCTATGGTTCCACTGTGCAGCACCCGTCGACTGATTCTGAGTGTAAGTAATGCCGATATTATCCATGGCGTGCGTATATAGTTTCGGCATTGACTATATACTGTTATACTGTAACGAGCCGATGACCATTGATCAAGCAAATCCGCGTCCGGGGAACAAACGTCGAACACGTTGGTCGCCGGCGAGAGGATTTCTGATGTCCATCATGGGCATAAGAAGGGTTTATATCGTTATTCACATGACAATTCACGGCACGCAAATAACAGCTTATTATATATGTATATTGTATAAAGAATATGGTCGTATTATGCGTCCAGTTTTGCGTGAAACGTAAGACGATTCTAAAGAATATGGTTCGTGCGAAACACTCCGTGGATTAAAAAATTCATGTCTCACAATCGATGAAGATTTTTCATCGATATCCTGTATGAAATGGATGATCGATTTGTTACGGAAATTAAAAATGAAGCGTAAACAAATGACGCAAACGATATTAGCATATACACGAGTGTTTCGAACAAGTCATTTTTCAATTTCGACCGACGCAACCTCCAATTCGATTCCGGATAATTATGAAATAATGCCCTAATTTTTTCAGATTTTTATCTCTAACACGTACCCCAAAGAGGATGGATTTCCACATAAAATCTGCGGAACGGATTTAGATGAAATTCGGTATAATATGGGGATTGTTGAGTCACTGATTACGAATCTGAATTCAAAATTAAAAAATTGAAAGTGGAGGATCAAATATGGTGGACCAAAACCCCAAAAGTTACTCGATATTGCCATATAGGATCCACCATTTTGAATTTTGAAACTTGGAGTTCAGATTCGTAATCAACGACCTTGCAAACCAATGACTTTGAATTTCGCTCCACCATTTTGAATGCTCAAATTTTGAGTTCAGATTCATAACCATTCAGCTATCCAAGAACTCTCCCGAAAGTAAAATTTCACCTAAATCCGCTGTGTAGATTCGGTGTGCCCTTCAAAGGGTTGGATTAAATCGAGAGTTGAGATAGAAATCTGAAAAAATTATGGAATTACTTTTGAATTATCTGGGGCCAATTCTGGGGTTGCGACGGTCAAAATTCTAAAATGACCACGGACCCCCCTAATGTATATATATAATATCTATATACGTAGGTAGGTATACGTAAAAGCATCGCTATTTAACGATCGCGATGAAGGACGAGACGAGGCGTGTGGTTAACCACATTGCTGCACCGTAGAGGCATCATATCCGCAGACGAGAAAGATCGAGGTGAGGAAAAGCTTTGCTTCGCGATATCGCATATATAGACTGTAATAAATAATAGTTATGTACATACCTACTTGAATGCGTTCATACAAGTTCGTGTAAAGTGTTCTATCGCTGTGCGTGTTTGTGTGCGTGCGTGCGTGCGTGCGTGCGCGTGTGCAAAGAGATACCGTGCAGGGTGTCGAGTAAAAGTTGCCCATGAAAGTCTAACACTTAAATGCAATATAGGTACTTGGACGATCTTTTCTTCTTAAGATGTTCATTTTACGCGTACGTTTTTTTTTTGCTTTTCTCCGATTGGGCGGCGTCAAAAATTTTCTTTGATTATTAAGGAGAGAAAAAAAAGTTAAAGATTAGAAAAGACTATTGTATAAGAATAGGGATAGCGTACGCAAATTAGGATGAATTTTCGCTATATAGAGAAAGTAATTGCGATCCCGCAGTCCCAATTCGATATCAGTAGATAAACGCGTTTAAAAAGATACAGCCAAAGAACAGTAAAATCTTGTTGTATTATCTCAGCTGTTGATCATATTTTACGATGTTTTCGCGGTGTTGTTAATTTACCGAGATGCCGTTCAGTCGTAATCGGAAGACAAAAAAAAAAATACGAAACAGAATTTGCTCGAAACTTTGGATATGCTTACGTAACGCGTGCGCGGAAAAAAAATAAAATGAAGAAAAAAAATTACCGATATACCTATGAATATATATATATATATGTGATTGCTGTATGGATACAGTGCGTCATGTACACATCTTGTTACAGTACTTGCCAGGCATCGAAGCGAGTAAGATTTGAAAAAAATTATTCGCCGGGTGAAGAAAAAGACATGAAAAAGGAAAAAAAGAAAATAAGAAAACAAAAATTGCGGGAACCAACGGCAATGAAAAATAAATAACAATAATAATAATAATAACAGTTTCCTTTCATTCCCAGTTTATTGTTCAACGTTGAACCCGTGACCTCCCACAGCATGAGCTTAGGAGACGTTGTGTACATATACATTAGCCTGTATACGTATAACGCGTGTATACGGGGAACGCACTCTTGAAATAGAAAATAACGATAAAAAAAAAAAAAAAAAAAAAATTTTTTAAAAATGAAAGAAAGAAAAAAAAAACAACAACGGAGATAGAGGGAGGAGGAAGCCTAAGATTATTTATGTAGGTGGAGATCGCGGTGGTCGTAGTCTTCGTCCGTCCGTTCTTTCGTTCGTTCGTTCGTGCCTCGTGTGGCAGCTATAATACGCCACACGATGATGATGGTGGTGGTGGTGGTGGTGGTGAAGGTAGTGCTGGCCGAGGGTTGGCAGTTGGAAAGAAGGAGGCTGCGGAGGCTGCTTGGCACGCGGAGGAATGCTTCTTGGCATCCAGGGGTTCTCGATCGAAAAGAAGTTGTCCTCACTCACTATCTCGGCAGGGCGTCGCGGTCGTCCTCCTTGCTTTTAGGTACATACAAGCGAGACTCCGCACTCCGAGAGGAGAGGAGTGTGCCGTGCCGTGTAAGTGTATACAGTCGATGAGTAAGCGTAAAGAGGAGAAAGAAGATGAGAGAAATGTTATACAGAGTCGGAGAAGAAGAAGAAGAAGAAGAAGATGATGAAAAAGAGGATGAAGAGAGAAAGGAGAAAGGATCCAAGAGAGGAGAGTAGAGGGTGTAACACAGTCGTACGGATCCCCCCCCCCCCCCCCTCCTCCTCTCCACCGTCGCTATACGTCTTGCAAGTCGCGGTCGCGATGTCATAAATCATATTACAGAGAAAGAACCTCGACGGCGGTGGCGTCGCGTCGCGTCGCGTCGGTCGTCGGCGAGCGTGTCATTATATCCGAGTTTCAACATGGCGGATATATGTATATATAAGGTATAACTCGTAAGTCGTCGGTCCTTATGGAACTGCGTTCGCCCGCCGTCCCACCGCATACCTGCACAATGGCTATAACGGAAAATATGTAACCTTCGTATTTCTAGTTGCAGGCTCTCTCGTTCGATACGTCCTGCAGGATATACACCCGCCTAAATTATACGTAGGTATAGATATAAACGTTAGATGATGAGTTTGTATAACCGTGTAAAAAGTATAAATAAATAAGCATTCGAATCGCGGCTGCACTGATGCTGCGATAATATCTGTACACACTTAGGATCCCCTGAACAACAAGCGATGATCCACACCAAATCCATATGCCCAGCTTACATAAAGGCGTATTTTGGCCACCTGATACTTTGACGAAAGTATGGGTGCAAAGTGATTATCCGATTTGTTGTATTAATAACAGATTACAGCGAAGCGCTGCTGTTCGTTGAAAGATTTCCGTACGTTAGAACTTGAGATACTTTCAATCATTCGTTTGTGAGTGTGCACCTA